>NW_027507789.1:229073807-229673807 GCF_037356315.1 Lithobates pipiens | reverse complement strand
GGATCCTCTACATTGTGGTCACGTGATGGAGAAGCTCTGGATTCCCTGTGTCAGGATCCTCTACATTGTGGTCACGTGATGGAGAAGCTCCGGCTTCCCTGTGTCAGGATCCTCTTCATTGTGGTCATGTGATGGAGAAGCTCCGGCTTCCCTGTGTCAGGATCCTCTACATTGTGGTCACGTGATGGAGAAGCTCCGGATTCCCTGTGTCAGGATACTCTACATTGTGGTCACGTGATGGAGACGCTCCGGCTTCCCTGTGTCAGGATCCTCTACATTGTGGTCACGTGATGGAGAAGCTCTGGATTCCCTGTGTCAGGATCCTCTTCATTGTGGTCACATGATGGAGACGCTCCGGCTTCCCTGTGTCAGGATCCTCTACATTGTGGTCACATGATGGAGACGCTCCGGCTTCCCTGTGTCAGGATCCTCTACATTGTGGTCACGTGATGGAGACGCTCCGGCTTCCCTGTGTCAGGATCCTCTTCATTGTGGTCACATGATGGAGACGCTCCGGCTTCCATGTGTCAGGATCCTCTACATTGTGGTCACGTGATGGAGACGCTCCGGCTTCCCTGTGTCAGGATCCTCTTCATTGTAGTCACATGATGGAGAAGCTCCGGCTTCCCTGGGTCAGGATCCTCTACATTGTGGTCAGGTGATGGAGACGCTCCGGATTCCCTGTGTCAGGATACTCTACATTGTGGTCACGTGATGGAGACACTCCAGCTTCCCTGTGTCAGGATCCTCTACATTGTGGTCACGTGATGGAGAAGCTCTGGATTCCCTGTGTCAGGATCCTCTTCATTGTGGTCACATGATGGAGACGCTCCGGCTTCCCTGTGTCAGGATCCTCTACATTGTGGTCACATGATGGAGATGCTCCGGCTTCCCTGTGTCAGGATCCTCTACATTGTGGTCACGTGATGGAGACGCTCCGGCTTCCCTGTGTCAGGATCCTCTTCATTGTGGTCACATGATGGAGACGCTCCGGCTTCCATGTGTCAGGATCCTCTACATTGTGGTCACGTGATGGAGACGCTCCGGCTTCCCTGTGTCAGGATCCTCTTCATTGTAGTCACATGATGGAGAAGCTCCGGCTTCCCTGGGTCAGGATCCTCTACATTGTGGTCACGTGATGGAGACGCTCCGGATTCCCTGTGTCAGGATACTCTACATTGTGGTCACGTGATGGAGACACTCCAGCTTCCCTGTGTCAGGATACTCTACATTGTGGTCACGTGATGGAGACGCTCCGGATTCCCTGTGTCAGGATCCTCTACATTGTGGTCACGTGATGGAGACGCTCCGGCTTCCCTGTGTCAGGATCCTCTTCATTGTAGTCACATGATGGAGAAGCTCCGGCTTCCCTGGGTCAGGATCCTCTACATTGTGGTCACGTGATGGAGACGCTCCGGATTCCCTGTGTCAGGATCCTCTACATTGTGGTCACGTGATGGAGACGCTCCGGCTTCCCTGGGTCAGGATCCTCTTCATTGTGGTCACGTGATGGAGAAGCTCCGGCTTCCCTGTGTCAGGATCCTCTTCATTGTGGTCATGTGATGGAGAAGCTCCGGCTTCCCTGTGTCAGGATCCTCTACATTGTGGTCACATGATGGAGAAACTCCGGATTCCCTGTGTCAGGATACTCTACATTGTGGTCACGTGATGGAGACACTCCGGCTTCCCTGCGTCAGGATCCTCTACATTGTGGTCACGTGATGGAGAAGCTCTGGATTCCCTGTGTCAGGATCCTCTACATTGTGGTCACGTGATGGAGAAGCTCCGGCTTCCCTGTGTCAGGATCCTCTACATTGTGGTCACGTGATGGAGAAGCTCTGGATTCCCTGTGTCAGGATCCTCTACATTGTGGTCACGTGATGGAGAAGCTCCGGCTTCCCTGTGTCAGGATCCTCTTCATTGTGGTCATGTGATGGAGAAGCTCCGGCTTCCCTGTGTCAGGATCCTCTACATTGTGGTCACGTGATGGAGAAGCTCCGGATTCCCTGTGTCAGGATACTCTACATTGTGGTCACGTGATGGAGACGCTCCGGCTTCCCTGTGTCAGGATCCTCTACATTGTGGTCACGTGATGGAGAAGCTCTGGATTCCCTGTGTCAGGATCCTCTTCATTGTGGTCACATGATGGAGACGCTCCGGCTTCCCTGTGTCAGGATCCTCTACATTGTGGTCACATGATGGAGACGCTCCGGCTTCCCTGTGTCAGGATCCTCTACATTGTGGTCACGTGATGGAGACGCTCCGGCTTCCCTGTGTCAGGATCCTCTTCATTGTGGTCACATGATGGAGACGCTCCGGCTTCCATGTGTCAGGATCCTCTACATTGTGGTCACGTGATGGAGACGCTCCGGCTTCCCTGTGTCAGGATCCTCTTCATTGTAGTCACATGATGGAGAAGCTCCGGCTTCCCTGGGTCAGGATCCTCTACATTGTGGTCAGGTGATGGAGACGCTCCGGATTCCCTGTGTCAGGATACTCTACATTGTGGTCACGTGATGGAGACACTCCAGCTTCCCTGTGTCAGGATCCTCTACATTGTGGTCACGTGATGGAGAAGCTCTGGATTCCCTGTGTCAGGATCCTCTTCATTGTGGTCACATGATGGAGACGCTCCGGCTTCCCTGTGTCAGGATCCTCTACATTGTGGTCACATGATGGAGATGCTCCGGCTTCCCTGTGTCAGGATCCTCTACATCGTGGTCACGTGATGGAGACGCTCCGGCTTCCCTGTGTCAGGATCCTCTTCATTGTGGTCACATGATGGAGACGCTCCGGCTTCCATGTGTCAGGATCCTCTACATTGTGGTCACGTGATGGAGACGCTCCGGCTTCCCTGTGTCAGGATCCTCTTCATTGTAGTCACATGATGGAGAAGCTCCGGCTTCCCTGGGTCAGGATCCTCTACATTGTGGTCACGTGATGGAGACGCTCCGGATTCCCTGTGTCAGGATACTCTACATTGTGGTCACGTGATGGAGACACTCCAGCTTCCCTGTGTCAGGATACTCTACATTGTGGTCACGTGATGGAGACGCTCCGGATTCCCTGTGTCAGGATCCTCTACATTGTGGTCACGTGATGGAGACGCTCCGGCTTCCCTGTGTCAGGATCCTCTTCATTGTAGTCACATGATGGAGAAGCTCCGGCTTCCCTGGGTCAGGATCCTCTACATTGTGGTCACGTGATGGAGACGCTCCGGATTCCATGTGTCAGGATACTCTACATTGTGGTCACGTGATGGAGACACTCCAGCTTCCCTGTGTCAGGATCCTCTACATTGTGGTCACGTGATGGAGAAGCTCTGGATTCCCTGTGTCAGGATCCTCTTCATTGTGGTCACATGATGGAGACGCTCCGGCTTCCCTGTGTCAGGATCCTCTACATTGTGGTCACATGATGGAGACGCTCCGGCTTCCCTGTGTCAGGATCCTCTACATTGTGGTCACGTGATGGAGACGCTCCGGCTTCCCTGTGTCAGGATCCTCTTCATTGTGGTCACATGATGGAGACGCTCCGGCTTCCATGTGTCAGGATCCTATACATTGTGGTCACGTGATGGAGACGCTCCGGCTTCCCTGTGTCAGGATCCTCTTCATTGTAGTCACATGATGGAGAAGCTCCGGCTTCCCTGGGTCAGGATCCTCTACATTGTGGTCACGTGATGGAGACGCTCCGGATTCCCTGTGTCAGGATCCTCTACATTGTGGTCACGTGATGGAGACGCTCCGGATTCCCTGTGTCAGGATACTCTACATTGTGGTCACGTGATGGAGACACTCCAGCTTCCCTGTGTCAGGATACTCTACATTGTGGTCACGTGATGGAGACGCTCCGGATTCCCTGTGTCAGGATCCTCTACATTGTGGTCACGTGATGGAGACGCTCCGGCTTCCCTGGGTCAGGATCCTCTTCATTGTGGTCACGTGATGGAGAAGCTCCGGCTTCCCTGTGTCAGGATCCTCTTCATTGTGGTCATGTGATGGAGAAACTCCGGATTCCCTGTGTCAGGATACTCTACATTGTGGTCACGTGATGGAGACACTCCGGCTTCCCTGTGTCAGGATCCTCTACATTGTGGTCACGTGATGGAGAAGCTCTGGATTCCCTGTGTCAGGATCCTCTACATTGTGGTCACGTGATGGAGAAGCTCCGGCTTCCCTGTGTCAGGATCCTCTACATTGTGGTCACGTGATGGAGAAGCTCTGGATTCCCTGTGTCAGGATCCTCTACATTGTGGTCACGTGATGGAGAAGCTCTGGATTCCCTGTGTCAGGATCCTCTACATTGTGGTCACGTGATGGAGACGCTCCGGCTTCCCTGTGTCAGGATCCTCTTCATTGTGGTCACATGATGGAGACGCTCCGGCTTCCCTGTGTCAGGATCCTCTACATTGTGGTCACGTGATGGAGACGCTCCGGCTTCCCTGTGTGAGGATCCTCTTCATTGTGGTCACATGATGGAGACGCTCCGGCTTCCATGTGTCAGGATCCTCTACATTGTGGTCACGTGATGGAGACGCTCCGGATTCCCTGTGTCAGGATCCTCAATTCTGGTCACATGATGGAGAAACTCTAGTTCCCCGTGTCAGGGAGCGTGCAACAACAGTTCTGAACTCCCGGAGCCGTGACATCACCCACCAACTCTCATCTCTTATTTCTTGTTGGCCCTTCTCCATCAAAAAGGAGGTCAAATGCCCCGGTCACTGAGCGATGAGTGAGGAGAGATGCATTTCAAAGGCAAGAAATATGCAGCTGCCTATCAACACAGACCCCTATGGTGTTGCCGTTGGGGAACTGACCCCGTAGGTTTTGTTGTTTTGCAAAATGGTAGCAAAGGATGAGCAAGCTCAGTGATGGGTGGCCCCCCGCACAAACACATTTGGAGTATTTTGCTTCCTGTCACTGTGACAGGAAGGTACAGGGATAAAACATATATGCGGTCCAAGGCCCAGGGTACTGTGGCCTCATGCTTGGGGCAGCTGTAACCTTAGAGGAGAGACCGGTGCTAGGACCTAGAAGAACGTCCAGTGGGAACACTGACCTGAGGAGCGGGTTATGGGGTGAAATATTGTTATCCATCCGATTGGCTGGACACAAAGGAGGTTCTATGAGTTCCTCGCATCTTCCAAAAGTCAACTCACCATTACTTTGCGTTGCTCATAATTCACATCTTCAGAAGTGTTGGTGACTTTTTCCATCTTCTGGTTCAAAGATCGCAGCAGCTCTGTGTAAAAAAGCTGAAAAAGAACATTATTTAGTGGAAGCAAATATCCTACAAAACTGACGTCCATCAATATCCCCACCTCTCAATACACAACCAACCAGGGCTGGACTGGACTGGGACAAAAATTTAGCCCTGGACATCATCCAGACTGGCCCACTTTGATCACAGTGTCCCCATCGGCGCCCCCTTAGATCAGCGTGTCCCCATCGGCGGCCCCCCGTAGATCAGCGTGTCCCCATCGGCGCCCCCCATAGATCAGCGTGTCCCCATCGGCGGCCCCCCGTAGATCAGCGTGTCCCCATCGGCGCCCCATAGATCAGCGTGTCTCCATCGGCGCCCCCGTAGATCAGTGTGTCCCCATCGGCCCCCCGTAGATCAGCTTGTCCCCATCGGCACCCCCGTAGATCAGCGTGTCCCCATCGGCGCCCCCGTAGATCAGCGTGTCCCCATCGGCGCCCCCTTAGATCAGCGTGTCCCCATCGGCACCCCCGTAGATCAGCGTGTCCCCATCGGCGCCCCCGTAGATCAGCGTGTCCCCATCGGCGCCCCCGTAGATCAGCGTGTCCCCATCGGCGCCCCCGTAGATCAGCGTGTCCCCATCGGCGCCCCCGTAGATCAGCGTGTCCCCATCGGCGCCCCCGTAGATCAGCGTGTCCCCATCGGCGCCCCCGTAGATCAGCGTGTCCCCATCGGCGCCCCCGTAGATCAGCGTGTCCCCATCGGCGCCCCCGTAGATCAGCGTGTCCCCATCGGCGGCCCCCCGTAGATCAGCGTGTCCCCATCGGCGGCCCCCCGTAGATCAGCGTGTCCCCATCGGCGGCCCCCCGTAGATCAGCGTGTCCCCATCGGCGACCCCCCGTAGATCAGCGTGTCCCCATCGGCGACCCCCCGTAGATCAGCGTGTCCCCATCGGCGCCCCCCGTAGATCAGCGTGTCCCCATCGGCGCCCCCTTAGATCAGCATGTCCCCATTGGTGCCCCCCGTAGATCAGCGTGTCCCCATCGGCGGCCCCCCGTAGATCAGCGTGTCCCCATTGGTGCCCCCCGTAGATCAGCGTGTCCCCATCGGCGCCCCCTTACATCAGCGTGTCCCCATCGGCGCCCCCTTAGATCAGCGTGTCCCCATTGGTGCCCCCCGTAGATCAGCGTGTCCCCATCGGCGCCCCCTTAGATCAGCGTGTCCCCATTGGTGCCCCCCGTAGATCAGCGTGTCCCCATCGGCGGCCCCCCATAGATCAGCGTGTCCCCATCGGCGGCCCCTTAGATCATGGTGTCTCCACCCCCCTCCCACGTGTACTCACAGTACTGAAGGCAGCTTCTCGTTCCTCTCTCCAGCCACTGTGATAAGGGGAGAGAGGAAAGAAAGTCTGCCGGCCGTCTTTCTCCCCCAAGAGGGAGCAGAAATCTTAATCCTCTCTACAGCAAGGGTTGGTGACAGGAGTGAAATCGCGATCACTCACTGTCAGGAGTGGCTCCAGGACTGCACCTGACTGGCCCACTGAGCAATCGGCCCACCGGGAAACTCCGATGGCCAGCACACGGCTGCATACTACCCTCCTCCAGCGTGTGGGCCTGCCACCAGTGCCAGGACATGGCCATCCAGTGCCTTCTCTTAGGGTTAGGGTCAGGACACCCATATCCCTACAATAAACCAATGCCCAGGGCAGTCTCCCCTCCTGCCCACCCCTTGTCCCGGCCCTGCCTGACACCATATGTGACACACACTATGTGATATACAGGGATAGTCTCAGTCAGGTAACATGTGTGATAGAAAGGGATAGTCTCACTTCTTTTCTGCTCTAGCTCTCCTCCAGGGTGTAGGTCCGACCCAATACATAACATATACATAGTTACATAGTTAGTAAGGTTGAATAAAGACACCAGTCCATCCAGTTCAACCTGAGTGTCTACAATTGTCCCTATTCCTGTACCCATATAATGCCATCAATTTACACATACATTGCACACTCACATCGGTCCCGACCCTCAAGGAGCCCACAATCCAAGGTCCCCATTCATATTCTAGGGGCCAATTTTGGACAGAAGCCAATTAACCTACCTGCATGTCTTTGGAGTGTGGGAGGAAACCGGAGTACCCGGAGGAAACCCACGAAAACATGCAAACTCCAGGCAGGTAGTGTCCTGGTCGGGATTCGAACCAGCGACCCCTTTTGACTGCTATGGGGAGAGTGCTACCCACTACACCACTGTGCTACCCACTACACCACTGTGCTACCCACTACACCACTGTGCTACCCACTACACCACTGTGCTACCCACTACACCACTGTGCTACCCACTACACCACTGTGCTGCCCCAAACACCACTGTGCTACCCTATACAAGGTTACATACCATGAGGTTGGTCTGTCCTCCTTCCTCCTCCAGTGTGTTGGCCTGGTGCCATGTGTGACATACACTACAGCGCCTTGAAAAAGTATTCATACCCCCCGACATTCCCCACATTTTGTTGCAACCAAAACCATAAATGTATTTTATTGGGATTTTATGTGATGGACCAACACAAAGTGTCACATAATTGTGAAGTGGAAGGAAAATGATAAATGATACAAATAAATATGTGAAAAGTGTGGGGGAGGGGCATTTGTATGGCGCCCCCTTTACTCTGATACCCCTAACTAAAATCTAGAGGAACCAAATGCCTTCAGAAGTCACCTAATTAGTAAATAGAGTCCACCTGTGTGTCATTTAATCTCAGTATAAATACAGCTGTTTTGTGAAGCCCTCAGAGGTTTGTTAGAGAACTTTAGTGAACAAACAGCATCATGAAGTCCAAGGGGAAGCTGATCAGCTCATCAATTCCCTCTACTTGCCCCCCTCCGGGGTATACACCTGGCACCGCACAGGACATACACAACATGACACACAGGGATAGGCTCACCTCCTTCTTCTTCTTGCCCTCCTCCAGGGTGTAGGTCTGGCACTTCTTGTGGTTTAGGACACAAAAGCAGCAGATGCACCGGCTGTGTTCCCAGCAGTAGTGGTCCATCAGCTTATTGTGCTCCGGGCATTTCCTCTGCTGCAGGTCCCGGAGGGGCTGGCTGAGCTGGTGGTCACTGAAGGCCGGGCTCTCCAGGTGGGGCAGGAGGTGGTCCTGGCAGAAGGAAGCCATGCAGGTGAGGCAGGTTTTAGCAGCGGGGTTCTTCATACAGCTGTCACACAGCACGGTTTCCTCCCTGACCCTCTCCTCCTCCTCTTCTTCAGGCTCTTCATCGCTTTTCACCTCCTGCTGTTCCTGGTCAGCGGTGCCCACTTCCCCCTGGGCAGCCTGTGCCATGCTCACCAGGTTACTTAGCAGAGTGTTCTTCTTCAGCTCAGGCTTGCTGGGGAAGGGGTACCTGCACTGGGGACAGGTATAAGAATTTTCCTTCCAGCAGAGCTCCAGGCACTGGGAGCAGAAGTTGTGGCCACAGGGTATGGTGACCGGGGTGGAGAAGAGACTCAGACAGATGGAGCAGGTCAGCTCTTCTACCATCTCATCCAGAGACTGAGCCATGGTGAGGGCAAATGTGGACCCCGGAGAGAAGACGGTGTTCTTCTGTATTGCTTTGTCACTCTGCACTCTACGAGAGGACGCTCTGCACTCTATGACAGGATGCTGTGCAGTCTACGAGAGGACGCTCTGCACTCTATGACAGGATGCTGTGCAGTCTACGAGAGGACGCTCTGCACTCTACGAGAGGACGCTCTGCACTCTACGAGAGGACGCTCTGCACTCTACGACAGGATGCTGTGCAGTCTACGAGAGGACGCTCTGCATATATACTGCTGGACAGTTTCGTTTCCTTGTTAGAGGTGGAGCCATCCAGAAAACCAATAAAGGGAGGGGGAGCAACATTCTCAACGTAGGAGAGAGCAGCCATGACACCAACTAGAAACAGAAAGTGCAGCCATGACTAGGGATGAGCCGAACACCCCCCGGTTCGGTTCGCACCAGAACTTTCGAACGGACCCCAAATTCGTACGAACGTTAGAACCCCATTGAAGTCTATGGGACTCGAACGTTCGAAATGAAAAGTGCTAATTTTAATGGCTAATATGCAAGATATTGTCCTAAAAAGGGTTTGGGGACCCGAGTCCTGCCCCAGGGGGACATGGGTCAATGCCTAAAATGTTTTTAACCACTTCAATACCGGGGGGCACTTTCGCCCCCTTCCTTCCCAGCCCAATTTTCAGCTTTCATCGCTCTCGCGCTTTCAGTGACAATTGCGCGGTCATGCTACACTGTACCCAAATGAAATTTTTATCATTTTGTTCGCACAAATAGAGCTTTATTTTGGTGTTATTTATTCACGACTCCGTTTTTTATTTTTTGCGATATAAGCGCAAAAAAGCGGAAATTTGGGAAAAAAACTATATTTTCTTTTTTCTATTTGAAAAGAAATCCAATAAAAAAAAAATTTTGTCATAAATTTAAGCCAAAATGTATTCTGCTACATGTTTTTGGTAAAAAAAATTCCGTTAAGTGTATAATAATTGGTTTGTGTGATCACGGACATATGTACGCAAATGATCATGTACATATGTGTGCAGGTGATCATTGAGACATGTGACTTTAGTGGGACATATGTGGGGGACATGTTTTTATTATTTGGGGACATGTGTGTTTTGGGGACATATGTGGGGACTGTGTTTACACTGTGTGGTGTGTATTACACTAGACTGATGATCAGTGAGTAAAAAGCTGTAAAAACAGCTCATACTCACTGATCATCAGCCGGCTGCAGCGATCTGCTCTCCTCTCCTCAGCGATGACTTCCGAGTGAGGAGAGGAGAGCCGATTGCCTAGCAACCGGCTGTTTGTTTACATCACATGACGGCCGTGATTGGACACGGCCGTCATGTGATCAGGAGGGCCAATCACAGAGCCCTCCTGCTGATCTGAGATGTGCCGTGTCCGGGTGACACGGGTGCATCGGGATCGCGTCGCTGCGCGGGCACGCGCGCGATCCCGCTCCTTCTGAATGACGTTCCTGAACGTACTATCAGAAGTAGACGGCTCCCACCCGGCCGTATATATGCATTGGCCGGGTGGGAAGTGGTTAAGAACAGATGTTTTTTTAGGAGCACTGATTTTAATGACAATTAAATTAAAAAAAAAAAAAAAAAGTGAAATATTCCTTTAAATATGGTGCCTGGGGGGTGTCTGTAGTATGCCTGTGAAGTGCCACGTGTTTCCCGTGTTTAGAACAGTCCCTGCACAAAATGACATTTAATGGAAATAACGTCATTTAAAACTGCTTGTGGTTTTAATGTCATGTCTGGTTCCGGCAATATGGTTGAAAATCATTGAGAAAAATGGCATGGGTAGCCCTCCCTGCCCATTACCAGCCTATTTGGGTCTTGTATGGATATTAAGGGGAACCCCGTACCCATATTAAAAAAAGGAAAGGCGTGTGGCCCCCAGGCCCTATATACTCAGAACAGCAGTATACAGGCGGTGAAAACAAGACAGGGACTGTGTAGGTTTGTTGTGTTAAGTTGAATCTGTTTGTCATTTTTAACTGGTACATTTCTAAAGTGTAGCTCCAGTCAAAAAAACTATTTTTAAGCTTTTTGGAAAACATAGGGAAGGATTATCACCCCTGTATAATTTGTTTTGCTGTCTGTCTTTTTTCATCTCACTTCCAGTTGTCTCCTTCCGTTTGTAAGTTGGATGTGTGAAAGTAGGGGCCTGCCCTATATGCTCTGCAGAAATGGCGGAACAAGGTGTTGGTTTTGCCACAACATTGTAAGCCCTGAAAGTGACTCTTGGTTTATATACATGTGCGCACCCTGGGCTGTGTTTGCTCATGTATGCGAGGCAATGTGGATTATGAGAATTTTTTTTAAATACATTTTTTTTATAATAATTGTTTTTTTTATCTATTTTTTCTTTTATTTATTTTGACTTGATTTCATAAACCCTCCTGTGCTGGCACTGGGCAAGTGACACAGGTACTCTTTTTGGAGACCTTAGGAGTCAAATAGACCCCCAATGTCTCCTCTGCCCTTCACACCATCCAACCAATCACAGATCTGCTCGGTTAGAGACGTCCCCTGGGCAGTACCAGCCAGGACATGGTGGATCTGAAACTGGAAGTGAGGAAATCATCGGCACTTCAGGTTTCTTTACATGTGAGATAAAGGCATGGACATGCCTCACCCCGACACCGCACTCCATGCTGAAACCAAATGGTTGTGATCTTGGGCTCCCGGTAAGAGCGGCAGAGCTCTGGAACCACCGGGGGGGTTGGGGATTTCTGGGCACCGCGCTGCCCGCTATCTGAAAGAGCATCACTTTCAAGCCGGGAGCTGACTGAACAAGCAGAGCACAAGATGTTGCCCATCAGCTTGTGATTAACAGTTTACTCTTTCTGGACGTACATAGTATGACTTGCCTGTAAATTCTATACTTCTAAGTACAGGTCGCAGGAGCTGTAGTCGCAGAGCATGGCAGGTCGCAGGAGCTGTTTGCACAGAGCATGGCAGGTCGCAGGAGGTGTAGTCGCAGAGCATGGCAGGTCGCAGGAGCTGTAGTCGCAGAGCATGGCAGGTCGCAGGAGGTGTAGTCGCAGAGCATGGCAGGTTGCAGGAGCTGTAGTCGCAGAGCATGGCAGGTCGCAGGAGCTGTAGTCGCAGAGCATGGCAGGTCGCAGGAGGTGTAGTCGCAGAGCATGGCAGGTCGCAGGAGGTGTAGTCGCAGAGCATGGCAGGTCGCAGGAGGTGTAGTCGCAGAGCATGGCAGGTCGCAGGAGGTGTAGTCGCAGAGCATGGCAGGTCGCAGGAGGTGTAGTCGCAGAGCATGGCAGGTCGCAGGAGGTGTAGTCGCAGAGCATGGCAGGTCGCAGGAGCTGTAGTCGCAGAGCATGGCAGGTCGCAGGAGCTGTAGTCGCAGAGCATGGCAGGTCGCAGGAGCTGTAGTCGCAGAGCATGGCAGGTCGTAGGAGCTGTAGTCGCAGAGCATGGCAGGTCGCAGGAGCTGTAGTCGCAGAGCATGGGTTATATGCCGTTACTTTCGGGTGATCGGACACTAGAAAAAGCTTTGCTTTTTGCACCCTCATTTAACTCCACCCATTCCGTGGGATTCCTATTGTGTCGCAAGCAATAAGGAGAAACAGAGAACAGACGGGCGGTTGGTCAGTGTCCAGCACTGTCCTCCGAGATATAAAAATTACAGGCAAGTCAAAATTCCCATTGTTTTTGATGTACAGGACACCTGATTTGCAGTCATAAACCATGAGACCCCAAGCAATAAACTGAGGGGTGGGGAACAACATAACAAAGATGACAAACGGGCCCACAAGAAACAAGGGCCAAGGGGTCCCAACACTTAGATGAGAGCTTGAAGAACAGCCAAAGCACATCAACAGAGGCTGAACATCAACCCAATAAAACTTTGAGGTTCGAACAGAAGACCAGGCGGTGGCTTTGCAGACTTGCTTGATGCTGAACGGCCCAAGAAACACGGCCAGATCTGGTGGAGTGGGTCTTCATGGGCAAGGGGGAAACCCATTCCTTGAGGGCATAAGACCTGGAAATGAGCTGCCTGGCTATGGTGGAAGACCTGCAGGGACCACATCCAGCCAATGGAGTGAAAGCTCCTTGGCATGCTTCGGAAAACAGGACAGACGGGAAAGAAAGAGAATATCCTCAGTGAGGTGAAAGGAAAATCCACCGTGGAAAAAGATGGAGGGTCTGGGCCTGAGGACCACTTTATCTCCGTGCCAACCTGAGACACGCCTGACTTTACTGGAGAGATCCTCCAATTGGATATCCCAGGTCAGTTCAAACCAAGGTCTTTGAAGAACCGAATGTATCAGATTCCGTTACTAAGGAGATACAGGAGGTAGAAGTTGGGCAATAAACACGAGCCACACCTTGTATAAAGGTCTTTACGAGAATGTGCAAAGCCAAAGGTCTTTGTAAGAGAATGAATAGGGCAGAAACCTGTCCCTGTAGAGAAGTGGTCCCAACCTTTTTCACACCGGTGACCGGCGTCCTGGAATAAAATTGTGCCAAGACCCGGGGAGGGGGGCGGGATTATGCGGCTTTTCACAGGCAATTTGCTAGGGAAATGGCTGGTGTCAGAGCTTCATCATGGCTGTCAGGATGATTGAAGAGCCTTATTTCTATTATTACACTGTTATGCCGCATACACACGTATCAGACTGTCCGCCGGACTTTCAGAATGAGCTACCTGCCCACACACGGTACTTTTGCGGCGGACTAAGTACAGCGGTCTAAGTCCGCCGCACTATCCGCCGTACTTTTGAAATGAACGAACTTGCCCACACACATGGAGGAAAGTCCGCTCATTTTGAGCGTGGCTCCAGGTAGCCGGGACCAGCGAAGGACTTAAAGGGGAATCCCTATGCCGAAAAAAGGGCGTGGGGGTTCCCCCCTAGGCCTATATCAGACACTTATCTGAGCACGCTACCCGGCCAGCCAGGAAAGGGGGTGGGGACGAGCGAGTGCCCCCCCTCCTGAGCCGTAACAGTCCGCGTGCCCTTAACATGAGGGGTGCCTTGGAGAAGGGGAGGGCGCGCGGCCCGCCCACCCCAAAGCACCTTGTCCCCATGTTGATGAGGACAAGGGTCTCTTCCCGACAACCCTAGCCGTTGGTTGTCGGGGTCTGCGGGCGGGGGGGCTTATCAGAATCTGTGAGCCCCCATTCAATAAGGGGGCCCCCGAATCCCGGTCCCCCTACCCTATGCGAATGGAGTATGGGGTACAATGTACCCCTACCCATTCACCTGTGAAAAAAATGTACAAAAAAAAAAAAACACAACACACAAGGGTTAAAATAGTTTATTGCACAGCTCCGGGGGTCTTCTTCCGTCTTCGGGGGTCTTCTCGCCGGACTCCTCCTCTATCTTCTGCTCTTTTGCTAGCGGAGGAGCCCGGCTTTCTTCTTCACCGCCGTCCTCTTCTTCCGACTTCGGGGGTCTTGTCCCCCTCTTCGGTTCTTCTTGCTGGGCCACCGCGCCTTCTTCTAGCTCTTTTACAAGCGGTGGCCCGGTCTTCTGTCGCCGCCGCCACGACTGCCGCCGTCTTCTGTTCTTCTCTTCTGGAGACGTTGTCTCGTCGCTGTTTCCGGTCACTATGACAGGACACGCGGCGTGCGGCGACTTATATAGGGACATCACCGGATGATGTTCCCGCCCATTATGATGTCACAGTCCCAGCATTCCACCGGATTGTTTGATCGTGTGTACGCAGCATTAGGCCCCATTCACACCTGAGCATAGCGTTTTCAGGCAGAAAATCGCGCGATTTTACTGCGTTTTTACCACGATTTTGCCAACGTTTTTACCACGTTTTGCAGCGATTTTGTGCAGGGCAAAAGGTTACCAATATAAAAAGGAGAAAAATGCCCAAATCTGCCCGATTCGAGCGACAGAAAAGGGTCTAGAACTTGTTCGGCTTGATTAATTAGGTTTCTGGTTACAGTTTTATTGTAAGTCTGCTGTATATATTTGTGTGTCATGTCAAATAAAGGAGTCTGATTCCTGTTTGACCCTCCGTACAGAGCCTCGTCTCGTACTTGGGGGAGAATTATTCGTATGGGTTTCTTGTTCGGCTGATTGGAGTGTTCCGTAGCTGCCTTTGTGTTCGGAAATGGAATGTCCTAAACGGTTTTAACCCCTTCATACTAGGGGTGATGTTACATCATCCCTCTGCTCCCCCGCCTCACCTCCAGCAGTATAGCAGCCACGCTGTGAAGGCGGAAGAGCGGTGATGTGGGTGGGTTGTGAGAATTGAGATCATCTCTCTGCTCGCCCGCTACCGCACATCAGACAGTGCAGCCTTCGCGGCCCGGCTGCAAACAGGCCAGGTACCAAGTACTAAGGCAGGACATGGATGATACAATTTTCTTTTTGCAGGAAAGAAAAATCGCTCGATTTCCCCATCAACACAGTCAGTCACCTGCTCTCTGCCCCTCCAGCGTTCACTGAAGCACTGGGGTATTCCGGCTCAATCTTCCAGGGGCTCGCTGAGAGGTGCTGCCCCAGACTTCTGGGTCAATCACAACGGTAAAGCCGGGATCGATCCAGCACCTGGAATGGCTGAGTGACGTCAGCCAACCAGCTGACAGCAGAATAAACTGAACTCCTGTGATCCATAGTAGTGCCAAAAAAAGCTTTGGCCATAGTTCTCCTTTAAAAGGATTCTTGGGTGGGCTTGGAGGGTTCTGGGGTCCAAGGAAAAGATGGACTTGCCTTAGAGAAGGACACCTGGGAGAAACAAAAGGACCAATTTGTTGAGAAGAGGCAATAGCCTAAAGCCGCGTACACACATAGCCGTCTGTCCGACGTGCTTAGTCTGGCGGACTTCCCGCCAGACTGTCCGTCGGACTTTCCGAACGGGCTACTTGCCCACACACGGCACCTTTTCAGTGGACTAATACGGCGTACTAAGTCCGCCGGACTATCCGCCGTACCTTTGAAATGAACGGACTCGCCCACACACGCGGAGGAAAGTCCGCTCATTTCGAGCGCGTCTCCAGGTAGGCGGGGCCCGCGAAGGATACGTCGCTGGCCCTGGCACCTGGTATGGACTTAAAGGGGAACCCCAACGCCGAAAAAAAATCGGCGTGGGGGTCCCCCCAAGTCCGGCGACAGAAGACCGGGCCACCGCCTGTAAAAGAGCTATAAGAAGGCGCAGTGGCCCGGCAGAAGAACCAAAGAGGGGGACAAGACCCCCGAAGTCGGAAGAAGAGGCCGCGGCGACGAAGAAGAATGCCGGGCTTCTCCGCTAGCAAAAGAGCTACAAGAAGATAGCGGAGGAGTCCGGCGAGAAGACCCCCGAAGACGGAAGACCCCCGGAGCTGTGCAATAAATTATTTTATCTTGTGTGTTTTTTTTTGTACTTTATTTTACAGGTGAATGGGTAGGGGTACATTGTACCCCATACTCATTCGCATAGGGTGGGGGGCCGGTATCTGGGGGCCCCCGGATTCCGATAAGCCCCCCGCCCGCAGACCCCGACAACCAACGGCCAGGGTTGTCGGGAAGAGGCCCTTGTCCTCATCAACATGGGGACAAGGTGCTTTGGGGTGGGGGGCTGCGCGGTCCCCCCTTCCCCAAGGCACCCCCCATGTTGAGGGCACGCGGCCTGGTACGGCTCAGGAGGGGGGGGGGGCGCTCGCTCGCCCCTCCTTTCCTGGCCGGCCGGGTAGCGTGCTCGGACAAGGGTCTGTTGTGGACTTTGTGGACCACGCCGTTTTTTTCCGATGTTGGGGTTCCCCTTTAAGTCCATACCAGGTGGCGGGGCCCGCGACGTCTCCTTCGCGGGCCCCGCCTACCTGGAGACCCGCTGGAAATGAGCGGACTTTTCTCTGGGCGGGAAAAGTCCGCTCATTTCAAAAGTACGGCGGACTGGCATACACACGGGCGGATTGTCCGCCGAAATGTGAGTCCGGCGGGAAGATTGGAGTGTAAAACTACTTTCTAAGTCCGCCGTACTTTCGGGTCAAAAAAGTATGCCGGAGGCTACACACGGGGGGATTGTTTGGCGGACTTGAGTTTGCCGGACTTTTCCACCCGCTTGTTTGATCGTGTGTACGAGGCATTAGTGATAGTGAGTGGGCTTCGGTCATTCTTTGTATCATTCACACAGGTATTTATCATTGAAAGGCATGTGTACAGAAACGCCTTTTTTACAAGTAGGTTCAGCAAACACGACCTTTAACCAGCGACCTCTGTGTGTGTGTATATAGACAGAGAGCAGAGTCTTCCCCGACACCGGCTCATTCACATTCTCTACAACATCAATGCAAAATAGCAACGCCAGGGGCAAGAGTTACAATTCTTCCAGGAGAACAATTTCCTCCAATACAGGAACATTCCCCTGTTCATTCCTCCAGCCGGCGACCGTCTGACAAATACTTACATAAGTAATCTGTTTTCTAAAAAAATAATACACAAGTCCATCCAACAGAAAAAGATAAAAAAAAAAAAGAAAACCAACACACTCAAATAGAAGACCCCCATATACACGACCCGATACAGCTGATCCCAGGTGACTAACTCAACACCAAATTCATTATATGCGCCCCTTATACATTTATACATGGAGATCATATCCCCCCTTATGTATTTATACATGGAGATCATATCCCCCCTTATGTATTTATACATGGAGATCATATCCCCCCTTATGTATTTATACATGGAGATCATATCCCCCTTATGTATTTATACATGGTGATCATATCCCCCTTATGTATTTATACATGGTGATCATATCCCCCATTATATATTTATACATGGAGATCATATCCCCCATTATATATTTATACATGGAGATCATATCCCCCCTTATATATTTATACATGGTGATTATATCCCCCTCATATATTTATACATGGAGATAATACCCCCCTTATATATTTATACATGGAGATCATATCCCCCTTATGTATTTATACATAGAGATCATATCCCCCCTTATGTATTTATACATGGTGATCATATCCCCCTTATGTATTTATACATGGTGATCATATCCCCCCTTATGTATTTATACATGGAGATCATATCCCCCTTATATATTTATACATGGAGATCATATCCCCCCTTATGTATTTATACATGGAGATCATATCCCCCTTATATATTTATACATGGAGATCATATCCCCCCTTATGTATTTATACATGGTGATCATATCCCCCCTTATGTATTTATACATGGAGATCATATCCCCCTCATATATTTATACATGGAGATCATATCCCCCTTATATATTTATACATGGTGATCATATCCCCCCTTATGTATTTATACATAGAGATCATATCCCCCTTATGTATTTATACATGGAGATCATATCCCCCTTATGTATTTATACATGGAGATCATATCCCCCTTATGTATTTATACATAGAGATCATATGATTGGGCGGCACAGTGGTGTAGTGGGTGGCACAGTGGTGTAGTGGGCGGCACAGTGGTGTAGTGGGTGGCACAGTGGTGTAGTGGGCGGCACAGTGGTGTAGTGGGCGGCACAGTGGTGTAGTGGGCGGCACAGTGGTGTAGTGGGCGGCACAGTGGTGTAGTGGGCGGCACAGTGGTGTAGTGGGCGGCACAGTGGTGTAGTGGGCGGCACAGTGGTGTAGTGGGTGGCACAGTGGTGTAGTGGGCGGCACAGTGGTGTAGTGGTTAGCACTCTCACCTAGCAGTAAGAAGGGTCGCTGGTTCAAATCCCAACCACAACACTACCTGCCTGGAGTTTGCATGTTCTCCCTGTGCCTGCGTGGGTTTCCTCCCACAATCCAAAGACATGCAGGGAGGTTAATTGGCTTCTGTCCAAAATTGGCCCCTAGTATATGAATGGGGACCTTGGATTGTGGCTCCTTGAGGATAGGAATGTGGGTGTAGCAATGTACAGGGAAAGGGACAATTGTAGACACACACTCAGGTTGAACTGGATGGACTGGTGTCTTTATTCAACCTAACAAACTATGAAACTATATGCCCCTTATATATTTATACATGGAGATCATATCCCCCCTTATATATTTATACATGGAGATCATATCCCCCCTTATGTATTTATACATGGAGATCATATCCCCCCTTATGTATTTATACATGGAGACCATATCCCCCTTATGTATTTATACATGGAGATCATATCCCCCCCTTATATATTTATACATGGTGATCATATCCCCCCCTTATGTATTTATACATTGAGACCATATCCCCCTTATATATTTATACATGGAGATCATATCCCCCCTTATGTATTTATACATGGAGATCATCTCCCCCCTTATGTATTTATACATGGAGATCATCTCCCCCCTTATATATTTATACATGGAGATCATATCCCCCTTATGTATTTATACATGGTGATCATATCCCCCCTTATATATTTATACATGGAGATCATATCCCCCTTATATATTTATACATGGAGACCATCTCCCCCTTATGTATTTATACATGGAGATCATATCCCCTTATGTATTTATACATGGAGATCATATTCCCCCTTAGGTATTTATACATGGAGACCATCTCCCCCTTATGTATTTATACATGGAGATCATCTCCCCCTTATGTATTTATACATGGAGATCATCTCCCCCCTTATATATTTATACATGGAGATCATATCCCCCCTTATATATTTATACATGGTGATCATATCCCCCCTTATATATTTATACATGATGATCATATCCCCCTTATGTATTTATACATGGAGATCATATCCCCCCTTATGTGTTTATACATGGAGATCATCTCCCCCCTTATATATTTATACATGGTGATCATATCCCCCCTTATGTATTTATACATAGTGATCATATCCCCCTTATGTATTTATACATGGAGATCATATCCCCCCTTATGTATTTATACATAGTGATCATATCCCCCTTATGTATTTATACATGGAGATCATATCCCCCCTTATGTATTTATACATGGAGATCATATCCCCTTATGTATTTATACATGGAGATCATATCCCCCCTTATGTATTTATACATGGAGATCATATCCCCCTTATGTATTTATACATGGAGATCATATCCCCCCTTATGTATTTATACATGGAGATCATATCCCCTTATGTATTTATACATGATGATCATATCCCCCCTTATATATTTATACATGGAGATCATATCCCCTTATGTATTTATACATGGAGATCATATCCCCCTTATGTATTTATACATGGAGATCATCTCCCCCTTATATATTTATACATGGAGATCATATCCCCCTTATATATTTATACATGGAGATCATCTCCCCCCTTATATATTTATACATGGAGATCATCTCCCCCCTTATATATTTATACATGGAGATCATATCCCCCCTTATATATTTATACATGGAGATCATATCCCCCCTTATATATTTATACATGGAGATCATATCCCCCCTTATATATTTATACATGGAGAGCATATCCCCTTATGTATTTATACATGGAGATCATATCCCCCCTTATATATTTATACATGGAGATCATATCCCCCCTTATGTATTTATACATGGAGATCATATCCCCCCTTATATATTTATACATGGAGATCATATCCCCCTTATGTATTTATACATGATGATCATATCCCCCCTTATATATTTATACATGGAGATCATATCCCCCCTTATGTATTTATACATGGAGATCATATCCCCCCCTTATGTATTTATACATGGAGATCATATCCCCCCTTATATATTTATACATGGAGATCATATCCCCCTTATGTATTTATACATGATGATCATATCCCCCCTTATATATTTATACATGATGATCATATCCCCCCTTATGTATTTATACATGGAGATCATATTCCCCCTTATATATTTATACATGGAGAGCATATCCCCTTATGTATTTATACATGGAGATCATATCCCCCCTTATATATTTATACATGGAGATCATATCCCCCCTTATGTATTTATACATGGAGATCATATCCCCCCTTATATATTTATACATGGAGATCATATCCCCCTTATGTATTTATACATGATGATCATATCCCCCCTTATATATTTATACATGGAGATCATATCCCCCCTTATGTATTTATACATGGAGATCATATCCCCCCTTATGTATTTATACATGGAGATCATATCCCCCCTTATATATTTATACATGGAGATCATATCCCCCTTATGTATTTATACATGATGATCATATCCCCCCTTATATATTTATACATGATGATCATATCCCCCCTTATGTATTTATACATGGAGATCATATTCCCCCTTATGTATTTATACATGGAGATCATCTCCCCCCTTATGTATTTATACATGATGATCATATCCCCCCTTATGTATTTATACATGATGATCATATCCCCCCTTATATATTTATACATGGAGATCATATCCCCCCTTATGTATTTATACATGATGATCATCTCCCCCCTTATATATTTATACATGGAGATCATATCCCCCTTATGTATTTATACATGGAGATCATATCCCCCCTTATATATTTATACATGGAGATCATATCCCCCTTATGTATTTATACATGATGATCATATCCCCCCTTATATATTTATACATGGAGATCATATCCCCCCTTATGTATTTATACATGGAGATCATATCCCCCCTTATATATTTATACATGGAGATCATATCCCCCTTATGTATTTATACATGGAGATCATATCCCCCCTTATATATTTATACATGGAGATCATATCCCCCCTTATATATTTATACATGGAGATCATATCCCCCTTATGTATTTATACATGATGATCATATCCCCCCTTATATATTTATACATGGAGATCATATCCCCCCTTATGTATTTATACATGGAGACCATATCCCCCTTATGTATTTATACATGGAGATCATATCCCCCCTTATGTATTTATACATGGAGATCATATCCCCCCTTATGTATTTATACATGGAGATCATATCCCCCTTATATTTACAATTAGGTGACTTCTGAAGACAATTGGTTCCTCTAGATTGTAGTTAGGGGTATCAGAGTAAAGGGGGCGCCATACAAATGCCCCTCCCCCACACTTTTCACATATTTATTTGTATCATTTTCCTTCCACTTCACAATTATGTGACACTTTGTGTTGGTCCATCACATAAAATCCCAATAAAATACATTTATGGTTTTGGTTGTAACAAAATGTGGGGAATGTCAGGGGGTATGAATACTTTTTCCAGGCGCTGTATATAGACAAAAGCATTACTGACCTTTCTTTCCATTATAGTTGGTAATCAGGCATTATTTATTTTACCATTGCGAGGTGGGCGTGTCTTCTGCAGAGTTTTGCACGCGGGGTGGTGGGGGGTCTCCACGTTTTCCCCCTCGAGTCGTATAGGAGGAGGACTTGGAATTTCTTGGGTTTTACGTTCGGAACTTTTTATGACCCGTCATAAAATCTCCACCAATATGGCTGCCACAGATATTTATATATATATATATATATAAAAAGAGTCGCAGGATTTATTTCATCTCCGATTATAATTTATTCATCAAAATGGAGAAGCGCAGTCCCCTCCCCCCCCCCCCTTTTAGAAATATAAGGCAATGCCTCAAACTAGATAATAAAAATCGATTAAGGTGGGGGATGGGCACCATCATCCTTGGATTAGTGGGGGATGGGTGTGTCAGGGGCTGCCCCACCACAACAGATATTGCTGTGGACTCTCCCGGTACTCCGGGATTCACACGAGGGAAATATAACACGATTCATTTATTGGAAAAGAGAACAAGGATAAAACAAACATTAAATACAGCAATATATAAAGTAGTTGTAGTATACAGCTCCAGGTGATTCAAAGAAAACTAAACCCCACTGGTATATGGGGGGGGGGGGGAAAGATGTAAATCTCTACATGTTTCACCACAAGAGTCGCTTCTTCAGGAGAAGTTTGTATCTCTTTTATAGATGTTTATGTTGAATCTTGTGCCGCGTACACGCGATCGGACCTTCCGACGGGAAATGTCGCATGTGAGGCTGTTGGCGGAAACTCCGACCGTGTGTGCGCTCCATCGGAGGACAATTGTTGTCGGACTTTCCCGCCAACAAATGTTGGATGGCAGGTTCTCAAATTTTCTGGCGAACAACGGTCTGTTGTCGGATTTTCCGAACGTGTGTATACAAAACCGTCGCACAAAAGTCCAAAGTACAAACACGCATGCTCGGAAGAAAGGACGAGCCGGAAGCGGTCGAGACTTAACATTCGTGACGCGGCAAATTATGAGATCTGGGAAATGCGGCGCACTGTTCTCTTCTTTAAAGTAGCGTTGCACACGCAAAAAAATTGCATGAAAAAAATTAAAATAAAAATAAAATAAAAAAATTTGGAATTTGTTTTTCTTCTTTTTACTCACCTCTAAATGCCTGTTGCTAGGGGGTCCCTCGTAGTCTGCCTCCTTCAGTGCCTGGGCTGGTGACATCACTTCCCCTCGTCTATGGAAGGGCTCAGCTCCGCCCCCTCCCTCTTGTCAATCATCTGGGATACATGACAGGTCCCAGGTGACTGTGCGGCCAATCACGGCGCACGGAGCCGCTCGTGCATGCGCAGGGGGTGCCTGGCTGCCACTGTAACCCATGGTTACAATGTCGGCGCCGCTGAACGGAGGGGGGGGGGGGAACAAGTGGGGCTTCGATCCCCCCACATCGCCGGGCCCTGGGACAGGTAAGTGCAGGATTTGTAGCTGCTGACTTTTCATTTTTTTAGAATGGGAATTCCTCTTCAATGGGATGATAATGAAGCTGCTCTGATGGAGTTTTTGCAAAATCATTTTCAAAGGTTTTTTTTTTTCTACTGATATCAGGAATAATATTATTATGCTTTGGATTTTGTTATTTGGCCGCACAACGCCATTATCCCGGAGTTTATAAGATCAGAGATACATCTGTTGTGTCACTTTGTGTAGGAGTGGTATAGTCAGGTATGGCTTACCAGTAGAAGCCCAAAAAAAGGGCACCGGACGGCACAGTTTGAGGCACCCAAAACGGGTAATCCCCCCCCCCTCCCCCGAGGCGAACACGGGAAGCACTAAAAGGTGCAATAACTGAAATCACTATATATATATGAAATATAAAATATATGCTAGTGTGGGTCTATATAATCCATGAAGAAACAAACAGGGAAGGAGAGGGGTGGGAGGGGAAGGAGAGTGATGGGGGGGAGGGGAAGAAGAGGGTTGGGGGGGAGGGGGAAGAAGAGGGGTGGGAAGGAGAGGGGGGAAGGACAGGGGTGGGGAAGGAGAGGGGGGAAGGAGAGGGGTGGGGAAGGAGAGGGGGGAAGGAGAGGGGTGGGGAAGGAGAGGGGGGAAGGAGAGGGGTGGGGGGGGAGAGGAAGGAGAGGGGGGAAGGAGAGGGGTGGGGAAGGAGAGGGGGGAAGGAGAGGGGTGGGAAGGAGAGGGGGGAAGGAGAGGGGTGGGAAGGAGAGGGGTGGGAAGGAGAGGGGTGGGAAGGAGAGGGGTGGGGAAGGAGAGGGGTGGGGAAGGAGAGGGGGAAACATTGATCCATCCCAATGGGTGGCATGTAGATGGTGAGGCACCCGGGGATCAGGAACAAGACTCCAACACACAATATTTTAGAAATGAAGAGAAGTGTCTTATTTGTGAATTATATGGGAGGTTTACGTGATCTGTGCAGTCCCTGGAGAATCGATTATCACCTCAACGACTACGATTACGGCTTCCCTGAGGGACATCATCTCTCACACGCAGACCACATCATGGAAAATGTGAACATCTGGTTCCCAAAGAGAAGTTTACAAATATTTACGAAAGAAAAACCTTTGAACGTCGAATGATAACTCTATTAGAAAAAATGTGGACCCCGGCCATGACATCATATGTGGACCCCAGCCATGACATATGTGGACCCCAGCCATGGAGTCATATGTGGACCCCGACCATGACATCATATGTGGACCCCAGCCATGGAGTCATATGTGGACCCCGACCATGACATCATATGTGGACCCCGGCTATGGAGTCATATGTGGACCCCAGCCATGACATCATATGTGGACCCCAGCCATGGAGTCATATGTGGACCCCGGCCATGACATCATATGTGGACCCCGGCCATGACATCATATGTGGACCCCGGCCATGACATCATATGTGGACCCCGGCTATGGAGTCATATGTGGACCCCGGCCATGACATCATATGTGGACCCCAGCCATGACATCATATGTGGACCCCAGCCATGACATCATATGTGGACCCCGGCTATGGAGTCATATGTGGACCCCAGCCATGGAGTCATATGTGGACCCCGGCCATGACATCATATGTGGACCCCGGCTATGGAGTCATATGTGGACCCCAGCCATGACATCATATGTGGACCCTGGCCATGACATCATATGTGGACCCCGGCCATGACATCATATGTGGACCCCGGCCATGACATCATATGTGGACCCCGGCTATGGAGTCATATGTGGACCCCAGCCATGGAGTCATATGTGGACCCCGGCCATGACATCATATGTGGACCCCAGCCATGGAGTCATATGTGGACCCCAGCCATGACATCATATGTGGACCCCAGCCATGGAGTCATATGTGGACCCCGGCCATGACATCATATGTGGACCCCGGCTATGGAGTCATATGTGGACCCCGGCCATGACATCATATGTGGACCCCAGCCATGACATCATATGTGGACCCCGGCCATGACATCATATGTGGACCCCGGCTATGGAGTCATATGTGGACCCCAGCCATGGAGTCATATGTGGACCCCGGCCATGACATCATATGTGGACCCCGGCTATGGAGTCATATGTGGACCCCAGCCATGACATCATATGTGGACCCCGGCCATGACATCATATGTGGACCCCGGCCATGACATCATATGTGGACCCCGGCCATGACATCATATGTGGACCCCGGCTATGGAGTCATATGTGGACCCCAGCCATGGAGTCATATGTGGACCCCGGCCATGACATCATATGTGGACCCCAGCCATGGAGTCATATGTGGACCCCAGCCATGACATCATATGTGGACCCCAGCCATGGAGTCATATGTGGACCCCAGCCATGACATCATATGTGGACCCTGGCTATGGAGTCATATGTGGACAGCAGCCATGGAGTCATATGTGGACACCAGCCATGACATGATATGTGGACCCCAGCCATGGAGTCATATGTGGACATCAGCCATGTATGGCTAGCATTTCTCTATGATGTAATTACACAGTTTATCTTTTATTTTCTAAACTGCTTGGACTGTGAAGAAGGAGCTGGACCCCGAAAAGTTTGCCAGGGTATGAAAGGCATAGATTATGATGTTCTGATGCCACAAAGTCACCAAGGCATCCACAGCTTCCACTAGAGTGGGAGTCTCCAAGCATTCTAAGCAAAGGGTCAGCTTATGGTCTTTCAGGCTTTGGGTGGGCCGGACTGTGGTCACTGGAAACAAGCAAAGCCCCATCATTGGTTTTAATGGGAGGAAAACCTTTTGGTATCAGTGGGAGGAATAGGAGGGTCCCATTGATCCAGTCAGTCCCATCATTGGCGTCGGCTGGAGGAGGAGCACTGCATCAAGGGCCGGACAAAGGCAAGCAAAGGGCCACATTTGACCCCAGGGCCGCAGTTTGGAGACCACTGCACTAGAAGATTCAAGTGCTTAGAGACAAACTAACCAGTTTCTTGTAGAGTCTGAAGGCCATGAGGTCCTCATATGATGTCCCCTACCCATGACATTGGTCCTAGAGCACCTCCGGGAGTAGGGAGCACTCTCTGCAGAAGAGGAAGTCTGTCTGCCCATAACCTACACCTAGGTGTAAAAATATAAATAAATAAATGGAGTAAATGAAGTTCTCCTCAGTCTGAACTTCATGTCTCAACGAGGCGACACTGCTGTTGGATAATAAATTCAATGCCTGTGCTATCAAACTACGAAATCAAATGGGATAACCTACCAGCGGGATGGTTCAACGATGTGGAGACAGCAAGACGAGCCCCTGACTGCATTCATGCCACCCGCTGCGACAGGGCACCTAGGGCCCCCCCCCCCCCCCCCCGCCTGACAAGGTGGCAACCACATCGAGATATTCCAGAAAATGGGAAGAAACCTTTTTTTTCCCCAGAATTTTTTTTTATCCTCCGATAAATGCAGATGTGGGTGTAAAAAAGAGACATCAGTCTGAACAATATAAAATGTGGCCTCGTGGCCCCCAGTGATGTGCCGCCACCCCTTCATAATCACAAACAACAACCGGCCTATTTGTCCGAGGACTTTAAAGCGGAGTCCCGCAGAAAAGTGGAACGTCCACTCAGAAGTAGAGAGCTCCCACCCGGCCGTACAGTGCCTTGCGAAAGTATTATATTATATTATTATTATAGATAGATAGATAGATATACACACACAGTGCCTTGCGAAAGTATTATATTATATTATTATTATAGATAGATAGATAGATAGATAGATATACACACACAGTGCCTTGCGAAAGTATTATATTATATTATTATTATAGATAGATAGATATACACACACAGTGCCTTGCGAAAGTATTCAGCCCCCTTGAACTTTTCAACCTTTTGCCACATTTCAGGCTTCAAACATAAAGATATAAAATGTTTATTTTTTGTGAAGAATCACCAACAAGTGGGACACAATTGTGAAGTGGAACGAAATCTATTGGATATTTTAAACTTTTTTAGCAAATAAAAAACTGAAAAGTGGTGCGTGCAAAATGATTCGGCCCCTTTACTTTCAGTGCAGCAAACTCACTCCAGAAGTTCAGCGAGGATCTCTGAATGATCCAATGTTGTCCTAAATGACCGATGGTGATAAATAGAATCCACCTGTGTGTAATCAAGTCTCTGTATAAATGCACCTGCTCTGTGATAGTCTCAGGGTTCTGTTGAAAGCGCAGAGAGCATCATGAAGACCAAGGAACACACCAGGCAGGTCCGTAATACTGTTGTGGAGAAGTTTAAAGCCGGATTTGGATACAAAAAGATTTCCCAAGCTTTAAACATCCCAAGGAGCACTGTGCAAGCCATCATTTTGAATTGGAAGGAGTATCAGACCACTGCAAATCTACCAAGACCTGGCCGTCCCTCTAAACTTTCAGCTCAGACAAGGAGAAGACTGATCAGAGATGCAGCCAAGATGCCCATGATCACTCTGGATGAACTGCAGAGGACTACAGCTGAGGTGGGAGAGTCTGTCCATAGGACAACAATCAGTCGTACACTGCACAAATCTGCCCTTTATGGAAGAGTGGCAAGAAGAAAGCCATTTCTCAAAGATATCCATAAAAAGTCTCGTCTAAAGTTTGCCACAAGCCACCTGGGAGACACACCAAACATGTGGAAGAAGGTGCTCTGGTCACATGAAACCAAAATCCAACTTTTTGCCCACAATGCAAAACGATATGTTTGGCGTAAAAGGAACACAGCTCATCACCCTCAACACACCATCCCCACTGTCACACATAGTGGTGGCAGCATCATGGTTTGGGCCTGCTTTTCTTCAGCAGGGACAGGGAAGATGGTTACAATTGAGGGGAAGATGGATGCAGCCAAATACAGGACCATTGTGGATGAAAACCTGTTGGAGTCTGCAAAAGACCTGAAACTGGGATGGAGATTTATCTTCCAACAAGACAATGATCCCAAACATACAGCAAAATCTACAAAGGAATGGTTCACAAATAAACGTATCCAGGTGTTAGAATGGCCAAGTCAAAGTCCAGACCTGAATCCAATCGAGAATCTGTGGAAAGAGCTGAAAACTGCTGTTCACAAACGCTCTCCATCCAACCTCACTGAGCTCCAGCTGTTTTGCAAGGAAGAATGGGCAAGAATTTCAGCCTCTCGATGTGCAAAACTGATAGAGACACCCCAAGCGACTTACAGCTGTAATCGCAGCAAAAGGTGGCTCTACAAAGTATTAACACAAGGGGGCCGAATACTTTTGCACGCCCCACTTTTCATTTTTTTATTAGTTAAAAAAGTTTCAAAAATCCAATAGATTTCGTTCCCCTTCACAATTGTGTCCCACTTGTTGGTGATTCGTCACAAAAAATTTAAATTTTATATCTTTATGTTTGAAGCCTGAAATGTGGCAAAAGGTTGAAAAGTCCAAGGGGGGGGTGAATACTTTCGCAAGGCACTGTAAATAACAAGAAGTCTGATCCTTCCAGAAACCCAGGGAGCTCAAGCAGAGATGGAGCAAGGTACCTTGATTGAAGTTCCATAATAGACATGAGGATGTATGCTATGAGGAAGGCTTCGGTTGAAACGCGTTAGCATCTTATTGGATTCTGTCATTGCTGTTGTGCAACAATAAAAGTTCTTTAATGATGAAGCCGTCAGGTTGCCGACTCATGTCCATTATGGATCTGCAGCGAACATTCTAGACAAACGCTGCTCATACACCTTTTGATATAGCGGTGGAGCTCGGGTAAGTCTTTCTTGCATTCATATCAACTGAAGTTCATGAAAAAAAAAAAAAAAACAAACACAAAGAAAAAATAATTCTCTCTCTTAGGAGGGTTTATACTGGAGAATGGCTTACAATGTTTGTTTACCAATGTCCAATCCTCCTGTAGGTGGCAGTATTAACCAGCTGTATCTAAACTCCTGGTGCCGGTTTCACTTTTTTTTTTTTTTTTCTTATTTCACGGCTGTTAATCCCATGCAGAATCCTCACTACCAATTCCTCTCTACATACACTCATGTTTGCTGCGCATCATTGCTCTGGACTGGCTTGCTGATGGGGACAACGGTGGACCATACCTGAGCAATGTGTGGTGGCACAGCCACTTGTAGGGGCACCTGCAATACAATAGGAAGTGTCCGAACGAGGGCCTTCATGTTTGGACCATAAAGTGTCCGAACGAGGGCCTTCATGTTTGGACCATAAAGTGTCCCAACGAGGGCCTTCATGTTTGGACCATAAAGTGTCCCAACGAGGGCCTTCATGTTTGGACCATAAAGTGTCCCAACGAGGGCCTTCATGTTTGGACCATAAAGTGTCCCAACGAGGGCCTTCATGGTCGGACCATAAAGTGTTCCAACGAGGGCCTTCATGGCCGGACCATAAAGTGTCCCAACGAGGGCCGACTATAAAGTGTCCCAACGAGGGCCTTCATGGCCGGACCATAAAGTGTCCCAACGAGGGCCTTCATGGCCGGACCATAAAGTGTCCCAACGAGGGCCTTCATGGCCGGACCATAAAGTGTCCCAACGAGGGCCTTCATGGCCGGACCATAAAGTGTCTGAACGAGGGCCTTCATGGCCGGACCATAAAGTGTCTGAACGAGGGCCTTCATGGCCGGACCATAAAGTGTCCCAACGAGGGCCTTCATGGCCGGACCATAAAGTGTCCCAACGAGGGCCTTCATGGCCGGACCATAAAGCGTCCCAACGAGGGCCTTCATGGCCGGACCATAAAGCGTCCCAACGAGGGCCTTCATGGCCGGACCATAAAGCGTCCCAACGAGGACCTTCATGGCCGGACCATAAAGTGTCCCAATGAGGGCCTTCATGGCCGGACCATAAAGTGTCCCAACGAGGGCCTTCATGGCCGGACCATAAAGTGTCTGAACGAGGGCCTTCATGGCCGGACCATAAAGTGTCCCAACGAGGGCCTTCATGGCCGGACCATAAAGTGTCCCAACGAGGGCCTTCATGGCCGGACCATAAAGCGTCCCAACGAGGGCCTTCATGGCCGGACCATAAAGCGTCCCAACGAGGGCCTTCATGGCCGGACCATAAAGTGTCCCAACGAGGACCTTCATGGCCGGACCATAAAGTGTCCCAATGAGGGCCTTCATGGCCGGACCATAAAGTGTCCCAACGAGGGCCTTCATGGCCGGACCATAAAGTGTCTGAACGAGGGCCTTCATGGCCGGACCATAAAGTGTCCCAACGAGGGCCTTCATGGCCGGACCATAAAGTGTCTGAACGAGGGCCTTCATGGCCGGACCATAAAGTGTCCCAACGAGGGCCTTCATGGCCGGACCATAAAGTGTCCCAACGAGGGCCTTCATGGCCGGACCATAAAGCGTCCCAACGAGGGCCTTCATGGCCGGACCATAAAGCGTCCCAACGAGGGCCTTCATGGCCGGACCATAAAGTGTCCCAACGAGGACCTTCATGGCCGGACCATAAAGTGTCCCAATGAGGGCCTTCATGGCCGGACCATAAAGTGTCCCAACGAGGGCCTTCATGGCCGGACCATAAAGTGTCTGAACGAGGGCCTTCATGGCTGGACCATAAAGTGTCTGAACGAGGGCCTTCATGGCCGGACCATAAAGTGTCTGAACGAGGGCCTTCATGGCTGGACCATAAAGTGTCTGAACGAGGGCCTTCATGGCTGGACCATAAAGTGTCTGAACGAGGGCCTTCATGGCCGGACCATAAAGTGTCTGAACGAGGGCCTTCATGGCCGGACCATAAAGTGTCTGAACGAGGGCCTTCATGGCCGGACCATAAAGTGTCCCAACGAGGGCCTTCATGGCCGGACCATAAAGTGTCTGAACGAGGGCCTTCATGGCCGGACCATAAAGTGTCAGAACGAGGGCCTTCATGGCCGGACCATAAAGTGTCCCAACGAGGGCCTTCATGGCCGGACCATAAAGTGTCCCAACGAGGGCCTTCATGGTTGGACCATAAAGTGTCAGAACGAGGGCCTTCATGGTTGGACCATAATTGGAAGATGCAGATTTTTAAAAAAAATTGAAAATGACTTTTAACAAAACATGTAAAGGTTTCCTGATTGGATTCGGCTCACCTGAGTGCCGCAGAGATGGAGACCTCTGAATTTGGGAGGAAATGCTTTTTTTTAATGAAATCCTCAACATTTCGGTTCTGTGCCCAGCATAGCGGAGGTCCCCGGGAAGGAATTCCAGTCAAAGTAAAAGAATAAGAATTTTATTACAGTATTACATTAAGACACGACTCCCCCATCAGGGCGTTCCTGGTACCTGCAGGGGGAGGAGCCTCTCACATTTAAAAGCTGAACTCCAGGATAATCACATTTCATATTTTTCTTACCAAGTTCACCAAATAAAAAGTCAGTGACGTCATTGGGGGATGCAGGTAAAAGCAGCATTGGCCAGACACAGACGCAAGGCGGAGGTTCTGACGTCACATCCTGTTAATGTTCATCACTGAGGTTCCAGACTACAACTCCCATCATGCAACAGGAGGTGAGGGCGGCACACATTCCAGCAGGTGTGAGTGGGCGGGACAGACCAGCGATGATGTCATGATTCTGTGTAGGGTCATACTACACTTGGGGGGGGGGGGGGGGTGCTGGGGGTAACAGACGGTGGCCAGGTAAGGGACATCCAGATAGGATGTTGGGGGTCGCTGAGCCGATCGATCGTCACCGATAACAAACGTCTGCCGGAGTTCAGCTTCACCAGAATGAAGAATAATAACATTCCTCCCAGAGAAGAAATCACGATCTCCCATTGGGAGAGACATAACTCACACCCCTTCTGACCACTCCCATCATGGCTGGTCATGTGATCGCTCACAAAGGTTGCGGTGGCGTCGCTTGTTCGAACCCCTTTTCCATCACCAATCGCGGGGTGATCAGAGAACTCCACGGCTCCTTCATCTACAAGAGGGGGGGAGGGGCACACAATTATCACACAGGAAAATATGAGATAAGAACTGCATGTGCTGCTCCATATCAACCAATCATGTTCACCCCCCACCCCCAAATCACTCTACATTGCTCCATTCACCACTCTGTCAATCCACCTCTCCAACTCCCCTCCCCCAGATCCATTCATTTATATAGTGTCTCTTCTTGTCCCCCCCCCCACCCCTCCATCCATTCAGATTATATTTCAGTGGCGGCTGGTGCTCAATTTTTTCTTTTTTCGGGGAGTGGGGGTATACAAACCTCCCAGCCACCCCCCTCCCGATTGGTTTATTGTCCTGTACTACTTACCCCATCCAGGTAGTGGGCAGCTTCGGACGCTTCCCAACTTTCCTTCCGGATGCTTCTCCTCCCGGCCAATCTGGTCTTAAGACCTGCTTCCTGATTAGCTGGGAGGGGAAGCAGGTGACAACAGCAAATGTGAAATGCGTTAATGTCACACAAGTGGGAGGGCTCAGGCGCACCTTCCTAATACTTACCTCACCCGATCTCTTCCTCCAGCGATGCTGTTGTTATCTGACAACTGCGCGGTCATGCGACACTGTACACCAATACAATTTATGTCCTTTTTTCCCCACAAATAGAGCTTTGTTTTGGTGGTATTTAATCACCTCTGCAGTTTTTTTAGATTAGATTTAGAAAAAAAAATGTATATATGTATAATATATATACATATATACATACACACACACACACACACACACACACACACACACACACACACACACACACACACACACACACTTTAGCCCAATATGCATATTACTTTTTTTATACTTTTTTTTATTTCCAAAAATATGTAGAAAAATACATATTGGCCTAAACCAAGGAAGATTTTTTTTTTTGTTATTTATTATAAAACAAAGTAAAAAACATTTTATTATTATTTTTTATTTCCAAAAATATTTTTTTTTACTTTTTTTATTTTATATATATATATATATATATATTTTTATTGGGACTGTGACATTGCGGCGGGCAGATTGGACACTTTTGACACTATTTTGGGACCAGTGACATTTATAGAGCGATCAGAGCTAAACATAGCCACGATTACTGTCTAAATGTCACTGGCAGTGAAGAGGTCAACACCGGGGGGGGGGGGGGGGGGGGGGGCAATCAAGGGGTTAAATGTGTGTCCTAGGGAGTGATTCCAACTGAGGGGGGAGGGGACTGCCTTGGAGTAGGAGGAGACAGATCGCTGTTCATAATTACTAGGAAGAACAGAGCTGACTCCTCTCTCCTGACAGAACGGAGATCTGTCCGTCTACATTGACCTCTGTTCTCTCGCCGGCGCCCCCTGGAGTTCTTAAAGCAGCTGACCTACAGCCACGGCTATTTGCCCCCCCCCCCCCCCCCGGGGAGCCAACCTGGCGCTGCAGAACTGCGGCGGCTGGTCCTTAACTGGTTAAACTGCCGTATAATTCCGTCATTTCCTAGTATGAGGGTCCTGAGAAGGACACCAGGAGAGGTCCCGCCTCTCACACACTCCATGGCGTTCATCTCAGTCCTGAGGTCTACCATACCTTACGATCCGGGCGAACGGCAAACTCTACGATCTCCCTCCCGTCCTCCAACTCGTACACCAGATCAAACTTCCCCGGCTCCCTTCCTGTGGGAACACAGACAGGGCAGATTTCAGATGCCAATAATTAGTAGACGTTTTCCCCCGATGAGACTACAGTTCTGTACATCGATTTTCTCTCATTAATCGGCACTCGGCATCCCATAATGACAAATAACACAAGTGTAGAAATTTCTGGGAATTTAATAAAAAGAAAAATCGGGAAGCTCAGACGGGCAGAAGTATTCAGACCCTTTGCAGCAAACACTTGGGGTGATCTCAGGGGCTTCTCTTGAGGGTTCCTGAGATGTTCCCCCACCTTGTTTGGAGGCCACCTGTGGTGAATGAATTTGATTGGACGTGATTTGGGAAGGCACACCCTCGACAATGTATACCGTATCAGAGCAAAAGCCGTGCTGTCAAAAAGGAACCGCGGAGCTCAGACAGGATTATTGCGGATTATTGCAAGGCACGGATCTGGGGAGGGCTACAAAACCAATTCTCCTGCCCTGAAGGTTCCCAAGAGCTCAATGACCTCCATACTTCTCACATGGAAGCTGTTTGGCACAAAAATGGACTCTTCCGAGAGCTGGCAGCCTGGCCAAATGGAGCAATCGGGGGAGAAGGACCTTAGAATGTGGGGTGACCAAGAACCTGATGGTCACCATCATTGAGCTCCAGAGATCCTGTGTGGAGATGGGACAAAGTTCCCGGAAGGACAACCATCACTGCGCCCTTCCAGTGATCTGGGCTTTAGGCCGGGTTCACACCGGAGCGATGCGGGAACGCTGCGAATCTGCGGCATTTTCCCGCATCGCATGCCTCCTGCCGGCAGTTCACACTGCCCTATGCGGAACTGCTGGGAGTGTCAGTGAAATCTTAATGACACCCCCAGATCAGTCCATCAGTCCGCAGTGCGATCTGCAAACTCGGACAGGAATCGGATCACATGGTGTGAACACCCATGCGATCCGATTCTGCTGTGGACCAAAAAAAAGGGTCCCGTGTGAGTTTGGGGCGGGTGCGATGCGAATTCAGCCTTATTATCTGTATACTATCTGTATACTATCTGTATGGCTGAACTCGCATTGCACAAGAGATCGGATGTGATTTGCACTGCAGTGCGGTGTGAATCACATCCGGGTCTCCCACCTGCAGCGGTGTGAACCCAGCCTTATGGTCACACAGAAGCCTCTCCTCACTGCAACTCACATGGAAGCCGCTTGTCGATGAAACCAAGATTGAACCGTTTGGCCTCAACACTAAAACGTTACGTCTGGAGGAAACCAGGCACAGCTCATCACCTGCCCAATACCATCCCTACAGTGAAGCATGGTGGTGGCAGCATCATGCTATGGGGGTGGGGCTGGGAGACTGATCAGGGTTGAAAGAAAGCTAAATGGAGCAATGTACTGGAGATATCCTCAATGAAAACCTCAGGACCTCAGACTGGGATGGAGGTTCACCTTCCAACACGACAACCAACCTAAGCACACAGCAAGGACAACACAGGAGTGGCTAAGGGACAACTCTATGAATGTCCTAGAGTGGCTCAGCCAGAGCCTTGACTTCAACCCTATTGAATGTCTCTGGAGAGACTTGAAGAAAGTGGCCGTCCACCGACAGCCCCTGTCCAACCCGACCGTCCACCCCGACGGCCCCCGTCCGACCCGACCGTCCACCCCGACGGCCCCCGTCCAACCCGACCGTCCACCCCGACGGCCCCCGTCCAACCCGACCGTCCACCCCGACGGCCCCCGTCCAACCCGACCGTCCACCCCGACGGCCCCCGTCCAACCCGACCGTCCACCCCGACGGCCCCCGTCCAACCCGACCGTCCACCCCGACGGCCCCCGTCCAACCCGACCGTCCAACCCGACGGCCCCCGTCCAACCCGACCGTCCAACCCGACGGCCCCCGTCCAACCCGACCGTCCAACCCGACGGCCCCCGTTTTTTTTTATAATTCAGACATTTCTAAATTCTGTTCTTTGTCATTATGGGATGCCGAGTGCCGATTAATGAGAAAAAAACTGAAACAACTGTAATATCATCAGACTGCAACAAAACACCCGCCACTTCCCCAAACTGCTCAGGAGTGTTCAATCAGCTGACAAATAATTGGATGAAAAAGGTGCAACAACTAAATCCCTCCCAAATACCGTCCAAGACATAAAATATACATAGAAAACCTAAATAATTGTGACAGGTTAGACCATCGATCCAAAATAACGACCCTTCAAGTGCTACGTGTGAGACCAACAATTGTGAGACCGACAAACATCTCCGGAGCCCTGAAAGAAATCTCCTCCAAAACAAATAACGTCTCAAACACGACACTTCCCATATATCTTCTTCCCCCGCCACCGATCGATGCTGCCCTGACCTCAAGGATAGACCTGGACACAGCGATTGGCATCGGGACACAGTGCCAAAGACATTTGTTTTAGGACTCCGGAGATATTAATCATTAACACACAGAGAGTTTATCTCACACTTTGGTGGATTTTACAAGTAGCACTCGAAGTATAATTTTTTGCAAATTATATATACATATACACACACACACACACACACACACACACACACACACACATATATATATATATATACACACACACACACACGGGGAGACAGGGAGGGGGCGGGACGAGCGGCGACAGATTACATACAGGAGAATCTCCTGTTTACTCAGTGGCCTCTTTAATACAAAGTCCCGCCTCCTATGATAGACAGAACAGTCGTCCAATGGCAGCGCAGGAGATGGGACTTCCTATTACAGACACTACCGAGTAAACAGGAGATTCTCCTGTATGTGATCTGTCGCCCCCTCCGAGGCAGAGCCGATAAATACAACATATATCCAAATCCCTAGGGGGGCCGTACTAAACCAGAACAGGCCGCGATTGGCTCACGGGCCGGACTTTGGACATGCCTGGTTTATGACAAAGGCAGATCTCCTCACGCCAGCACCGTATGGAGGACACACTTACCAGATGGCAAGCTATACCGGCTTGTGGCTATTGCCCAGCCAAGGCCTTGTAAGCTCAGATGCCTCCTTGCAGACGGGGCCTGATCTTGGGATGGATCACCGACACCAAAGGCTCCCCCACCCCCCACATCCGGTCCACTGGGGTCAAACGAGGTCACATTCAACAAAGATGACCCAAAGAGAGAATCTCCCCGTAGCGCAAGAGTGCCTAAAACTTTATTGTATTAAAAAATATTGCACTCAATAGGTAAAAAACTTGCAGAGATACATGTCAGCCGGCCGGCTCCCATCAGACACCCGCCCTTCCGAGATAACAAACAGCGAGGTGTTACACTACAGGGGAGATTCTCTCTTTGGGTCATCTTTGAATGTGAAGTTTTGACTCCATTGCCTCGTGGCATAAATACACCTTGTTGTATCTATGCCAAAAACAATGAAGGTCCCAATAAAGGGGGTCCAACCCGCTACAAGCAAGGTGGTCCCAATAAAGGGGGTCCAACCCGCTACAAGCAAGGTGGTCCCAATAAAGGGGGTCCAACCCGCTACAAGCAAGGTGGTCCCAATAAAGGGGGTCCAACCCGCTACAAGCAAGGTGGTCTCAATAAAGGGGGTCTAACCAGCTGCTAGAAAGGTGTTCCTATTAAAGGGGCCGGCGAGTGTATAATAGGCTACAGATATCGGGGTATTCATAGTATTTCGTGTCTCTTACTTACTCTTCTGCTTGGCTAGTAGCTCCACCTCGACTTGCAGCGTCACGGGATCAACACTGCGAACAACCCCCTCCTAGACAAACATTGGGATGAGAATAAAAGATGGTTGAGCTCATTATACACATTAAACCCAACACTGTACCAATACCCCCACCCAGGGCAATGTGCCAGGACACCCCACTGCCTCCTCCACCAGGATGGACACCAAAGCTGAACCCTGACCAGGGAGATCCTTGGAGGTCTCCAGTACAGCCGAGGGCTATGATGTGTCAGATGGGGGAGGGAATTGACTCTTCTGAAACAGTCTCATTTTCTAGCAATTTGGAGTCACATTGCAAATAAATACAAAAATGTTTATAGAAAGAAAAACCCGGCATAAATGCAATCAAATGACTTGATTTTCTCTCCTGGGACACTATGTGCTCCGTTTTATATCTAGCATCTGATTAGATCAGGACGGAGCGACAGGCTGCAGCATTGCCAGGTGGTCAGCAAACAAACAGCTTCCGCCACCATCCATGCATAACATGGGCGGGGGAGGTGCTGAGGACAAGGGGGAGGGTCCCTGACAGCCAGGCTGGGGGCCGGGGGGGGAGCTGCCAACCATCAGAAGGGACCCAGCACCAGGGGGCGGATAGGCATAAAGTCCCCTCCGAAAAGAAGCGTTGGCAGCAAGTTCCGGTTTAAAGTGGACCTGAACACAAAAAAGTGAAACTTTATTATGCCATAGGGAACATCTAGAAATGGTAGCCGTGTCTAAGCAATTCCCGGCAAAACCCAAAATGTCTACAATGCCAAAGAACTAGCCGTGCACTTCCCGTGCCCAGGCACTCCTGTTCTGTGGTCTCATAGATCGTCACATCATTGTGGGTACCACTACCCCGACTACCGGGGCTCACCAGATTTCATGAGGTCAATACTCTGCTGATCATCGTTCTCCTTGCTGGAGAGGAAGTTGTATCTGAGGAGCTGCAGTGGAAGGATCTCCCTGCTCCATCCGTTCTGTAGATCTCTGCTTTCTCCACCTTTATCGTTACACCGCCAATCTTCAGTTTACCCTAGGGCGGGGGGGAGGGGGGGGGCGGCAGCTCTGACATAAGGAGGCAAAGTCATTCTTCCACCAAGATATCACCCCCCACAGCTAGACGCAGTGCAGGACAAAGCACGGTAAGTCAGCACTGGGGGAGGGGGAGGGGGGGAGGAGCTCAGTTGTAGGGAATCCACAGACAATGCTGGTGCCCAGTTCTATGACCTCTGTTTGCTTTTTTTTTTTTTACACATCTTCCACAGTACAGTATTATTGGTTAAACTAGATGAACTTTTTTCAACTTGACTAACAGTGTAATTACAGGTCCTCTTCAGAAATAACAGTCTGCCTTCTACAAGCATTTCATGAGCTGCGCTGACAGAGAGCTTGTGTCCACCCAATAGACACCCACCCAACAGACTCCTGTGCCCACCCAACAGACTCCCACCCAACAGACTCCTGTGCCCACCCAACAGACTCCCACCCAATAGACACCCACCCGACACCCGTACCCACCCAACAGACTCCTGTGCCCACCCAATAGACACCCACCCAACAGACTCCTGTGCCCACCCAATAGACACCCACCCAACAGACTCCTGTGCCCACCCAACAGACACCCACCCGACACCCGTACCCACCCAACAGACTCCTGTGCCCACCCAACAGACTCCCACCCAATAGACACCCACCCAACAGACTCCTGTGCCCACTCAACAGACTCCCACCCAACAGACTCCTGTGCCCACCCAACAGACACCCACCCGACACCCGTACCCACCCAACAGACTCCTGTGCCCACCCAACAGACACCCACCCAATAGACACCCACCCAACAGACTCCTGTGCCCACCCAATAGACACCCACCCAACAGACTCCTGTGCCCACCTGACAGACACCCGTACCCACCCAACAGACACCGCTGCCTGAAGATGAGGTTACCTTGTAGTCGGAGAGCTCAGGCGAGTAGTTCTCATCTAATTCCAGAATCTGAAAGTATGAGATGGAGACAGAAGGTATGAGAGAAGATCAGAGGCGGCACACATCACACTACGGGGGGTCAGACAACGGGTCAGTGAAGGGCGGCTGTGAGCCCCGGGAAGGAACCACATGAAATCTCGCAGCCATTAGTAAAGCAGAACTAAAGACAAAGACATAGAAGACTGAACAGGCCAGCAATGTCTCTTCTGCCATATAATACACCCCCCTCCCCCACCCGCTCACAGTCCATGCATGAGAGTGACGTCATCCCGCACCGGCCCATCAAGACATCTGAAGACTGGCACCCGGGATCTCATTGGCATTGGCCCCGCTGGCATATAGGCGAGTATTCCTGCCTTCAGCTCCCACTCTAATATGGCAGAACTGTTTTTCCAGGATCAGGACAGCTCTCTGGCCACACACAGCGAGTAAAATAAGTATTGAAGCCGTCACCATTTCTCCCGGTAAATCTATTGGTAAAGGTGATGGTGACATGAAATCTCCCCCACATGTCGGGAACAACCCATCCAATCCACACATACAAAGACACCAAAACAAATCCAATCAGAAATGAAGTTCTGTGTAATAAAAGGGAAGGACACACGGAAAAAGTATTGAACCCCCAAACTGAAATATTTATTAGTATTTAATACTTGGTAAAAAATTCTTTGTTGGTAATGACAATAGACTTACCTAGAAAAATGGTGACATATTCAATACTTATTTTACCCGCTGTATATGTGCTATATTCCCAAAAGTATTGGGACACCTACTATAACGTTACACACACACAGACACATTACCTTGAAGGCGATGACTTTGCCAACCGGCGGCGGGGCGGCGAGCAGCGGGAAGGTGCTGTAATCTTTTTTCGGACTCTCTGGAGGATTCTAAGAAATACAAAACAGAAGCCGGGTCATTCCTATAGGAAGAAGTCATTCCAGATACTGAACACCGACACGTATCATGACCTCACTGCCGCCTCCTCGGTGACATCACAGAGGGGATCACACCACCACCACCAACAACCCTTTACATTGTTTGCTTGGAAACAAAAACCCAGAACACTCCGCCACACATCCCTTCTTCTCCATGTTCCGTCTCCACTGTAAAAATAAAAACACACCTGGTGATCCTGCCAGAAATCCAGGGAACTCCCAACTTCTTGTAATGAGCGGTCAATGCTGCTCTTCCATGCTGCAATGCAGAACCCCTCCCCCTCATCTCCTAACCCCACCCCCCACCTTCACAACATAAAGGGGGAGGTGTTCTGTAGTCCAGCAGGGAGGGAACTGGGCAGGGCTCAGAACACAATTTGGGATTTCAGTGCAGTGCTGTCATCCAATGGCTGGAAGTTAGGAGCTCACTGGATTTCTGATGAATCAACAAGTATTCTGTATAATAATAATAATAATAATAATATCATTTTCTGCACTTTTATGATTTGAACCTGTTGCTGTCCATGTAACACGTATATATGTGCGGCAGCAAGGAGGGCGAGCTATAAACCCCCTCCCCCACCCCATATATGTGTCCCAGTGCACTCATTGTACAGTCACAGCTCCAAACTCTAGTAATGATCAGGAGGAGGGAGGAGGGGAACTGAATTCCAATCACATGACCACCGTCACAGCCAATCACAGCGATTACGTTATGGGGGGGGGGGGGGGAAGACCTTCCATCCACTTTAAAGTAATGCAGCGCCCCACAACATGTGTGGTGCGATGTACTGCGGGTGTGTATAGGAAGTACAGGGGGGTTAGAGGGAGCAATTCTCATTGGATAGAAATCACATGGGGGGGTGGGGGGTGGTGACACTTCGGGGTGGTCAATTGGCCCAAAATGTCACATTTTATGATACAAGGTCAGGAATTTGGTTTAGCATCGTCCTTCAGGCCCCACCCCCACTTGCCAACCGCCGATTTTTGAAGGCAGAATGGCACGGGTGCGCAATAGGGCGTACCCGTATGTCCTCTCAGAATTCCCGCCTGGCGGGTCCCACAGACTCAATGTTTGCCGGCGGTCCGCGATTGCAAGGAGAGGCACAATGGGGAGATGTAAACAAGGCATCTGACCGGGATCTACTACTCCCAATGATCTTTGTCATGTTCTAGGTAGCCCATCCCCTCCTAAAGTTAGAACACATTTAACCTTTTGATCGCCCCCTACTGTACAACGAGTACCTGCGTGAACATGGCACGATGACAGGCTCAGGCCGCCTCTGCTTTTTTTTCCCCCCCACGCCAATGTCTGATCATGAAGGATGAATGTACTGTACTGTCACCATATCAGGAGGCCACAAAGATAGTGAGCAGTGGCAGTGACAATCCCTGGTGTGTTCCCGCCGGAGCAGACTCTGGACAGAGCACCGGAGGCAGAGCAGCAGGAGGAAGAGGAGGACTTCCTTTCCTCTCAAGGCCCATTTTATCCAGACACCATCATTCCTATGTCACAGAACACACAGGAGGAGCAAGGGGGGGAGGAGGATGAGGAGGAGCGAGGGGGGAGGAGGATGAGGAGGAGCGAGGGGGAGGATAAGAGGAGGAGCGGCGGAGGATGAGGATGATGATGATGACGAGGAGAGAGGGGAGGAGGAGGATGAGGATGATGATGACGAGGAGAGAGGGGAGGATGATGATGACGAGGAGAGAGGGGAGGAGGAGGATGACGAGGAGAGAGGGGAGGAGGAGGATGACGAGGAGGAGGAGGAGGAGGATGACGAGGAGGAGGAGGAGGAGGATGACGAGGAGGAGGATGACGAGGATGACGAGGAGGAGGATGACGAGGATGACGAGGAGGAGGATGACGAGGAGGAGGACGAGGAGGACGAGGAGGACGAGGACGAGGACGAGGACGAGGACGAGGACGAGGACGAGGACGAGGACGAGGACGAGGACGAGGACGAGGACGAGGACGAGGACGAGGACGAGGAGGAGGAGGAGGAGGAGGAGGAGGAGGAGGAGGAGGAGGAGGAGGAGGAGGAGGAGGAGGAGGAGGAGGAGGAGGAGGAGGAGGAGGAGGAGGAGGAGGAGGAGGAGGAGGAGGAGGAGGAGGAGGAGGAGGAGGAGGAGGAGGAGGAGGAGGAGGAGGAGGAGGAGGAGGAGGAGGAGGAGGAGGAGGAGGAGGAGGAGGAGGAGGAGGAGGAGGAGGATGATGATGATGATGATGATGATGATGATGATGATGATGATGATGAGGATGAGGAGGAGGAGGAGGAGGAGGAGGAGGAGGAGGAGGAGGAGGAGGAGGATGATGATGATGATGATGATGATGATGATGATGATGATGATGAGGAGGAGGAGGAGGAGGAGGAGGAGGAGGAGGAGGAGGAGGAGGAGGAGGAGGAGGAGGAGGAGGAGGAGGAGGAGGAGGAGGAGGAGGATGATGATGATGATGATGATGAGGAGGAGGAGGATGAGGAGGAGGAGGAGGATGAGGAGGATGAGGAGGAGAGAGGGGAGGAGGATGAGGAGGATGAGGAGGAGAGAGGGGAGGAGGATGAGGAGGAGAGAGGGGAGGAGGATGAGGAGGAGAGAGGGGAGGAGGATGAGGAGGAGAGAGGGGAGGAGGAGGAGGATGAGGAGGAGAGAGGGGAGGAGGAGGAGGATGAGGAGGAGAGAGGGGAGGAGGAGGAGGAGGAGGAGGAGAGAGGGAGGAGGATGAGGAGGAGGAGGAGAGAGGGGAGGAGGATGAGGAGGAGAGAGGGGAGGAGGAGGAGGATGAGGATGAGGAGGAGAGAGGGGAGGAGGAGGATGAGGAGGAGAGAGGCGGATAGGGAGGAGAGAGCGGAGGAGGAGGATAAGGAGGAGAGAGGAGAGGAGGATGAGGAGGAGAGAGGGGAGGAGGTGGAGGATGAGGAGGAGAGAGGGGAGGAGGTGGAGGATGAGGAGGAGAGAGGGGAGGAGGTGGAGGATGAGGAGGAGAGAGGGGAGGAGGATGAGGAGGAGTATTCTGGCACTTTCATAGGCTTCGTAGCAGAGGAAGACATGCGTCAATCCGTAAGCGATGGCTTTCCAACCCCGGGAGTAGTACGTTGTTGGGAGGAGGAAGTTCCAGATGCTGTCCTCCTGAGTGACCCCGAGGATTCTGCTTCACAAGCCTCTGCAAATTTGAGGCACATGGGCCATCTCATGCTTCAAAGCCGGTGAAAGGACCCAAGAAAACGTGGCATAAAGGAGAAGGATGATTACTGGTTGGCGACCCTGCTTGACCCCCGTTATAAGGTGAAGGTCTCAGAACTCATCCCGTCCTCCACTGAGTGCAGAAGATAAAATCTAAAGGACACGTTAAAGAGGATTTTATTGAACGTTCTTCCTGACTCCAGTAGGTTACAGTGTGGTAGAAAAGTCATTTTGAGTCTTCTGTTGGTCAAGAGAGGAGCGTTGGAGAAGGCGTCCGCCTAAGTGAGGCATTTTGGAATTGTGGTTGGTCCTCGCCGCCCAGGTCCATCAGCTTCCACATCCCATCGGCGGCATCTGCATCACATGGTGGACAATTACCTCGGGGCCAAAACAGAGATGAAGAGCTTTCCACCCGACGATCCACTGACTTACTGGGTCATGAGAATAGAACAGCATTTTATGAGTGGAAAATTAGGGCTTGCGAGCCGGGCTGCCTGGGGGGCGGGGAGCACCGCCAGTGGGTGGGGTTGATCGGGAGCTGTTCTCCCAGTGATCGTCCCCCGGTGGAAGAGAGCATGGAGGAAGAGGAGAGCCACGGGGTCACCTAATGGTATGGCATGTTACAGCTTACATTGAAATTGTCTCCGCTCTGTTCGCTGTCACACACAGCCCCGTTTCCTCCTGACCCTGCGCCTGTGATAGACAGAATGTGGGTCCAATGCTGGGATGTGTTCTGTCTATCACAGACGGAGGCAATTTCAATGCAAGCTGTAACAGCGTGCTATTCACGCTCTGATCTCGTGGCTCTCCTCTTCCTCCAGTCATGATCCGACCACCCTCTCTCTTCTGCCCTGGCGAGGCTGCAATGGTGGGCGCCGTGAGGCTGCAACGGTGAGGCGCGGTGAGGCTGCAATGGTGGGCGCGGTGAGGCTGCAACGGTGGGCGCGGTGAGGCTGCAACGGTGGGCGCGGTGAGGCTGCAACGGTGGGCGCGGTGAGGCTGCAACGGTGGGCGCGGTGAGGCTGCAACGGTGGGCGCGGTGAGGCTGTGCTGAGGGGAAACTGATAAATTTAATGTTTATTTTTGTAACTTAACTCAGCATAAAACAAGTGTCATTTCATGAGATAATTTATGAGGGTGTGATTAGGGGCAGAATTAGGGCCCGGGGCAAAGTAGGAGTTATGCAGGGCCACTGGTGGCGAGTAATCCTTGAGGCCTGGCTAGTAGCTCAGGACTTGAAATTTTGAGCCCTGGAATAGACCACTGGCCGGAACTTGCCCAGTATGCTATTGAGTTGTTGGGCTGCCCTGCATCCGGCGCAACCCATAACGGGCATTCAGTACTGCAGGAGGTTTCTTTACCGATCATAGACTACGTCTGTCCACAGACTCCGTGGACCGTTTGACATTTATAAAAATTAATCAGTCCTGGATTACCAGCTATGAAGCCCCTGATGCCGATGTTACTGTTTAAGTATTTCTGGGATGTGGAATCTCTGCAGGACTTCGAGGCTGCCTAGCTTTGAGGGTGTTCAATCATTTCATCTGGAAGAATGTTTTTGGTGTGGGTTTCATGGGCACAATTTACACCCAAAGACCAATTTTTCAGCCCCTGTATGACAGCTGCATATCACTGCAACTTTTTGCAGCAAGGCCAATTCTTGCCTTCATCAAGATTACCTCTATAGGGTTACGGTGGGAAGGCGCCACCGACGCCCAAAGACCAATTTTTACGCACCCGTTACTTCTATACAAAGTGACACCAGAATGTATCCAAAAATATCTCTAATCTTGTCCCCAGTGCACTACATTGTGGCCTCATCATACACACTGGCGGCTCCCCAGCTGTTGCCGAGCAAAATAAAGGAAGCTTGCAGGGAAAATGGCATTTTTTTACGGCTTTATAAATACAATTATTGCTGCAGCAGATTCTAGACATGGCACAGATGTGCCACTTTACAGGTAGACTAAGGGGACCCCCACCCACCACCAGGCACTATATTGGAAGGAATTTTACATTTTTATGCTTTCACTTTAAAAATATGAAAAAAAAAAAAATATATCACTGCTCATTTAAAAATTACGTTTTTCAAACTTTTTTTTTTTATTATTGATACATGTCCCCCAGGGCAGGACGCAGACCCCTATACCCATTGTATGCCCAATTACTTGCATAAAAGCTTTCAAAATGGGCACTTTTGATTTTAGACGTTCGGGTCCCATTGACTTTAATGGGGTTCGATATTCGGGTCCAAACTTTCGCAGCGTTCGAAAGTTCTGGTGAAAAACCGAACAGGGGTCCGTTCGGCCCATCCCTAATAATAACCCCCCTAACAACAACCCCTAACCCTAATAACAACCCTTAACCCTAATAATAACCCCTAACAACAACAACCCTTAGCAACAACCCCTAACCCTAGCAACAACCCCCACCCATAACAAACCCCTAACCCTAGCAACAACCCCTAACCCTAGCAACAACCCTCACCCATAACAAACCCCCACCCATAAAAAACCCCTAACCCTAGCAACAACCCCTAACCCTAGCAACAACCCCTAACCCTAGCAACAACCCCTAACCCTAGCAACAACCCCTAACCCTAGCAACAACCCCTAACCCTAGCAACAACCCCTAACACCACTGTCTGTTTCAATGGACAGCTGCTTTCCGTGGAGGCACTCAATAAGGAGGAGGACGGGAGACCCCAGAAGATGAGGATTTGGGCTTACAATCACTTTAAACCCCTAACCCTATTCCTTAGCCCCTAACCTTTACAAAATAAAGTAAATAAAACACATAAATACATTATAATAAATAAAATAAAAAAATGAAAGCAGATAATAAAGGCTGAAAATCATTGTAAGTAATTATCAAACAGATGATATTTTTCTCTATTAGCTAACAAATGGCCAAAGCCTTACACCTCAGGACATGGACCAATTACATGCGTTGTGTCAGACGGCCCCAAGCTGGAGGCTTCCTCATTCTGGACTCACCTGAAGTATCATGGACGTATTGGTGGCTTCTTCTTCCAGCTGCTGCTTCTTCAGAGACGAAGAGTCATAACTATGGAAAAACTGGTTGCCAAACCCTCGTCCTTTCCCCCGGTCTCCCCATCCTCTGAACCCGCGACCCCCCTGGCCCCTCCAGGGAAAGATGCCCCTTCCTCGTCCTCTTCCGTGGTCATACAGACTAGGGTTTGGATCAGGTCCTGATGAATGCTGCCCATCTCACCTCCATTGGTTACACCAGATGGGACCACACTTGATGCATACTGCGCTGTGATTGGCTTCTGAATATTAGTATCTGAGTCAGAGTCGGAAGATGGGGTTTCTTTGTGTGGTTTCTGGGACATACCATTCAGAGGTGGGACAGTACCGATGTCCAGTGACCTCTTTTTTCTGATGTCCCCATTGTCTGAAGCAGAGTTATTTTTGCTCTTCCTCATCTCAGAAGAAAAGACGGCCCTTCCAGAGACTGGGTCGGAGGGGTTTCTGGTGGCCTCTGATGGGTTCTTTCTGGCTGTGGAGAGTTCCTGGTCATATGAAGATGCAGTATAGTCAATGCTTGATCTGGTCCTCACAGTGGAGGGCTCAATGTTTGGATTGGTCTTATGTACAGAGACCGTGGTCTGGTCCTTACCGAGAACCTTGGGAGGTCCCTTTCCCTTGGCTGAGGATTCCTGGTCAGATGAAGATCCGGGGGAGTCACTGGAGGAGCTCATAGGAGCTTTCTTGGCTGGAAGCTCAGGATTGGGTTTGGTCTTATTTACAGACACAACAGTCCCGGCTTTATTGGGAGGTCCCTTTCCTTTGGCTGAGGATTCCTGGTCCGATGAAGATCCGGAGGAGTCACTGGAGGAGCTCATAGGAGCTTTCTTGGCTGGAAGCTCAGGATTGGGTTTGGTCTTATTTACAGACACAACAGTCCCGGCTTTATTGTGCACCTTGGGAGGTCCCTTTCCCTTGGCTGAGGATTCCTGGTCCGATGAAGATCCGGAGGAGTCACTGGAGGAGCTCATAGGAGCTTTCTTGGCTGGAAGCTCAGGATTGGGTTTGGTCTTATTTACAGACACAACAGTCCCGGCTTTATTGGGAGGTCCCATTTCCTTTGGCTGAGGATTCCCTGGTCAGATGAAGATTCCGAGGAGTTATTGAGGGAGCTCTTTGTAGCAGCCTCAGTTAAAAGCTTATGACTGGGCTTAGTCTTATTTACAGAGACAGCAGTCGTGGGCTTATGGAGCTTCTTTGGTTTGGTGGAGGATCCCTGGTTGGTTGAAGGCTCAGAGTCACTGCTGGAGGCCTGGTCTGTGCTCCTACCTGGAGGCTCATTGTTTGATTTATTTCCAGGTTTAAGATGCACCTCCTTTGCTGAGAGGGGGTGGTGGGTTTACCGGATTCTGCGAGGGCTTCTTGCCAGAGGAGGGGGTGACGGGTCCAAGAGACATCTCAGATGGGGTTGTCTTTAGAGAGAGAGCCAATGTTTGCACAGGATTTATTCTCTACGGAGAGGGCAGCAAAGAGTCTGAGAGTCATTGGTGAGGGTGAGTGTAAAGGGATGGTGGTGATGGGTTGAATGGAGACCTCCGAGGGTTCCGGGTGTGACGAGGAGCTCCCTTCCCCCTCTTGGCTGAGGGCTCTTGGTTTGGCCCAAGTAAACTCATAATTTTTTCGACAGCTTTTAGAGACGCGGAGTCCTTGGAGTGTTTCTTGTGTTTGTCTCCTCTCCTCGGGTAATACCTCTTGTGCGTCTTCCTCCAGAACCTTTCTTCTTTCTCCTGGAAGTCTTGTTGGACTCCTCCTGCTCACACTCTTCTGGACAACCATCTCCCCCTACCCTGGGGGGTCTCTGCGGGTTGTGACTCACATTTCCGTTTCTTGGCTATGATGGGGGGCCTGTCCCCTGCATCGTCCTCCTCACATCTCTGCCGGGACCTCTTCTTGGTCCGGTGGGCTGGGCCATCCATGTCATCATCTTCGGGATCGTATCCCTGCCACTGCACCCTGAGGGGAAAGAGGAGGAGTGTGAGCAGCATGACAGCATTCTACTGGAGGAGGGCATTGTGGGGGGAGGGCAGGTCAGAGGGACACGGGGGTGGGTAGAGAAAGGTGGGGGGGGGGTCAGTGAATGGATGTAGAAGGCGAGAACTATAGGGGGGAGGGCTCTGTGTGCCTTCAGGAAGGTGGGCGGAGACTCACCAAAATGTTATTGTAATAAAGGATCTTCAATGGAGGGCGGGCGAGTACACCGAGAATAGACACGGAAAGGGGAGGAGCCAAGTACACAAACGTGTACACATAGGGGGAGGGGCCATGGATTCGCGTGGAGGGGGGAGGAGGGGCCATGGATTCGCGGGGAGGGGGGGAGGAGGAGGAGCCATGGATTCGCGGGGAGGGGGGAGGAGGAGGAGCCATGGATTCGCGGGGAGGGGGGGGAGGAGGAGGAGCCATGGATTCGCGGGGAGGGGGGGGAGGAGGAGGAGCCATGGATTCGCGGGGAGGGGGGGGAGGAGGAGGAGCCATGGATTCGCGGGGAGGGGGGGGGAGGAGGAGGAGCCATGGATTCGCGGGGAGGGGGGGGAGGAGGAGGAGCCATGGATTCGCGGGGAGGGGGGGGAGGAGGAGGAGCCATGGATTCGCGGGGAGGGGGGGAGGAGGAGGAGCCATGGATTCGCGGGGAGGGGGGGAGGGAGCCATGGATTCGCGGGGAGGGGGGGAGGAGGAGGAGCCATGGATTCGCGGGGAGGGGGGGAGGAGGAGGAGCCATGGATTCGCGGGGGGGGAGGGAGGAGGGGAGCCATGGATCGCGGGGAGGGGGGGAGGAGGAGGAGCCATGGATTCGCGGGGAGGGGGGGAGGAGGAGGAGCCATGGATTCGCGGGGAGGGGGGAGGAGGAGGAGCAAGTGTTCGCGGGGAGGGGGGAGGGAGGGGAGCCATGGATTCGCGGGGAGGGGGGAGGAGGAGGAGCCATGGATTCGCGGGGAGGGGGGAGGAGGAGGAGCCATGGATTCGCGGGGAGGGGGGAGGAGGAGGAGCCATGGATTCGCGGGGGAGGGGGGAGGAGGAGGAGCCATGGATTCGCGGGGAGGGGGGAGGAGGAGGAGCCATGGATTCGCGGGGAGGGGGGGGAGGAGGAGGAGCCATGGATTCGCGGGGAGGGGGGGAGGAGGAGGAGCCATGGATTCGCGGGGAGGGGGGGAGGAGGAGGAGCCATGGATTCGCGGGGAGGGGGGGAGGAGGAGGAGCCATGGATTCGCGGGGAGGGGGGGGGAGGAGGAGGAGCCATGGATTCGCGGGGAGGGGGGGGAGGAGGAGGAGCCATGGATTCGCGGGGAGGGGGGGAGGAGGAGGAGCCATGGATTCGCGGGGAGGGGGGGAGGAGGAGGAGCCATGGATTTCGCGGGGAGGGGGGGGGGGAGGAGGAGGAGCCATGGATTCGCGGGGAGGGGGGGGGGGAGGAGGAGGAGCCATGGATTCGCGGGGAGGAGGAGGAGCCATGAATTCGCGGGGAGGGGGGGAGGAGGAGGAGCCATGAATTCGCGGGGAGGGGGGGAGGAGGAGGAGCCATGGATTTGCGAGGAGGAGGGCTTCGTGGAACGGGCCATGGATTCGCGTGGAGGGGGGGAGGAGGAGGAGCCATGGATTTGCGGGGAGGAGGGGCTTCGTGGAACGGGCCATGGATTCGCGTGGAGGGGGGGAGGAGGAGCATGGATTCGCAAGGAGAGGAGGAGCCATTGATTTGCGTGGAAGGGGCCAACAATACAGTGGGAAGGAGAGGAGCCAGGTTTACATATAGGGGAGGAGCCAAGTGTGTGTGTATATATATATAAAAGGGGAGGAGCCAATTGTAAAGATAGAAAAGGGGTGTGGCTAAGTACAGACAGGGCGGAAACAATCTGCGCATGGGCGGGGCGGGGTACCTGATGAGGTCGTTGTCGCGGACGAGGCGGGCGCTCTCCCCGGGGGGCAGCAGGCAGTCGTGCACATACAGGCACAGCGCCCCCTCTGGTTGGGGTAGTAGCGGCTCCGGATGAGGTCGGACAGGTCGGTGACGGTTCGGAGGTGATCCGGGCTCAGTAACATCCACATGTGGCGGCTCTCCGGTCCGGTGGGCGGAGGATAATCAAACTTCAACATCACCCGAATCTCCGCCATCTTCTCACACGTGATCCGCTTCTACCGGGCGTCACGTGACTCGGCGCTCCCGCCCTCTTGTCACGTGACTCCGCGCCATCTTCCCGCCACTTCTTATCATGTGACTCCCACTGACCCCTCCCAACATCGCCTGACAGTCACAATCACATGACCGGCCCGAGGATGAAGATGGGGGAGAGTCTGATCGTCCTCAGTGTCCTCCTCCTACTTACCCCCGTCCAGGGTAAGTACTACCCATCCCCCACTCGGAGTGTCACCCCCCCAAGAGCGTGTCACCCCCTAAACTGCCCCCCCAAGAGAGTGTCACCCCCTAAATTACCCCCCAAGAGTGTCACCCCCTAAACTGCCCCCTAAATTAACCCCCAAGAGAGTGTCACCCCCCTAAACTGCCCCCCAAGAGAGTGTCACCCCCTAAATTACCCCCCAAGAGAGTGTCACCCCTAAACTGCCCCCCTAAATTACCCCCCAAGAGTGTCACCCCCTAAACTGCCCCCCCAAGAGAGTGTCACCCCCTAAAATTAACCCCCAAGAGAGTGTCCCCCCTAAACTGCCCCCAAGAGAGTGTCACCCCCTAAACTGCCCCCAAGAGTGTGTCACCCCCTAAACTGCCCCTGAGAGAGTGTCACCCCCTAAACTGCCCCCCCCTAAGGCAGTGTCACCCCCTAAATTACCCCCCAAGAGAGTGTCACCCCCTAAACTGCCCCCAAGAGAGTGTCACCCCCTAAACTGCCCCCAAGAGTGTGTCACCCCCTAAACTGCCCCCGAGAGAGTGTCACCCCCTAAACTGCCCCTGAGAGAGTGTCACCCCCTAAACTGCCCCCCTAAGGCAGTGTCACCCCCTAAATTACCCCCCAAGAGAGTGTCACCCCCTAAACTGCCCCCAAGAGAGTGTCACCCCCTAAACTGCCCCCGAGAGAGTGTCACCCCCTAAACTGCCCCCGAGAGAGTGTCACCCCCTAAACTGCCCCCTAGAGAGTGTCACCCCCTAAACTGCCCCCCCAAGAGAGTGTCACCCCCTAAATTACCCCCCAAGACAGTGTCACCCCCTAAATTACCCCCCCAAGAGAGTGTCAGCCCCTAAACTGCCCCCCAAGAGAGTGTCACCCCCTAAATTACCCCCCAAGAGAGTGTCACCCCCTAAACTGCCCCCAAGAGAGTGTCACCCCCCTAAACTGCCCCAAGAGAGTGTCACCCTCCTAAACTGCCCCAAGAGAGTGTCACCCCCCTAAACTGCCCCCTGAGAGAGTGTCACCCCCTAAACTGCCCCCTGAGAGAGTGTCACCCCCTAAACTGCCCCCTGAGAGAGTGTCACCCCCTAAACTTCCCCCTGAGAGAGTGTCACCCCCTAAACTGCCCCCCCAAGAGAGTGTCACCCCCTAAACTACCCCCCAAGAGTGTGTCACCCCCTAAATTACCCCCCAAGAGTGTGTCACCCCCTAAACTGCCCCCCAAGAGAGTGTCACCCCCTAAACTGCCCCCAAGAGAGTGTCACCTCCAAAACTGCCCCCCCAAGAGAGTGTCACCCCCTAAACTGCCCCCCCGAGAGAGTGTCAACCCTAAACTGCCCCCTGAGAGAGTGTCACCCCCTAAACTGCCCCCCTGAGAGAGTTTCACCCCCTAAACTGCCCCCTGAGAGAGTTTCACCCCCTAAACTGCCCCCCAAGAGAGTGTCACCCCCTAAACTGCCCCCAAGAGAGTGTCACCTCCAAAACTGCCCCCGAGAGAGTGTCACCCCCTAAACTGCCCCCCCAAGAGAGTCACCTTCTAAACTTCCTCCCCAGAGAGTCCCCCCCCCCCCCAAAATAAAAAGCCTTTACCTCTCTTATTTCCATGGAGAATGACTTTGCCCCCCTATGCCGACCTTCTCTGAGGTCTCAGTATATATTCCTCCCACGCTCACCTCCAGGACTTCTCCAGAGCCCCTCCATCCTTTGCACTCCCCACCCCAATGTGATCCCTGAAAACATCTCTTCAGAGAAGCCCATCCCACCTCCGTGTGCTCCCCTGACCCTCCTGTATTGTAACTGTACCCCCCCTCCCCCCCCCCGTATCGTACTTACCCCTCCACTCCTCCCAGCCCAGGGGAAGTATCCCACAACCTGAGTGTCCCGCCCCCTATCCCCTCCCCCACCCTCATTAATTGTTCCTGACCCCGCTATTCTCTTCCCCACTGATATTGCCCCATCATGTGATGTCTGTGCTCTTGTCTGATAGGTGGGACGGCAAAGGAGGAATGGAACTACGTGTCAGTGAGGAAAGACGCCAACATGTTCTGGTGGCTGTACTACGCCGATCACCCTACCAAGAACTACACCCAGGTCCCGCTCGTTATGTGGCTGCAGGTGACTACCCGTGTCTGTCGTCCTCCTCCTGTGTCCCGTGTCTGTCGTCCTCCTCCTGTGTCCCGTGTCTGTCGTCCTCCTCCTGTGTCCCGTGTCTGTCGTCCTCCTCCTGTGTCCCGTGTCTGTCGTCCTCCTCCTGTGTCCCGTGTCTGTCGTCCTCCTCCTGTGTCCCGTGTCTGTCGTCCTCCTCCTGTGTCCCGTGTCTGTCGTCCTCCTCCTGTGTCCCGTGTCTGTCGTCCTCCTCCTGTGTCCCGTGTCTGTCGTCCTCCTCCTGTGTCCCGTGTCTGTCGTCCTCCTCCTCTGTGTCCCGTGTCTGTCCTCCTCCTCTGTGTCCCGTGTCTGTCGTCCTCCTCCTGTGTCCCGTGTCTGTCGTCCTCCTCCTGTGTCCCGTGTCTGTCGTCCTCCTCCTCTGTGTCCCGTGTCTGTCGTCCTCCTCCTCTGTGTCCCGTGTCTGTCCTCCTCCTCTGTGTCCCGTGTCTGTCGTCCTCCTCCTCTGTGTCCCGTGTCTGTCGTCCTCCTCCTCTGTGTCCCGTGTCTGTCCTCCTCCTCCTGTGTCCCGTGTCTGTCGTCCTCCTCCTGTGTCCCGTGTCTGTCGTCCTCCTCCTGTGTCCCGTGTCTGTCGTCCTCCTCCTGTGTCCCGTGTCTGTCGTCCTCCTCCTGTGTCCCGTGTCTGTCGTCCTCCTCCTCTGTGTCCCGTGTCTGTCCTCCTCCTCTGTGTCCCGTGTCTGTCGTCCTCCTCCTGTGTCCCGTGTCTGTCGTCCTCCTCCTGTGTCCCGTGTCTGTCGTCCTCCTCCTCTGTGTCCCGTGTCTGTCGTCCTCCTCCTCTGTGTCCCGTGTCTGTCCTCCTCCTCTGTGTCCCGTGTCTGTCGTCCTCCTCCTCTGTGTCCCGTGTCTGTCCTCCTCCTCTGTGTCCCGTGTCTGTCGTCCTCCTCCTGTGTCCCGTGTCTGTCCTCCTCCTCTGTGTCCCATGTCTGTCCTCCTCCTCTGTGTCCCGTGTCTGTCGTCCTCCTCCTGTGTCCCGTGTCTGTCGTCCTCCTCCTGTGTCCCGTGTCTGTCCTCCTCCTCTGTGTCCCGTGTCTGTCCTCCTCCTCTGTGTCCCGTGTCTGTCGTCCTCCTCCTGTGTCCCGTGTCTGTCGTCCTCCTCCTGTGTCCCGTGTCTGTCGTCCTCCTCCTGTGTCCCGTGTCTGTCGTCCTCCTCCTGTGTCTGTCGTCCTCTGTCCAGTCCCCATCCTCTGGGCTCCATGCTTGTCCTCTTTCCCCTCCTCCTTGCTCTCTCTGTCCAATCATTGACTGGCTCTCTATTCATCTGTCAGGGTGGTCCGGGAGGTTCCGGTTGTGGATTTGGGAATTTTGCAGAGATCGGACCCCTCGATGTTAATCTGAAACCTCGAAACAGCAGCTGGGTATGTCACTGGAACCTTCTTCAAACTGTAGGTGGCCATCCTTTTGACCCCTCCCCATTTCTCTATTTATCACCTTCATTAACGTACCCTCAGATACGGATCCCCATCCTCCTGACCCCTCCGCCTTTCCTTCTATGTCCTCAGATACGGATCCCCATCCTCCTGACCCCTCCCCCATTCCTTCTATGTCCTCAGATACGGATCCCCATCCTCCTCACCCCTCCCCCTTTCCTTCTATGTCCTCAGATACGGATCCCCATCCTCCTGACCCCTCCCCCATTCCTTCTATGTCCTCAGATACGGATCCCCATCCTCCTGACCCCTCCCCCATTCCTTCTATGTCCTCAGATACGGATCCCCATCCTCCTGACCCCTCCCCATTCCTTCTATGTCAAATACAGATCCCCATCCTCCTGACCCCTCCCCCATTCCTTCTATGTCCTCAGATACGGATCCCCATCCTCCTGACCCCTCCCCCTTTCCTTCTATGTCCTCAGATACGGATCCCCATCCTCCTGACCCCTCCCCCATTCCTTCTATGTCCTCAGATACGGATCCCCATCCTCCTGACCCCTCCCCCATTCCTTCTATGTCCTCAGATACGGATCCCCATCCTCCTGACCCCTCCCCCATTCCTTCTATGTCCTCAGATACGGATCCCCATCCTCCTGACCCCTCCCCCATTCCTTCTATGTCCTCAGATACGGATCCCCATCCTCCTGACCCCTCCCCATTCCTTCTATGTCAAATACAGATCCCCATCCTCCTGACCCCTCCCCCATTCCTTCTATGTCCTCAGATACGGATCCCCATCCTCCTGACCCCTCCCCCTTTCCTTCTATGTCCTCAGATACGGATCCCCATCCTCCTCACCCCTCCCCCATTCCTTCTATGTCCTCAGATACGGATCCCCATCCTCCTGACCCCTCCCCCATTCCTTCTATGTCCTCAGATATGGATCCCCATCCTCCTCACCCCTGCCCCATTCCTGGTGTAGGTTGTCATGTTTCTGACCTGTTCCCGGCACCCCTCCCCCCAGGTGGAGGTCGCCAGTCTGCTGTTTGTGGACAATCCTGTGGGCACCGGATACAGCTACACCACAGATAGCGGAGCGTTTGCCAAAGACGTGGACACCGTCTCCAGAGACATGCTGGTCCTTCTCCGGCAATTCTTCCAATCAAAGCCGGATTTCCAGGTGAGCGATGGCGGCGGATGGTGACAGGAAATGCCACGTTCCTGGCACTGCCCCTGAGGATACATTGTAGCCCCTTCTGTAGGGACACAATCCTGTGCATTGGGCAAGGGTTGGAGCTGTTTAAGCAGTGGGCGGGCTTTGTGCCAGGAAGGCAGGTGACAGATTCCTGCCATGTTGTCACCTGATGTAGAAGACTTGTTCAACCGTGAGGGCACTGACCTCCAAGCCTGCCGATCCCGAGTGGCCCCCGGCGCGCGGGCGGGTCCCCCAGTGGCCCCCGGAGCGCGGGCGGGTCCCAATCTACTTGCTCTGTGACGGTCTCTCTATGTGATTTATTATCCGACAGGCGACCCCCTTCTACATCTTCTCAGAGTCGTACGGAGGAAAGATGGCGGCAGCGATTTCCCTGGCACTACACAAGGTAAGGTCCCTGGCACGCTCCTCCTCTGGGCACTTTGCCACCCAGGCCAATTCTGACATTTCTCTCCTAGAAAGCTACGCAGAACCCCCAAATATTATATATGTTTTTTTGTTTTTTATAGCAAAGACCCCAGAGAATACAATGGCGGTTGTTACAACTTTTTATCTTGCGCGGAACTTGCGCGCCAATTTTTCAAACGTGTTTTTTTGGGGGAAAGAAACAGTTTTGTAATTTAAAGAAAAACTCAACAGTAAAGTTTGCCAATTTGTTTTTTGCAAGATGGCGTTACGCCGAGTCAATAGATACCCAACATGTCACGCTTCCATTTGCATGCGTTCGTGGAATGGCGCCAAACTTCACTACTTAAAAATCCCCATAAGCGACACTTGATATATTTTTTTACTGGTTACATGTGTTGAGTTACAGAGGAGGTCTGGTGATAGAATTATCGCTCTCGCTCCAACGTTTGCGGCAATACCTCACGTGTGGTTTGAGCGCCATTTTCATAGGTGGGCGGGGCTTACGTAGGCGTTTGCTTCTGCATGTAAACACATGCGGACAGAGGCGCTTTAAAAAAAAATTTTTTTATTGTTAATTACACTTTCTTTTTTTTTTATTTTGACACTTTTTGGAAAAAAATAAATAAAATGTATCCCTTTTATTCCTATTACAAGGAATGTAAACACCCCTGTTATAGGAATATGGGGTGACCGGTCCTCTTTACAGTGAGATTTGAGGGTCAATAAGACCCCACATCTCACCTCTAGGCTGGGAAGCCTGAAATTAAAAATAATAATAAACCAATCACGGCTTCCCAGCCAAAGCCGCGCCGTTTTGTTGAACGCAGAGGCCGGGCGTGACATCATAACCGCGCCCGTCCTCCGACAATCGTAGAGACTCCGCGACCTTCTGGTCCGCCGGAAATCTCTATGATCACCATCCGGGGCCGGCGGGTCCTGTATCCGACTCGCCGATGGTACCGGTGAGGCTGTAGAAGCCCCGGAGGGGGAGGGGGGGAGTCGCCTCTCGCCTCCCGTAAGAACGATCAGGCGGCGGTACGGCCACTATGACCGCGGTGTACGGAATCGCCGGCTGACAACGGCAATATCTGAATGTCTGTAGCTACCCCCATCATTCAAATATCCCGCTCAAAGTCCGTCACGTCATGTGACGGCAGGCGGGTGTGAGGCGAAGTCTGCAGGGATTGGTCGTCGTGTTTCTGTGGACAAGGGGCGGGACTCTTCTTGCTGTTTATAGAAGGACCTCCTCTGTGACCTCTCAGCAGATGTTGGAGTCCGGGGTGTTTGGTCCTTGTCTGTAAGTGACCCCTCCCCCAAGGAATGTGATCTCACTGCTCGCTGTCTTTCCTCATAGGCCGTCCTGGCGGGAGACGTTAAGTGTAATTTCAGGGGAGTGGCTCTTGGAGACTCCTGGATCTCCCCCATTGGTGAGTAAAGACCACACCTCCTGACCAACCACATACCGTACGCTGGGGAAAGGTCACCCCTGAGAGGTGGAGATCTACCTGAACAACCTCAAAGAGATCCGAGATCTCCGGGGTTCAGTGCCGTTTAAGGCTGAAGTAGGGCAGGGGGCGGGGTTAGTGGGTAGGGCAGGGGGCGGGGTTAGTGGGTAGGGCAGGGGGCGGGGTTAGTTGGTAGGACAGGGGGCGGGGTTAGTGGGTAGGGCAGGGGGCGGGGTTAGTCTGCAGGGCAGGGGGCGGGGTTAGTCTGCAGGGCAGGGTTAGTCTGCAGGGCAGGGGGCGGGGTTAGTCTGCAGGGCAGGGGGCGGGGTTAGTCTGCAGGGCAGGGGACGGGGTTAGTGGGTAGGGCAGGGGGCGGGTTAGTCGGTAGGGCAGGGGGCGGGGTTAGTTGGTAGGGCAGGGGCGGGGTTAATCGGTAGGGCAGGGGACGGGGTTAGCCGGCAGGGCAGGGGACGATACAGGGAGCACGCGGGGGGTGGGGGGTACAGGGGAGCACGCGGGGTGAAGAGTATCCTGGACAGGTGCAGCTGCGGTGGCATTTTTCCTCTCCTCCTGCAGCAGCTGATAGATGGGCGGAGGGAGGGGAGGGGAGACGGCTTCCAGCGGCTGCAGGAGGGAAGGGAAGGGGATTGGTCCCAGTGTGCCGGTGCTGTGCCATCCCGGTCCGGGTTCCGGGACTCTGCCATCCCGGTCCGGGTTCCGGGACTCTGCACGGAAGGGAAGCGATCGATGGGTTGTTCGGATCTCTGTAGTAGAAATGCTCACATCCTGTCCCCTCGGCCCTCCCACCTCAGAGCTGTTAGTAAATCTGAAGGTGATTGTACAGATTGGAACGTGTGTGGCCAGTTTTCTATTGAGGGATAGTGGGGACCTGGGCTGACCGTCATTGGAGCTGAGGTGTTGGGGGAAGGGCTCTGTACATCGGAATACGTGGGGTTTAGAGACCATTTCTGCTCTGAGCTCTGTTGCTGTAGACGGGGCGCCCCTTTAAGCGCAGCAAATGGGAAGAGTCAGAATTTGGGAGAATTTAATGTTCTGATCTGCAGAACCGAAGCAGGGGTCACAGAACCGAAGCATGGGGTCATAGAACCGATGCAGGAGTCACAGAACCGATGCAGGGGTCACAATCCAGGCCAAATTGTCTCACACAGTGTACAATGGTCTGTCATATGGTGGGGGGTGTGGGGGGGATGTAGACTGTGCTGCCTGTGGGGGGGTCATACTAACCAATTGCATATCTTTCTGTGTTGGCAGACTCGGTGCTGAGCTGGGGGCCGTATCTCTACAGTATAGTAAGTACAGGGGTACAGGGGGGGGGGGGTGTTCTTGTGATTGGTCCTCTCAGGGGCCCCCATTTCTTCTATGCACATCTATGGGAGGGAGATCTGTGGGAGAGGGGGGATGTGGGGACCTGTGGGGGAGGGGGATATCTGTGGTGGAGGGGGGATCTGTGGGGGAGGGGGATATCTGTGGGGGAGGGGGATATCTGTGGTGGAGGGGGGATCTGTGGGGGAGGGGGATGTGGGGAGTAGATCTGGGGACCTGTGGGGAGGGGGGATCTGTGGGGGAGGGGGATGTGGGGACCTGTGGGGGAGGGGGGGGATCTGCAGATGTGGGGACCTGTGGGGGAGGGGGATATCTGTGGTGGAGGGGGGGGGACCTGTGGAGGAGGGTGAGATCTGTGGGGGAGGGGGATGTGGGGACCTGTGGGGGAGGGGGGGGATCTGCAGATGTGGGGACCTGTGGAGGAGGGGGAGATCTGGGGGGGGAGGGGGGGATCTGCCTGTGCAGCGTCTCTCTGGTCAGGTTGGGAGTTGTAGTCCCTCTTGTACGGCTCCATGGTATGGGATGGTGCCACACACACAGATCTGAGGTTGGTCTCGTCTCTCAGTCTCTCCTGGATGATAACGGTCTGAAGGAGGTGGAGGAGGCGGCGCGCTCGGTGCAGGACGCTCTCAATAAAGGACAATATGAAGAGGCGACACGGCAATGGTCCTTCACTGAAGACGTCATAGAGCAGGTGAGGATTGTCTGCTGTCCCAGAGCAGACCACCAGGGGGCACCCTACATTCCGAATACATGGGAGATACCAGTCCACCAGGGGGCGCCCTACATTCCGAATACATGGGAGATACCAGTCCACCAGGGGGCGCCCTACATTCCGAATACATGGGTGATACCAGTCCACCAGGGGGTGCTCTACATTCCGAATACATGGGATATACCAGTCCACCAGGGGGCACCCTACGTTCCGAATACATGGGTGATACCAGTCCACCAGGGGGCACCCTACGTTCCGAATACATGGGTGATACCAGTCCACCAGGGGGCGCTCTACATTCCGAATACATGGGATATACCAGTCCACCAGGGGGCGCCCTACGTTCCGAATACATGGGTGATACCAGTCCACCAGGGGGTGCTCTACATTCTGAATACATGAGAGATACCAGTCCACCAGGGGGTGCTCTACATTCTGAATACATGAGAGATAGCAGTCCACCAGGAGGCGCCCTACACTCTAAATACGATGGGAGATACCAGTCCACCAGGGGGCGCCCTACACTCTAAATACGATGGGAGATACCAGTCCACCAGGGGGCGCCCTACACTCTGAATATATGGGAGATACCAGTCCACCAGGGGGCGCCCTACACTCTAAATACGATGGGAGATACCAGTCCACCAGGGGGCGCCCTACACTCTGAATATATGGGAGATACCAGTCCACCAGGAGGCGCCCTACACTCTAAATACGATGGGAGATACCAGTCCACCAGGGGGCGCCCTACACTCTGAATATATGGGAGATACCAGTCCACCAGGGGGCGCCCTACACTCTGAATATATGGGAGATACCAGTCCACCAGGGGGCGCCCTACATTCTGAATACATGGGATATACCAGTCCACCAGGGGGCACCCTACGTTCCGAATACATGGGTGATACCAGTCCACCAGGGGGTGCTCTACATTCCGAATACATGGGATATACCAGACCACCAGGGGGCACCCTACATTCCGAATACATGGGAGATACCAGTCCACCAGGGGGCACCCTACGTTCCGAATACATGGGTGATACCAGTCCACCAGGGGGTGCTCTACATTCCGAATACATGGGATATACCAGTCCACCAGGGGGCACCCTACGTTCCGAATACATGGGTGATACCAGTCCACCAGGGGGTGCTCTACATTCTGAATACATGAGAGATACCAGTCCACCAGGGGGTGCTCTACATTCTGAATACATGAGAGATACCAGTCCACCAGGGGGTGCTCTACATTCTGAATACATGAGAGATACCAGTCCACCAGGGGGTGCTCTACATTCTGAATACATGAGAGATAGCAGTCCACCAGGAGGCGCCCTACACTCTGAATACGATGGGAGATACCAGTCCACCAGGGGGCGCCCTACACTCTGAATATATGGGAGATACCAGTCCACCAGGGGGCGCCCTACACTCTGAATATATGGGAGATACCAGTCCACCAGGGGGCGCCCTACATTCTGAATACATGGGATATACCAGTCCACCAGGGGGCGCCCTACATTCTGAATACGATGGAGATTGTAGACCATTTATTCTTCTATAGGATATAGTTAATCTGCTCGCGGGGGGGGTCACAGACGTGTCAGGTGACATATATTTGGGCCAATAGTAGAAGCAGGAATGGTTTAGTCTTGTTCTGTAACTTTATTTGCAGAACGCGGACGGAGTGAACTTCTACAACATTCTGACCAAAGACTCTCTGATGTCGGGAGGTGGGGGGAAGAGCCCCCCGAAGTTCCAGAATCAGGCTCTCGGTGAGTTACCCAGAATCCCTCACTGCAGGAGCTCATCCCTTCACTAATTCACCCCCCTCCTTCTACAGGAAGTCTCTACCGCCGCCATGTGCTGCCTCTGCAGGCCGATGACCTGTCTGAGCTGATGAACGGACCAATCAGAGCCAAGCTGAAGATCATCCCGGATTCTGTCACATGGGGAGGTGAGATGTCTGGTGTGGGGGAGGTGAGATGTCTGGTGTGGGGGGGTGAGATGTCTGGTGGGTGGGGGGGAGGTGAGATGTCTGTCGGGGGGGAGGTGAGATGTCTGTCGGGGGGGAGGTGAGATGTCTGGCGGGGGGGGGGGAGGTGAGATGTCTGGCGGGGGGGGGAGGTGAGATGTCTGGTGTGGGGGAGGTGAGATGTCTGGCGGGGGGGGAGGTGAGATGTCTGGTGTGGGGGAGGTGAGATGTCTGGCGGGGGGGGGGGGTGAGATGTCTGGTGTGGGGGAGGTGAGATGTCTGGCGGGGGGGGAGGTGAGATGTCTGGTGTGGGGGAGGTGAGATGTCTGTCGGGGGGGGAGGTGAGATGTCTGTCGGGGGGGGGAGGTGAGATGTCTGGCGGGGGGGGGAGGTGAGATGTCTGGCGGGGGGAGGTGAGATGTCTGGCGGGGGGGAGGTGAGATGTCTGTCGGGGGGGAGGTGAGATGTCTGGCGGGGGGGGAGGTGAGATGTCTGGCGGGGGGGGGGTGAGATGTCTGGCGGGGGGAGGTGAGATGTCTGGCAGGGGGAGGTGAGATGTCTGTCGGGGGGGGGAGGTGAGATGTCTGTCGGGGGGGGGAGGTGAGATGTCTGTCGGGGGGGGAGGTGAGATGCCTGTTGGGGGGGCGGGGTTTCTCGTGCCCCACACATAACCTGCCGTTCTCTCCAGGCCAGGCAGCGGATGTCTTCTCCAACATGGCCGGAGACTTCATGAAGCCGGTGGTGAGCGTTGTGGACGATCTCCTGTGTGTCGGGGTAAACGTCACCGTGTATAACGGGCAGCTGGACCTCATCGTGGACACTGTGGGTAAGGAGGGCCGGGGTGCAGCGGGGGAGGTCAGCGCTCACCCCACCCACCAATCACATGTCAGTTCCTGGCGTGGGGGGCGGGGCACACAATAGTCAGGTGGCTCACCTGTTGTTCTAGGTGGTTCCTTCAGCATTGCTCAGTCTCTGCCCCTCCCCCCCTTGTGTCTTCCAGGTCAGGAGGGATGGGTCAAGCAGCTGAAGTGGAAAAAGATGGAGCAGTTCAAGAGCCTGCGCTGGAAGCCGCTGCACCTGCAGTCCACAGAGACGGCGGCTTTCTACAAATCCTGGGAGAACTTCGGCTTCTACTGGATCTTAAAAGCGGGTCACATGGTAAGAAGACCCGTCTACACGCAATCCACCTCCTCCGTGTTCTCCACACTTCATACATGACCTGCCGGCAAAACAGCCTCTGTGCCGAGTGAGCGACCCCCTGTGTTCACAGTGCAGCACGGCAGGAGAGCCGCTACTACAGTGCTTTCCAGCTTCTAGAGCCGGGGGAGGGGACCCTCCAGCTGTGGTGGAACTACATTTCCCATGAGCCACTGCAAGGCTGGCCGTTACAATGACTCCCAGAGGAATGATGGGACTTGTAGTTCTCCCTCAGCTGGAGGGCCCCGGGTTGTCTACCCCGCCTCTAGAGGGATCCTATAAGTATATGGCTCATATGATTCGATGATGAGGCTCTTTACCCATGTGACCGGCTGTGTCCAATCACAACTGATCACATGGTTATCGGCACTCCTCTCCCCACACTGGCAGCGTGCGAGGAGAAGTGATGGGGGGCAGTATGGACGATCGGGGGAGATGATCGTGTGCCACCTAATCAGCGAAGGAGAAAAATTACTCATTTGACCACTTCAGCCCCCCGGAAGGATTTCCCCTGTGAGTCCGGTCGCGGGACCCGCAGACTCGATCGCCGTGGGCATACCCGCGATTGTCGCACAGGACGGCTGAATGGAGGAAATGCCGTGTAAAGAGCATTTCTCCATTCTGCCTAGCAACTAGTGACGCTGATCTCTGCTCCATGTGATTGGAGCAGAGATCAGTGTTCACTAAATGAAAGCCCAGCCCCCCACAGTTAGTAACACGCCCCTAGGAACACTTAACCCCTACACTGCCACCCACTGGTTAACCCCTTCACTGCCAGTGTCATTTACACAGGAATCACTGCATTTATATAGCACTGATTACTGTATAAATGACAATGGTCCCAAAAATGTGTCAAAAATGTCCGATGGGTCCGCCATAATGTCGCAGTCACAATAAAAATCGCTGATCGCCGCCATTACTAGTAAAAGAAAAAAAAAAAAATATTAATAAAAATGCTATAAAACTATCCCTATTTTGTAAACGCTATAACTTTTGCGCAAACCAATCAATAATCGCTTATTGCGTTTTTTTTTTTTTTTTACCAAAAATATATAGAAGAATACGTATCGGCCTAAACTGAGGGAAAAAAACGTTTTTTTATATATTTTTGGGGGATATTTATTATAACAAAAAGTAAAAAATAATGCGTTTTTTTCAAAATTGTCGCTCTATTTTTGGTTATAGCGCAAAAAATAAAAAAGGGTGATCAAATACCACCAAAAGAAAGCTCTATTTGTGGGGGAAAAAAAAGGACGTCAATTTTGTTTGGGAGCCACGTCGCACGACCGCGCAATTGTCAGTTAAAGCGACACAGTGCCGAATCGCAAAAAGTGGTCTGGTCTTTGACCAGCAAAATGGTCCGGTCTGAAAGTGGTTAAGCGTTTATTGATTGGTTTGCGCAAAAGTTATAGCGTCTACAAAATAGGGGATAGATTTATGGCATTTTTATTATTAATTTCTTTTCATTATTGGTAATTGCGGCGATCTGAGATTTTATAGTGACTGCGACATTATGGCGGACACTTTTGACACTGTTTTGGGACCATTGTAATTCATGCAGCGATCAGTGCTATAAAAATACACTGATTAATGTATAAATTACACTGGCAGGGAAGGGGTTAGACACTAGGTGGCGATCAAGGGGGTCAGGTGTGTCCTAGGGAGTGATTCTAACTGTGTATGGGCTACCACTCTCATGACAGAGATCACTGCTGCCAATGACGAGGAGCAGCAGATCCCCGTCATGTTGCTAGGCAGAACAGGGAAATGCCTTGTCTACAAAGGCACCTCCCCGTTGCTGCGCTCCGTGACACGATCGCGGGACCCCGGCGGACATCAAAGCTGCAGGAGCGGTCACGGAGTGCATGTGTGCCCACAGTGCCGCAAAATTAAAGGGGACATACATGTACGCCCATTTGCCCAGCCATGCCATTGTGCCGACGTACATCGCCGTGTGCTGGTCGCCTAGTGGTTAACCGCCAATTCTGACATTTCCTCCCAAAGACAACAACAAAGGGGCACTATAAAGATGGGGCACCCTGCTTGCCAGACACCAAAAATGGGGGAGTCTTCCTTCACTGACAGCAACACAGAACCCCCCAAACATTAGATACGTTGTTGTGTTTTTTTAGCAGAGACCCTAGAGCAGTGATGGGGAACCTCGGCACCCCTGATGTTTTGGAACTACATTACCCATGATGCTCATGCACTCTGCAGTGTAGTGGAGCATCATGGGAAATGTAGTTCCAAAACATCTGGGGTGCCAAGTTTCACCATCACTGGTCTAGAGAATAAAATAGCGGTTGTTACAACTTTTTATCTTGCACGGTATTTGCGCAGCAATTTTTCAAATGCGTTTTTTTTTTGGGGGGGAGGGGGGAGAGGAGAGACACTTTCATGCATTAAAAAGAAACAGTAAATCCCAATTTTTTTGCATAATGTGATGATGTCGTGTCGAGTAAATAGATACATAACACGTCTCGCTTCAAAATTGCGCCCGCTCGCGGAATGGCGCCAAACTTCGGCACTTAAAAATCCCCATAGGCGACGAATTAAATTTTTGTTCCAGGTTACCAGCTTAGCGTTACAGAGCAGATCTAGAATTATCGCTCTCACTCGGATGATCATGGCGATGCCTCATGTGTGGTTTGAACGCCGTTTACATATGTGGACGCGACTTACCTACGTGTTCCAGGCAGGATTGCCAACCTCCCGAAACATTGGAAATTTACTGGCGGAGCACGTTTTTTTTTTTATTTATTTATTTTTATTTTATTTTACTGACAACCTGAGAAATGACAGAACTGCTATTGAAAAGTAACACATTGGGGGGGTTATTTACTAAAGGAAAATCCACTACAAGTGCACTTGGAAATGCAGTCGCTAAAAATCGAAAGGGGTAGATCTAAAAGGAGGGGAAGCTCTGCTGATTTTATCATCCAATCATGTGCAAGCTGAAATGCTGTTTTTTATTTATTTATTTTTTGTTCCTTGCATGTCCCCCTCAGATCTACAGCGACTTCACTTCCAAGTGCAAAGTGAACTTTCCTTTAGTAAATAACCCCCGTGAATATCTGAAGAGTACAAACATGAGAAGGAAACGCTGACGAGGCCGAGAACAAAGTCATTTGCTTGATTTACACACAGCATGAAAGGATCGGCCCCTGATATTTACTGGCAGCTGTAATAAATCACAGATTTTTACTGTCAGTAAATTTACTTGCGGTTGGGAACCCCGATACGTCTTCTTCTGTGAGTGATCACGTGGGGGCGGGGCGCTTTAAATTGTTATTTTTATTTGGGTCACTTTTATTCCTATTACAAGGAGTTATGAAGATCCCTTGTAATAGGAGTATGGTGTGACGGGTCCTCTTTATGGGGAGATCCGGGGGGGGGGGGTCTGTAAGTCCTCACACCTCTCCTCTAGGCTGGGAAACCTAAAATTAAAATATAAACATCTCCACTTCCGAGGCGGCGCCATTTTTTTCTGATGCAGAGGCCGGGGTGTGACATCATAACATCGCGCCCGGCCTCCGAAGCGATCATACGGACTCCGGGGACCATCTGCCCCGCCGGAAATCTCTATGGTCATCGTCCGACGCCGGTCGGTTCCTGCACCGGTTCACCGAGGGATGGGGCAAAACCGGGAGGATCTCCTCTCCCGCCGCCTGTAAGAACGATCAAACGGCGGAACTCCTGATAGTTTTAGTGGTGAAGGGAATCACCGGCTGAAAAAGAAGATCTCTGAATGAGGTCTGAGGGGTCTGAGGCGGCCCCCGTCCTTCCGATATCACCGCTCAACCCAAATGACGGGCAGGAAGCGGTTAAAAAAAAACCTTTGGTTTTGGTCTTATTTTTTGCTAAAAAAAAAACAACGTGATTAAATACAACTAAAATAAAGCTCTATTGTTTACAGTGATACATTGTTACGTGTAATTGTCATTCAAAGTGTGAGCGCTGGAAGGGGGGGTAAAATTTTTCGGTATTGAATGGGTTAATCTCTGCCCTGTCCACAATGTAGCAGATTCCGGCCAAAATATGAAGAAATTCCATTTTTTTTTTTTTTTTTTTCCCCTATTGAATGTTTTATAGCAGGAAGTAAAAAAAGAATAATCTATATAGATAAAGAGATATATATATATATATAGATGGATAGAGATATCTATTTTTAAAAAAAAAAATTTGTTGTTGTTTACATTGCAAAAACGGATATAAATGACCTCTATGTACCGTGTCACATGACCGCACAATTAACAGTTAAAGTAGCGCGGTGCTGAATAATTCTGGAGCTGAAGGGGTTAAAGGAGTTGTAAAGTCTCGCGGTGACGTGGCTCCCCCCTCCCCCCCATTTTACTTACCTGAACCCGATCGTTCCAGCGACAAGAACGAGCACAGCAGCTCCAGCCGCGGTCTCGGGTCCTCATTGGATAGATTGATAGCAGTGCAGCCATTGGCTCTCTCTGCTGTCAATCAGATCCAGTGACACGAGAGCCGTCGGGGGGCGGGGCCGAGTCCTGCTGTCTGCGTCAATGGACGCAGCAGCGGGACTCAAGGGCACGCCCACACGAGTACTAACCCCCCCCATGGAATGGTGAAGGGGAGGAGCCAGGAGCACTGCCGGGGGACCCCGGAAAAGGAGGATCAAAACCCGCCCTGCACAGAGCAGGTAAGTATGATTGGTGGCCCATCCATTAGGGGCGCCGCCCCCTCTAGCCACCCCCTATTCATGTCCGGCCTCTTCCAGGACTCCGGGTGTATGAATTACAGCGGCGGGTTTTCTTTTTTTTTGAAGCACCTGATTGGAGCCAGAGGATCTGAGAGAAACAAACCTTCCTAATCAGTGATCGGGATCTGGTAGGAAAGAAGAGACGCTCTCTCTGATTGGTCCCGGGTTTCAGGCTCCAATCACACGTGTGCAACTTGTCATGTGACATCAAGTCACAGCCCTTTCATTTCAATGACACCCAATCAAATCCGAGCGACTTCCGGTCTCAGCGACTTTGCACAACTTTCATCCAGAGAGTGTGAAATGCTGCGACCTCCAACCAGAACAATCGTCCTGCGAAGAGCGAGGAACAGCTCTACGATCTTCCTTCAATATCAGGCCATGTGATCCTGTCCTCTCATTGATACGTGACCTCTGCTGCAGGAGCTCAGGAGACAGCCAATCAGCACAGTGACCAGAGGGTCACCCTCCCATCTGTGGGGTATTGTAGGGGGGTCACCCTCTCATCTGTGGGGTATTGTGGGGTCACCCTCCCATCTGTGGGGTATTCTGGGGGGTCGCCCTCCCATCTATGGGGGTATTGTGGGTCCTGATGTCTGCCTCTTCTCCCCTGTGGTAGGTACCGTCTGACCAGCCGGAGACATCCCTGAAAATGCTGCGAATGATCACCAACCAGCAGGAGTGACGGCATCCGGAGCCGGCGGGATCCCGGCTACCGAGAACCAACCGCTGCACTTCCTTCATACGGGTTCCAGAATGCTTTGCTGTTGATCGGCACCAAATAAACCTGTGATTTCCCCTCCCCCGCTACGGCACTTCTACCCCATTTCACCCCCCGATCCCTGTGACTGCACACTACTCCGAGGATCGAACAAACCTGTACTGTGTGCTTATTTTTATATTAAATTGGACACCAAAATCTGTGTGTGTGTGTGCTGATCTCATCCTTCACCAAAAATAGAATTCCATGTCACATATCTGTGCGGAGGACCAACTCTCCTCTCCTGAAATACTCTGCACTCCTCTTCCCATATCTCCACACTGCAGCCCAGGGGCCCAATTTGGCCTTTTACTTGCATTTAATCGGCCCAATGATGGGGCACTACTCTGACACCAATGATGGGGCACTATTCCTCCCACTGACACCAATGATGGGACACTATTCCTCCCACTGACACCAATGATGGGGCACTACTCTGACACCAATGATGGGGCACTATTCCTCCCACTGACACCAATGATGGGGCACTATTCCTCCCACTGACACCAATGATGGGGCACTATTCCTCCCACTGACACCAATGATGGGGCACTATTCCTCCCACTGACACCAATGATGGGGCACTATTCCTCCCACTGACACCAATGATGGGGCACTATTCCCCACCACTGACACCAATGATGGGACACTATTCCCCACCACTGACACCAATGATGGGGCACTATTCCTCCCACTGACACCAATGATGGGGCACTATTCCTCCCACTGACACCAATGATGGGGCACTATTCCTCCCACTGACACCAATGATGGGGCACTATTCCTCCCACTGACACCAATGATGGGGCACTATTCCCCCCACTGATACCAATGATGGGACACTATTCCCTCCACTGATACCAATGATGGGGCACTATTCCTCCCACTGATACCAATGATGGGGCACTATTCCTCCCACTGATACCAATGATGGGGCACTATTCCCCCCACTGATACCAATGATGGGACACTATTCCCCCCACTGATACCAATGATGGGACACTATTCCCTCCACTGATACCAATGATGGGGCACTATTCCTCCCACTGATACCAATGATGGGGCACTATTCCTCCCACTGATACCAATGATGGGGCACTATTCCTCCCACTGATACCAATGATGGGGCACTATTCCTCCCACTGACACCAATGATGGGACACTATTCCTCCCACTGACACCAATGATGGGACTCTATTCCTGCCATTAAAACCAATAATGGGGCATTGCTTACTTCCACTGGCCATAGTCCGGCCCCTTCTCTATCTAACTCTCCTCTCCTTAAATACTCTGCTCTGCTGGTGGACTATGTGGACTGCAGTAAGATACTTGGTTAGATTTTAGCTTATGGGAGATAAATTGAAAAATTCTTTGTGCTCCTAATTAGCTTGAGTTGGTAATAATGGACCTCTGTCATTCTGCCATTGTTTAGAGAGGTCAGAATCTCTTCTCCTATCAGATGTGACATTGTATCGTGTATGGGGTCCTCCTGTCTTCTGCTCACGGTCTGAGATGAGAATTTGGAGTTTTGTTTCTTAGCAACTGAGATGAGGAATCCAGAAGCTGAGGGGCCGGCGCTGACGTGTGAGGAGCGTTCTCCTGCCTTCCATAATATATTCCTATCGCCCCATCCGCCGGCCCTCCATGTCCCGGCTTGTTGTCTCATTTATCATTGTGATTGTATGGAGTGATCGGAGGAACATCATCCGGGAGAAGAACTGTCCACCTGGCCAGATCTGACCCTACATAGCAGGTAGAATGCGAGCAAACCATCCCAGAAATGTATGATCCCCACTTGGAATAATTCAATTCTGCCGAGTTTAACAACTCCGACATTTTCACAAGTTTTAAATGGGTGCATTTATCATGAAATAAGAAGTTGTACCGGATCATCGTCCCTATAAGAAGGGAGAAGTGTCAGAGACCTCTCCCTCCGATAGTCCTGTGTCTCCAGAAGTCTCCCCCCATTTCTCTCTCGCTAATTCTGTCTCCTCGTATCTCTCCCCTTCTTCCTAATTCTGTCTCCTCGTATCTCTCCCCTTCCTAATTCTGTCTCCTCGTATCTCTCCCCTTCCTAATTCTGTCTCCTCGTATCTCTCCCCTTCCTAATTCTGTCTCCTCGTATCTCTCCACTTCTTCCTAATTCTGTCTCCTCGTATCTCTCCCCTTCCTAATTCTGTCTCCTCTTATCTCTCCCCTTCTTCCTAATTCTGTCTCCTCGTATCTCTCCCCTTCCTAATTCTGTCTCCTCGTATCTCTCCCCTTCCTAATTCTGTCTCCTCGTATCTCTCCCCTTCCTAATTCTGTCTCCTCGTATCTCTCCACTTCTTCCTAATTCTGTCTCCTCGTATCTCTCCCCTTCCTAATTCTGTCTCCTCTTATCTCTCCCCTTCTTCCTAATTCTGTCTCCTCGTATCTCCCCTTCTTCCTAATTCTGTCTCCTCGTATCTCCCCTTCTTCCTAATTCTGTCTCCTCGTATCTCTCCCCTTCTTCCTAATTCTGTCTCCTCGTATCTCTCCCCTTCTTCCTAATTCTGTCTCCTCGTATCCCTCCCCTCATAATTCTGTCTCCTCGTATCTCTCCCCTTCCTAATTCTGTCTCCTCGTATCTCTCCCCTTCTTCCTAATTCTGTCTCCTCGTATCTCTCCCCTTCTTCCTAATTCTGTCTCCTCGTATCTCTCCCCTTCTTCCTAATTCTGTCTCCTCGTATCTCGCCCCTTCTTCCTAATTCTGTCTCCTCGTATCCCTCCCCTCATAATTCTGTCTCCTCGTATCTCTCCCCTTCTTCCTAATTCTGTCTCCTCGTATCTCTCCCCTTCTTCCTAATTCTGTCTCCTCGTATCTCTCCCCTTCTTCCTAATTCTGTCTCCTCGTATCTCTCCCCTTCTTCCTAATTCTGTCTCCTCGTATCTCTCCCCTTCTTCCTAATTCTGTCTCCTCGTATCTCTCCCCTTCCTAATTCTGTCTCCCCGTATCTCTCCCCTTCTTCCTAATTCTGTCTCCTCGTATCTCTCCCCTTCTTCCTAATTCTGTCTCCTCGTATCTCTCCCCTTCTTCCTAATTCTGTCTCCTCGTATCTCTCCCCTTCTTCCTAATTCTGTCTCCTCGTATCTCTCCCCTTCTTCCTAATTCTGTCTCCTCGTATCCCTCCCCTCATAATTCTGTCTCCTCGTATCTCTCCCCTTCTTCCTAATTCTGTCTCCTCGTATCTCTCCCCTTCTTCCTAATTCTGTCTCCTCGTATCTCTCCCCTTCTTCCTAATTCTGTCTCCTCGTATCTCTCCCCTTTTTCCTAATTCTGTCTCCTCGTATCTCTCCCCTTCTTCCTAATTCTGTCTCCTCGTATCTCTCCCCTTCTTCCTAATTCTGTCTCCTCGTATCCCTCCCCTCATAATTCTGTCTCCTCGTATCTCTCCCCTTCTTCCTAATTCTGTCTCCCCGTATCTCTCCCCTTCTTCCTAATTCTGTCTCCTCGTATCTCTCCCCTTCTTCCTAATTCTGTCTCCTCGTATCTCTCCCCTTCTTCCTAATTCTGTCTCCTCGTATCTCTCCCCTTCTTCCTAATTCTGTCTCCTCGTATCTCTCCCCTTCTTCCTAATTCTGTCTCCTCGTATCCCTCCCCTCATAATTCTGTCTCCTCGTATCTCTCCCCTTCTTCCTAATTCTGTCTCCTCGTATCTCTCCCCTTCTTCCTAATTCTGTCTCCTCGTATCTCTCCCCTTCTTCCTAATTCTGTCTCCTCGTATCTCTCCCCTTCTTCCTAATTCTGTCTCCTCGTATCTCTCCCCTTCTTCCTAATTCTGTCTCCTCGTATCTCTCCCCTTCTTCCTAATTCTGTCTCCTCGTATCTCTCCCCTTCTTCCTAATTCTGTCTCCTCGTATCCCTCCCCTCATAATTCTGTCTCCTCGTATCTCTCCCCTTCCTAATTCTGTCTCCTCGTATCTCTCCCCTTCTTCCTAATTCTGTCTCCTCGTATCTCTCCCCTTCTTCCTAATTCTGTCTCCTCGTATCTCTCCCCTTCTTCCTAATTCTGTCTCCTCGTATCTCTCCCCTTCTTCCTAATTCTGTCTCCTCGTATCTCGCCCCTTCTTCCTAATTCTGTCTCCTCGTATCCCTCCCCTCATAATTCTGTCTCCTCGTATCTCTCCCCTTCTTCCTAATTCTGTCTCCTCGTATCTCTCCCCTTCTTCCTAATTCTGTCTCCTCGTATCTCTCCCCTTCTTCCTAATTCTGTCTCCTCGTATCTCTCCCCTTCTTCCTAATTCTGTCTCCTCGTATCTCTCCCCTTCCTAATTCTGTCTCCCCGTATCTCTCCCCTTCTTCCTAATTCTGTCTCCCCGTATCTCTCCCCTTCTTCCTAATTCTGTCTCCTCGTATCTCTCCCCTTCTTCCTAATTCTGTCTCCTCGTATCTCTCCCCTTCTTCCTAATTCTGTCTCCTCGTATCTCTCCCCTTCTTCCTAATTCTGTCTCCTCGTATCTCTCCCCTTCTTCCTAATTCTGTCTCCTCGTATCTCTCCCCTTCTTCCTAATTCTGTCTCCTCGTATCTCTCCCCTTCTTCCTAATTCTGTCTCCTCGTATCTCTCCCCTTCTTCCTAATTCTGTCTCCTCGTATCTCTCCCCTTCTTCCTAATTCTGTCTCCTCGTATCTCGCCCCTTCTTCCTAATTCTGTCTCCTCGTATCTCTCCCCTTCTTCCTAATTCTGTCTCCTCGTATCTCTCCCCTTCTTCCTAATTCTGTCTCCTCGTATCTCTCCACTTCCTCCTAATTCTGTCTCCTCGTATCTCTCCCCTTCTTCCTAATTCTGTCTCCTCGTATCTCTCCCCTTCTTCCTAATTCTGTCTCCTCGTATCTCTCCCCTTCTTCCTAATTCTGTCTCCTCGTATCTCTCCCCTTCTTCCTAATTCTGTCTCCTCGTATCTCTCCCCTTCTTCCTAATTCTGTCTCCTCGTATCTCTCCCCTTCTTCCTAATTCTGTCTCCTCGTATCCCTCCCCTCATAATTCTGTCTCCTCGTATCTCTCCCCTTCTTCCTAATTCTGTCTCCTCGTATCTCTCCCCTTCTTCCTAATTCTGTCTCCTCGTATCTCTCCCCTTCTTCCTAATTCTGTCTCCTCGTATCTCTCCCCTTCTTCCTAATTCTGTCTCCTCGTATCTCTCCCCTTCTTCCTAATTCTGTCTCCTCGTATCCCTCCCCTCATAATTCTGTCTCCTCGTATCTCTCCCCTTCTTCCTAATTCTGTCTCCTCGTATCTCTCCCCTTCTTCCTAATTCTGTCTCCTCGTATCTCTCCCCTTCTTCCTAATTCTGTCTCCTCGTATCTCTCCCCTTCTTCCTAATTCTGTCTCCTCGTATCTCTCCCCTTCTTCCTAATTCTGTCTCCTCGTATCCCTCCCCTCATAATTCTGTCTCCTCGTATCTCTCCCCTTCTTCCTAATTCTGTCTGCTCGTATCTCTCCCCTTCTTCCTAATTCTGTCTCCTCGTATCTCTCCCCTTCTTCCTAATTCTGTCTCCTCGTATCTCTCCCCTTCTTCCTAATTCTGTCTCCTCGTATCTCTCCCCTTCTTCCTAATTCTGTCTCCTCGTATCTCTCCCCTTCTTCCTAATTCTGTCTCCTCGTATCTCTCCCCTTCTTCCTAATTCTGTCTCCTCGTATCTCTCCCCTTCTTCCTAATTCTGTCTCCTCGTATCCCTCCCCTCATAATTCTGTCTCCTCGTATCTCTCCCCTTCCTAATTCTGTCTCCTCGTATCTCTCCCCTTCTTCCTAATTCTGTCTCCTCGTATCTCTCCCCTTCTTCCTAATTCTGTCTCCTCGTATCTCTCCCCTTCTTCCTAATTCTGTCTCCTCGTATCTCTCCCCTTCTTCCTAATTCTGTCTCCTCGTATCTCGCCCCTTCTTCCTAATTCTGTCTCCTCGTATCCCTCCCCTCATAATTCTGTCTCCTCGTATCTCTCCCCTTCTTCCTAATTCTGTCTCCTCGTATCTCTCCCCTTCTTCCTAATTCTGTCTCCTCGTATCTCTCCCCTTCTTCCTAATTCTGTCTCCTCGTATCTCTCCCCTTCTTCCTAATTCTGTCTCCTCGTATCTCTCCCCTTCTTCCTAATTCTGTCTCCTCGTATCTCTCCCCTTCTTCCTAATTCTGTCTCCTCGTATCTCTCCCCTTCTTCCTAATTCTGTCTCCTCGTATCTCTCCCCTTCTTCCTAATTCTGTCTCCTCGTATCTCTCCCCTTCTTCCTAATTCTGTCTCCTCGTATCCCTCCCCTCATAATTCTGTCTCCTCGTATCTCTCCCCTTCCTAATTCTGTCTCCTCGTATCTCTCCCCTTCTTCCTAATTCTGTCTCCTCGTATCTCTCCCCTTCTTCCTAATTCTGTCTCCTCGTATCTCTCCCCTTCTTCCTAATTCTGTCTCCTCGTATCTCTCCCCTTCTTCCTAATTCTGTCTCCTCGTATCTCGCCCCTTCTTCCTAATTCTGTCTCCTCGTATCCCTCCCCTCATAATTCTGTCTCCTCGTATCTCTCCCCTTCTTCCTAATTCTGTCTCCTCGTATCTCTCCCCTTCTTCCTAATTCTGTCTCCTCGTATCTCTCCCCTTCTTCCTAATTCTGTCTCCTCGTATCTCTCCCCTTCTTCCTAATTCTGTCTCCTCGTATCTCTCCCCTTCCTAATTCTGTCTCCCCGTATCTCTCCCCTTCTTCCTAATTCTGTCTCCTCGTATCTCTCCCCTTCTTCCTAATTCTGTCTCCTCGTATCTCTCCCCTTCTTCCTAATTCTGTCTCCTCGTATCTCTCCCCTTCTTCCTAATTCTGTCTCCTCGTATCTCTCCCCTTCTTCCTAATTCTGTCTCCTCGTATCTCTCCCCTTCTTCCTAATTCTGTCTCCTCGTATCTCTCCCCTTCTTCCTAATTCTGTCTCCTCGTATCTCGCCCCTTCTTCCTAATTCTGTCTCCTCGTATCTCTCCCCTTCTTCCTAATTCTGTCTCCTCGTATCTCTCCCCTTCTTCCTAATTCTGTCTCCTCGTATCTCTCCACTTCCTCCTAATTCTGTCTCCTCGTATCTCTCCCCTTCTTCCTAATTCTGTCTCCTCGTATCTCTCCCCTTCTTCCTAATTCTGTCTCCTCGTATCTCTCCCCTTCTTCCTAATTCTGTCTCCTCGTATCTCTCCCCTTCTTCCTAATTCTGTCTCCTCGTATCTCTCCCCTTCTTCCTAATTCTGTCTCCTCGTATCTCTCCCCTTCTTCCTAATTCTGTCTCCTCGTATCCCTCCCCTCATAATTCTGTCTCCTCGTATCTCTCCCCTTCTTCCTAATTCTGTCTCCTCGTATCTCTCCCCTTCTTCCTAATTCTGTCTCCTCGTATCTCTCCCCTTCTTCCTAATTCTGTCTCCTCGTATCTCTCCCCTTCTTCCTAATTCTGTCTCCTCGTATCCCTCCCCTCATAATTCTGTCTCCTCGTATCTCTCCCCTTCTTCCTAATTCTGTCTCCTCGTATCTCTCCCCTTCTTCCTAATTCTGTCTCCTCGTATCTCTCCCCTTCTTCCTAATTCTGTCTCCTCGTATCCCTCCCCTCATAATTCTGTCTCCTCGTATCTCTCCCCTTCCTAATTCTGTCTCCTCGTATCTCTCCCCTTCTTCCTAATTCTGTCTCCTCGTATCTCTCCCCTTCTTCCTAATTCTGTCTCCTCGTATCTCTCCCCTTCTTCCTAATTCTGTCTCCTCGTATCTCTCCCCTTCTTCCTAATTCTGTCTCCTCGTATCTCGCCCCTTCTTCCTAATTCTGTCTCCTCGTATCCCTCCCCTCATAATTCTGTCTCCTCGTATCTCTCCCCTTCTTCCTAATTCTGTCTCCTCGTATCTCTCCCCTTCTTCCTAATTCTGTCTCCTCGTATCTCTCCCCTTCTTCCTAATTCTGTCTCCTCGTATCTCTCCCCTTCTTCCTAATTCTGTCTCCTCGTATCTCTCCCCTTCTTCCTAATTCTGTCTCCTCGTATCTCTCCCCTTCTTCCTAATTCTGTCTCCTCGTATCTCTCCCCTTCTTCCTAATTCTGTCTCCTCGTATCTCTCCCCTTCTTCCTAATTCTGTCTCCTCGTATCTCTCCCCTTCTTCCTAATTCTGTCTCCTCGTATCTCTCCCCTTCTTCCTAATTCTGTCTCCTCGTATCCCTCCCCTCATAATTCTGTCTCCTCGTATCTCTCCCCTTCCTAATTCTGTCTCCTCGTATCTCTCCCCTTCTTCCTAATTCTGTCTCCTCGTATCTCTCCCCTTCTTCCTAATTCTGTCTCCTCGTATCTCTCCCCTTCTTCCTAATTCTGTCTCCTCGTATCTCTCCCCTTCTTCCTAATTCTGTCTCCTCGTATCTCGCCCCTTCTTCCTAATTCTGTCTCCTCGTATCCCTCCCCTCATAATTCTGTCTCCTCGTATCTCTCCCCTTCTTCCTAATTCTGTCTCCTCGTATCTCTCCCCTTCTTCCTAATTCTGTCTCCTCGTATCTCTCCCCTTCTTCCTAATTCTGTCTCCTCGTATCTCTCCCCTTCTTCCTAATTCTGTCTCCTCGTATCTCTCCCCTTCCTAATTCTGTCTCCCCGTATCTCTCCCCTTCTTCCTAATTCTGTCTCCTCGTATCTCTCCCCTTCTTCCTAATTCTGTCTCCTCGTATCTCTCCCCTTCTTCCTAATTCTGTCTCCTCGTATCTCTCCCCTTCTTCCTAATTCTGTCTCCTCGTATCTCTCCCCTTCTTCCTAATTCTGTCTCCTCGTATCTCTCCCCTTCTTCCTAATTCTGTCTCCTCGTATCTCTCCCCTTCTTCCTAATTCTGTCTCCTCGTATCTCTCCCCTTCTTCCTAATTCTGTCTCCTCGTATCTCGCCCCTTCTTCCTAATTCTGTCTCCTCGTATCTCTCCCCTTCTTCCTAATTCTGTCTCCTCGTATCTCTCCCCTTCTTCCTAATTCTGTCTCCTCGTATCTCTCCACTTCCTCCTAATTCTGTCTCCTCGTATCTCTCCCCTTCTTCCTAATTCTGTCTCCTCGTATCTCTCCCCTTCTTCCTAATTCTGTCTCCTCGTATCTCTCCCCTTCTTCCTAATTCTGTCTCCTCGTATCTCTCCCCTTCTTCCTAATTCTGTCTCCTCGTATCTCTCCCCTTCTTCCTAATTCTGTCTCCTCGTATCTCTCCCCTTCTTCCTAATTCTGTCTCCTCGTATCCCTCCCCTCATAATTCTGTCTCCTCGTATCTCTCCCCTTCTTCCTAATTCTGTCTCCTCGTATCTCTCCCCTTCTTCCTAATTCTGTCTCCTCGTATCTCTCCCCTTCTTCCTAATTCTGTCTCCTCGTATCTCTCCCCTTCTTCCTAATTCTGTCTCCTCGTATCCCTCCCCTCATAATTCTGTCTCCTCGTATCTCTCCCCTTCTTCCTAATTCTGTCTCCTCGTATCTCTCCCCTTCTTCCTAATTCTGTCTCCTCGTATCTCTCCCCTTCTTCCTAATTCTGTCTCCTCGTATCTCTCCCCTTCTTCCTAATTCTGTCTCCTCGTATCTCTCCCCTTCTTCCTAATTCTGTCTCCTCGTATCTCGCCCCTTCTTCCTAATTCTGTCTCCTCGTATCTCGCCCCTTCTTCCTAATTCTGTCTCCTCGTATCTCTCTCCTTCTTCCTAATTCTGTCTCCTCGTATCTCTCCACTTCTTCCTAATTCTGTCTCCTCGTATCTCTCCCCTTCTTCCTAATTCTGTCTCCTCGTATCTCTCCCCTTCCTAATTCTGTCTCCTCGTATCTCTCCCCTTCTTCCTAATTCTGTCTCCTCGTATCTCTCCCCTTCTTCCTAATTCTGTCTCCTCGTATCTCTCCCCTTCTTCCTAATTCTGTCTCCTCGTATCTCTCCCCTTCTTCCTAATTCTGTCTCCTCGTATCTCCCCCCTTCTTCCTAATTCTGTCTCCTCGTATCTCTCCCCTTCTTCCTAATTCTGTCTCCTCGTATCTCTCCCCTTCTTCCTAATTCTGTCTCCTCGTATCTCTCCCCTTCTTCCTAATTCTGTCTCCTCGTATCTCTCCACTTCCTAATTCTGTCTCCTCGTATCTCTCCCCTTCCTAATTCTGTCTCCTCGTATCTCTCCCCTTCTTCCTAATTCTGTCTCCTCGTATCTCTCCACTTCCTAATTCTGTCTCCTCGTATCTCTCCCCTTCTTCCTAATTCTGTCTCCTCGTATCTCTCCCCTTCTTCCTAATTCTGTCTCCTCGTATCTCTCCCCTTCTTCCTAATTCTGTCTCCTCGTATCTCTCCCCTTCTTCCTAATTCTGTCTCCTCGTATCTCTCCCCTTCTTCCTAATTCTGTCTCCTCGTATCTCTCCCCTTCTTCCTAATTCTGTCTCCTCGTATCTCTCCCCTTCCTAATTCTGTCTCCCCGTATCTCTCCCCTTCTTCCTAATTCTGTCTCCCCGTATCTCTCCCCTTCTTCCTAATTCTGTCTCCTCGTATCTCTCCCCTTCTTCCTAATTCTGTCTCCTCGTATCTCTCCCCTTCTTCCTAATTCTGTCTCCTCGTATCTCTCCCCTTCTTCCTAATTCTGTCTCCTCGTATCTCTCCCCTTCTTCCTAATTCTGTCTCCTCGTATCTCTCCCCTTCTTCCTAATTCTGTCTCCTCGTATCTCTCCCCTTCTTCCTAATTCTGTCTCCTCGTATCTCTCCCCTTCTTCCTAATTCTGTCTCCTCGTATCTCTCCCCTTCTTCCTAATTCTGTCTCCTCGTATCTCTCCCCTTCTTCCTAATTCTGTCTCCTCGTATCTCTCCCCTTCTTCCTAATTCTGTCTCCTCGTATCTCTCCACTTCTTCCTAATTCTGTCTCCTCGTATCTCTCCCCTTCTTCCTAATTCTGTCTCCTCGTATCTCTCCCCTTCTTCCTAATTCTGTCTCCTCGTATCTCTCCCCTTCTTCCTAATTCTGTCTCCTCGTATCTCTCCCCTTCTTCCTAATTCTGTCTCCTCGTATCTCTCCCCTTCTTCCTAATTCTGTCTCCTCGTATCTCTCCCCTTCTTCCTAATTCTGTCTCCTCGTATCTCTCCCCTTCTTCCTAATTCTGTCTCCTCGTATCCCTCCCCTCATAATTCTGTCTCCTCGTATCTCTCCCCTCATAATTCTGTCTCCTCGTATCTCTCCCCTTCTTCCTAATTCTGTCTCCTCGTATCTCTCCCCTTCTTCCTAATTCTGTCTCCTCGTATCTCTCCCCTTCTTCCTAATTCTGTCTCCTCGTATCTCGCCCCTTCTTCCTAATTCTGTCTCCTCGTATCTCTCCACTTCCTAATTCTGTCTCCTCGCATCTCTCCCCTTCCTAATTCTGTCTCCTCGTATCTCTCCCCTTCTTCCTAATTCTGTCTCCTCGTATCTCTCCCCTTCTTCCTAATTCTGTCTCCTCGTATCTCGCCCCTTCTTCCTAATTCTGTCTCCTCGTATCTCTCCACTTCCTAATTCTGTCTCCTCGCATCTCTCCCCTTCCTAATTCTGTCTCCTCGTATCTCTCCCCTTCCTAATTCTGTCTCCTCGTATCTCTCCCCTTCCTAATTCTGTCTCCTCGTATCTCTCCCCTTCCTAATTCTGTCTCCTCGTATCTCTCCCCTTCTTCCTAATTTTGTCTCCTCGTATCTCTCCCCTTCTTCCTAATTCTGTCTCCTCATAGCTCTCCCCTTCTTCCTAATTTTGTCTCCCTGTATCTCTCTCTTTTTCTAATTCCGTCTCCCCATATCCCTCTCTTCTCCTTCCATCTCCTTGCATATCTCTCTCTCCCCTTCCTAATTCTGCCTCCTCATCAACATCTTTGTCTCTCCTCTCTTTTTCTAAATTACATCTCATTGTATCTCTGTCCCCTTCTCGTTTCTGTCTCTTCGTATCTCTCTCTCCCCTTCTCGTTTCTGTCTCCTCGTATCTCTCTCTCCCCTTCTCGTTTCTGTCTCCTCGTATCTCTCTCTCCCCTTCTCGTTTCTGTCTCCTCGTATCTCTCTCTCCCCTTCTCGTTTCTGTCTCCTCGTATCTCTCTCTCCCCTTCTCGTTTCTGTCTCCTCGTATCTCTCTCTCCCCTTCTCGTTTCTGTCTCCTTGTATCTCTGTCTCCCCTTCTCGTTTCTGTCTCCTCGTATCTCTGTCTCCCCTTCTCGTTTCTGTCTCTTCGTATCTCTCTCTCCCCTTCTCGTTTCTGTCTCCTCGTATCTCTCTCTCCCCTTCTCGTTTCTGTCTCCTCATATCTCTGTCTCCCCTTCTCGTTTCTGTCTCTTCGTATCTCTCTCTCCCCTTCTCGTTTCTGTCTCCTCGTATCTCTCTCTCCCCTTCTCGTTTCTGTCTCCTCGTATCTCTCTCTCCCCTTCTCGTTTCTGTCTCCTCGTATCTCTCTCTCCCCTTCTCGTTTCTGTCTCCTCGTATCGCTCTCTCCCCTTCTCGTTTCTGTCTCCTCGTATCTCTCTCTCCCCTTCTCGTTTCTGTCTCCTCGTATCTCTGTCTCCCCTTCTCGTTTCTGTCTCTTCGTATCTCTCTCTCCCCCTTCTCGTTTCTGTCTCTTCGTATCTCTGTCTCCCCTTCTCGTTTCTGTCTCCTCGTATCTCTCTCTCCCCTTCTCGTTTCTGTCTCCTCGTATCTCTGTCTCCCCTTCTCGTTTCTGTCTCTTCGTATCTCTCTCTCCCCCTTCTCGTTTCTGTCTCTTCGTATCTCTGTCTCCCCTTCTCGTTTCTGTCTCCTCGTATCTCTCTCTCCCCTTCTCGTTTCTGTCTCCTCGTATCTCTCTCTCCCCCCTCTCTCTCCCCTTCTCGTTTCTTTCTCCTCGTATCTCTCTCCCTCTCCCCTTTTCTAATTCTTTCTCCTCGTATCTCTTCTCCCTCTTCCTAATCCTCTCTCTGTATCTCTGTCTTCTTTCTTTAATTCTGTCTACCCATACCACTCTCCCACCTTCTTCCTAAATCAGTCTCCTCGTATCTCTCTCACCCCTTCTTTTTAATTCTGTATCTCTTATCGTTCTTCCCAATTCTGTATCTGTATTACTCTCTCCCCTTCTTCCTAACTCTGTCTCCCCGTATCCCTCTGTTCTCCTATTCCTAAATCTCTTTTCCTGTATTTCTCTCTTCTCCTTCCTAATTCTGTCTCCTTGTATCTCTGTCTCAGGTTGTGGTGCGTCTCTTCCTTTCTTTCCAGTTCAGTCTTGGTATTCTAATCCCTATTTCTCCCCTCACTGCCACTCTTATATCCCTCTGCTTTGTCCTCTCCAGCCTCCATCCCTCTCCTCCCCCCTCCCCCTCCTCCAGCTGATGTCAGATGTGGTCCTGTGGAGGGATGCAGCAGTGGTGATGAGGATGGTGAAGATGGCGCTGGCAGTATTCGGGTTTAGTCCTCTGTAGTCTCCCCAATGGAGGGAGGAGGGGGTGCAGTGGAGGATCCTGGAGGTCATCACGTCCTGCACTTCGTCCAGCGACTCCGCCACGTCTTTGATGTTTGTGATGAGGATGCCGATGGGTTCATCAAGGTGGACGATTTCATAGACCTGGGCCAGCAATTCATCCAGGGGGAGGAGGTGAGGTTCTCCTACAGCTCTCTCTCTCTCTCAATATTATATATATATATATATTCTATGTAAATACTGTTTAGGAGGTATCTTCTCATTTTCTGCACACTTTCACGATGGATTATAACCTTGGGTTGACCACCTGTGGTGTACATAGTAAATTGTTCCTCCAATAGAACAGAAGCCTTTTGATGACGTTGGTAGAATAACATAGTACAATGGAGATATCTGTAATACTCATTTATATAAATGTTTTTGTATATGATATAAGGAGATTGTATTCTCTGTCTCCATTGGTAGGATCACTTGTAGCCTTTGTAGTATCCGCTCCTCCTCACAGTATCTTTTCATCTACATCCCTCCTGTGATTCCAGCCTGTGTGCGTTTTATACATAGAATACCATTATGTATGCCAACAATCTAAAGCTGCATTTCCCAACCTTTTTACCGTAGAGGAAACCTTGAAATAATGTTTAGGTCTCCATCAACCCCCTCCCCCCGAAAAACCCAGCTAAAACCAGTTCATTAGTGGTGATCAGTGAGAAGAATGTTCCTTACATTGGTGATCGGTGAGAAGAATGTTCCTTACATTGGTGATCGGTGAGAAGAATGTTCCTTACATTGGTGATCAGTGAGAAGAATGTTCCTTACATTGGTGATCGGTGAGAAGAATGTTCCTTACATTGGTGATCGGTGAGAAGAATGTTCCTTACATTGGTGATCGGTGAGAAGAATGTTCCTTACATTGGTGATCAGTGAGAAGAATGTTCCTTACATTGGTGATCAGTGAGAAGAATGTTCCTTACATTGGTGATCAGTGAGAAGAATGTTCCTTACATTGGTGATCGGTGAGAAGAATGTTCCTTACATTGGTGATCAGTGAGAAGAATGTTCCTTACATTGGTGATCAGTGGGAAGAATGTTCCTTACATTGGTGATCAGTGAGAAGAATGTTCCTTACATTGGTGATCAGTGAGAAGAATGTTCCTTACATTGGTGATCAGTGAGAAGAATGTTCCTTACATTGGTGATCAGTGAGAAGAATGTTCCTTACATTGGTGATCAGTGAGAAGAATGTTCCTTACATTGGTGATCAGTGAGAAGAATGTTCCTTACATTGGTGATCGGTGAGAAGAATGTTCCTTACATTGGTGATCAGTGGGAAGAATGTTCCTTACATTGGTGATCAGTGAGAAGAATGTCCCTTACATTGGTGATCAGTGGGAAGAATGTTCCTTACATTGGTGATCAGTGAGAAGAATGTTCCTTACATTGGTGATCAGTGAGAAGAATGTTCCTTACATTGGTGATCGGTGAGAAGAATGTTCCTTACATTGGTGATCGGTGAGAAGAATGTTCCTTACATTGGTGATCGGTGAGAAGAATGTTCCTTACATTGGTGATCGGTGAGAAGAATGTTCCTTACATTGGTGATCGGTGAGAAGAATGTTCCTTACATTGGTGATCAGTGAGAAGAATGTTCCTTACATTGGTGATCAGTGAGAAGAATGTTCCTTACATTGGTGATCAGTGAGAAGAATGTTCCTTACATTGGTGATCAGTGGGAAGAATGTTCCTTACATTGGTGATCGGTGGGAAGAATGTTCCTTACATTGGTGATCAGTGAGAAGAATGTTCCTTACATTGGTGATCAGTGAGAAGAATGTTCCTTACATTGGTGATCGGTGAGAAGAATGTTCCTTACATTGGTGATCGGTGAGAAGAATGTTCCTTACATTGGTGATCGGTGAGAAGAATGTTCCTTACATTGGTGATCAGTGAGAAGAATGTTCCTTACATTGGTGATCAGTGAGAAGAATGTTCCTTACATTGGTGATCAGTGAGAAGAATGTTCCTTACATTGGTGATCAGTGAGAAGAATGTTCCTTACATTGGTGATCGGTGAGAAGAATGTTCCTTACATTGGTGATCAGTGAGAAGAATGTTCCTTACATTGGTGATCGGTGAGAAGAATGTTCCTTACATTGGTGATCAGTGGGAAGAATGTTCCTTACATTGGTGATCAGTGAGAAGAATGTTCCTTACATTGGTGATCAGTGAGAAGAATGTTCCTTACATTGGTGATCAGTGAGAAGAATGTTCCTTACATTGGTGATCAGTGAGAAGAATGTTCCTTACATTGGTGATCAGTGAGAAGAATGTTCCTTACATTGGTGATCAGTGAGAAGAATGTTCCTTACATTGGTGATCGGTGAGAAGAATGTTCCTTACATTGGTGATCAGTGGGAAGAATGTTCCTTACATTGGTGATCAGTGAGAAGAATGTCCCTTACATTGGTGATCAGTGGGAAGAATGTTCCTTACATTGGTGATCAGTGGGAAGAATGTTCCTTACATTGGTGATCAGTGGGAAGAATGTTCCTTACATTGGTGATCAGTGAGAAGAATGTTCCTTACATTGGTGATCAGTGAGAAGAATGTTCCTTACATTGGTGATCAGTGAGAAGAATGTTCCTTACATTGGTGATCGGTGAGAAGAATGTTCCTTACATTGGTGATCAGTGAGAAGAATGTTCCTTACATTGGTGATCAGTGAGAAGAATGTTCCTTACATTGGTGATCAGTGAGAAGAATGTTCCTTACATTGGTGATCAGTGGGAAGAATGTCCCTTACATTGGTGATCAGTGGGAAGAATGTTCCTTACATTGGTGATCAGTGAGAAGAATGTTCCTTACATTGGTGATCGGTGAGAAGAATGTTCCTTACATTGGTGATCAGTGGGAAGAATGTTCCTTACATTGGTGATCAGTGAGAAGAATGTCCCTTACATTGGTGATCGGTGAGAAGAATGTTCCTTACATTGGTGATCAGTGGGAAGAATGTTCCTTACATTGGTGATCAGTGGGAAGAATGTTCCTTACATTGGTGATCAGTGGGAAGAATGTCCCTTACATTGGTGATCGGTGAGAAGAATGTTCCTTACATTGGTGATCAGTGGGAAGAATGTTCCTTACATTGGTGATCAGTGGGAAGAATGTCCCTTACATTGGTGATCAGTGAGAAGAATGTTCCTTACATTGGTGATCAGTGGGAAGAATGTTCCTTACATTGGTGATCAGTGAGAAGAATGTTCCTTACATTGGTGGTCAGTGAGAAGAATGTTCCTTACATTGGTGATCAGTGGGAAGAATGTTCCTTACATTGGTGATCAGTGAGAAGAATGTTCCTTACATTGGTGATCGGTGAGAAGAATGTTCCTTACATTGGTGATCAGTGGGAAGAATGTTCCTTACATTGGTGATCAGTGAGAAGAATGTTCCTTACATTGGTGATCAGTGGGAAGAATGTTCCTTACATTGGTGATCAGTGGGAAGAATGTTCCTTACATTGGTGATCAGTGGGAAGAATGTTCCTTACATTGGTGATCAGTGGGAAGAATGTTCCTTACATTGGTGATCAGTGAGAAGAATGTTCCTTACATTGGTGATCAGTGAGAAGAATGTTCCTTACATTGGTGATCAGTGAGAAGAATGTTCCTTACATTGGTGATCGGTGAGAAGAATGTTCCTTACATTGGTGATCAGTGGGGAGAATGTTCCTTACATTGGTGATCAGTGAGAAGAATGTTCCTTACATTGGTGATCAGTGAGAAGAATGTTCCTTACATTGGTGATCAGTGAGAAGAATGTTCCTTACATTGGTGATCAGTGGGGAGAATGTTCCTTACATTGGTGATCAGTGAGAAGAATGTTCCTTACATTGGTGATCAGTGAGAAGAATGTTCCTTACATTGGTGATCAGTGGGTAGAATGTCCCTTACATTGGTGGTCCCAGTCTCCTCCATGGGTCCATAATCAGTGGGTAGCCCCTAGTCCACTCCAAATATCCCTTTCCCAGTTTGGTCTGTCACAATATAATTGGAGGATCCCCCCAGAAACAACCAATCAAAAGGCTTGCGTTTTGTAACCTCCTTCAAAATGTACAGCTGGTGGAATGTGGAAGGAGATTGGGGACATCTTTCATACATGACCTCGGCTGGTCTATATGTAGAAGATCACATGTTGGCCTAGATTTGGAGAGGTGTCGGGCAGTAGATACATACAATGAAGGTGATGGGGGATGGGGAGATGCAGACGGATGATTCCTGCCCAGGAACACTAGAGAAGAACACAGCTGACTGTCAGTCTACCATGATGGACAGTGTAGGGGACCCTCATATAGATGTGGAATATCTCTGCATGGAAACTTTTCTACGTTGACAGTTATAGATAATGTTTCCTTTCCTATGGGGGAGATGGCAATAACAAAACTGCTATAAAATTATAATGTAAAAAGGACAACAAAGGAAAATTCCCAGCTCAACTTACCAGCCAGCCTGCAAACAACCACATTTTCCTGTCTATCAGTTCCAATTAAATACCAGGGGTTTCGTTTGCACACATTTGCAAACACATGCGTAAGCTGCAGGGTCCACGTCGCGGCACCCCAGTATTCTCGGAAGTCCTAGCTCCATACATTCTGGGAGCCTCCATTATTAACCACTTTCAGACCGGACCATTTTGCTGGTAAATGACTAGAGGTCTTTTTACACTTTGGCACTGCGCTGCTTTAACTGGTAATTGCGCGGTCATGCAATGTTGTACCCAAACAAAATTTGCGTCCTTTTCTTCCCACAAATAGAGCTTTCTTTTGATGGTATTTGATTGCCTCTGCGATTTTTATTTTTTGCGATATAAACGTAAAAAGACCGCAAATTTTGAAAAAAAATGATATTTTCTACTTTTTGTTATTAGAAAAATCCAATAAACTCAATTTTAGTCATACATTTAGGCCAAAATGTATTCAGCCACATGTCTTTGGTAAAAAAAAAGTCAATAATTGTATATTTATTGGTTTGCGCAAAAGTTGTCACATCTACAAACTAAGGTACGTTTTCTGGAATTTACGCAGCTTTTAGTTTACGACTGCCTATCTCATTTCTTGAGGTGCTAAAATGGCAGGGCAGTACAAAACCCCCCCAAATGACCCCATTTTGGAAAGTAGACCCCCTAAGGAAATTGATAAGAGGCATGTTGAGCCCATTGAATATTTTATTTTTTTGCCTCAAGCGATTGAATAATGACAAAAAAAAAATTTTTTTTTTTTTTTTACACAAAGTTGTCACTAAATGATATATTGCTCATGCATGCCATGGGCATATGTGAAATGACACCCCAAAATAAATTCTGCTGCTTCTCCTGAGTACGGGGATACCACATATGTGGGACTTTTTGGGAGCCTAGCCGCGTACGGGGCCCCGAAAACCAAGCACCGCCTTCAGGCTTTCTAAGGGCGTTACAGTTTTGAAGGCCATAAAATGCCAAGATGGCACAAACCCCCCCCCAAATGACCCCATTTTGGAAAGTAGACACCCCTAAATTTAGGGGTACACTAGTGAGACTAGGTAATAAATGGCGGGTGCCCTGAAACTATAAAAAAATAACTAACCAATCAGCGTCACCTGTAACAGTTATATGGTGATCACTGGTGAAAGGGTTAACTAGGGGGCAATCAGGGGGCTTTATGCGGTAGTATATGGGGGTCCCTGGCGCTATAAAAAGCTGCGGCGAACCTAAATACCTACCTGCCTAACTAGCGTCACCTGTGACACTAATACGGCGATCAGAAAAACGATCGCTTATTAGGCTGGGTTCACACTGGAGCGATGCGGAAACGCCGCGAATCCGCGGCGGGTTCCCGCATCGCATGCCTCCCGGCGGCAGTTCACACTGCCCTATGCCAACTGCTGGGAGTGTCAGTGAAATGTTACTGACACCCCCAGATCAGTTCGCATATCGCAGTGCGATCTGCAAACTCGGATCGCATGGTGTGAACACCCATGCGATCCGATTCTGCTGCGGGCCAAAAAAAGGGTCCCGTGCGAATTTGCGGCGGGTGCGGCGGGTGCGGTGAATGGCTGAACTCGAATCGCACAGAGATCGGATGTGATTTGCACTGCAGTGCGGTGCGAATCACATTCGTTCTCATAAACCGCTGCAATGTGAACCCAGCCTTAGTGACACTGGCGACGGGGGGTGATCACGGGGTTAAACCTTTATTGGGGGGGTTAGGGGGGTACATTAGAACTAAAGGGGGCTAACCCTAACTGCCCTAACAGTTATTACAGTCACAAATGACACCAATGCAAAAAAAAAAAAAAAAATGACATTGGTGTCACTGTGACTGGGGGGCAGGGGTAATTGGGGGGGTGATCGGGGGGTAAAGGGGGGGTGTGAGTGTGCCTGGCATGTTCTACTGTGTGTGTAGAGTGTTGGTGCAACTCACCGATCCGCTCTCCTCCGTGTCGGAACGAAAAATACCGACACGGAGGAGAGAATACATCACTTCCTCTCCTGTGTTTACATTACAGGAGAGGAAGTGATGTCACGGGGGATTTCTATTCGTCGGGAGCGATCGCGAGGGGGTGGCCATGAATGAATGGCCGCCCCCTCGTCCCGGATCGCTCCCGGACGAAAACCGACCGCCGCAGGCACCGGGCGGGGGCCCGATCGGGCCCCCGACCCGCGGGAAGGCAGGGACGTACATGTACGCCAATATGCCTGCCCGTGCCATTCTGTCGACGTACATCGTCGTGCGGCGGTCGGCAACTGGTTAAATATGTGCTCTTACTATGGAGACTCTCAAATTGTATGGAGCTAGGACTGTCGAGAATACTGGGGTGGCGTGACGTGGACCCTGCAGCTTACGCATAGATCTGCAAATGTGTGCAAACTGAACCCCTGGTATTTAATGGGAACTGTTAGACGGGTCAGTTTGGTTGTTTGCAGGCTGGCCGGTAAGAGAGCTGGAAATTCTTTTGTTGTTGTTTGACATGTGTGGCCCTTCCATGTCCTCCTTGCTGTTTCCGGGCCAGGTATAGGTTGGGGCTGTTTGTACCACAGAATATTCTGACACAGCGGAGATGTGCAGGACGTGTGCAGCGAGGAAGGGTTGGAAGCGGTGTCAGCCGGGGCAGATGGAGGCACAATATGGTCAGTGGTGGGATTGTACCATAAACACCAGACTGTTGTTGTGACAGCGCTTCTCCAATCTGTGTGAATGGGAGATGACAGACGAGTGTTCTGCCGCGTGCGCACCAGCGGAATGTCCGACAGAAAAAGTCAGACGGGAGCTTTTCATCGTATATTCCGATCGTGTGTGTGCGCCTCATCGGACTTGTTTTATTCCTGAAAATTCTGACGGACCCAGAAATAGAACTTGTTTTAAATCCTTCCGACGGAACCGATTCCTATCAGGGAAAACCGTTCGTCTGTATGCTGGTCCGGCGGACCAAAAACATCGCATTCCCTGAAGCAAATACGAGACGGAGGCTACTGAACTTCCTTTTTCTAGTCCCGTCGTACGTGCTGTACATCACCGCGTTCTTAACGATTGGACTTTGGTGTGATCGTGTGTAGGTAAGACAGCTTGAATGGAATTCTGTCGGAAAAACCTTCAGAGTTTATTCCGATGGGAAAACCGGTCGCGTGTACGTGGCATTAGTGGTACTTTACAGTGCGTCCAATCCCATCGTCTGATGGAGGAGAAGATCTCCTGTCAATCAACTGATTCTGATGTCACTGCACCCGGGGCCACCGCTCTCACCCTATACACACAAGAAAGGCTCTGTACACCCGCCGTGCCCATTATGAGGGGTTCCCACCATCCCTGTGCTGAGTTCCCGGGTCTGTACACCCGCTGTGCCCATTATGAGGGGTTCCCACCATCCCTGTGCTGAGTTCCCGGGTCTGTACACCCGCTGTGCCCATTATTAGAGGTTTCCACCATTCATGTGCTGAGTTTCTGGGTCTGTACACCCGCTGTGCCCATTATGAGGGGTTCCCACCATCCCTGTGCTGAGTTCCCGGGTCTGTACACCTGCTGTGCCCATTATGAGGGGTTCCCACCATCCCTGTGCTGAGTTCCTAGGTCTGTACCCCCGCTGTGCCCATTATGAGGGGTTCCCACCATCCCTGTGCTGAGTTCCCGGGTCTGTACACCCGCTGTGCCCATTATGAGGGGGTTCTCACCATCCCTGTGCTGAGTTCCTGGGTCTGTACACCCGCTGTGCCCATTATGAGGGGTTCCCACCATCCCTGTGCTGAGTTCCCGGGTCTGTACACCCGCTGTGCCCATTATGAGGGGTTTCCACCATCCCTGTGCTGAGTTCCCGGGTCTGTACACCCGCTGTGCCCATTATGAGGGGTTCCCACCATCCCTGTGCTGAGTTCCCGGGTCTGTACACCCGCTGTGCCCATTATGAGGGGTTTCCACCATCCCTGTGCCGAGTTCCCGGGTCTGTACACCCGCTGTGCCCATTATGAGGGGTTCCCACCACCCCTGTGCTGAGTTCCCGGGTCTGTACACCTGCTGTGCCCATTATGAGGGGTTCCCACCATCCCTGTACTGAGTTCCCAGGTCTGTACACCCGCTGTGCCCATTATGAGGGGTCCCCACCATCCCTGTGCTGAGTTCCCGGGTCTGTACACCCGCTGTGGCCATTATGAGGGGTTCCCACCATCCCTGTGCTGAGTTCCCGGGTCTGTACACCCGCCGTGGCCATTATGAGGGGTTCCCACCATCCCTGTGCTGAGTTCCCGGGTCTGTACACCCGCTGTGCCCATTGTGAGGGGTTCCCACCATCCCTGTGCTGAGTTCCTGGGTCTGTACACCCGCTGTGCCCATTATGAGGGGTTCCCACCATCCCTGTACTGAGTTCCCAGGTCTGTACACCCGCTGTGCCCATTATGAGGGGTCCCCACCATCCCTGTGCTGAGTTCCCAGGTCTGTACACCCGCTGTGCCCATTATGAGGGGTCCCCACCATCCCTGTGCTGAGTTCCCGGGTCTGTACACCCGCTGTGGCCATTATGAGGGGTTCCCACCATCCCTGTGCTGAGTTCCCGGGTCTGTACACCCGCTGTGCCCATTATGAGGGGTTCCCACCATCCCTGTGCTGAGTTCCCGGGTCTGTACACCCGCCGTGGCCATTATGAGGGGTTCTCACCATCCCTGTGCTGAGTTCCCGGGTCTGTACCCCCGCTGTGCCCATTATGAGGGGTTCCCACCATCCCTGTGCTGAGTTCCCGGGTCTGTACACCCGCCGTGGCCATTATGAGGGGTTCCCACCATCCCTGTGCTGAGTTCCCGGGTCTGTACACCCGCTGTGGCCATTATGAGGGGTTCCCACCATCCCTGTGCTGAGTTCCCGGGTCTGTACACCCGCTGTGCCCATTATGAGGGGTTCCCACCATCCCTGTGCTGACTTCCCGGGTCTGTACACCCGCTGTGCCCATTATGAGGGGTTCTCACCATCCCTGTGCTGACTTCCCGGGTCTGTACACCCGCCGTGCCCATTGAGGGGTTCCCACCATCCCTGTGCGGAGTTCCCGGGTCTCTACACCCGCTGTGCCCATTATGAGGGGTTCCCACCTTATCCCTGTGCTGAGTTCCCGGGTCTGTACACCCGCTGTGCCCATTATGAGGGGTTCCCACCGTCCCTGTGCTGAGTTCCCGGGTCTGTACACCCGCCGTGCCCATTGAGGGGTTCTCACCATCCCTGTGCTGAGTTCCCGGGTCTGTACACCCGCTGTGCCCATTATGAGGGGTTCCCACCATCCCTGTGCTGAGTTCCCGGGTCTGTACACCCGCTGTGCCCATTATGAGGGGTTCCCACCATCCCTGTGCTGAGTTCCCGGGTCTGTACACCCGCCGTGGCCATTATGAGGGGTTCCCACCATCCCTGTGCTGAGTTCCCGGGTCTGTACACCCGCTGTGCCCATTATGAGGGGTTCCCACCATCCCTGTGCTGAGTTCCCGGGTCTGTACACCCGCTGTGCCCATTATGAGGGGGTCCCACCATCCCTGTGCTGAGTTCCCGGGTCTGTACACCCGCTGTGCCCATTATGAGGGGTTCCCACCATCCCTGTGCTGAGTTCCCGGGTCTCTACACCCGCTGTGCCCATTATGAGGGGTTCCCACCATCCCTGTGCTGACTTCCCGGGTCTGTACACCCGCTGTGCCCATTATGAGGGGTTCTCACCATCCCTGTGCTGAGTTCCCGGGTCTGTACACCCGCTGTGCCCATTATGAGGGGTTCCCACCATCCCTGTGCTGAGTTCCCGGGTCTGTACACCCGCTGTGCCCATTATGAGGGGTTCCCACCATCCCTGTGCTGAGTTCCTGGGTCTCTACACCCGCTGTGCCCATTATGAGGGGTTCCCACCATCCCTGTGCTGAGTTCCCGGGTCTGTACACCCGCTGTGCCCATTATGAGGAGTCCCCACCATCCCTGTGCCGAGTTCCCGGGTCTGTACACCCGCTGTGCCCATTATGAGGGGTTCCCACCATCCCTGTGCTGAGTTCCCGGGTCTGTACACCCGCTGTGCCCATTATGAGGGGTTCCCACGGCCAGGGGTGGATCCAGAGTCCAGTCTCGGGAGGGGCACTGCTATAATAATGTTTTTTTGGGGGCAATTTATATGGGAAATGGCTGGTATTGGCGCTTCAATCGTTACGGCACCATGGTTGTTATGGTGTCAGGATGAAGCGCATTATTTCTATTAATACATTGTAATATAAAATTAAATGGTTCAACTCACCATAATGCAGAATCAGTGGGAGCCCTGACGGTGTCATTTGCCACGTCACCTGCCACACATTGCGGATTGTCACTTGCCACGTTGCCTGCCACACATTGCGGATTTTCACTTGCCACGTCACCTGCCACACATTGCGGATTTTCACTTGCCACGTAGTCTGCCACACATTGCTGATTGTCACTTGCCACGTCACCTGCCACACATTGCGGATTGTCACTTGCCACGTCACCTGCCACACATTGCGGATTGCCAATTGCCACGTCACCTGCCACACATTGCGGATTGTCACTTGCCACGTAGTCTGCCACACATTGCTGATTGTCACTTGCCACGTCACCTGCCACACATTGCGGATTGTCACTTGCCACGTCACCTGCCACACATTGCGGATTTTCACTTGCCACGTAGTCTGCCACACATTGCGGATTGCCACTTGCCACGTCGCCTGCCACCAGATGCGGATTGCCACTTGCCACGTAGTCTGCCACACATTGCGGATTGCCACTTGCCACGTAGTCTGCCACACATTGCGGATTGCCACTTGCCATGTAGTCTGCCACACATTGCGGATTGTCACCTACTGTGTCACTTTTCTGCTAAGGTGTTCTTTTGTTGAGTCCAGAGTGAAGATAGGCAGCAGAGATGATGTAATCTCTCTGCTGCACTCAGCTTCCTGCACAGTGAGGGCGGAACTGGAGGGATGCAGGGCAGTGAGAGATGATGTCATCTCCCTGCTCCCCTGCCTGCTGGCTTCCTGATTGGCCAGCAGCCCTCCTAAGCCGCCCAGCTGCCCCTCCCTCACCCGTCCACTCACCAGAACCGGCCGCGCTGGCACCCGCGGAACCGAGCGCGCTGGTACCCGCGGAACCGGCCGCGGGTGTCATCAGCTGGCGGTATTCTCGGAGGGGGCAATTGACCCGTTGCCCCCCCCCTGGACCCTGTGTCCACAATCCCTGTGCTGAGTTCCCGGGTCTGTACACCCACTGTGCCCATTATGAGGGGTTCCCACCATCCCTGTGCTGAGTTCCCGGGTCTGTACACCCGCTGTGCCCATTATGAGGGGTTCCCACCATCCCTGTGCTGAGTTCCCGGGTCTGTACACCCGCTGTGCCCATTATGAGGGGTTCCCACCATCCCTGTGCTGAGTTCCCGGGTCTGTACACCTTTCATTACAGGGACTGCTCAGGGTGTAGGTAGGTAACATGATGTAGGTGAGCAGGAAGGTGATCAGGTCTGGCAGTGTTGTGGTGGGATTGTCACCTGGCTGTGGTGACCAGGTGATGAAATGTTAGGGAAAACCGGCATTGGGGCCTCAGGAAATGTCAGTGCTCAGTCGCTCTTCTCTATGTATGGATTCTGCACAGTAGCACTTACCTCGGTGAGGTGGGTGGGATGGTGGAGATGAGATATTTATAGAGGTGACAATGGAAAAAGCTGAAGAACCCAAACACTGAACTCATCATCTGCTGAGAATTAAGGAGAATGGTTGCTAGGCAACAAGGCAGCATGTCATTAACTCTCAGTTTCCTGGACAGGTTTTTGCGGCATGAGATCTGGAGACACGTTCACTAACAGTATATATATATATGGGATCACCCTCCCCCAGTGACACGGCTCTCGGGGGAACAAATCTGACTGATAGAAGAAAATATCACACTTGTTGGCAGGATGGATAAAAGTATTCATCAAATTCAAATATATCAAACAGATTCACCCTTCATCAAATATTCCCGAGGTCACCCTTCCTCAAATATTCCCGAGGTCACCCTTCATCAAATATTCCCGAGGTCACCCTTCATCAAATATTCCCGAGGTCACCCTTCATCAAATATTCCCGAGGTCACCCTTCATCAAATATTCCCGAGGTCACCCTTCCTCAAATATTCCCGAGGTCACCCTTCCTCAAATATTCCCGAGGTCACCCTTCATCAAATATTCCCGAGGTCACCCTTCCTCAAATATTCCCGAGGTCACCCTTCATCAAATATTCCCGAGGTCACCCTTCCTCAAATATTCCCGAGGTCACCCTTCATCAAATATTCCGGAGGTCACCCTTCATCAAATACTCCCGAGGTCACCCTTCATCAAATATTCCCGAGGTCACCCTTCATCAAATACTCCGGAGGTCACCCTTCATCAAATATTCCGGAGGTCACCCTTCCTCAAATATTCCGGAGGTCACCCTTCCTCAAATATTCCGGAGGTCACCCTTCCTCAAATATTCCCGAGGTCACCCTTCATCAAATACTCCCGAGGTCACCCTTCATCAAATACTCCCGAGGTCACCCTTCATCAAATATTCCCGAGGTCACCCTTCATCAAATATTCCCGAGGTCACCCTTCATCAAATATTCCCGAGGTCACCCTTCATCAAATATTCCCGAGGTCACCCTTCATCAAATACTCCCGAGGTCACCCTTCATCAAATACTCCCGAGGTCACCCTTCATCAAATATTCCCGAGGTCACCCTTCATCAAATATTCCCGAGGTCACCCTTCATCAAATATTCCCGAGGTCACCCTTCATCAAATACTCCCGAGGTCACCCTTCATCAAATACTCCCGAGGTCACCCTTCATCAAATATTCCCGAGGTCACCCTTCATCAAATACTCCCGAGGTCACCCTTCATCAAATACTCCCGAGGTCACCCTTCATCAAATATTCCCGAGGTCACCCTTCATCAAATACTCCCGAGGTCACCCTTCATCAAATATTCCCGAGGTCACCCTTCATCAAATATTCCCGAGGTCACCCTTCATCAAATATTCCCGAGGTCACCCTTCATCAAATACTCCCGAGGTCACCCTTCATCAAATACTCCCGAGGTCACCCTTCATCAAATACTCCCGAGGTCACCCTTCATCAAATACTCCCGAGGTCACCCTTCATCAAATACTCCCGAGGTCACCCTTCATCAAATACTCCCGAGGTCACCCTTCATCAAATACTCCCGAGGTCACCCTTCATCAAATACTCCCGAGGTCACCCTTCATCAAATACTCCCGAGGTCACCCTTCATCAAATACTCCCGAGGTCACCCTTCATCAAATACTCCCGAGGTCACCCTTCATCAAATACTCCCGAGGTCACCCTTCATCAAATACTCCCGAGGTCACCCTTCATCAAATATTCCCGAGGTCACCCTTCATCAAATACTCCCGAGGTCACCCTTCATCAAATACTCCCGAGGTCACCCTTCATCAAATACTCCCGAGGTCACCCTTCATCAAATATTCCCGAGGTCACCCTTCATCAAATACTCCCGAGGTCACCCTTCATCAAATACTCCCGAGGTCACCCTTCATCAAATATTCCCAAGGTCACCCTTCATCAAATACTCCCCAGGTCACCCTTCATCAAATATTCCCGAGGTCACCCTTCATCAAATACTCCCGAGGTCACCCTTCATCAAATACTCCCGAGGTCACCCTTCATCAAATATTCCCGAGGTCACCCTTCATCAAATATTCCCGAGGTCACCCTTCATCAAATACTCCCGAGGTCACCCTTCATCAAATACTCCCGAGGTCACCCTTCATCAAATATTCCCGAGGTCACCCTTCATCAAATACTCCCCAGGTCACCCTTCATCAAATATTCCCGAGGTCACCCTTCATCAAATACTCCCGAGGTCACCCTTCATCAAATACTCCCGAGGTCACCCTTCATCAAATATTCCCGAGGTCACCCTTCATCAAATATTCCCGAGGTCACCCTTCATCAAATACTCCCGAGGTCACCCTTCATCAAATACTCCCGAGGTCACCCTTCATCAAATATTCCCGAGGTCACCCTTCATCAAATATTCCGGAGGTCACCCTTCCTCAAATATTCCCGAGGTCACCCTTCCTCAAATATTCCGGAGGTCACCCTTCCTCAAATATTCCGGAGGTCACCCTTCATCAAATATTCCCGAGGTCACCCTTCCTCAAATATTCCCGAGGTCACCCTTCATCAAATATTCCCGAGGTCACCCTTCATCAAATACTCCCGAGGTCACCCTTCATCAAATATTCCGGAGGTCACCCTTCATCAAATATTCCGGAGGTCACCCTTCCTCAAATATTCCCGAGGTCACCCTTCCTCAAATATTCCCGAGGTCACCCTTCCTCAAATATTCCCGAGGTCACCCTTCATCAAATATTCCCGAGGTCACCCTTCATCAAATATTCCCGAGGTCACCCTTCATCAAATATTCCCGAGGTCACCCTTCCTCAAATACTCCCGAGGTCACCCTTCCTCAAATATTCCCGAGGTCACCCTTCATCAAATATTCCCGAGGTCACCCTTCCTCAAATACTCCCGAGGTCACCCTTCATCAAATACTCCCGAGGTCACCCTTCATCAAATACTCCCGAGGTCACCCTTCATCAAATACTCCCGAGGTCACCCTTCCTCAAATATTCCCGAGGTCACCCTTCATCAAATACTCCCGAGGTCACCCTTCATCAAATACTCCCGAGGTCACCCTTCATCAAATACTCCCGAGGTCACCCTTCATCAAATATTCCCGAGGTCACCCTTCATCAAATATTCCCGAGGTCACCCTTCATCAAATACTCCCGAGGTCACCCTTCATCAAATATTCCCGAGGTCACCCTTCATCAAATATTCCCGAGGTCACCCTTCATCAAATATTCCGGAGGTCACCCTTCCTCAAATATTCCCGAGGTCACCCTTCATCAAATACTCCCGAGGTCACCCTTCATCAAATATTCCAGAGGTCACCCTTCATCAAATATTCCCGAGGTCACCCTTCCTCAAATACTCCCGAGGTCACCCTTCCTCAAATATTCCCGAGGTCACCCTTCATCAAATATTCCCAACGTCACCCTTCATCAAATATTCCCGAGGTCACCCTTCATCAAATACTCCCGAGGTCACCCTTCATCAAATATTCCCGAGGTCACCCTTCATCAAATACTCCCGAGGTCACCCTTCATCAAATATTCCCGAGGTCACCCTTCATACAGACGGGTCTCGATGAATATTGGGGAAGAGATGGTGAATGATGGAAAGGAGATGGTGAATGATGGAGAGGAGATGGTGAATGATGGAGAGGAGATGGTGAATGATGGAGAGGAGATGGTGAATGATGGAGAGGAGATGGTGAATGATGGAGAGGAGATGGTGAATGATGGAAAGGAGATGGTGAATGATGGAGAGGAGATGGTGAATGATGGAGAGGAGAGCTCCTGCTTATAAATGATATAATGGGATTAGACGCTCAGATCTTCCTCCGCGTCGGGGGAGGTGACAGAATCGGGACGAGTTCTACTTCAAAGAGGAACGTTCTGATCATTGTCATGGAGGTGGAAATGAAGGGAAAATCTGAGGAAGTGTCAGAAAATGTGACTCCTGTATGATGTACCGACCATAGACATCAACACTGCGCTCATACTTGTATATGGGGGGTCACTGCGCTCATACCTGTATATGGGGGGTCACTGCGCTCATACCTGTATATGGGGGGTCACTGCGCTCATACTTGTATATGGGGGGTCACTGCGCTCATACTTGTATATGGGGGGTCACTGCGCTCATACCTGTATATGGAGGGGTCACTGCGCTCATACCTGTATATGGAGGGGTCACTGCGCTCATACCTGTATATGGGGGGTCACTGCGCTCATACCTGTATATGGAGGGGTCACTGCGCTCATACCTGTATATGGAGGGGTCACTGCGCTCATACCTGTATATGGAGGGGTCACTGCGCTCATACTTGTATATGGGGGGTCACTGCGCTCATACCTGTATATGGAGGGGTCACTGCGCTCATACCTGTATATGGGGGGGTCACTGCGCTCATACCTGTATATGGAGGGGTCACTGCGCTCATACCTGTATATGGGGGGTCACTGCGCTCATACCTGTATATGGGGGGTCACTGCGCTTATATCTGTATATGGAGGGGTCACTGCGCTCATAGCTGTATATGGGGGGGTCACTGCGTTCATATCTGTATAAGGGGGGTCACTGCGCTCATAGCTGTATATGGGGGGGGGTCACTGCGTTCATATCTGTATAAGGGGGGTCACTGCGCTCATAGCTGTATATGGGGGGTCACTGCGCTCATATCTGTATATGGGGGGTCACTGCGCTCATACCTGTATATGGGGGGCACTGCGCTCATACCTGTACATGGGGGGTCACTGCGCTCATACCTGTACATGGGGGGTCACTGCGCTCATACCTGTATATGGAGGGGTCACTGCGCTCATACCTGTATATGGGGGGTCACTGCGCTAATAGCTGTATATGGGGGGTCACTGTGCTCATAGCTGTATATGGGGGGGGTCACCACGCTCATACCTGTATATGGGGGGTCACTGCGCTCATATCTGTATATGGGGGGGTCAGTGCACTCATACCTGTCTATGGAGGGTCACTGCGCTCATACCTGTACATGGGGGGTCACTGCGCTCATACCTGTATATGGAGGGGTCACTGCGCTCATACCTGTATATGGGGGGTCACTGCGCTAATAGCTGTATATGGGGGGTCACTGTGCTCATAGCTGTATATGGGGGGGGTCACCACACTCATACCTGTATATGGGGGGTCACTGCGCTCATATCTGTATATGGGGGGGTCAGTGCACTCATACCTGTCTATGGAGGGTCACTGTAGTCATACCTGTCTATGGGGGAGGGGTTGGTCATTGGGCTCTTACCTGTCTATGGGGGGGGGGTTGGTCATTGGGCTCTTACCTGTCTATGGGGGGGGGGGGGTTGGTCATTGGGCTCTTACCTGTCTATGGGGGGGGGGGGTGTTACTGCAGACTATAAGAAAATATGGATTCCTCCCTCTGCTGCTCTGTAGTCCTGGCACAGAATACCGCCTGACCCTGACCACCACAGTCACCCAGATAAATGAGGGCAGCCGATTCCCATCCAAATATCTAATGCCCCCCAACCCCTCCATGGTGTCTCTGCCTCATCTCCACATCTAATAATATTCTAATGTGAATCTCCCTTCTTGTTACAGGTGGAGAAAGTGGTGCGATATTTGGACCCCAATGAGTTGGGCCGCATCAACTTCAAAGACTTCTGCCATGGCGTTCTGGCCATTAAAGGTGAGCGTTATGTAATAAAGTGATATCCCCCCCCCCCCCCAATAATGATCACCCATCCCCCATAGAGTGTACACACCCTCCTCCACTACAGTCACCTCATACCGCGCATGCTGCTATAGAGGCTTCATTGCTGCTCATATCCACCCACAGTGTAGTGGCATGGCTGGGGGATGGGGGGGATAGGCAGGCGAGGTGGGCACCTTGGGGGGCTCTAAGAATACCTGAAACCTATCCTCCTGAAGTAGTTTACAGCTCATGTGGGAGGGGGCGCTATAGAGCCTTGTTCTGGCACTGAGGACAGTATTGTCTCTTCCAGACCCTCCTATTGGATAGGTGACCTCACTCTGACCTGGCCAATGAACAACCCCCATCTTGCAGTGGGGGCTGGTGCTCAAAATTTTTGGGGCGTAAACGGAAAAAAAAAAACATCAATTGCAGGCTCACCTCACTGTGCCCATCAGTTGCCGTCACTGTGCCCATCGAACGCAGCCACTGTACCCATCAATTGTAGTCACTGTACCCATCGAACGCAGCCACTATACCCATCAATTGTAGTCACTGTACCCATCGAACGCAGCCACTGTACCCATCAATTGTAGTCACTGTACCCATCAAACGCAGCCACTATACCCATCAATTGTAGTCACTGTACCCATCAAACGCAGCCACTGTACCCATCAATTGTAGTCACTGTGCCCATCAATTGTAGCCACTGTACCCATCAATTGTAGTCACTGTACCCATCAAACGCAGCCACTATACCCATCAATTGTAGTCACTGTACCCATCAAACGCAGCCACTGTACCCATCAATTGTAGTCACTGTGCCCATCAATTGTAGCCACTGTACCCATCAATTGTAGTCACTGTACCCATCAAACGCAGCCACTATACCCATCAATTGTAGTCACTGTACCCATCAAACGCAGCCACTGTACCCATCAATTGTAGTCACTGTGCCCATCAATTGTAGCCACTGTACCCATCAATTGTAGTCACTGTACCCATCAAACGCAGCCACTGTACCCATCAATTGTAGTCACTGTGCCCATCAATTGTAGCCACTGTACCCATCAATTGTAGTCACTGTACCCATCAAACGCAGCCACTGTACCCATCAATTGTAGCCACTGTACCCATCAATTGTAGTCACTGTACCCTTCAAACGCAGCCACTGTACCCATCAAACGCAGCCACTATACCCATAAATTGCCACCATTGTACCCATCAATTGTAGTCACTGTGCCCATCAAACGCAGCCACTGTACCCATAAATTGCCACCACTGTGCCCATTAAATGCTGCCACTGTACCATCAAACGCAGCCACTGTACACATAAATTTCCACCACTGTGCCCAAACACAGCCACTGTAACCATCAATTGCCGCCAGTTTGCCCCATCAAATGCTGCCAGTGTCTGCCCCTCCTGGCACTTACCTGTCTCGGTCAGCGCATTCCTCCATGCTCCCTCCCAGCCCCCCCAAGTCCTTTCTCTGCAGCCTCAGCTGCACTGCACAGGGAATGAATCGGAGGAGCTCTGTGCTGAGCCGTTTCCTGTTTATTCACAAACTGAAGCATAGTAATCACAATTTACTATTCTTCAGCTATGAATGGACACAGTGAGTGAGTGTGATCACTGTGTTCATTTAGAAAAGGAAGGGGCTGGCAAATGACATAATAATTAGCCCTTTCCCCCGCTCTCCATCCTGAAACATCCCCTGCCACCCTGACATGAACGCCCCCCCCCCCCCCATAGTTCCCAGCTGTCCCTGATTTGGGGGGGGGGAGTCCCTCTTTTGAGACCAGATTCCCGGTGCAGCCTCAGTCACCCCTCTTATATGGTCTGCTCTATGTCACTACGATCAGTGCGCTGCATTCAACCCTCCACCCCTCCTCTATATTACTCTGGAAAAACAATATATAGGGAAATAGAAGCCAAAAAAGGCCTTTGTGTGGTTCATCCAATCATATTCTTTATATTGGATCGTTATGGTGGGTGTGGGCGGGGCCATGGCAGGGGCGGGTCCTTTACCTTCATCACTTCAGAGAGATGCAAAATGTGCGCAAGCTGGGGGGGCGCTACAAATCCCATCATGCCTCTGGGCGCAACTGTCAGTCTTCCCATCATGCTTCTGGAAGTCTGCCCTGCCCTGCAATGCCTCATGGGACTTCTAGTTCCACAACAGCTGGCTGCTGAAAAAGCATTACAGGAGCAAAAATCCTAATAAAGGTGCAGACAGGTTAGTGATGTCTCTAAATGTCCGATTGGACCGTGTTGTCGGATAATCTGACTGTGTGTACAAGGGCTATGAGGACACGGGACAGAGGACATGGGACACAGGACAGGACACAGGACACGACATGGGACAGGACATGGGACATGGGATAGGGCACAGGACATGGGACAGGACACAGGATAGGCCACAGGACACAACATGGGACATGGGATAGGGCACGGGACACAACATGGGATAGGACACAGGGCACGGGACACGACATGGGACAGGACATGGGACATGGGATAGGACACAGGGCATGGGACACGACATGGGACAGGACATGGGACATGGGATAGGACACAGGGCATGGGACACGACATGGGATAGGACACAGGGCACGGGACACGACATGGGATAGGACACAGGGCACGGGACACGACATGGGATAGGACACAGGGCACGGGACACGACATGGGATAGGACACAGGGCACGGGACAGGACATGGGATAGGACACAGGGCACGGGACAGAACCTGGGACATGGGATAGGGCACAGGGCATGGGACACGACATGGGATAGGACACAGGGCACGGGACACGACATGGGATAGGACACAGGGCACGGGACACGACATGGGATAGGACACAGGGCACGGGACAGGACCCGGGACATGGGATAGGACACAGGGCACGGGACACGACATGGGATAGGACACAGGGCACGGGACAGGACATGGGATAGGACACAGGGCACGGGACAGAACCTGGGACATGGGATAGGACACAGGGCATGGGACACGACATGGGATAGGACACAGGGCACGGGACACGACATGGGATAGGACACAGGGCACGGGACAGGACCCGGGACATGGGATAGGACACAGGGCACGGGACACGACATGGGATAGGACACAGGGCACGGGACACGACATGGGATAGGACACAGGGCACGGGACAGGACCCGGGACATGGGATAGGACACAGGGCACGGGACACGACATGGGATAGGAAACAGGGCACGGGACTGCACACCTCTGAGAGCAACAACATGAACTTCATTTCACCTTCCAGTGCCAATTCTTAAGCTGGACTCCAGGCACATATAAAGGACACATATAAAGGACACATATAAAGGACACATATAAAGGAAAGGACACATATAAAGGACACATATAAAGGAAAGGACACATATAAAGGACACATATAAAGGAAAGGACACATATAAAGGACACATATAAAGGAAAGGACACATATAAAGGACACATATAAAGGACACATATAAAGGGCACATATAAAGGACACATATAAAGGACACATATAAAGGACACATATAAAGGACACATATAAAGGGCACATGTAAAGGACACATATAAAGGACACATATAAAGGGCACATGTAAAGGACACATGTAAAGGACACATATAAAGGACACATATAAAGGGCACATGTAAAGGACACATATAAAGGACACATATAAAGGGCACATGTAAAGGACACATGTAAAGGACACATGTAAAGGACACATGTAAAGGACACATATAAAGGACACATGTAAAGGACACATGTAAAGGACACATATAAAGGACGTGATAACAAAATACAAAAGCGCAAAAATGATTATTGAAAATCAATTGACTAAGAAATCTGGAAATAATTAAGCTGCAGACATACTTATAGGTGTTCCGGCACTATAAATAATAAATGCTGCTCTATAATTAGCTTCTCACTCAGTGCATCAGTAATATGATGTAAACAATGTAGCAGAAACGCCAGTTGTGTTATGTAAACAAGGTGGCCACAATGTACCAAGTTACTAAATAAATTGCTCCGTGTTTAACAAATAATATTGTACTCTGGGACCAAATTCTTACAAAGGCGCTGTGTGCTCAGTACTATCAAATGGATTATTCTATTGCAATATGAAATCTCTATGTGCTTAATAAGGTTATTGATCAATCAATGAGGTGAAATCCCATCAGCTGCTCCAGAAGTGAAAACACAGACCCAGCGCTGCGTCTAATGAGCCAAGAATGGATGAGAAGTAAACAAAGTCATTAATCCAATCCCACAACCCCCATCCAGCGGCTCATCTCAGAAGTATTATTACTATAAATAACATCAAAATCAATTGATAGAACACAATAATGTAAAGCGCTACTGAGCGTAATTAATACATAAAGTGTACTCCAATCAGCGTGCTCCAATCAGCGTGCTCCAATCAGCGTGCTCCAATCAGCGTGCTCCGAAACGGAAACATATGGAAAAAAACGCACTGGATGGACAGAGCAAACAATAAATGATATATAAATAGAATGACTCCAATCCCACCAATAATTTGTGACCGGTCCGGCTCATATATATATATATATACTCCCACATGGTATAAAGTCTCCTGTCTTCTGTTATAACTTCCACTTTAAACAATTTCAACTCATTAAATCAAACGAAGTCATCCGTCTCTGAAAGGAACGCCAATAATATAGGAGATCTTCATAGTGTGCTGAGATGTCAAATTAGCAATAAGCTCCGCCCCTGCGGACGGCTCGTGCAATGAGAACAGAGATACACGTCATCGCGCAATATACAAACACCGCTAATCTCGTGCTGGCAACAGCCACACTGTTCATCGTCACTGGCTCCTACGTCACAGGTCACGTGACTTTTTTTTTCAAGAAGACATATAAAAGACACATATAAAGGACACATAACATATAAAAATATATATATGTCCTCTTCCCTCCCCCAACCTGCTGACTGCACAATGACAGGGCCAGAGCAGAACATCTAATTGACTACTAGTGCTGCCCCTCCTTCTCCCCGTCTGAGCTCTGCTGTACAGAAGATTACACCATGCTGATACCAATCTGCTTACATTTATAAACACGGAGCTGCCCTCCTTTATATGTTATGTGTCCTTTATATGTGTCCTTTATATGTGTCTTTTATATGTGTCCTTTATATGTGTCTTTTATATTAAATCCCACCTATGTCTGGGGGGAGGGGGGGCTCGTATTATTGTCTCCTGGATGGGTGATGAGATGCTCTGTTCTCTCTCAGGGTGTAACCAGCTGCTGAGAGGAGTTCTGGGGGTGAACGGGGTGACTGGGGTGAAGCCCCCCCCATACCAGGCACCGTATTCCGAATACTACTACCAGGTGAGTCTGCCCAGAACACTCTCCAATCCTCTGCCAATTCTCCCATTTCCAGTATATGATGTGTATATATATATATATATGTATCTTCTACAATATTACTTGTAAATTGTGATCTCAGAAATGGCCCATCCCCCTCCAGTGCAGGCTTTATGGAAAATATCAATTGTGTATCATTTGTTTTTAAGCTCCAATGATCAGCGCCCTCTGACCCCTCCTGTATGTGAGCGTACTGTCTGCCCCGTGTTGTAAAGCACTGCACAAACTGTTGGCGTTATATAAATCCTGTATAATAATAATGTCTCATTTCTGATGCTGTGTTGGACCTCCATGACTGCCATAGATGATCCTGTACAAGTCTGACACTGTGAGCGCAATAGCACAAGGCACCACTAGATGTCACTATTATCCTGTGATCTATCTTTTGTTGTATAGACTAAGTGCAGGATTTAGGAATGACCACTAGATGTCGCCAGTGCTGGCTGTCTATATTCCTGCACAGGACAGTCCTCAGATGCACACCTACATGGGGGGGAGGGGGTGTTAGTGGATTATTTATGGGGGGAGGGGGGTTCAGTGGAGTATTTATGGGGGAGGGGAGGGGGGTTCAGTGGCATATTTATGGGGGGAGGGGGGCTCAGAATTTTGTTGGAACCATTTATATACACCTTCAGTTAATTCACAGTCTGTTGATAGGACAGGGTTATTGCCATGGCCCACCCAGTAGTGTCCGAGGGTGAGTCAAGGTCACCCCCCCCCCCCCCCCATGGACGGTAGTGGGGTCTTGGTAGGCATCCATTCATATGAATTTTCTGCCAAGACATCATAGGTTCATCTCTTGAGAGAGTTTATGCCTCGCCTTGGATAGGCGAGGAGCCTCCAAGCACAGCCTTAGAGTCTATATCTGGATTTTTGGTACTGGTGGGACCAAGGGGCTCCAAAAATGGCTTAAATGCATCCAATTCAGGGAAGGAAAGCTCGGTGGTTTCATTATCAGGGTTTGTACAAGTTCTGCTTCCATGGGATTCCATTCCATAGTTGCCAACGGTCCCGAATTTCCGGGGACATTCCCGGGATTAGTACATTTGTTCCCGAATTTATTTTGTCCCGGGAAATGTCCTGGGAAATTCGGTTTGTCCCGGGAAATACAAATTCCCAGTTTTTCGCCGCCAGCTGCTAGAGGTCCGCGGCTGCGTGCCGCGTCTCGGGGCCAGAGTCTGGATCATGTCGGGGGCCAGAGTCTGTGTATGTCGGGGGCCAGTCTGGATCATGTCAGGGGCCAGTCTGTGTATGTCAGGGGCCAGTCTGTGTATGTCGGGGGAAAGTCTGGATGTCGGGGGCCAGTCTGGATCATGTCAGGGGCCAGTCTGTGTATGTCAGGGGCCAGTCTGTGTATGTCGGGGGAAAGTCTGGATGTCGGGGGCCTGTCTGTGGATGTCGGGGGCCAGTCTGGAGATGTCGGGGGCCAGTCTGGAGATGTCGGGGGCCAGTCTGTGTATGTTGGGGGCCAGTCTGTGTATGTTGGGGGCCAGTCTGTGTATGTTGGGGGCCAGTCTGTGTATGTTGGGGGCCAGTCTGGAGATGTCGGGGGCCAGTCTGGAGATGTCGGGGGCCAGTCTGGAGATGTCGGGGGCCAGTCTGTGGATGTCGGGGGCCAGTCTGGAGATGTCGGGGGCCAGTCTGGAGATGTTGGGGGCCAGTCTGTGGATGTCGGGGGCCAGTCTGGAGATGTCGGGGGTCAGTCTGTGGATGTCGAAGGCCAGTCTGTGGATGTCGGGGCCAGTCTGTGGATGTCGGGGGCCAGTCTGGAGATGTCGGGGGCCAGTCTGGAGATGTCGGGGGCCAGTCTGGAGATGTCGGGGGCCAGTCTGGAGATGTCGGGGCCAGTCTGTGGATGTTGGGGGCCAGTCTGTGGATGTTGGGGACCAGTGAGTCTTGATGTCGGGGGGGCCAGTGAGTCTTGATGTCGGGGGGGCCAGTGAGTCTGGATGTCGGGGGCGCCAGTCAGAGTCTGGATGTTGTGGGCGCCAGTCAGAGTCTGGATGTCGTGGGCGCCAGTGAGTCTGGATGTCGAGGGGGCCAGTGAGTCTGGATGTCGGGGGCGCCAGTCAGAGTCTGGATGTCGGGGGGCCAGTGAGTCTGGATGTCGGGGGGGCCAGTGAGTCTGGATGTCGGGGGGCCAGTGAGTCTGGATGTCGGGGGGCCAGTGAGTCTGGATGTCGGGGGGGCCAGTGAGTCTGGATGTCGAGGGTGCCAGTGAGTCTGGATGTCGGGGGCGCCAGTCAGAGTCTGGATGTCGGGGGGCCAGTGAGTCTGGATGTCGGGGGGGCCAGTGAGTCTGGATGTCGGGGGGCCAGTGAGTCTGGATGTCGGGGGGCCAGTGAGTCTGGATGTCGGGGGGGCCAGTGAGTCTGGATGTCGGGGGGGCCAGTGAGTCTGGATGTCAGAGGGGCCAGTCTGGATGTCAGAGGGACGCCAGATGTAAGGAGGGGCTCCGCTGATGGACACAGATGTGAGGAAGGTACCTCTGATGGGGCACCTGATGTAAGGAGGGGCTCTGCTGGGGGCACCTGATGGCATCTGGTGGCAGGCAACGTGGGTAGTGACACGCTCAGGGCTCTCACTGATTCTGCATTATGGTGAGTTGAATGATTTCATATTACAATGTAATAATAGAAATAATGCTCTTCAATCATCCTGACACCATAACAATCATGGCGCCGGGATGATTGAAGCGCCAACACCAGGTATGTGGAGTATCTTTATCTGCTGATTGTCAAACTCTGGAAAACACACATATTGCTATTGTGGTGTAGGATCGGGGGGCTGCTGTCCCTCCACCCTCCCCCCCTTTCCCTCTCCATCCTGCATTCATCTCAGACACTAAACACACCCCTTTGAGCCACGCCCAATGTAAGCCACACCCACTATTTGCGTAAACCCCGCCCATATTTAGCAGCGGGCTGCATTTTAACCTTTTATGCCACACCTATAACCGCATGCCCCGCCCCTTAATTATAACACAACTCCGCCTACTGCCAAAAAAGTGTCCCGAATTTTTTTTTACAATGTTGGTAACTGTGCCATCACACAAACAATAGGGGAAGGATAAGGGCTCCTGGACCCCCAAATGACTCCAGACTTCTTCAGCTCAGCAGGCTGCTGCCGGAGAGGTACCCGCCTGGCTCCTACCCGGAATCGTCTATCCTCCTGCAACCGAAACCTTCATTTACTATCTCTGGAGCCAATTCCATCTCTACATCACTTGGTTGGGAATCCGTCTCCGTGACAACAAAGGAGCCTGGCTAATCCCAAGTCAACTTGACAGTGGCCTTCATACAGACTATTCTCCTGGCTGCAACACCTTGTCTCTCGCTTCCAGCCTCCATTGTCTCCTCGCCCCTTCAGATGGGGGGCTCTGTTCTTGGACCACTCGCTTAAAGGCTTGGTGCAGAATCTTCCCTTTCAGCCAATGGAACCGGTAGCCTCCTCACCGAGTCACTGTATCAGCATCGGGTTTCATCCAGCCCCTGGGGGCCAGGGACACACAAGGGCCAGCATGTTCCCTTCAGGTTTCCATCCTCCCTCCTACTGACCGCCCAAAGGGGATCCTTATTGGGATGTATCCCTCGTAGGGGAATTTCTCAGACCCGATTCCCTAAATCTCCAACTCTTACAGCTTACACAGGGAATATGCTACAAGTGCTTGTTATAGAGACCTCTGTATAGCAGTGTCACTTGTGTTCTGGTGTCCAGTAAGGCTCTGGTGTACTCTTCACTGGCACTGGCACTATGGGAGATGGGCCTACAAGCCTTTATGGCAGGTTAGCTTGCTGTCTAGAGTGAGCTACGTTCCCTTCTCTCCTCGCCAGCTGCTGAAAGGACCTAATAGTGACCTTGGGATATGGCGAAGCATCGACTCTCTGGGCCCTTTGTCCCAACTTAGATGGCCTACTATCTGGTTTGCATGGAAGTGTAGTCACACGCCCTGAGTTCTTCTGCTTGCGCCTTGATCTGGTCTTCCCATTCTTTCCACGTTTGGAGCTTTGGGCCTTGCTTCGGTTCTTGGCTGGTTCTGGGCTTTGGTTCGGTTCTGGGCTGGTTCTGGGCTTTGCTTCGGGTTCTCGGCTGGTTCTGGGCTTTGCTTCGGTTCTCGGCTGGTTCTGGGCTTTGCTTCGGTTCTCGGCTGGTTCTGGGCTTTGCTTCGGTTCTCGGCTGGTTCTGGGCTTTGCTATGGGTTCTGGGCTTTGCTTCGGGTTCTCGGCTGGTTCTGGGCTTTGCTTCGGTTCTTGGCTGGTTCTGGGCTTTGGTTCGGTTCTGGGCTGGTTCTGGGCTTTGCTTCGGGTTCTCGGCTGGTTCTGGGCTTTGCTTCGGTTCTCGGCTGGTTCTGGGCTTTGCTTCGGTTCTCGGCTGGTTCTGGGCTTTGCTTCGGTTCTCGGCTGGTTCTGGGCTTTGCTATGGGTTCTGGGCTTTGCTTCGGGTTCTCGGCTGGTTCTGGGCTTTGCTTCGGTTCTCGGCTGGTTCTGGGTTTTGCTTCGGTTCTCGGCTGGTTCTGGGCTTTGCTTCGGTTCTGGGCTGGTTCTGGGCTTTGCTTCGGTTCTCGGCTGGTTCTGGGCTTTGCTTCGGTTCTCGGCTGGTTCTGGGCTTTGCTTCAGGTTCTCGGCTGATTCTGGGCTTTGCTTCGGTTCTCGGCTGGTTCTGGGCCTTGCTTCGGTTCTCGGCTGGTTCTGAGCCTTGCTTCGGTTCTCGGCTGGTTCTGGGCTTTGCTTCGGTTCTCGGCTGGTTCTGGGCTTTGCTTCGGTTCTCGGCTGGTTCTGGGCTTTGCTATGGGTTCTGGGCTTTGCTTCGGGTTCTCGGCTGGTTCTGGGCTTTGCTTCGGTTCTCGGCTGGTTCTGGGTTTTGCTTCGGTTCTCGGCTGGTTCTGGGCTTTGCTTCGGTTCTGGGCTGGTTCTGGGCTTTGCTTCGGTTCTCGGCTGGTTCTGGGCTTTGCTTCGGTTCTCGGCTGGTTCTGGGCTTTGCTTCAGGTTCTCGGCTGGTTCTGGGCTTTGCTTCGGTTCTCGACTGGTTCTGGGCCATGCTTCGGTTCTCGGCTGGTTCTGAGCCTTGCTTCGGTTCTCGGCTGGTTCTGGGCTTTGCTTCGGTTCTCGGCTGGTTCTGGGCTTTGCTTCGGTTCTCGGCTGGTTCTGGGCTTTGCTTCGGTTCTCGGCTGGTTCTGGGCTTTGCTTCGGTTCTCGGCTGGTTCTGGGCTTTGCTTCGGTTCTCGGCTGGTTCTGGGCTTTGCTTCGGTTCTCGGCTGGTTCTGGGCTTTGCTTCGGTTCTCGGCTGGTTCTGGGCTTTGCTTCGGTTCTGGGCTGGTTCTGGGCTTTGCTTCGGTTCTCGGCTGGTTCTGGGCTTTGCTTCGGTTCTTGGCTGGTTCTGGGCTTTGCTTCGGTTCTCGGCTGTTTCCTTCACTGAGACCTCCTTGAAGTTTCCCGCAAAGAGTAAAGACAAGTTTCTGTAAGACTTTCAGTACCTCAGCCGTAAGATCTGGTTCAGTCTTCTTCTGAGGGTACTGGGCTCGAAAATGCCTTGAGCTCCACAACAAAAGCACTTTCTTAGATTGGGCTGAGTCATTTGAATGTGTGCCTGAGCCTCCATTGCTCACAGTGGGGTCTGTTTCATCTTGTCCTGAACCTGGAAGACTTGAGTTAGCAACTTAACTGGGACTGCCTCACTGACAGCCTTAATAATCAGAGGGTAAAATATTCGTCCACCTCAGTCTCCATGTCGCGATCCTCCTCAAGAACACGCTTTTCCCCCTGAATCGTCCCGGCTGACACCTTCTCTGTCTTGGGGATTAAGCTTTGGCAGCTCTTTGGATCCTCAATTCTTTTCATCTAGCAAGGCGTCTTCCTCCCTTACTTCTTTCATCAGCTCGGGGTAGGTAGGGACCACTTGTGTTCCCCTAAGTGGCCGTCTCAGTACAATTGGGTGATTAGGTCTAGCACCCTGCAGAATTAGTTCCAAACAAACTTTGTCAGCATCACAGGGATCAATCCCTTTCTTCAGGATGATCTTATGTAGAATATCATCCACTCGGATAATATAGTCAAGGAGTCTCTCACCTTTACATTGACGGGTGTGTTTGAACTTGTCCATCAGATCTGGGAGCTTTTCCACTCTGCCAAACACAACATACAGAGCTTTAAAGAGGAAGTAAATCCTGATGAGTGTTACTTCCTCTTTCATTCCCTGCAAAGGCAAAGTATAATGGACTACTATGCATCACATCGCATCGCATCACATCGCATAGTAGTCCATTATGTGTCACTTACCTGACGCAGGAGCCAGCAAAGTCACCTCTGTCCCCTGTAGTCCGGCGCATCCATCTTCTCGGTGGGGCCTCGCTGCTCCTGTCATTTGGCGAAGCCGTGATTACGCCACTCCCGCGCATGCGCACGGGAGCCGACACACGCGTCATATTTGGCGTTAACGATGCCGCGCTCCGTGCGCCTGCGCGCCGATGTCTATGGCGCATGTGCCGTAGACAGCGGTGCCGGTCTTTCGGCAAATATCTCCTAAACTGTGTAAGTTCAGGAGATATTTCTTGGACCTACAGGTAAGCCTTAATCTAGGCCAGTGATGGCGAACCTCGGCACTCCAGATGTTTTGGAACTACATTTCCCATGATGCTCTTGCACTCTGCAGTGTAGTGGAGCATAATGGGAAATGTAGTTCCAAAACATCTGGGGTGCCGAGGTTCGCCATCACTGATCTAGGCCTTAATCTAGGCTCACCTGTAGGCCAAAGTGGGTTGTAAGGGTTTACATCCACTTTAATGTAGTTCATAGCCAAGAAGTCTTGTTTCCACATCAGCGGGCTACAAATCACTTCAGCTGCTGGACCCCTAAGACTCGGACTTAGTCTCTTTCTCTTTCTTTTCACCACTTTTCAAACTCTCCAGCAGGGGGTTTAAATCTGCCCTGAGAAGAACTGAAGCTTCCAGTGTCCCTGGTTGACCGAAACTGTACTATTCTTCTCCAACCAGCTTGCTCATATGAGTATAAAAGGAGGCAGGTGGCAAACTGGTTGCAGGTATATCCGCTTCCACTGACACTGGGCTTATCGACCTGACCTGTAAACCATTCTCCTCCAGATCCCCAACCAGCAGCAATGGTATTACGTGAGCCTCGGCCCCTTCTACCAAACTCAACGTCCTTCTGAAAGCAGGCTGATATGGCCACCTTCCATTTCAGAAAGGCATGGGTGCATTCTAGGCTGAACTCGGCTTTCATATCAAAGAGATATGCCCCTTGCTCTGGCACTGCCTTCCCCACCAGCCGCCACACTTCCTTTTCAGTCCATTCGGATCCAGGGATCTCCACCATAACTCCAGTCAGCTACCTTGTCCTTGACCCCATGCAGCCGCTACAGCGGAGTCCATCCGTTCTTCATCTCTTAGCTCTTATACATAAGGGGTATCCCGGGGGAACCCCCAAATATTGTGCCACCTCTGTAAGGCCCACTGAAAGATGAATGTCCCCAAAGGTTGACCTTGCAAGCCCCCCCCCCCCACACACCACTGACACCCTCAGACATATTTCAAAATGATAATGCAGTTACACAGACACAGGAAACAAGCTCACTGCAGAATGTCCCACAATGAGACCAGGCTACAGCTCCACACCTTCCCAGCGATCGATCACAAGAGATCCCACACCTTCCCACCGATCGGTCACAGGAGATCCCACACCTTCCCACCGATCGGTCACAAGAGATCCCACACCTTCCCACCGATCGGTCACAGGAGATCCCACACCTTCCCACCGATCGGTCACAAGAGATCCCACACCTTCCCACCGATCAGTCACAAGAGATCCCACACCTTCCCACCGATCAGTCACAAGAGATCCCACACCTTCCCACCGATCAGTCACAAGAGATTCCACACCTTCCCACCGATCGATCACAAGAGATCCCACACCTTCCCACCGATCAGTCACAAGAGATTCCACACCTTCCCACCGATCGATCACAAGAGATTCCACACCTTCCCACCGATCAGTCACAAGAGATCCCACACCTTCCCACCGATCAGTCACAAGAGATTCCACACCTTCCCACCGATCGATCACAAGAGATCCCACACCTTCCCACCGATCAGTCACAAGAGATTCCACACCTTCCCACCGATCGATCACAAGAGATTCCACACCTTCCCACCGATCAGTCACAAGAGATCCCACACCTTCCCACCGATCAGTCACAAGAGATTCCACACCTTCCCACCGATCGATCACAAGAGATTCCACACCTTCCCACCGATCAGTCACAAGAGATCCCACACCTTCCCACCGATCGGTCACAAGAGATCCCACACCTTCCCACCGATCGATCACAAGAGATTCCACACCTTCCCACCGATCAGTCACAAGAGATCCCACACCTTCCCACCGATCGGTCACAAGAGATTCCACACCTTCCCACCGATCGGTCACAGGAGATCCCACACCTTCCCACCGATCAGTCACAGGAGATCCCACACCTTCCCACCGATCGATCACAAGAGATCCCACACCTTCCCACCGATCGGTCACAGGAGATCCCACACCTTCCCACCGATCAGTCACAAGAGATTCCACACCTTCCCACCGATCAGTCACAAGAGACCCCACACCTTCCCACTGATCGGTCACAAGAGATCCCACACCTTCCCACCGATCAGTCACAAGAGATCCCACACCTTCCCACCGATCGATCACAGGAGATCCCACACCTTCCCACCGATCGGTCACAAGAGACCCCACACCTTCCCACCGATCGGTCACAGGAGATCCCACACCTTCCCACCGATCAGTCACAAGAGATCCCACACCTTCCCACCGATCGATCACAGGAGATCCCACACCTTCCCACCGATCGGTCACAAGAGACCCCACACCTTCCCACCGATCGGTCACAGGAGATCCCACACCTTCCCACCGATCAGTCACAGGAGATCCCACACCTTCCCACCGATCAGTCACAAGAGATCCCACACCTTCCCACCGATCAGTCACAAGAGATCCCACACCTTCCCACCGATCGATCACAGGAGATCCCACACCTTCCCACCGATCGGTCACAAGAGACCCCACACCTTCCCACCGATCGGTCACAGGAGATCCCACACCTTCCCACCGATCAGTCACAGGAGATCCCACACCTTCCCACCGATCGATCACAAGAGACCCCACACCTTCCCACCGATCGGTCACAGGAGATGCCACACCTTCCCACCGATCGGTCACAAGAGATTCCACACCTTCCCACCGATCGATCACAGGAGATCCCACACCTTCCCACTGATCGGTCACAAGAGATTCCACACCTTCCCACCGATCGATCACAAGAGATTCCACACCTTCCCACCGATCGATCACAAGAGATTCCACACCTTCCCACCGATCGATCACAAGAGATTCCACACCTTCCCACCGATCGGTCACAAGAGACCCCACACCTTCCCACCGATCGATCACAAGAGATTCCACACCTTCCCACCGATCGGTCACAGGAGATGCCGCACCTTCCCACTGATCGGTCACAAGAGATTCCACACCTTCCCACCGATCGATCACAGGAGATCCCACACCTTCCCACCGATCAGTCACAGGAGATGCCGCACCTTCCCACTGATCGGTCACAAGAGATTCCACACCTTCCCACCGATCGATCACAAGAGATCCCACACCTTCCCACCGATCGATCACAAGAGATCCCACACCTTCCCACCGATCGATCACAAGAGATCCCACACCTTCCCACCGATCGATCACAAGAGATTCCACACCTTCCCACCAATGGCGGCCCCTCCTTTCTACATAGCCGACCTTCTGTTAAGAAAGAGGCCAATAATACAACTTCACTGACACCGACATCATTCAATTCTCTACTAATTCCACATCAACTGCACTTCATTATCCGCCAGTAACTGGATTTCTGTGTCCATCTGGTTTATATCTGTACAGGATCCCATACACCCAGTGTAGGAACAGATACCGAGACTTACACCCAGTGTAAGAACAGATACCGAGACTTACACCCAGTGTAAGAACAGATACCGAGACTTACACCCAGTGTAAGAACAGATACCGAGACTTACACCCAGTGTAGGAACAGATACCGAGACTTACACCCAGTGTAAGAACAGATACCGAGACTTACACCCAGTGTAGGAACAGATACCGAGACTTACACCCAGTGTAGGAACAGATACCGAGACTTACACCCAGTGTAGGAACAGATACCGAGACTTACACCCAGTGTAGGAACAGATACCGAGACTTACACCCAGTGTAGGAACAGATACCGAGACTTACACCCAGTGTAGGAACAGATACCGAGACTTACACCCAGTGTAGGAACAGATACCGAGACTTACACCCAGTGTAAGAACAGATACCGAGACTTACACCCAGTGTAAAACAGATACCGAGACTTACACCCAGTGTAGGAACAGATACTGAGACTCACACCCAGTGTAAGAACAAATACTGAGACTCACACCCAGTGTAAGAACAGATACTGAGACTTACACCCAGTGTAGGAACAGATACTGAGAATTACACCCAGTGTAAGAACAGATACCGAGACTCACACCCAGTGTAGGAACAAATACCGAGACTCACACCCAGTGTAGGAACAAATACCGAGACTCACACCCAGTGTAAGAACAGATACCGAGACTTACACCCAGTGTAAGAACAGATACCGAGACTTACACCCAGTGTAAGAACAAATACCGAGACTTACACCCAGTGTAGGAACAGATACTGAGACTTACACCCAGTGTAAGAACAGATACTGAGACTTACACCCAGTGTAAGAACAGATACCGAGACTTACACCCAGTGTAAGAACAGATACCGAGACTTACACCCAGTGTAAGAACAGATACCGAGACTTACACCCAGTGTAAGAACAGATACTGAGACTTACACCCAGTGTAAGAACAGATACCGAGACTTACACCCAGTGTAAGAACAGATACCGAGACTTACACCAAGTGTAAGAACAGATACCGAGACTTACACCCAGTGTAAAACAGATACCGAGACTTACACCCAGTGTAGGAACAGATACTGAGACTCACACCCAGTGTAAGAACAGATACTGAGACTTACACCCAGTGTAAGAACAGATACCGAGACTTACACCCAGTGTAGGAACAGATACTGAGAATTACACCCAGTGTAAGAACAGATACCGAGACTCACACCCAGTGTAGGAACAAATACCGAGACTCACACCCAGTGTAAGAACAGATACCGAGACTTACACCCAGTGTAAGAACAGATACCGAGACTTACACCCAGTGTAAGAACAGATACTGAGACTTACACCCAGTGTAGGAACAGATACCGAGACTTACACCCAGTGTAGGAACAGATACCGAGACTTACACCCAGTGTAAGAACAGATACCGAGACTTACACCCAGTGTAGGAACAGATACTGAGACTTACACCCAGTGTAAGAACAGATACCGAGACTTACACCCAGTGTAGGAACAGATACCGAGACTTACACCCAGTGTAAGAACAGATACCGAGACTTACACCCAGTGTAGGAACAGATACTGAGACTTACACCCAGTGTAAGAACAGATACCGAGACTTACACCCAGTGTAGGAACAGATACCGAGACTTACACCCAGTGTAAGAACAGATACCGAGACTTACACCCAGTGTAAGAACAGATACTGAGACTTACACCCAGTGTAAGAACAGATACCGAGACTTACACCAAGTGTAAGAACAGATACCGAGACTTACACCCAGTGTAAAACAGATACCGAGACTTACACCCAGTGTAGGAACAGATACTGAGACTCACACCCAGTGTAAGAACAAATACTGAGACTTACACCCAGTGAAAGAACAGATACTGAGACTTACACCCAGTGTAGGAACAGATACTGAGACTTACACCCAGTGTAAGAACAGATACCGAGACTTACACCCAGTGTAAGAACAGATACCGAGACTTACACCCAGTGTAAGAACAGATACTGAGACTTACACCCAGTGTAAGAACAGATACCGAGACTTACACCCAGTGTAGGAACAGATACTGAGACTCACACCCAGTGTAAGAACAGATACTGAGACTTACACCCAGTGTAAGAACAGATACTGAGAATTACACCCAGTGTAAGAACAGATACCGAGACTCACACCCAGTGTAGGAACAAATACCGAGACTCACACCCAGTGTAAGAACAGATACCGAGACTTACACCCAGTGTAAGAACAGATACCGAGACTTAAACCCAGTGTAAGAACAGATACTGAGACTTACACCCAGTGTAGGAACAGATACCGAGACTTACACCCAGTGTAGGAACAGATACCGAGACTTACACCCAGTGTAAGAACAGATACCGAGACTTACACCCAGTGTAGGAACAGATACTGAGACTTACACCCAGTGTAAGAACAGATACTGAGACTTACACCCAGTGTAAGAACAGATACCGAGACTTACACCCAGTGTAAGAACAGATACCGAGACTTACACCCAGTGTAAGAACAGATACTGAGACTTACACCCAGTGTAAGAACAGATACCGAGACTTACACCAAGTGTAAGAACAGATACCGAGACTTACACCCAGTGTAAAACAGATACCGAGACTTACACCCAGTGTAGGAACAGATACTGAGACTCACACCCAGTGTAAGAACAAATACTGAGACTTACACTCAGTGTAAGAACAGATACCGAGACTTGCACCCAGTGTAGGAACAGATACTGAGACTTACACCCAGTGTAGGAACAGATACTGAGAATTACACCCAGTGTAAGAACAGATACCGAGACTCACACCCAGTGTAGGAACAAATACCGAGACTCACAACCAGTGTAAGAACAGATACCGAGACTTACACCCAGTGTAAGAACAGATACCGAGACTTACACCCAGTGTAGGAACAGATACCGAGACTTACACCCAGTGTAGGAACAGATACTGAGAATTACACCCAGTGTAAGAACAGATACCGAGACTCACACCCAGTGTAGGAACAAATACCGAGACTCACACCCAGTGTAAGAACAGATACCGAGACTTACACCCAGTGTAAGAACAGATACTGAGACTTACACCCAGTGTAAGAACAGATACCGAGACTTACACCAAGTGTAAGAACAGATACCGAGACTTACACCCAGTGTAGGAACAGATACTGAGAATTACACCCAGTGTAAGAACAGATACCGAGACTCACACCCAGTGTAGGAACAAATACCGAGACTCACACCCAGTGTAAGAACAGATACCGAGACTTACACCCAGTGTAAGAACAGATACCGAGACTTACACCCAGTGTAAGAACAGATACTGAGACTTACACCCAGTGTAAGAACAGATACCGAGACTTACACCAAGTGTAAGAACAGATACCGAGACTTACACCCAGTGTAAGAACAGATACTGAGACTTACACCCAGTGTAGGAACAGATACTGAGACTCACACCCAGTGTAAGAACAGATACTGAGACTTACACCCAGTGTAAGAACAGATACTGAGAATTACACCCAGTGTAAGAACAGATACCGAGACTCACACCCAGTGTAAGAACAGATACTGAGACTTACACCCAGTGTAAGAACAGATACCGAGACTTACACCCAGTGTAAGAACAGATACCGAGACTTACACCCAGTGTAGGAACAGATACTGAGAATTACACCCAGTGTAGGAACAAATACCGAGACTCACACCCAGTGTAAGAACAGATACTGAGACTTACACCCAGTGTAAGAACAGATACCGAGACTTACACCCAGTGTAAGAACAGATACCGAGACTTACACCCAGTGTAGGAACAGATACCGAGACTTACACCCAGTGTAAGAACAGATACCGAGACTTACACCCAGTGTAGGAACAGATACTGAGACTTACACCCAGTGTAAGAACAGATACTGAGACTTACACCCAGTGTAAGAACAGATACCGAGACTTACACCCAGTGTAAGAACAGATACCGAGACTTACACCCAGTGTAGGAACAGATACTGAGAATTACACCCAGTGTAAGAACAGATACCGAGACTCACACCCAGTGTAGGAACAAATACCGAGACTCACACCCAGTGTAAGAACAGATACCGAGACTTACACCCAGTGTAAGAACAGATACCGAGACTTACACCCAGTGTAAGAACAGATACTGAGACTTACACCCAGTGTAGGAACAGATACCGAGACTTACACCCAGTGTAGGAACAGATACCGAGACTTACACCCAGTGTAAGAACAGATACCGAGACTTACACCCAGTGTAGGAACAGATACTGAGACTTACACCCAGTGTAAGAACAGATACTGAGACTTACACCCAGTGTAAGAACAGATACCGAGACTTACACCCAGTGTAAGAACAGATACCGAGACTTACACCCAGTGTAAGAACAGATACTGAGACTTACACCCAGTGTAAGAACAGATACCGAGACTTACACCAAGTGTAAGAACAGATACCGAGACTTACACCCAGTGTAAAACAGATAACGAGACTTACACCCAGTGTAGGAACAGATACTGAGACTCACACCCAGTGTAAGAACAAATACTGAGACTTACACCCAGTGTAAGAACAGATACTGAGACTTACACCCAGTGTAGGAACAGATACTGAGACTTACACCCAGTGTAAGAACAGATACCGAGACTTACACCCAGTGTAAGAACAGATACCGAGACTTACACCCAGTGTAAGAACAGATACCGAGACTTACACCCAGTGTAAGAACAGATACTGAGACTTACACCCAGTGTAAGAACAGATACCGAGACTTACACCAAGTGTAAGAACAGATACCGAGACTTACACCCAGTGTAAGAACAGATACTGAGACTTATACCCAGTGTAGGAACAGATACTGAGACTCACACCCAGTGTAAGAACAGATACTGAGACTTACACCCAGTGTAAGAACAGATACTGAGACTCACACCCAGTGTAGGAACAAATACCGAGACTCACACCCAGTGTAAGAACAGATACTGAGACTTACACCCAGTGTAAGAACAGATACCGAGACTTACACCCAGTGTAAGAACAGATACCGAGACTTACACCCAGTGTAGGAACAGATACCGAGACTTACACCCAGTGTAGGAACAGATACTGAGACTTACACCCAGTGTAAGAACAGATACTGAGACTTACACCCAGTGTAAGAACAGATACCGAGACTTACACCCAGTGTAAGAACAGATACCGAGACTTACACCCAGTGTAAGAACAGATACTGAGACTTACACCCAGTGTAAGAACAGATACCGAGACTTACACCAAGTGTAAGAACAGATACCGAGACTTAGACCCAGTGTAGGAACAGATACTGAGAATTACACCCAGTGTAAGAACAGATACCGAGACTCACACCCAGTGTAGGAACAAATACCGAGACTCACACCCAGTGTAAGAACAGATACCGAGACTTACACCCAGTGTAAGAACAGATACCGAGACTTACACCCAGTGTAAGAACAGATACTGAGACTTACACCCAGTGTAGGAACAGATACCGAGACTTACACCCAGTGTAGGAACAGATACCGAGACTTACACCCAGTGTAAGAACAGATACCGAGACTTACACCCAGTGTAGGAACAGATACTGAGACTTACACCCAGTGTAAGAACAGATACTGAGACTTACACCCAGTGTAAGAACAGATACCGAGACTTACACCCAGTGTAAGAACAGATACCGAGACTTACACCCAGTGTAAGAACAGATACTGAGACTTACACCCAGTGTAAGAACAGATACCGAGACTTACACCAAGTGTAAGAACAGATACCGAGACTTACACCCAGTGTAAAACAGATAACGAGACTTACACCCAGTGTAGGAACAGATACTGAGACTCACACCCAGTGTAAGAACAAATACTGAGACTTACACCCAGTGTAAGAACAGATACTGAGACTTACACCCAGTGTAGGAACAGATACTGAGACTTACACCCAGTGTAAGAACAGATACCGAGACTTACACCCAGTGTAAGAACAGATACCGAGACTTACACCCAGTGTAAGAACAGATACCGAGACTTACACCCAGTGTAAGAACAGATACTGAGACTTACACCCAGTGTAGGAAGAGATAACGAGACTTACACCCAGTGTAGGAACAGATACCGAGACTTACACCCAGTGTAAGAACAGATACCGAGACTTACACCCAGTGTAGGAACAGATACTGAGACTTACACCCAGTGTAAGAACAGATACTGAGACTTACACCCAGTGTAAGAACAGATACCGAGACTCACACCCAGTGTAAGAACAGATACCGAGACTTACACCCAGTGTAAGAACAGATACCGAGACTTACACCCAGTGTAAGAACAGATACCGAGACTTGCACCCAGTGTAGGAACAGATACTGAGACTTACACCCAGTGTAGGAACAGATACTGAGAATTACACCCAGTGTAAGAACAGATACCGAGACTTACACCCAGTGTAAGAACAGATACCGAGACTTACACCCAGTGTAGGAACAAATACCGAGACTCACACCCAGTGTAAGAACAGATACCGAGACTTACACCCAGTGTAAGAACAGATACAGAGACTTACACCCAGCATAGAGGAGTGGTGCTGTGCAGAGTCCATACATACAGGCTGCTAGTATTAGTAAAGTACACAGTATAACTGCATATTTAGGTAAAGTTACATCAGATATAACTGAGAATCTGTTGCCCCGAGAAGCCCCAGGAGCTGACACTCTATTACACGTAGACTTTCTCTTTCAGGAAGTATTGTGCGCTCCTCTGACTGGTCGGACTTCCTGTCATTGTCAGTGAAATCTGTTATTCCTCATGCTGTGCTGACTCTGCACATTCCCCATACAATGTACATACAGCCTGACCAATCAGCTCTCTGCTCATCATTCGCTGGAATCCGGTTGCTAGGGGTTACAGCACATTGCATGATGACATAAAAGGGGCGGGTCATTGGCAGAAAGCAGATTGTACTAAGAATTTTTAATTTTGTAAAGGTGGGACAACCAAGGGGGGCACACGCCTCCCCCACCCCCCATCGTATAGATGCTGGGATCATCTTCTGCCCCTCTCCTTCCTGTCCACAGATCACAGGGACCTCCCCATGAGAGTCAGTCCATACAATCCATTCTTCCACGATTGGCGTGTATGTGAACGATTGTAACAGATCTCAGCCAAAGAAGGATGATTGGCAGATGATTTAATATCCCCCCCCCCTTGCAATTTCGCTCTCCACCTGCTCTGATACATACAATAAACAGCAGCTAGACTCAAAATCAGTTTACTGAATCAGATCAGGCAGTGATTGCGATTGGTTGCCAGAAGTTGTGTATCATTACTGCTCACTGACTGGCTGCTAGAGGTTACAGCACACATTATGGCTCATTGATTATTTACTAGAGGTTACAGCACAGGACTTCTGCTTGTTGATTGGTTGCTAGAGATTACTGTACATCAATACTGCTCACTGATTGGTTAGTAGAGGTTATTGGATATCCATTCCTTACCACTCACTAATTGGTTGTTAGAGGTTACTGCACATTATTACTGCTCACTGACTGGTTGCTAGAGGTTACTGCATAGCCTTCCCGCTCAATGATTGGTTGCAAGAGGTTTGTGCACATTATTACTGCTCACTGATTGGTTGCTAGAGGTTACTGCATAGCCTTACCGCTCAATGATTGGTTGCAAGAGGTTAGTGCACATTATTACTGCTCGCCGATTGGTTGCTAGAGGTTACTGCATAGCCTTACCGCTCAATGATTGGTTGTAAGAGGTTTGTACACATTATTACTGCTCGCCGATTGGTTGCTAGAGGTTACTGCATAGCCTTACCACTCAATGATTGGTTGTAAGAGGTTTGTACACATTATTACTGCTCACTGATTGGTTGCTAGAGGTTACTGCATAGCCTTACCGCTCAATGATTGGTTGCAAGAGGTTAGTGCACATTATTATTGCTCACTGATTGGTTGCTAAAGATTACGGCACATTATCTCCTTACTGCCTGCACACCATAGACTGGGGAGGTGAGGGGACCCATCAATAGACAGAAAATACTTACTAGTACTGTACAGGTGGATGTGGACAGAGCTCAGCACGTCCTTCCTTAATGCAGATTACAGAGGTGTACATTTATCTTTTAGAGTAGAGACCCGCCTTAAGGTTGAGTATTTCCTCACAGCAGCCAGAGGGCATTGATGAAGATGCCACAAGTCAAAGGTATCCCATGTGTAGTATAGTCACCCTATACAAGGTACCTAGCGTAGCCCAGAAGAACCCACCCCGGGGTAGACCTCTCATGTGACCCTTGCTTGGTGCCCAATGAGGTGGGAAACACGAGGGACGTGAAGAATAACCACCTGCCTGCCCCCCTTACATGTGTGCCACTCAGATATATGTTCTGACCCAGCATGCTTGGATGCTACTTTGACCCAGGTATGTCCAGAAACTGCCTATGACCAGATTTGCCTATACCCCGGCATGTCCTAATGCTGCAGATTTCCTGTCCGCTGGGTCTTGGGGACTTCTTAGGGGCTACACTGGGTTCCTATATGTCCCTCTGAGCACCTGGAGAAATTCCTCCTTTTGGTTTTGGCCATTTAGGTTTGGTTTCCAGCAGCCATTACTCCAGTGACTGCAGTATGACATCATCACTATCCCAGGAAAGGAGATAGCGGTGCTCAGATATGACGCTGTTATCCCAGGGACACAGATTGCCATGCACACGTATGACCTGATCCGTATCCCAGGGACACAGATTGCCATGCACACGTATGACGTGATCCGTATGCCAGGGACACAGATTGCCATGCACACGTATGACCTGATCCGTATCCCAGGGACACAGATTGCCATGCACACGTATGACCTGATCCGTATCCCAGGGACACAGATTGCCATGCACACGTATGACGTGATCCGTATCCCAGGGACACAGATTGCCATGCACACGTATGACGCGATCCGTATCCCAGGGACACAGATTGCCATGCACGCGTATGACGTGATCCGTATCCCAGGGACACAGATTGCCATGCACATGTATGACGCGATCCGTATCCCAGGGACACAGATTGCCATGCACACGTATGACGCGATCCGTACCCCAGGGACACAGATTGCCATGCACACGTATGACGCGATCCGTATCCCAGGGACACAGATTGCCATGCACGCGTATGACGTGATCCGTACCCCAGGGACACAGATTGCCATGCACACGTATGACGCAATCCGTATCCCAGGGACACAGATTGCCATGCACACGTATGACGCGATCCGTATCCCAGGGACACAGATTGCCATGCACACGTATGACGCGATCCGTATCCCAGGGACACAGATTGCCATGCACACGTATGACCTGATCCGTATCCCAGCGACACAGATTGCCATGCACACGTATGACGCGATCCGTATCCCAGGGACACAGATTGCCATGCACAGATATGATATAATCATTATCCCAGGGACAGAGACAGCATATGCAGCAAGAGGAGAGAGACTCCTGGCATGGGTAGAAATAGTAATGCTGGCATGTTGTAAGACGCCCACAGTCCCCGGTCATATCTGAAATTGCAGTTTCTTCCATAGATCTCAGCCATTTGTTGAGTAGAAGGTAATACATCCTGTATGGTGGCAGAGGCCCCCCTCCCAGGAGTGCAGTGTTAGTAAACACACAACGGTGGCAAAGCCTGTCTGCTTACAGCCTTTCACAATAAAATATGTATGTGCTGAGTGCCAGAGACGCTGTGCCTTTGTTACTGAGCAACCAGTGCATGGGGGGGGGGGGGGCTGATGCCCCCCTGGGAGTCGCACAGAAATGTAAGCAGATGCAATGCATTGTGGGTGACACAAAGGGCCGGTCTGAGCAGGAAGTACACAGACGGGGACACAGCAGGTTGCATCATGTGTGGGTGGAGGAAGTAGAAGTCGGGGGTTTCGGTGACAGGAATGTACCGGAGATTAGGGGAAGTTACACAATTATTTTCCTCCAGGACATTCTGTTATTTATATACATGGAATGTCAGCAGAAGAAGATTGCATTGTGTGTATCTGCTAGACCCGCCGAGAGCCGCGCCACCCATTATGTTGGCACCATATAAAGGGTAATAAAAGTACCGGGAATATTGGGCATTTTACCTTGGGTGCTTCTGAGGTCTGTCCCATTGGATTCTCCTTCAATTGCTGTCCCAGGAGGAAGCATGATTGAAGTTGTCACCAGAACACGTGTCCCCATCGGAAGATGTCCCCTCTGTCCCTACACAATCATCACCAGAACACGTGTCCCCATCGGAAGATGTCCCCTCTGTCCCTACACAATCATCACCAGAACACGTGTCCCCATCGGAAGATGTCCCCTCTGTCCCTAGACAGTCATCACCAGAACACGTGTCCCCATCGGAAGATGTCCCCTCTGTCCCTAGACAGTCATTACCAGAACACGTGTCCCCATCGGAAGATGTCCCCTCTGTCCCTAGACAGTCATCACCAGAACACGTGTCCCCATCGGAAGATGTCCCCTCTGTCCCTAGACAGTCATTACCAGAACATGTGTCCCCATCGGAAGATGTCCCCTCTGTCCCTAGACAGTTATTACCAGAACATGTGTCCACATCGGAAGATGTCCCCTCTGTCCCTAGACAGTCATTACCAGAACACGTGTCCCCATCGGAAGATGTCCCCTCTGTCCCTAGACAGTCATCACCAGAACACGTGTCCCCATCGGAAGATGTCCCCTCTGTCCCTAGACAGTCATTACCAGAACATGTGTCCCCATCGGAAGATGTCCCCTCTGTCCCTAGACAGTTATTACCAGAACACGTGTCCACATCGGAAGATGTCCCCTCTGTCCCTAGACAGTCATCACCAGAACACGTGTCCCCATCGGAAGATGTCCCCTCTGTCCCTAGACAGTCATTACCAGAACACGTGTCCCCATCGGAAGATGTCCCCTCTGTCCCTAGACAGTCATCACCAGAACACGTGTCCCCATCGAAAGATGTCCCCTCTGTCCCTAGACAGTCATCACCAGAACACGTGTCCCCATCGGAAGATGTCCCCTCTGTCCCTAGACAATTATTATAAGAACACGTGTCCCCATCGGAAGATGTCCCCTCTGTCCCTAGACAGTCATCACCAGAACACGTGTCCCCATCGGAAGATGTCCCCTCTGTCCCTAGACAGTCATCACCAGAACACGTGTCCCCATCGGAAGATGTCCCCTCTGTCCCTAGACAGTCATCACCAGAACACGTGTCCCCATCGGAAGATGTCCCCTCTGTCCCTAGACAGTCATTACCAAAACACGTGTCCCCATTGGAAGATGTCCCCTCTGTCCCTAGACAGTCATCACCAGAACACGTGTCCCTATCGGAAGATGTCCCCTCTGTCCCTAGACAGTCATCACCAGAACACGTGTCCCCATCGGAAGATGTCCCCTCTGTCCCTAGACAGTCATCACCAGAACACATGTCCCCATCGGAAGATGTCCCCTCTGTCCCTAGACAGTCATTACCAAAACACATGTCCCCATCGGAAGATGTCCCCTCTGTCCCTAGACAGTCATTACCAAAACACGTGTCCCCATCGGAAGATGTCCCCTCTGTCCCTAGACAGTATTATCAGAACACGTGTCCCCATCAGAAGATGTCCCCTCTGTTCCTAGACAATCATCACCAGAACACGTGTCCCCATCGGAAGATGTCCCCTCTGTCCCTAGACAGTCATCACCAGAACACGTGTCCCCATCGGAAGATGTCCCCTCTGTCCCTACACAATCATCACCAGAACACGTGTCCCCATCGGAAGATGTCCCCTCTGTCCCTAGACAGTCATCACCAGACACGTGTCCCCATCGGAAGATGTCCCCTCTGTCCCTAGACAGTCATTACCAGAACACGTGTCCCCATCAGAAGATGTCCCCTCTGTCCCTAGACAGTCATCACCAGAACACGTGTCCCCATCGGAAGATGTCCCCTCTGTCCCTAGACAGTCATCACCAGAACACGTGTCCCCATCGGAAGATGTCCCCTCTGTCCCTAGACAGTCATTACCAGAACACGTGTCCCCATCGGAAGATGTCCCCTCTGTCCCTAGACAGTCATTACCAGAACACGTGTCCCCATCGGAAGATGTCCCCTCTGTCCCTAGACAGTCATTACCAGAACATGTGTCCACATCGGAAGATGTCCCCTCTGTCCCTAGACAGTCATCACCAGAACACGTGTCCCCATCGGAAGATGTCCCCTCTGTCCCTAGACAGTATTACCAGAACACGTGTCCCCATCGGAAGATGTCCCCTCTGTCCCTAGACAGAATTACCAGAACATGTGTCCACATCGGAAGATGTCCCCTCTGTCCCTAGACAGTCATCACCAGAACACGTGTCCCCATCGGAAGATGTCCCCTCTGTTCCTAGACAGTATTACCAGAACACGTGTCCCCATCGGAAGATGTCCCCTCTGTTCCTAGACAGTCATCACCAGAACACGTGTCCCCATCGGAAGATGTCCCCTCTGTCCCTAGACAGTATTACCAGAACACGTGTCCCCATCGGAAGATGTCCCCTCTGTCCCTAGACAGTATTACCAGAACACGTGTCCCCATCGGATGATGTCCCCTCTGTCCCTACACAATCATCACCAGAACACGTGTCCCCATCGGAAGATGTCCCCTCTGTCCCTACACAATCATCACCAGAACACGTGTCCCCATCGGAAGATGTCCCCTCTGTCCCTAGACAATTATTATAAGAACACGTGTCCCCATCGGAAGATGTCCCCTCTGTCCCTAGACAGTCATTACCAGAACACGTGTCCCCATCGGAAGATGTCCCCTCTGTCCCTAGACAGTCATCACCAGAACACGTGTCCCCATCGGAAGATGTCCCCTCTGTCCCTAGAAAGTCATTACCAGAACACGTGTCCCCATCGGAAGATGTCCCCTCTGTCCCTAGACAGTCATTATAAGAACACGTGTCCCCATCGGAAGATGTCCCCTCTGTCCCTAGACAGTCATTACCAGAACACGTGTCCCCGTCGGAAGATGTCCCCTCTGTCCCTAGACAATTATTATAAGAACACGTGTCCCCATCGGAAGATGTCCCCTCTGTCCCTAGACAGTCATTATAAGAACACGTGTCCCCATCGGAAGATGTCCCCTCTGTCCCTAGACAGTCATTACCAGAACACGTGTCCCCGTCGGAAGATGTCCCCTCTGTCCCTAGACAATTATTATAAGAACACGTGTCCCCATCGGAAGATGTCCCCTCTGTCCCTAGACAGTCATTATAAGAACACGTGTCCCCATCGGAAGATGTCCCCTCTGTCCCTAGACAGTCATTACCAGAACACGTGTCCCCGTCGGAAGATGTCCCCTCTGTCCCTAGACAATTATTATAAGAACACGTGTCCCCATCGGAAGATGTCCCCTCTGTCCCTAGACAGTCATTATAAGAACACGTGTCCCCATCGGAAGATGTCCCCTCTGTCCCTAGACAGTCATTACCCGAACACATGTCCCCGTCGGAAGATGTCCCCTCTGTCCCTAGACAATTATTATAAGAACACGTGTCCCCATCGGAAGATGTCCCCTCTGTCCCTAGACAGTATTACCAGAACACGTGTCCCCATCGGAAGATGTCCCCTCTGTCCCTAGACAGTATTACCAGAACACGTGTCCCCATCGGAAGATGTCCCCTCTGTCCCTAGACAGTCATTACCAGAACACGTGTCCCCATCGGAAGATGTCCCCTCTGTCCCTACACAATCATCACCAGAACATGTGTCCCCATCGGAAGATGTCCCCTCTGTCCCTAGACAGTCATCACCAGAACACGTGTCCCCATCGGAAGATGTCCCCTCTGTCCCTACACAATCATCACCAGAACACGTGTCCCCATCGGAAGATGTCCCCTCTGTCCCTAGACAGTCATTACCAGAACACGTGTCCCCATCGGAAGATGTCCCCTCTGTCCCTAGACAGTATTACCAGAACACGTGTCCCCATCGGAAGATGTCCCCTCTGTCCCTAGACAGTATTACCAGAACACGTGTCCCCATCGGAAGATGTCCCCTCTGTCCCTAGACAGTCATTACCAGAACACGTGTCCCCATCGGAAGATGTCCCCTCTGTCCCTAGACAATTATTATAAGAACACGTGTCCCCATCGGAAGATGTCCCCTCTGTCCCTAGACAGTCATTACCAGAACACGTGTCCCCGTCGGAAGATGTCCCCTCTGTCCCTAGACAATTATTATAAGAACACGTGTCCCCATCGGAAGATGTCCCCTCTGTCCCTAGACAGTCATTATAAGAACACGTGTCCCCATCGGAAGATGTCCCCTCTGTCCCTAGACAGTCATTACCAGAACACGTGTCCCCGTCGGAAGATGTCCCCTCTGTCCCTAGACAATTATTATAAGAACACGTGTCCCCATCGGAAGATGTCCCCTCTGTCCCTAGACAGTCATCACCAGAACACGTGTCCCCATCGGAAGATGTCCCCTCTGTCCCTAGACAGTATTACCAGAACACGTGTCCCCATCGGAAGATGTCCCCTCTGTCCCTAGACAGTATTACCAGGACACGTGTCCCCATCGGAAGATGTCCCCTCTGTCCCTACACAATCATCACCAGAACATGTGTCCCCATCGGAAGATGTCCCCTCTGTCCCTAGACAGTCATCACCAGAACACGTGTCCCCATCGGAAGATGTCCCCTCTGTCCCTACACAATCATCACCAGAACACGTGTCCCCATCGGAAGATGTCCCCTCTGTCCCTAGACAGTCATTACCAGAACACGTGTCCCCATTGGAAGATGTCCCCTCTGTCCCTAGACAGTCATCACCAGAACACGTGTCCCCATCGGAAGATGTCCCCTCTGTCCCTAGACAGTCATTACCAGAACACGTGTCCCCATCGGAAGATGTCCCCTCTGTCCCTAGACAGTCATTACCAGAACACGTGTCCCCATTGGAAGATGTCCCCTCTGTCCCTAGACAGTCATTACCAGAACACGTGTCCCCATTGGAAGATGTCCCCTCTGTCCCTACACAATCATCACCAGAACACGTGTCCCCATCGGAAGATGTCCCCTCTGTCCCTAGACAGTCATTACCAGAACACGTGTCCCCATTGGAAGATGTCCCCTCTGTCCCTAGACAGTATTACCAGAACACGTGTCCCCATCGGAAGATGTCCCCTCTGTCCCTAGACAGTCATCACCAGAACACGTGTCCCCATCGGAAGATGTCCCCTCTGTCCCTAGACAGTCATTACCAGAACATGTGTCCACATCGGAAGATGTCCCCTCTGTCCCTAGACAGTCATCACCAGAATACGTGTCCCCATCGGAAGATGTCCCCTCTGTCCCTACACAATCATCACCAGAATACGTGTCCCCATCGGAAGATGTCCCCTCTGTCCCTAGACAGTCATTACCAGAACACGTGTCCCCATCGGAAGATGTCCCCTCTGTCCCTAGACAGTATTACCAGAACACGTGTCCCCATCGGAAGATGTCCCCTCTGTCCCTAGACAGTATTACCAGAACACGTGTCCCCATCGGAAGATGTCCCCTCTGTCCCTAGACAGTCATTACCAGAACACGTGTCCCCATCGGAAGATGTCCCCTCTGTCCCTAGACAATTATTATAAGAACACGTGTCCCCATCGGAAGATGTCCCCTCTGTCCCTAGACAGTCATTACCAGAACACGTGTCCCCATCGGAAGATGTCCCCTCTGTCCCTAGACAGTCATTACCAGAACACGTGTCCCCATCGGAAGATGTCCCCTCTGTCCCTAGACAGTCATTATAAGAACACGGGTCCCCATCGGAAGATGTCCCCTCTGTCCCTAGACAGTCATTATAAGAACACGTGTCCCCATCGGAAGATGTCCCCTCTGTCCCTAGACAGTCATTATAAGAACACGTGTCCCCATCGGAAGATGTCCCCTCTGTCCCTAGACAGTCATCACCAGAACACGTGTCCCCATCGGAAGATGTCCCCTCTGTCCCTAGACAGTCATTATAAGAACACGTGTCCCCATCGGAAGATGTCCCCTCTGTCCCTAGACAGTCATTATAAGAACACGTGTCCCCATCGGAAGATGTCCCCTCTGTCCCTAGACAGTCATCACCAGAACACGTGTCCCCATCGGAAGATGTCCCCTCTGTCCCTAGACAGTCATCACCAGAACACATGTCCCCATCGGAAGATGTCCCCTCTGTCCCTAGACAGTATTACCAGAACACGTGTCCCCATCGGAAGATGTCCCCTCTGTCCCTAGACAGTCATTACCAGAACACGTGTCCCCATCGGAAGATGTCCCCTCTGTCCCTAGACAATTATTATAAGAACACGTGTCCCCATCGGAAGATGTCCCCTCTGTCCCTAGACAATTATTATAAGAACACGTGTCCCCATCGGAAGATGTCCCCTCTGTCCCTACACAATTATTATAAGAACACGTGTCCCCGTCAGAGGAGAATGTCAGACAATCCCCATCCCTCCATATTCGATCCCTCGTCTTCTGATCTGCTGGCTCAGCGTCCTACAAGCCTCCAATCTCCAGCAGGTCATTAATATTCATGAGTCTGCGGCTTGTACAATCAGCCTGATATCACCCGGATCAGATCTGAGTACACTGCGGCCCCCACCCGCCCAGGGAGGTCCTGTCTACACCCCACACCCAGTGCAGTCTGATGTCCTCAATGTCCCCTCCAAGGGATCAACCATCACATCATGGCCTGGAGAGGGGACAGACATTGCCAAAGCCCCAGAAATGTTTGTCTAAAGCTAAAGCCAGCACTGTGATTAGGAAGTTCCTTTATTCTGGTACTGAGGAGCATTTCTCCATCACAGGAGAGAGAAGAGAGGTGACTGAGATGGCTGACACCCCTCCCCCAGATATACATCATCACTATGACACCCCTCCCCCAGATATACATCATCACTATGACACCCCTCCCCCAGATATACATCATCACTATGACACCCCTCCCCCAGATATACATCATCACTATGACACCCCTCCCCCAGATATACATCATCACTATGACACCCCTCCCCCAGATATACATCGTCACTATGACACCCCTCCCCCAGATATACATCATCACTATGACACCCCTCCCCCAGATATACATCATCACTATGACACCCCTCCCCCAGATATACATCATCACTATGACACCCCTCCCCCAGATATACATCATCACTATGACACCCCTCCCCCAGATATACATCGTCACTATGACACCCCTCCCCCAGATATACATCGTCACTATGACACCCCTCCCCCAGATATACATCATCACTATGACACCCCACCCCCAGATATACATCATCACTATGACACCCCTCCCCCAGATATACATCATCACTATGACACCCCTCCCCCAGATATACATCATCACTATGACACCCCTCCCCCAGATATACATCGTCACTATGACACCCCTCCCCCAGATATACATCATCACTATGACACCCCTCCCCCAGATATACATCATCACTATGACACCCCTCCCCCAGATATACATCATCACTATGACACCCCTCCCCCAGATATACATCATCACTATGACACCTCTCCCCCAGATATACATCGTCACTATGACACCCCTCCCCCAGATATACATCATCACTACGACACCCCTCCCCCAGATATAAATCATCACTACGACACCCCTCCCCCAGATATACATCATCACTATGACACCCCTCCCCCAGATATACATCATCACTATGACACCCCTCCCCCAGATATACATCATCACTATGACACCCCTCCCCCAGATATACATCGTCACTATGACACCCCTCCCCCAGATATACATCATCACTATGACACCCCACCCCCAGATATACATCATCACTATGACACCCCTCCCCCAGATATACATCATCACTATGACACCCCTCCCCCAGATATACATCATCACTATGACACCCCTCCCCCAGATATACATCGTCACTATGACACCCCTCCCCCAGATATACATCATCACTATGACACCCCTCCCCCAGATATACATCATCACTATGACACCCCTCCCCCAGATATACATCATCACTATGACACCCCTCCCCCAGATATACATCATCACTATGACACCTCTCCCCCAGATATACATCGTCACTATGACACCCCTCCCCCAGATATACATCATCACTACGACACCCCTCCCCCAGATATAAATCATCACTACGACACCCCTCCCCCAGATATACATCATCACTATGACACCCCTCCCCCAGATATACATCATCACTATGACACCCCTCCCCCAGATATACATCGTCACTATGACACCCCTCCCCCAGATATACATCGTCACTATGACACCCCTCCCCCAGATATACATCATCACTATGACACCCCTCCCCCAGATATACATCATCACTATGACACCCCTCCCCCAGATATACATCATCACTATGACACCCCTCCCCCAGATATACATCATCACTATGACACCCCTCCCCCAGATATACATCATCACTATGACACCCCTCCCCCAGATATACATCGTCACTATGACACCCCTCCCCCAGATATACATCGTCACTATGACACCCCTCCCCCAGATATACATCGTCACTATGACACCCCTCCCCCAGATATACATCATCACTATGACACCCCTCCCCCAGATATACATCGTCACTATGACACCCCTCCCCCAGATATACATCATCACTATGACACCCCTCCCCCAGATATACATCGTCACTATGACACCCCTCCCCCAGATATACATCGTCACTATGACACCCCTCCCCCAGATATACATCGTCACTATGACACCCCTCCCCCAGATATACATCGTCACTATGACACCCCTCCCCCAGATATACATCGTCACTATGACACCCCTCCCCCAGATATACATCATCACTATGACACCCCTCCCCCAGATATACATCATCACTATGACACCCCTCCCCCAGATATACATCATCACTATGACACCCCTCCCCCAGATATACATCGTCACTATGACACCCCTCCCCCAGATATACATTATCACTATGACACCCCTCCCCCAGATATACATCATCACTATGACACCCCTCCCCCAGATATACATCGTCACTATGACACCCCTCCCCCAGATATACATCGTCACTATGACACCCCTCCCCCAGATATACATCGTCACTATGACACCCCTCCCCCAGATATACATCATCACTATGACACCCCTCCCCCAGATATACATCATCACTATGACACCCCTCCCCCAGATATACATCATCACTATGACACCCCTCCCCCAGATATACATCATCACTATGACACCGCTCCCCCAGATATACATCATCACTATGACACCCCTCCCCCAGATATACATCATCACTACGACACCCCTCCCCCAGATATAAATCATCACTACGACACCCCTCCCCCAGATATACATCATCACTATGACACCCCTCCCCCAGATATACATCATCACTATGACACCCCTCCCCCAGATATACATCATCACTATGACACCCCTCCCCCAGATATACATCATCACTATGACACCGCTCCCCCAGATATACATCATCACTATGACACCCCTCCCCCAGATATACATCATCACTACGACACCCCTCCCCCAGATATAAATCATCACTACGACACCCCTCCCCCAGATATACATCATCACTATGACACCCCTCCCCCAGATATACATCATCACTATGACACCCCTCCCCCAGATATACATCGTCACTATGACACCCCTCCCCCAGATATACATCGTCACTATGACACCCCTCCCCCAGATATACATCATCACTATGACACCCCTCCCCCAGATATACATCATCACTATGACACCCCTCCCCCAGATATACATCATCACTATGACACCCCTCCCCCAGATATACATCATCACTATGACACCCCTCCCCCAGATATACATCATCACTATGACACCCCTCCCCCAGATATACATCGTCACTATGACACCCCTCCCCCAGATATACATCGTCACTATGACACCCCTCCCCCAGATATACATCGTCACTATGACACCCCTCCCCCAGATATACATCATCACTATGACACCCCTCCCCCAGATATACATCGTCACTATGACACCCCTCCCCCAGATATACATCATCACTATGACACCCCTCCCCCAGATATACATCGTCACTATGACACCCCTCCCCCAGATATACATCGTCACTATGACACCCCTCCCCCAGATATACATCGTCACTATGACACCCCTCCCCCAGATATACATCGTCACTATGACACCCCTCCCCCAGATATACATCGTCACTATGACACCCCTCCCCCAGATATACATCATCACTATGACACCCCTCCCCCAGATATACATCATCACTATGACACCCCTCCCCCAGATATACATCATCACTATGACACCCCTCCCCCAGATATACATCGTCACTATGACACCCCTCCCCCAGATATACATTATCACTATGACACCCCTCCCCCAGATATACATCATCACTATGACACCCCTCCCCCAGATATACATCGTCACTATGACACCCCTCCCCCAGATATACATCGTCACTATGACACCCCTCCCCCAGATATACATCGTCACTATGACACCCCTCCCCCAGATATACATCATCACTATGACACCCCTCCCCCAGATATACATCATCACTATGACACCCCTCCCCCAGATATACATCATCACTATGACACCCCTCCCCCAGATATACATCATCACTATGACACCGCTCCCCCAGATATACATCATCACTATGACACCCCTCCCCCAGATATACATCATCACTACGACACCCCTCCCCCAGATATAAATCATCACTACGACACCCCTCCCCCAGATATACATCATCACTATGACACCCCTCCCCCAGATATACATCATCACTATGACACCCCTCCCCCAGATATACATCATCACTACGACACCCCTCCCCCAGATATAAATCATCACTATGACACCCCTCCCCCAGATATACATCATCACTATGACACCCCTCCCCCAGATATACATCGTCACTATGACACCCCTCCCCCAGATATACATCATCACTATGACACCCCTCCCCCAGATATAAATCATCACTATGACACCCCTCCCCCAGATATAAATCATCACTATGACACCCCTCCCCCAGATATACATCATCACTATGACACCCCTCCCCCAGATATACATCATCACTATGACACCCCTCCCCCAGATATACATCATCACTATGACACCCCTCCCCCAGATATACATCATCACTATGACACCCCTCCCCCAGATATACATCATCACTATGACACCCCTCCCCCAGATATACATCATCACTATGACACCCCTCCCCCAGATATACATCATCACTATGACACCCCTCCCCCAGATATACATCATCACTATGACACCCCTCCCCCAGATATACATCGTCACTATGACACCCCTCCCCCAGATATACATCGTCACTATGACACCCCTCCCCCAGATACACATCATCACTATGACACCCCTCCCCCAGATATACATCGTCACTATGACACCCCTCCCCCAGATATACATCATCACTATGACACCCCTCCCCCAGATATACATCATCACTATGACACCCCTCCCCCAGATATACATCATCACTATGACACCCCTCCCCCAGATATACATCGTCACTATGACACCCCTCCCCCAGATATACATCGTCACTATGACACCCCTCCCCCAGATACACATCATCACTATGACACCCCTCCCCCAGATATACATCGTCACTATGACACCCCTCCCCCAGATATACATCATCACTATGACACCCCTCCCCCAGATACACATCATCACTATGACACCCCTCCCCCAGATATACATCGTCACTATGACACCCCTCCCCCAGATATACATCATCACTATGACACCCCTCCCCCAGATATACATCATCACTATGACACCCCTCCCCCAGATATACATCATCACTATGACACCCCTCCCCCAGATATACATTATCACTATGACACCCCTCCCCCAGATATACATCATCACTATGACACCCCTCCCCCAGATATACATCATCACTATGACACCCCTCCCCCAGATATACATCATCACTATGACACCCCTCCCCCAGATATACATCATCACTATGGCACCCCTCCCCCAGATATACATCATCACTATGACACCCCTCCCCCAGATATACATCATCACTATGACACCCCTCCCCCAGATATACATCGTCACTATGACACCCCTCCCCCAGATATACATCATCACTCTGACACCCCACCCCCAGATATACATCATCACTATGACACCCCTCCCCCAGATATACATCATCACTATGACACCCCTCCCCCAGATATACATCGTCACTATGACACCCCTCCCCCAGATATACATCATCACTATGACACCCCTCCCCCAGATATACATCATCACTCTGACACCCCACCCCCAGATATACATCATCACTATGACACCCCTCCCCCAGATATACATCATCACTATGACACCCCACCCCCAGATATACATCGTCACTATGACACCCCTCCCCCAGATATACATCATCACTATGACACCCCTCCCCCAGATATACATCATCACTATGACACCCCTCCCCCAGATATACATCATCACTATGACACCCCTCCCCCAGATATACATCATCACTCTGACACCCCACCCCCAGATATACATCATCACTATGACACCCCACCCCCAGATATACATCATCACTATGACACCCCTCCCCCAGATATACATCATCACTATGACACCCCACCCCCAGATATACATCATCACTATGACACCCCTCCCCCAGATATACATTATCACTATGACACCCCTCCCCCAGATATACATCATCACTATGACACCCCACCCCCAGATATACATCGTCACTATGACACCCCTCCCCCAGATATACATCATCACTATGACACCCCTCCCCCAGATATACATCATCACTATGACACCCCTCCCCCAGATATACATCATCACTATGACACCCCTCCCCCAGATATACATCATCACTCTGACACCCCACCCCCAGATATACATCATCACTATGACACCCCACCCCCAGATATACATCATCACTATGACACCCCTCCCCCAGATATACATCATCACTATGACACCCCTCCCCCAGATATACATCATCACTATGACACCCCTCCCCCAGATATACATTATCACTATGACACCCCTCCCCCAGATATACATCATCACTATGACACCCCTCCCCCAGATATACATCGTCACTATGACACCCCTCCCCCAGATATACATCATCACTCTGACACCCCACCCCCAGATATACATCATCACTATGACACCCCACCCCCAGATATACATCATCACTATGACACCCCTCCCCCAGATATACATCATCACTATGACACCCCACCCCCAGATATACATCATCACTATGACACCCCTCCCCCAGATATACATCATCACTATGACACCCCTCCCCCAGATATACATCGTCACTATGACACCCCTCCCCCAGATATACATCATCACTATGACACCCCTCCCCCAGATATACATCATCACTATGACACCCCTCCCCCAGATATACATCATCACCATGACACCCCACCCCCAGATATACATCATCACTATGACACCCCTCCCCCAGATATACATCATCACCATGACACCCCACCCCCAGATATACATCATCACTATGACACCCCTCCCCCAGATATACATCATCACTATGACACCCCTCCCCCAGATATACATCATCACTACGACACCCCTCCCCCAGATATACATCATCACTATGACACCGCTCCACCAGATATACATCATCACTATGACACCCTTCCCCCAGATATACATCATCACTATGACACCCCTCCCCCAGATATACATCATCACTATGACACCCCTCCCCCAGATATACATCATCACTCTGACACCCCGCCCCCAGATATACATCGTCACTATGACACCCCTCCCCCAGATATACATCATCACTATGACACCCTTCCCCCAGATATACATCATCACTATGACACCCCTCCCCCAGATATACATCATCACTATGACACCCCTCCCCCAGATATACATCATCACTCTGACACCCCGCCCCCAGATATACATCGTCACTATGACACCCCTCCCCCAGATATACATCATCACTATGACACCGCTCCCCCAGATATACATCATCACTATGACACCCCTCCCCCAGATATACATCATCACTATGACACCGCTCCCCCAGATATACATCATCACTATGACACCCCACCCCCAGATATACATCATCACTATGACACCCCTCCCCCAGATATACATCATCACTATGACACCCCTCCCCCAGATATACATCATCACTATGACACCCCACCCCCAGATATACATCGTCACTATGACACCCCTCCCCCAGATATACATCATCACTATGACACCCCTCCCCCAGATATACATCATCACTATGACACCCCACCCCCAGATATACATCGTCACTATGACACCCCTCCCCCAGATATACATCATCACTATGACACCCCTCCCCCAGATATACATCATCACTATGACACCCCTCCCCCAGATATACATCATCACTATGACACCCCTCCCCCAGATATACATCATCACTATGACACCCCTCCCCCAGATATACATTATCACTATGACACCCCTCCCCCAGATATACATCATCACTATGACACCCCTCCCCCAGATATACATCGTCACTATGACACCCCTCCCCCAGATATACATCATCACTCTGACACCCCACCCCCAGATATACATCATCACTATGACACCCCACCCCCAGATATACATCATCACTATGACACCCCTCCCCCAGATATACATCATCACTATGACACCCCACCCCCAGATATACATCATCACTATGACACCCCTCCCCCAGATATACATCATCACTATGACACCCCTCCCCCAGATATACATCATCACTATGACACCCCACCCCCAGATATACATCATCACCATGACACCCCTCCCCCAGATATACATCATCACTATGACACCCCTCCCCCAGATATACATCATCACCATGACACCCCACCCCCAGATATACATCATCACTATGACACCGCTCCCCCAGATATACATCGTCACTATGACACCCCTCCCCCAGATATACATCATCACTATGACACCCCTCCCCCAGATATACATCATCACTACGACACCCCTCCCCCAGATATACATCATCACTATGACACCGCTCCACCAGATATACATCATCACTATGACACCCCTCCCCCAGATATACATCATCACTATGACACCCCTCCCCCAGATATACATCATCACTCTGACACCCCGCCCCCAGATATACATCATCACTATGACACCCCTCCCCCAGATATACATCATCACTATGACACCCCTCCCCCAGATATACATCATCACTACGACACCCCTCCCCCAGATATACATCATCACTATGACACCCTTCCCCCAGATATACATCATCACTATGACACCCCTCCCCCAGATATACATCATCACTATGACACCCCTCCCCCAGATATACATCATCACTCTGACACCCCGCCCCCAGATATACATCGTCACTATGACACCCCTCCCCCAGATATACATCATCACTATGACACCCTTCCCCCAGATATACATCATCACTATGACACCCCTCCCCCAGATATACATCATCACTATGACACCCCTCCCCCAGATATACATCATCACTCTGACACCCCGCCCCCAGATATACATCGTCACTATGACACCCCTCCCCCAGATATACATCATCACTATGACACCGCTCCCCCAGATATACATCATCACTATGACACCCCTCCCCCAGATATACATCATCACTATGACACCGCTCCCCCAGATATACATCATCACTATGACACCGCTCCCCCAGATATACATCATCACTATGACACCCCACCCCCAGATATACATCATCACTATGACACCCCTCCCCCAGATATACATCATCACTATGACACCCCTCCCCCAGATATACATCATCACTATGACACCCCACCCCCAGATATACATCGTCACTATGACACCCCTCCCCCAGATATACATCATCACTATGACACCGCTCCCCCAGATATACATCATCACTATGACACCCCTCCCCCAGATATACAGGGCGAGTACATGCATCTAAGGGGGGAGTACCTGCATCTAAGGGGGAGTACCTCCATCTAGGGGGGAGTACCTCCATCTAAGGGGGAGTACCTCCATCTAGGGGGGAGTACCTGCATCTAAGGGGGAGTACCTCCATCTAGGGGGGAGTACCTGCATCTAAGGGGGAGTACCTCCATCTAAGGGGGAGTACCTGCATCTAAGGGGGAGTACCTGCATCTAAGGGGGGTACCTCCATCTAGGGGGGAGTACCTGCGTCTAAGGGGGAGTACCTGCATCTAGGGGGGAGTACCTCCATCTAGGGGGAGTACCTGCATCTAAGGGGGAGTACCTGCATCTAAGGGGGGTACCTCCATCTAGGGGGGAGTACCTGCATCTAAGGGGGAGTACCTCCATCTAGGGGGGAGTACCTGCATCTAAGGGGGAGTACCTGCATCTAAGGGGGAGTACCTGCATCTAAGGGGGAGTACCTGCATCTAAGGGGGAGTACCTCCATCTAGGGGGGAGTACCTGCATCTAAGGGGGAGTACCTGCATCTAAGGGGGAGTACCTCCATCTAGGGGAAGTACCTGCATCTAAGGGGGAGTACCTGCATCTAGGGGTGAGTACCTCCATCTAGGTGGGAGTACCTGCATCTAGGGGGGAGTACCTGCATCTAAGGGGGAGTACCTCCATCTAAGGGGGAGTACCTGCATCTAAGGGGGGTACCTCCATCTAGGGGGGAGTACCTGCATCTAAGGGGGAGTACCTCCATCTAGGGGGGAGTACCTGCATCTAAGGGGGAGTACCTGCATCTAAGGGGGAGTACCTCCATCTAGGGGGGAGTACCTGCATCTAAGGGGGAGTACCTGCATCTAAGGGGGAGTACCTGCATCTAGGGGTGAGTACCTCCATCTAGGGGGGAGTACCTGCATCTAGGGGGGAGTACCTGCATCTAGGGGGGAGTACCTGCATCTAAGGGGGAGTACCTGCATCTAAGGGGGAGTACCTCCATCTAGGGGGGAGTACCTGCATCTAAGGGGGAGTACCTCCATCTAGGGGTGAGTACCTGCATCTAGGGGGGAGTACCTGCATCTAGGGGGGAGTACCTGCATCTAGGGGGGAGTACCTGCATCTAGGGGTGAGTACCTGCATCTAGGGGGGAGTACCTGCATCTAGGGGGGAGTACCTGCATCTAGGGGGGAGTACCTGCATCTAGGGGGGAGTACCTCCATCTAAGGGGGAGTACCTGCATCTAAGGGGGAGTACCTCCATCTAGGGGGGAGTACCTGCATCTAAGGGGGAGTACCTCCATCTAGGGGGGAGTACCTGCATCTAAGGGGGAGTACCTCCATCTAGGGGGGAGTACCTGCATCTAAGGGGGAGTACCTCCATCTAGGGGGGAGTACCTGCATCTAAGGGGGAGTACCTCCATCTAGGGGGGAGTACCTGCATCTAAGGGTGAGTACCTCCATCTAGGGGGGAGTACCTGCATCTAAGGGGGAGTACCTCCATCTAGGGGGGAGTACCTGCATCTAAGGGGGAGTACCTGCATCTAAGGGGGAGTACCTGCATCTAGGGGTGAGTACCTCCATCTAGGGGGGAGTACCTGCATCTAGGGGGGAGTACCTGCATCTAGGGGGGAGTACCTCCATCTAAGGGGGAGTACCTGCATCTAAGGGGGAGTACCTCCATCTAGGGGGGAGTACCTGCATCTAAGGGGGAGTACCTCCATCTAGGGGGGAGTACCTGCATCAAAGGGGGAGTACCTCCATCTAGGGGGGAGTACCTGCATCTAAGGGGGAGTACCTGCATCTAAGGGGGAGTACCTGCATCTAGGGGTGAGTACCTCCATCTAGGGGGGAGTACCTGCATCTAGGGGGGAGTACCTCCATCTAGGGGGGAGTACCTGCATCTAGGGGGGAGTACCTCCATCTAAGGGGGAGTACCTGCATCTAGGGGGGGTACCGCCATCTAAGTAGGAGTACCTGCATCTAAGGGGGGGGGGGGTACCTGCATCTATACTCTGAGAAATGAAGCCCTGGTTTATATGAAAGAAATATGGGGGTCGGTCTGCACACCTCTGGGTGGAGTCAGTGAAGGGGCGGAGAGAATGTTCATCTGTCATCTGATAATAAAGTTGTGCTGAAAAGTCCCCCCCCCCTCCCCCCGGCAGAAATGGTGAAATTGAAAATTTCTCATTGGTCTATGAGTATGTCCGGCCCCTCCCCCTGGGGCAGACACAGGTCCCAGAAGACAGTGGACCATTCACATTTCCATTGGTGAAGGAGCTGATTGAAGGCCACGCCCATATATACAAGTCAGCAGCTACAGGATTTGTAGCGGGTTTGTAGCTCCTGACTTTTCATGGGGGGAGCCCGGAGCTGGGCTCTGAGGACAGGGATGATATGATGCCATTTATTATCACTGAGTTGTTAAATCCCAATGATGCCAGAAATCCCCCCCCCCCCCGGAAAGTTTGGCCTCGGTGCACACACGGGGGTTCCTTCCCCACATCCGTGGTGTATAAAAAGTCAATGAGGTTTTTAGCTTTCACATGATGCACTGAGCAGGCTAGATACTGAGCCATGGGGGGCAGAAAAGAACTGTAAAAAGACCTGCGTAACAAGATAATGGGACTTTAAAAAAGATGGAAAGGGATATAAAAAGATATTCAAAGCCCTGAATTTGCCAGTCAGTACCGTTCAATCACTTACTAAGAAGTGGGGAATTCGGGGATCTCTCTATACCGAGCCAAGGTCAGGTAGACCAAGAAAGATCGCAGCCACACCTGCCAGAGGAATTGTTCATGGTACAAAGAACCCCCCCCCCCCCCCCGGTGACCTCAGGAGAAAAACCGGCTGCTCTGAAAAAAGATGGTGTGGTTCTTTCAAGGAGCACAATACGGCACAATACAGCACAATACGGCACAATACAGCACAATATGCCACAATACGGCACAATACAGCACAATATGCCACAATACGGCACAATACAGCACAATATGCCACAATACGGCACAATACAGCACAATATGCCACAATACGGCACAATACAGCACAATATGCCACAATACGCCACAATACAGCACAATATGCCACAATACGCCACAATACAGCACAATATGCCACAATACGGCACAATACAGCACAATATGCCACAATACGCCACAATACAGCACAATATGCCACAATACGCCACAATACAGCACAATATGCCACAATACGGCACAATACGGCACAATATGCCACAATACGGCACAATACGCCACAATACAGCACAATATGCCACAATACGCCACAATACAGCACAATATGCCACAATACGGCACAATACAGCACAATATGCCACAATACGCCACAATACAGCACAATATGCCACAATACGCCACAATACAGCACAATATGCCACAATACGGCACAATACGGCACAATATGCCACAATACGGCACAATACGGCACAATATGCCACAATACGGCACAATATGCCACAATACGGCACAATACGGCACAATACGGCACTATACGCCACAATACGGCACAATACGCCACAATACGCCACAATACAGCACAATATGCCACAATACGGCACAATACGGCACAATACGGCACTATACGCCACAATACGCCACAATACAGCACAATATGCCACAATACGGCACAATACGCCACAATACGGCACAATACGGCACAATACGGCACAATACGCCACAATACAGCACAATATGCCACAATACGGCACAATACGGCACAATACGGCACTATACGCCACAATACAGCACAATATGCCACAATACGGCACAATACGGCACAATACGGCACAATACGGCACAATACGCCACAATACAGCACAATATGCCACAATACGGCACAATACTTGAACAAAAATGAGCTGCCTGGTGGAGTGGTCATAAAAACGCCTTTACTGAGCCAATGTCACAAAAAAGGCCGGTTCCAATATGGCCGACAACACCTAATAAAAATACTGCCACACAAATTGTATTCTTCTGCGGAAAGCTGCACATGGGACGCTCCTGGACTTTCAAGCACAATGGGCCAACAATGACCCGAAGCACAAGGCCGAGGTGACCCTCCAGCAGGATAATGACCCGAAGCACAAGGCCGAGGTGACCCTCCAGCAGGACAATGACCCGAAGCACAAGGCCGAGGTGACCCTCCAGCAGGATAATGACCCAAAGCACAAGGCCGAGGTGACCCTACAGCAGGACAATGACCCGAAGCACAAGGCCGAGGTGACCCTCCAGCAGGACAATGACCCGAAGCACAAGGCCGAGGTGACCCTCCAGCAGTACAATGACCCGAAGCACAAGGCCGAGGTGACCCTCCAGCAGGACAATGACCCGAAGCACAAGGCCGAGGTGATCCTCCAGCAGGACAATGACCCGAAGCACAAGGCCGAGGTGACCCTCCAGCAGGACAATGACCCGAAGCACAAGGCCGAGGTGACCCTCCAGCAGGACAATGACCCGAAGCACAAGGCCGAGGTGACCCTCCAGCAGGACAATGACCCGAAGCACAAGGCCGAGGTGACCCTCCAGCAGGATAATGACCCGAAGCACAAGGCCGAGGTGACCCTCCAGCAGGACAATGACCCGAAGCACAAGGCCGAGGTGGCCCTCCAGCAGGACAATGACCCGAAGCACAAGGCCGAGGTGACCCTCCAGCAGGACAATGACCCGAAGCACAAGGCCGAGGTGACCCTCCAGCAGTACAATGACCCGAAGCACAAGGCCGAGGTGACCCTCCAGCAGGACAATGAACCGAAGCACAAGGCCGAGGTGACCCTCCAGCAGTACAATGACCCGAAGCACAAGGCCGAGGTGGCCCTCCAGCAGGACAATGACAAGAAGCACAAGGCCGAGGTGACCCTCCAGCAGGACAATGACCCGAAGCTCAAGGCCGAGGTGACCCTCCAGCATGACAATGACCCGAAGCACAAGGCCGAGGTGACCCTCCAGCAGGATAATGACCCGAAGCACAAGGCCGAGGTGACCCTCCAGCAGGACAATGACCCGAAGCACAAGGCCGAGGTGACCCTCCAGCAGGACAATGACCCGAAGCACAAGGCCGAGGTGATCCTCCAGCAGGACAATGACCCGAAGCACAAGGCCGAGGTGACCCTCCAGCAGGACAATGACCCGAAGCACAAGGCCGAGGTGACCCTCCAGCAGGACAATGACCCGAAGCACAAGGCCGAGGTGACCCTCCAGCAGGACAATGACCCGAAGCACAAGGCCGAGGTGACCCTCCAGCAGGATAATGACCCGAAGCACAAGGCCGAGGTGACCCTCCAGCAGGACAATGACCCGAAGCACAAGGCCGAGGTGGCCCTCCAGCAGGACAATGACCCGAAGCACAAGGCCGAGGTGACCCTCCAGCAGGACAATGACCCGAAGCACAAGGCCGAGGTGACCCTCCAGCAGTACAATGACCCGAAGCACAAGGCCGAGGTGACCCTCCAGCAGGACAATGAACCGAAGCACAAGGCCGAGGTGACCCTCCAGCAGTACAATGACCCGAAGCACAAGGCCGAGGTGGCCCTCCAGCAGGACAATGACAAGAAGCACAAGGCCGAGGTGACCCTCCAGCAGGACAATGACCCGAAGCACAAGGCCGAGGTGACCCTCCAGCAGGACAATGACCCGAAGCACAAGGCCGAGGTGACCCTCCAGCAGGATAATGACCCGAAGCACAAGGCCGAGGTGACCCTCCAGCAGGACAATGACCCGAAGCACAAGGCCGAGGTGACCCTCCAGCAGGACAATGACCCGAAGCACAAGGCCGAGGTGACCCTCCAGGACAATGACCCGAAGCACAAGGCCGAGGTGACCCTCCAGCAGGACAATGACCCGAAGCACAAGGCCGAGGTGACCCTCCAGCAGGATAATGACCCGAAGCACAAGGCCGAGGTGACCCTCCAGCAGGACAATGACCCGAAGCACAAGGCCGAGGTGACCCGAAGCACAAGGCCGAGGTGACCCTCCAGCAGGATAATGACCCGAAGCACAAGGCCGAGGTGACCCTCCAGCAGGACAATGACCCGAAGCACAAGGCCGAGGTGACCCTCCAGCAGGACAATGACCCGAAGCACAAGGCCGAGGTGACCCTCCAGCAGGACAATGACCCGAAGCACAAGGCCGAGGTGACCCTCCAGCAGGACAATGACCCGAAGCACAAGGCCGAGGTGGCCCTCCAGCAGGACAATGACCCGAAGCACAAGGCCGAGGTGACCCTCCAGCAGGACAATGACCCGAAGCACAAGGCCGAGGTGACCCTCCAGCAGTACAATGACCCGAAGCACAAGGCCGAGGTGACCCTCCAGCAGGACAATGAACCGAAGCACAAGGCCGAGGTGACCCTCCAGCAGTACAATGACCCGAAGCACAAGGCCGAGGTGGCCCTCCAGCAGGACAATGACAAGAAGCACAAGGCCGAGGTGACCCTCCAGCAGTACAATGACCCGAAGCACAAGGCCGAGGTGACCCTCCAGCAGGACAATGACCCGAAGCACAAGGCCGAGGTGACCCTCCAGCAGTACAATGACCCGAAGCACAAGGCCGAGGTGACCCTCCAGCAGGACAATGACCCGAAGCACAAGGCCGAGGTGACCCTCCAGCAGGACAATGACCCGAAGCACAAGGCCGAGGTGACCCTCCAGCAGGACAATGACCCGAAGCACAAGGCCGAGGTGACCCTCCAGCAGTACAATGACCCGAAGCACAAGGCCGAGGTGACCCTCCAGCAGTACAATGACCCGAAGCACAAGGCCGAGGTGACCCTCCAGCAGGACAATGACCCGAAGCACAAGGCCGAGGTGACCCTCCAGCAGGACAATGACCCGAAGCACAAGGCCGAGGTGACCCTACAGCAGGACAATGACCCGAAGCACAAGGCCGAGGTGACCCTCCAGCAGGACAATGACCCGAAGCACAAGGCCGAGGTGACCCTCCAGCAGTACAATGACCCGAAGCACAAGGCCGAGGTGACCCTCCAGCAGGACAATGACCCGAAGCACAAGGCCGAGGTGATCCTCCAGCAGGACAATGACCCGAAGCACAAGGCCGAGGTGACCCTCCAGCAGGACAATGACCCGAAGCACAAGGCCGAGGTGACCCTCCAGCAGGACAATGACCCGAAGCACAAGGCCGAGGTGACCCTCCAGCAGGACAATGACCCGAAGCACAAGGCCGAGGTGACCCTCCAGCAGGATAATGACCCGAAGCACAAGGCCGAGGTGACCCTCCAGCAGGACAATGACCCGAAGCACAAGGCCGAGGTGGCCCTCCAGCAGGACAATGACCCGAAGCACAAGGCCGAGGTGACCCTCCAGCAGGACAATGACCCGAAGCACAAGGCCGAGGTGACCCTCCAGCAGTACAATGACCCGAAGCACAAGGCCGAGGTGACCCTCCAGCAGGACAATGAACCGAAGCACAAGGCCGAGGTGACCCTCCAGCAGTACAATGACCCGAAGCACAAGGCCGAGGTGGCCCTCCAGCAGGACAATGACAAGAAGCACAAGGCCGAGGTGACCCTCCAGCAGGACAATGACCCGAAGCACAAGGCCGAGGTGACCCTCCAGCATGACAATGACCCGAAGCACAAGGCCGAGGTGACCCTCCAGCAGGACAATGACCCGAAGCACAAGGCCGAGGTGACCCTCCAGCAGGACAATGACCCGAAGCACAAGGCCGAGGTGACCCTCCAGCAGGACAATGACCCGAAGCACAAGGCCGAGGTGACCCTCCAGCAGGACAATGACCCGAAGCACAAGGCCGAGGTGACCCTCCAGCAGGACAATGACCCGAAGCACAAGGCCGAGGTGACCCTCCAGCAGGACAATGACCCGAAGCACAAGGCCGAGGTGACCCTCCAGCAGTACAATGACCCGAAGCACAAGGCCGAGGTGACCCTCCAGCAGGACAATGAACCGAAGCACAAGGCCGAGGTGACCCTCCAGCAGTACAATGACCCGAAGCACAAGGCCGAGGTGGCCCTCCAGCAGGACAATGACAAGAAGCACAAGGCCGAGGTGACCCTCCAGCAGGACAATGACAAGAAGCACAAGGCCGAGGTGACCCTCCAGCAGGACAATGACCCGAAGCACAAGGCCGAGGTGACCCTCCAGCAGTACAATGACCCGAAGCACAAGGCCGAGGTGACCCTCCAGCAGGACAATGACCCGAAGCACAAGGCCGAGGTGACCCTCCAGCAGGACAATGACCCGAAGCACAAGGCCGAGGTGACCCTCCAGCAGGACAATGACCCGAAGCACAAGGCCGAGGTGACCCTCCAGCAGTACAATGACCCGAAGCACAAGGCCGAGGTGACCCTCCAGCAGTACAATGACCCGAAGCACAAGGCCGAGGTGACCCTCCAGCAGGACAATGACCCGAAGCACAAGGCCGAGGTGACCCTCCAGCAGGACAATGACCCGAAGCACAAGGCAGAGGTGATCCTCCAGCAGGACAATGACCCGAAGCACAAGGCCGAGGTGACCCTCCAGCAGGACAATGACCCGAAGCACAAGGCCGAGGTGACCCTCCAGCAGTACAATGACCCGAAGCACAAGGCCGAGGTGACCCTCCAGCAGGACAATGACCCGAAGCACAAGGCCGAGGTGACCCTCCAGCAGGACAATGACCCGAAGCACAAGGCCGAGGTGACCCTCCAGCAGGACAATGACCCGAAGCACAAGGCCGAGGTGACCCTCCAGCAGGACAATGACCCGAAGCACAAGGCCGAGGTGACCCTCCAGCAGGATAATGACCCGAAGCACAAGGCCGAGGTGACCCTCCAACAGGACAATGACCCGAAGCACAAGGCCGAGGTGGCCCTCCAGCAGGACAATGACCCGAAGCACGAGGCCGAGGTGGCCCTCCAGCAGGACAATGACCCGAAGCACAAGGCCGAGGTGACCCTCCAGCAGGACAATGACCCGAAGCACGAGGCCGAGGTGGCCCTCCAGCAGTACAATGACCCGAAGCACAAGGCCGAGGTGGCCCTCCAGGAGGACAATGACCCGAAGCACAAGGCCGAGGTGACCCTCCAGGAGGACAATCACCCGAAGCACAAGGCCGAGGTGACCCTCCAGCAGGACAATGACCCGAAGCACAAGGCCGAGGTGACCCTCCAGCAGGACAATGACCCGAAGCACAAGGCCGAGGTGACCCTCCAGCAGGACAATGACCCGAAGCACGAGGCCGAGGTGACCCTCCAGCAGTACATTGACCCGAAGCACAAGGCCGAGGTGGCCCTCCAGCAGGACAATGACCCGAAGCACAAGGCCGAGGTGACCCTCCAGCAGGACAATGACCCGAAGCACAAGGCCGAGGTGACCCTCCAGCAGGACAATGACCCGAAGCACAAGGCCGAGGTGACCCTCCAGCAGGACAATGACCCGAAGCACAAGGCCGAGGTGACCCTCCAGCAGTACAATGACCCGAAGCACAAGGCCGAGGTGACCCTCCAGCAGGACAATGACCTGAAGCACAAGGCCGAGGTGGCCCTCCAGCAGGACAATGACCCGAAGCACGAGGCCGAGGTGACCCTCCAGCAGTACATTGACCCGAAGAACAAGGCCGAGGTGGCCCTCCAGCAGGACAATGACCCGAAGCACAAGGCCGAGGTGACCCTCCAGCAGGACAATGACCCGAAGCACAAGGCCGAGGTGGCCCTCCAGGAGGACAATGACCCGAAGCACAAGGCCGAGGTGACCCTCCAGGAGGACAATGACCCGAAGCACAAGGCCGAGGTGACCCTCCAGCAGGACAATGACCCGAAGCACAAGGCCGAGGTGACCCTCCAGCAGGACAATGACCCGAAGCACAAGGCCGAGGTGACCCTCCAGCAGGACAATGACCCGAAGCACGAGGCCGAGGTGACCCTCCAGCAGTACATTGACCCGAAGCACAAGGCCGAGGTGGCCCTCCAGCAGGACAATGACCCGAAGCACAAGGCCGAGGTGACCCTCCAGCAGGACAATGACCCGAAGCACGAGGCCGAGGTGGCCCTCCAGGAGGACAATGACCCGAAGCACAAGGCCGAGGTGACCCTCCAGGAGGACAATCACCCGAAGCACAAGGCCGAGGTGACCCTCCAGCAGGACAATGACCCGAAGCACAAGGCCGAGGTGACCCTCCAGCAGGACAATGACCCGAAGCACAAGGCCGAGGTGACCCTCCAGCAGGACAATGACCCGAAGCACGAGGCCGAGGTGACCCTCCAGCAGGACAATGACCCGAAGCACAAGGCCGAGGTGACCCTCCAGCAGGACAATGACCCGAAGCACAAGGCCGAGGTGATCCTCCAGCAGGACAATGAACCGAAGCACAAGACCGGGGTGGCCCTCCAGCAGTACATTGACCCGAAGCACAAGGCCGAGGTGACCCTCCAGCAGGACAGTGACCCGAAGCACAAGGCCGAGGTGACCCTCCAGCAGTACATTGACCCGAAGCACAAGGCCGAGGTGGCCCTCCAGCAGGACAATGACCCGAAGCACAAGGCCGAGGTGACCCTCCAGCAGGATAATGACCCGAAGCACAAGGCCGAGGTGACCCTCCAGCGGGACAATGACCCGAAGCACAAGGCCAAGGTGACCCTCCAGCAGTACAATGACCCGAAGCACAAGGCCGAGGTGGCCCTCCAGCAGGATAATGACCCGAAGCACAAGGCCGAGGTGACCCTCCAGCAGTACAATGACCCGAAGCACAAGGCCGAGGTGACCCTCCAGCAGGACAATGACCCAAAGCACAAGGCTGAGGTGACCCTCCAGCATGACAATGACCCGAAGCACAAGGCCAAGATGACCCTCCAGCAGGACAATGACCCGAAGCACAAGGCCGAGGTGACCCTCCAGCATGACAATGACCCGAAGCACAAGGCCGAGGTGACCCTCCAGCAGGACAATGACCCAAAGCACAAGGCCGAGGTGACCCTCCAGCAGTACAATGACCCGAAGCACAAGGCCGAGGTGACCCTCCAACAGTACATTGACCCGAAGCACAAGGCCGAGGTGACCCTCCAGTGGTTACAGCAGAGAAAGGTGAAGGTTCTGGAGTGGCCATCACAGTATCCTGACCTTCATCTCATCGAGCCCCTTTTGCAAGACGACAAAAGACTTTGCCCGGCCCTATAGTCCGATTTCTGCGTTAGTCTCCACCCCCTGAAGGAGCATAAAAGTAATCAGTTCACCCAAAACACGCTCCGTAACCTCACACGACACCTCCCCCACTTCCTCCGGGGTCAGGATGGGCCACTCAGGAAGTCAGAGGTGACTCCCTTTACTGGTAAATCACAATTCATACATCTTCCATATCCAGCGGTGGCAGTTTGGCGGTGGCAGTTTGGCGTGGCAGTTGGCGGTGGCAGTTTGGCAGTGGCAGTTGCCAGTACTTTCCCAAGGGACGCCATCTTTAGTCCTGACCTCATTTAAAGTCCTTATTGGACATCAGAACTCCTCGGCCTTCCCCCAGCCGTGGGAACGTCAGTGGCTTGCAGTATCACTCCATCTCTACGGCTCCGGTCCCACGGCTACACGATTATCTCCAAACTCCCCACCAAACACTCCCCAACTCCCGGTATATATCACTATGGGGAGGAGCCCCACCTAGTGGCTAAGCTGGGAACTGCTCTAACACCCCCTTACACCCCTTCCATCTGTCTCGGGGGGACCCCAGACCTGAGGAAAGCTCAGATCCCACCACTCCCCTCTCTGGAAGGCCTGACTGTAGGGGGTGGCAATGCATTGTGGGACTTGTAGTTCTATAACATCTGGAGTGTGGAGGTCCCTGTCCTAGACCAATCAGAAGAGAAGGCCGATTGTTCTCCTCCCGCACAATGTGAGGCCGATCGTTCTCCTCCCGCACAATGCAAAGCCGATCGTTCTCCTCCCACACAATGTGAGGCCGATCGTTCTCCTCCCGCACAATGCAAAGCCGATTGTTCTCCTCCCGCACAATGTGAGGCCGATCGTTCTCCTCCCGCACAATGCAAAGCCGATCGTTCTCCTCCCACACAATGCGAGACCGATCGTTCTCCTCCCACACAAAGCGAGGCCGATCGTTCTCCTCCCACACAAAGCGAGGCCGATCGTTCTCCTCCCGCACAATGCAAGGCCGATCGTTCTCCTCCCACACAATGCAAAGTCGATCCTTCTCCTCCCACACAATGTGAGGCCAATCGTTCTCCTCCCACACAAAGCGAGGCCGATCGCTCTCCTCCCGCACAATGCGAGGCCGGTCGTTCTCCTCCCACACAAAACAAGGCAGATTGTTCTCCTCCCGCACATTGCGAGGCCGATCGCTCTCCTCCCACACAATGCGAGGCCGGTCGTTCTCCTCCCGCACATTGCGAGGCCGGTCGTTCTCCTCCCACACAATGCGAGGCCGATCGTTCTCCTCCCACACAATGCAAGGCCGGTCGTTCTCCTCCCGCACATTGCGAGGCCGGTCGTTCTCCTCCCACACAATGCGAGGCCGATCGTTCTCCTCCCACACAATGCGAGGCCGGTCGTTCTCCTCCCACACAATGCGAGGCCGATCGTTCTCCTCCCACACAATTCGAGGCCGATCGTTCTCCTCCCACACAATGCAAGGCAGATTTTTCTCCTCCCACACAATGCGAGGCTGATCGTTCTCCTCCCACACAAAGCAAGGCAGATTGTTCTCCTCCCGCACATTGCGAGGCCGATCTTTCTCCCACACAAGGCGAGGCCGATCGTTCTCCTCCCACACAAAACGAGGCCGATCGTTCTCCTCCCGCACAATGCGAAGCCGATCGTTCTCCTCCCGCACAATGCGAGGCCGATCGTTCTCCTCCCACACAAAGCGAGGCCGATCGTTCTCCTCCCACACAATGCGAGGCCGGTCGTTCTCCTCCCGCACATTGCGAGGCCGGTCGTTCTCCTCCCACACAATGCGAGGCCGGTCGTTCTCCTCCCGCACAATGCGAGGCCGATCGTTCTCCTCCCGCACAATGCGAGGCCGATCGTTCTCCTCCCGCACAATGCGAGGCCGATCGTTCTCCTCCCGCACAATGCGAGGCCGATCGTTCTCCTCCCGCACAATGCGAGGCCGATCGTTCTCCTCCCGCACAATGCGAGGCCGATCGTTCTCCTCCCGCACAATGCGAGGCCGATCGTTCTCCTCCCGCACAATGCGAGGCAGATTGTTCTCCTCCCGCACAATGCGAGGCCGATCATTCTCCTCCCACACAATGTGAGGCCGATCGTTCTCCTCCCACACAATGTGAGGCCGATCATTCTCCTCCCACACAATGTGAGGCCGATCATTCTCCTCCCGCACAATGCAAGGCCGATCGTTCTCCTCCCACACAATGCAAAGTCGATCCTTCTCCTCCCACACAATGTGAGGCCAATCGTTCTCCTCCCACACAAAGCGAGGCCGATCGCTCTCCTCCCGCACAATGCGAGGCCGGTCGTTCTCCTCCCACACAAAACAAGGCAGATTGTTCTCCTCCCGCACATTGCGAGGCCGATCGCTCTCCTCCCACACAATGCGAGGCCGGTCGTTCTCCTCCCGCACATTGCGAGGCCGGTCGTTCTCCTCCCACACAATGCGAGGCCGATCGTTCTCCTCCCACACAATGCAAGGCCGGTCGTTCTCCTCCCGCACATTGCGAGGCCGGTCGTTCTCCTCCCACACAATGCGAGGCCGATCGTTCTCCTCCCACACAATGCGAGGCCGGTCGTTCTCCTCCCACACAATGCGAGGCCGATCGTTCTCCTCCCACACAATTCGAGGCCGATCGTTCTCCTCCCACACAATGCAAGGCAGATTTTTCTCCTCCCACACAATGCGAGGCTGATCGTTCTCCTCCCACACAAAGCAAGGCAGATTGTTCTCCTCCCGCACATTGCGAGGCCGATCTTTCTCCCACACAAGGCGAGGCCGATCGTTCTCCTCCCACACAAAACGAGGCCGATCGTTCTCCTCCCGCACAATGCGAAGCCGATCGTTCTCCTCCCGCACAATGCGAGGCCGATCGTTCTCCTCCCACACAAAGCGAGGCCGATCGGTCTCCTCCCACACAATGCGAGGCCGGTCGTTCTCCTCCCGCACATTGCGAGGCCGGTCGTTCTCCTCCCACACAATGCGAGGCCGGTCGTTCTCCTCCCGCACAATGCGAGGCCGATCGTTCTCCTCCCGCACAATGCGAGGCCGATCGTTCTCCTCCCGCACAATGCGAGGCCGATCGTTCTCCTCCCGCACAATGCGAGGCCGATCGTTCTCCTCCCGCACAATGCGAGGCCGATCGTTCTCCTCCCGCACAATGCGAGGCCGATCGTTCTCCTCCCGCACAATGCGAGGCCGATCGTTCTCCTCCCGCACAATGCGAGGCCGATCGTTCTCCTCCCGCACAATGCGAGGCCGATCGTTCTCCTCCCGCACAATGCGAGGCCGATCGGGGGTATATGATGGGGGGGAGAGGTGTATATAGAGGGGTGTATATTATGAGAGGTTGTAGATGGGACGGTGTATATATATATGGTTGGTGTATATGGGGGTGTAGATGATGGGGGGTGTAGGAATATCAGTCACCGATGGGGGGATGTATATATGGGGGATGTATATATGGGGGGTGTATATATGGGGGGTGTATATATGGGGGGTGTATATGATGGGGGGGATGTATATATGAGGGGTGTATATATGGGGGGTATATATGGGGGGGTGTAGGAATATCAGTCACCGATGGGGGGATGGTGTCGCACGCTATGTGTGAACGGGGGAGGGATTTTTCCAAGTGAAACTCCCCTCCCCCACTCCCCTCCCCGGTGACGCCAGGCATGATGGACGGGCGGCGGTTGCCTGGTAACGAGGGGCGGGCCTCGCACACAGTCGGTGCATTCAGTGTGGTGTTGCTGTAGGATTGCAGACGTCTGTAGGAGACCTGAGTGTCGGATCGGGTGAATGTCGGCCGTGGTGACCCTCCGACCCCAATATGACACCCCCGACCACCTCCACTCCACGGTAAGGGGGACCCCGATAACCAACACCCCAAAACTACCCATTCCTACCGCCCACTATCACCCCCAATACACCCCACACTGTCTATCACCCCCAATACACCCCACACTGCCTACTATCACCCCCAATACACCCCACACTGCCTACTATCACCCCAATACACCCCACACAACCTATCACCCCAATACACCCCACACTGCCTACTATCACCCCAATACACCCCACACTGCCTACTATCACCCCCAATACACCCCACACTGCCTACTATCACCCCAATACACCCCACACTGCCTACTATCACCCCAATACACCCCACACTGCCTACTATCACCCCCAATACACCCCACACTGCCTACTATCACCCCAATACACCCCACACTGTCTACTATCACCCCCAATACACCCCACACTGCCTACTATCACCCCAATACACCCCACACTGTCTACTATCACCCCCAATACACCCCACACTGTCTACTATCACCCCACACTGCCTACTATTACCCCAATACACCCCACACTGTCTACTATCACCCCCAATACACCCCACACTGCCTACTATCACCCCCAATACACCCCACACTGCCTACTATCACCCCCAATACACCCCACACTGCCTACTATCACCCCAATATACCCCACACTGTCTACTATCACCCCCAATACACCTCACACAGCCTACTATCACCCCAATACACCCCACACAGCCTACTATCACCCCAATACACCCCACACATCCTACTATCACCCCAATACACCCCACACTGCCTACTATCACCCCCAATACACCTCACACTGTCTACTATCACCCCCAATACACCCCACACTGCCTACTATCACCCCAATACACCCCACACTGCCTACTATCACCCCCAATACACCCCACACTGCCTACTATCACCCCCAATACACCCCACACTGCCTACTATCACCCCCAATACACCCCACACTGCCTACTATCACCCCCAATACACCCCACACTGTCTACTATCACCCCCAATACACCCCACACTGCCTACTATCACCCCAATACACCCCACACTGCCTACTATCACCCCCAATACACCCCACACTGTCTACTATCACCCCACACTGCCTACTATTACCCCAATACACCCCACACTGTCTACTATCACCCCACACTGCCTACTATGACCCCAATACACCCCACACTGCCTACTATCACCCCAATACACCCCACACTGTCTACTATCACCCCACACTGCCTACTATCACCCCAATACACCCCACACTGCCTACTATCACCCCAATACACCCCACACTGCCTACTATCACCCCAATACACCCCACACTGCCTACTATCACCCCAATACACCCCACACTGCCTACTATCACCCCAATACACCCCACACTGCCTACTATCACCCCAATACACCCCACACTGCCTACTATCACCCCAATACACCCCACACTGCCTACTATCACCCCAATACACCCCACACTGCCTACTATCACCCCCAATACACCCCACACTGCCTACTATCACCCCAATACACCCCACACTGTCTACTATCACCCCCAATACACCCCACACTGCCTACTATCACCCCAATACACCCCACACTGTCTACTATCACCCCCAATACACCCCACACTGTCTACTATCACCCCACACTGCCTACTATTACCCCAATACACCCCACACTGTCTACTATCACCCCCAATACACCCCACACTGCCTACTATCACCACCAATACACCCCACACTGCCTACTATCACCCCCAATACACCCCACACTGCCTACTATCACCCCCAATACACCCCACACTGTCTACTATCACCCCCAATACACCCCACACTGTCTACTATCACCCCCAATACACCTCACACAGCCTACTATCACCCCAATACACCCCACACAGCCTACTATCACCCCAATACACCCCACACTGCCTACTATCACCCCCAATACACCCCACACTGCCTACTATCACCCCCAATACACCTCACACTGTCTACTATCACCCCCAATACACCCCACACTGCCTACTATCACCCCAATACACCCCACACTGCCTACTATCACCCCCAATACACCCCACACTGTCTACTATCACCCCACACTGCCTACTATTACCCCAATACACCCCACACTGTCTACTATCACCCCACACTGCCTACTATGACCCCAATACACCCCACACTGCCTACTATCACCCCAATACACCCCACACTGTCTACTATCACCCCACACTGCCTACTATCACCCCAATACACCCCACACTGCCTACTATCACCCCAATACACCCCACACTGCCTACTATCACCCCAATACACCCCACACTGCCTACTATCACCCCAATACACCCCACACTGCCTACTATCACCCCAATACACCCCACACTGCTTGCTATCACCCCCAATACACCCCACACTGTCTACTATTACCCCCAATACACCCCACACTGTCTACTATCACCCACACTGCCTACTATCACCCCAATACACCCCACACTGCCTACTATCACCCCAATACACCCCACACTGCCTACTATCACCCCAATACACCCCACACTGCCTACTATCACCCCAATACACCCCACACTGCCTACTATCACCCCAATACACCCCACACTGCTTGCTATCACCCCCAATACACCCCACACTGTCTACTATTACCCCCAATACACCCCACACTGTCTACTATCACCCACACTGCCTATCTCCCCAATACACCCCACACTGCCTACTATCACCCCAATACACCCCACACTGCCTACTATCACCCACACTGCCTATCTCCCCAATACACCCCACACTGCCTACTATCACCCCAATACACCCCACACTGCCTACTATCACCCCAATACACCCCACACTGCCTACTATCACCCCCAATACACCCCACACTGCCTACTATCACCCCAATACACCCCACACTGCCTACTATCACCCCCAATACACCTCACACAGCCTACTATCACCCCAATACACCCCACACTGTCTACTATCACCCCCAATACACCCCACACTGCCTACTATCACCCAAATACACCCCACACTGTCTACTATCACCCCCAATACACCCCACACTGTCTACTATCACCCCACACTGCCTACTATTACCCCAATACACCCCACACTGTCTACTATCTCCCCCAATACACCCCACACTGCCTACTATCACCCCCAATACACCCCACACTGCCTACTATCACCCCCAATACACCTCACACTGCCTACTATCACCCCCAATACACCTCACACTGCCTACTATCACCCCCAATACACCCCACACTGCTGCCTATCACCCCCAATACACCCCACACTGCCGCCTATCACCCCCAATACACCCCACACTGCCTATTTCTCTAACCTCTGTGACATCCCAAAAGTACCCTTTGTTTGACATCATAGTACAATCCCCACCATACCATCACACAACACGCTGTCTACATTCACCCGTGTACAGTGTTTACAATCAGTCTGACCCGTGTACAGTGTTTACAATCAGTCTGACCCGTGTACAACGTTTACAGATAGGGTGATATATTTGTATGTGTGGGGGTGGTTCCCGCAGTCTGTGTCCCCGCACAGTGTTTACATGGTGACACAATGCTGTGTATTCATCTGATGTTACTCTTTGTGCCAAGTTAATAAATGACGAGCGAGTCAGCCAATCAGATTGTAGCTGTGCAGTGCAGCCAGGGAGGTGTGTGATTGGTCTCTCTGCTCACTGAATAGTCCAGCCTATCAGATTGCAGGCCGGTCTCACCAGACACAGGATTCTCCTTCACTGAGGAATGGTGACATAGGTGAGATATGTGGCTGCCGTATATCGTCACCTCCTCACCATATCTGTACACCCCTCAGTCTCTGCACCAGTGTGACTGCAGGCTCGGCCTAGGAGCCGACAATCTCTGTCCCTAGGAGCCGACAATCTCTGTCCCTAGGAGCCGACAATCTCTGTCCCTAGGAGCCGACAATCTCTGTCCCTAGGAGCCGACAATCTCTGTCCCTAGGAGCCGACAATCTCTGTCCCTAGGAGCCGACAATCTCTGTCCCTAGGAGCCGACAATCTCTGTCCCTAGGAGCCGACAATCTCTGTCCCTAGGAGCCGACAATCTCTGTCCCTAGGAGCCGACAATCTCTGTCCCTAGGAGCCGACAATCTCTGTCCCTAGGAGCCGACAATCTCTGTCCCTAGGAGCCGACAATCTCTGTCCCTAGGAGCCGACAATCTCTGTCCCTAGGAGCCGACTGTGTGTGCGCGCGTGTCCCCCCCCTAGGAGCCGACTGTGTGTGCCCGCGTGTCCCCCCCCCTAGGAGCCGACTGTGTGTGCCCGCGTGTCCCCCCCCTAGGAGCCGACTGTGTGTGCCCGCGTGTCCCCCCCCCTAGGAGCCGACTGTGTGTGCGCGCGCGTCCCCCCCCTAGGAGCCGACTGTGTGTGCGCGCGCGTCCCCCCCCTAGGAGCCGACTGTGTGTGCCCGCGTGTCCCCCCCCCTAGGAGCCGACTGTGTGTGCCCGCGTGTCCCCCCCCTAGGAGCCGACTGTGTGTGCCCGCGTGTCCCCCCCCTAGGAGCCGACTGTGTGTGCCCGCGTGTCCCCCCCCTAGGAGCCGACTGTGTGTGCCCGCGTGTCCCCCCCCCCCCAGGAGCCGACTGTGTGTGCTCGTGTCCCCCCCTAGGAGCCGACTGTGTGTGCGCGTGTCCCCCCCTAGGAGCCGACAGTCTAGGGGTATATGACTCATGCTGGGTTTCGGGCGCTGAGTCCAGCAGAATTCTCTTAGGATATCACATAGCAGTGCAGATGGTGGGGGGAGGGGCTCAGATTTTGCAGAGGAGCTTACATTCTATTCAGTCTGCCTGTTATTGATAGGAATGGGAGGGAAGTGGAGTGATGACCCCCCCCAGGTCAGTCTGCACTCCACTTCTGGGGCCTGTGATCATGTGACCGGGGGGGGGGGTCTCAGCAGAATCTTAGAAATGAGGGTCAAAGTTCAGGGGTGACACCACCCCTCCCCCCATTCTGTGTATTGGTGTCACCCTCTCCTCTCAGTGCTCTTTGCTTTGTATGAGGCAGGAAAGGGTTAAAGCCCTCCGACCCCAGCCCCCCCCCCCAACACGGGGCCCCCTCTAAAACCCAGCATATATGGGGCATTAGAGTCTCTGCTTACCTCCTGCACCTTGTCTGCAGTCTCTGCTTACCTCCTGCACCTTGTCTGCAGTCTCTGATCACCTCCTGCACCTTGTCTGCAGTCCCTGATCACCTCCTGCACCTTGTCTGCAGTCCCTGATCACCTCCTGCACCTTGTCTGCAGTCCCTGATCACCTCCTGCACCTTGTCTGCAGTCCCTGATCACCTCCTGCACCTTGTCTGCAGTCCCTGATCACCTCCTGCACCTTGTCTGCAGTCCCTGATCACCTCCTGCACCTTGTCTGCAGTCCCTGATCACCTCCTGCACCTTGTCTGCAGTCCCTGATCACCTCCTGCACCTTGTCTGCAGTCCCTGATCACCTCCTGCACCTTGTCTGCAGTCCCTGATCACCTCCTGCACCTTGTCTGCAGTCCCTGATCACCTCCTGCACCTTGTCTGCAGTCCCTGATCACCTCCTGCACCTTGTCTGCAGTCCCTGATCACCTCCTGCACCTTGTCTGCAGTCCCTGATCACCTCCTGCACCTTGTCTGCAGTCCCTGATCACCTCCTGCACCTTGTCTGCAGTCCCTGATCACCTCCTGCACCTTGTCTGCAGTCCCTGATCACCTCCTGCACCTTGTCTGCAGTCCCTGATCACCTCCTGCACCTTGTCTGCAGTCCCTGATCACCTCCTGCACCTTGTCTGCAGTCCCTGATCACCTCCTGCACCTTGTCTGCAGTCCCTGATCACCTCCTGCACCTTGTCTGCAGTCCCTGATCACCTCCTGCACCTTGTCTGCAGTCCCTGATCACCTCCTGCACCTTGTCTGCAGTCCCTGATCACCTCCTGCACCTTGTCTGCAGTCCCTGATCACCTCCTGCACCTTGTCTGCAGTCCCTGATCACCTCCTGCACCTTGTCTGCAGTCCCTGATCACCTCCTGCACCTTGTCTGCAGTCCCTGATCACCTCCTGCACCTTGTCTGCAGTCCCTGATCACCTCCTGCACCTTGTCTGCAGTCCCTGATCACCTCCTGCACCTTGTCTGCAGTCTCTGATCACCTCCTGCACCTTGTCTGCAGTCTCTGATCACCTCCTGCACCTTGTCTGCAGTCTCTGATCACCTCCTGCACCTTGTCTGCAGTCTCTGATCACCTCCTGCACCTTGTCTGCAGTCTCTGATCACCTCCTGCACCATGTCTGCAGTCTCTGATCACCTCCTGCACCATGTCTGCAGTCTCTGATCACCTCCTGCACCATGTCTGCAGTCTCTGATCACCTCCTGCACCATGTCTGCAGTCTCTGATCACCTCCTGCACCATGTCTGCAGTCTCTGATCACCTCCTGCACCATGTCTGCAGTCCCTGATCACCTCCTGCACCTTGTCTGCAGTCCCTGATCACCTCCTGCACCTTGTCTGCAGTCCCTGATCACCTCCTGCACCTTGTCTGCAGTCCCTGATCACCTCCTGCACCTTGTCTGCAGTCCCTGATCACCTCCTGCACCTTGTCTGCAGTCCCTGATCACCTCCTGCACCTTGTCTGCAGTCCCTGATCACCTCCTGCACCTTGTCTGCAGTCCCTGATCACCTCCTGCACCTTGTCTGCAGTCCCTGATCACCTCCTGCACCTTGTCTGCAGTCCCTGATCACCTCCTGCACCTTGTCTGCAGTCCCTGATCACCTCCTGCACCTTGTCTGCAGTCCCTGATCACCTCCTGCACCTTGTCTGCAGTCCCTGATCACCTCCTGCACCTTGTCTGCAGTCCCTGATCACCTCCTGCACCTTGTCTGCAGTCCCTGATCACCTCCTGCACCTTGTCTGCAGTCCCTGATCACCTCCTGCACCTTGTCTGCAGTCCCTGATCACCTCCTGCACCTTGTCTGCAGTCCCTGATCACCTCCTGCACCTTGTCTGCAGTCCCTGATCACCTCCTGCACCTTGTCTGCAGTCCCTGATCACCTCCTGCACCTTGTCTGCAGTCCCTGATCACCTCCTGCACCTTGTCTGCAGTCTCTGATCACCTCCTGCACCTTGTCTGCAGTCTCTGATCACCTCCTGCACCTTGTCTGCAGTCTCTGATCACCTCCTGCACCTTGTCTGCAGTCTCTGATCACCTCCTGCACCTTGTCTGCAGTCTCTGATCACCTCCTGCACCATGTCTGCAGTCTCTGATCACCTCCTGCACCATGTCTGCAGTCTCTGATCACCTCCTGCACCATGTCTGCAGTCTCTGATCACCTCCTGCACCATGTCTGCAGTCTCTGATCACCTCCTGCACCATGTCTGCAGTCTCTGATCACCTCCTGCACCATGTCTGCAGTCCCTGATCACCTCCTGCACCTTGTCTGCAGTCCCTGATCACCTCCTGCACCTTGTCTGCAGTCCCTGATCACCTCCTGCACCTTGTCTGCAGTCCCTGATCACCTCCTGCACCTTGTCTGCAGTCCCTGATCACCTCCTGCACCTTGTCTGCAGTCCCTGATCACCTCCTGCACCTTGTCTGCAGTCTCTGATCACCTCCTGTATCATTACATTCAGGGATATGCAGACACTCTGGCCTGTTGGTGATCAGACTCCTGACAGGGTAGATCAGGTGGGTGATCATGTGATCCTCCATCTCCTGGGAGGAGTGGCTCCGTGGATTGGTTGGTTCATACACAATCCCCCTCATCATTTGGGGTCTCAGAATGAACCCCTCATTGTGGGTTGTATCCCCAATCAGCCTATTATGGGATGGATGATTGGGTAAAATCCGGCCTGGGGGGGGGGGGGGGGGGGCCTCTTCCTGAAACATGGCCTTCTATGAGGACAGAGGTGAGTGAATGTGACCAGCAATATGGGTGGTCAGACGGTCACAGACTTCACTAGACACCCCAAAGGGGACGGAGTCACTCTGCAGCTTCATGAATGTTAGGACTGACCACATATTTGGGGGGGAGGGGTAGAACTGACCACACTAGTTGCAGTCTGGAGTGAAGCCTAACTCTTCCATCACATTTATGTGTGTCGGCGGATTTTTGGCATCAGTCACCCCCCCCCCCCCCCCCCCCCCCACACAGCTCTGCAGTGGGCGGGCATTTGATTCAGAAAGTGCTGATTGGTGGAAAATGCTCAGCATGCTGGAGAATATCCACAGTCCTGTCTGCAGAATGCTGATATTGGTTACAGAGATTGGTAAGAGATGATTGGATGGTCGGTGAGAGATTGCCGTGATTGGTCAGAGATGATTGGATGGTCGGTGAGAGATTACCGTGATTGGTCAGAGATGATTGGCTGGTTGGTGAGATATGGTCGGTGAGAGATGATTGCATGGTTGGTGAGAGGTTACCGTGGTTGGTCAGAGATGATTGGATGGTCAGTGAGAGTCTGCAGTGGTTGATGAGCTATGATTGGATGGTCGGTGTTGGTTATTGATTGGACAGTCGGTGAGGTAATAGGAATTGCAGTCACGGTTTAGTGCACTGAGCCAACAAACATCTAAATATAGAGCCCTGCAGTGACCTAAATATTGTATGAATGGAGAGGCGTGGCGGAGGACAGCCCCCCTCCCGGTGATGTCACACTGTGCTCAGTATCCAGGAGACGTCTAGAGATGACCTCATACATATTTGATGGCGGTGATCTGTGACTCCTCTCCATTCTTCTGCTGGTGGTGTCGCCTGCCACCATAAATCAGAGGTCTGGTCACACGTCTTCTGCTCTGAGGAGGTTGGTGTCCCCTGTCCCCATAAATCAGAGGTCTGGTCACATGTCTTCTGGATCTATGAGGAGGTTGGTGTCACCTGTCCCCAGAAATCAGAGGTCTAGTCACACGTCTTCTGCTCTATGAGGAGGTTGGTGTCACCTGTCACCATAAATCGGAGGTCTGGTCACACGTCTTCTGCTCTGAGGAGGTTGGTGTCCCCTGTCCCCATAAATCGGAGGTCTGGTCACACATCTTCTGCTCTATGAGGAGGTTGGTGTCCCCTGTCCCCATAAATCAGAGGTCTGGTCACACGTCTTCTGATCTATGAGGAGGTTGGTGTCCCCTGTCCCCATAAATCGGAGGTCTGGTCACACATCTTCTGCTCTGAGGAGGTTGGTGTCCCCTGTCCCCATAAATCAGAGGTCTGGTCTCATGTCTTCTGCTCTATGAGGAGGTTGGTGTCCCCTATCCCCATAAATCAGAGGTCTGGTCACACGTCTTCTGCTCTATGAGGAGGTTGGTGTCCCCTGTCCCCATAAATCAGAGGTCTGGTCTCATGTCTTCTGCTCTATGAGGAGGTTGGTGTCCCCTGTCCCCATAAATCAGAGGTCTGGTCTCATGTCTTCTGCTCTATGAGGAGGTTGGTGTCCCCTGTCCCCATAAATCAGAGGTCTGGTCTCATGTCTTCTGCTCTATGAGGAGGTTGGTGTCCCCTGTCCCCATAAATCGGAGGTCTGGTCACACATCTTCTGCTCTATGAGGAGGTTGGTGTCCCCTGTCCCCATAAATCAGAGGTCTGGTCACACGTCTTCTGATCTATGAGGAGGTTGGTGTCCCCTGTCCCCATAAATCGGAGGTCTGGTCACACATCTTCTGCTCTGAGGAGGTTGGTGTCCCCTGTCCCCATAAATCAGAGGTCTGGTCTCATGTCTTCTGCTCTATGAGGAGGTTGGTGTCCCCTATCCCCATAAATCAGAGGTCTGGTCACACGTCTTCTGCTCTATGAGGAGGTTGGTGTCCCCTGTCCCCATAAATCAGAGGTCTGGTCTCATGTCTTCTGCTCTATGAGGAGGTTGGTGTCCCCTGTCCCCATAAATCGGAGGTCTGGTCACACGTCTTCTGCTCTGAGGAGGTTGGTGTCCCCTATCCCCATAAATCGGAGGTCTGGTCACACATCTTCTGCTCTGAGGAGGTTGGTGTCACCTGTCCCCATAAATCGGAGGTCTGGTCACACGTCTTCTGCTCTGAGGAGGTTGGTGTCCCCTGTCCCCATAAATCGGAGGTCTGGTCACACGTCTTCTGCTCTGAGGAGGTTGGTGTCCCCTGTCCCCATAAATCGGAGGTCTGGTCACATGTCTTCTGATCTATGAGGAGGTTGGTGTCCCCTGTCCCCATAAATCGGAGGTCTGGTCACACGTCTTCTGTCTATGAGGAGGTTGGTGTCACCTGTCCCCATAAATCGGAGGTCTGGTCACACGTCTTCTGCTCTATGAGGTTGGTGTCCCCTGTCCCCATAAATCGGAGGTCTGGTCACATGTCTTCTGTCTATGAGGAGGTTGGTGTCCCCTTCCCCCATAAATCGGAGGTCTGGTCACATGTCTTCTGCTCTATGAGGAGGTTGGTGTCCCCCTGTCCCCATAAATCGGAGGTCTGGTCACATGTCTTCTGATCTATGAGGTTGGTGTCCCCTGTCCCCATAAATCAGAGGTCTGGTCACACGTCTTCTGTCTATGAGGAGGTTGGTGTCCCCTTCCCCCATAAATCGGAGGTCTGGTCACATGTCTTCTGTCTATGAGGAGGTTGGTGTCACCTGTCCCCATAAATCGGAGGTCTGGTCACATGTCTTCTGTCTATGAGGAGGTTGGTGTCACCTGTCCCCATAAATCGGAGGTCTGGTCACACGTCTTCTGCTCTATGAGGAGGTTGGTGTCCCCTGTCCCCATAAATCGGAGGTCTGGTCTCATGTCTTCTGCTCTATGAGGAGGTTGGTGTCCCCTGTCCCCATAAATCGGAGGTCTGGTCACACGTCTTCTGCTCTATGAGGAGGTTGGTGTCCCCTGTCCCCATAAATCGGAGGTCTGGTCTCATGTCTTCTGCTCTATGAGGAGGTTGGTGTCCCCTGTCCCCATAAATCAGAGGTCTGGTCTCATGTCTTCTGCTCTATGAGGAGGTTGGTGTCCCCTGTCCCCATAAATCGGAGGTCTGGTCACACGTCTTCTGCTCTATGAGGAGGTTGGTGTCCCCTATCCCCATAAATCGGAGGTCTGGTCACACATCTTCTGCTCTATGAGGAGGTTGGTGTCCCCTGTCCCCATAAATCGGAGGTCTGGTCACACGTCTTCTGCTCTGAGGAGGTTGGTGTCCCCTGTCCCCATAAATCGGAGGTCTGGTCACACGTCTTCTGTCTATGAGGAGGTTGGTGTCACCTGTCCCCATAAATCGGAGGTCTGGTCACACGTCTTCTGATCTATGAGGAGGTTGGTGTCCCCTGTCCCCATAAATCGGAGGTCTGGTCACACGTCTTCTGCTCTGAGGAGGTTGGTGTCCCCTGTCCCCATAAATCGGAGGTCTGGTCACGTGTCTTCTGATCTATGAGGAGGTTGGTGTCCCCTGTCCCCATAAATCGGAGGTCTGGTCACATGTCTTCTGTCTATGAGGAGGTTGGTGTCCCCTGTCCCCATAAATCAGAGGTCTGGTCACACGTCTTCTGTCTATGAGGAGGTTGGTGTCCCCTGTCCCCATAAATCAGAGGTCTGGTCACACGTCTTCTGTCTATGAGGAGGTTGGTGTCCCCTGTCCCCATAAATCGGAGGTCTGGTCACGTGTCTTCTGATCTATGAGGAGGTTGGTGTCCCCTGTCCCCATAAATCGGAGGTCTGGTCACACATCTTCTGCTCTATGAGGAGGTTGGTGTCCCCTGTCCCCATAAATCGGAGGTCTGGTCACACGTCTTCTGCTCTATGAGGTTGGTGTCCCCTGTCCCCATAAATCGGAGGTCTGGTCACACGTCTTCTGCTCTGAGGAGGTTGGTGTCCCCTTCCCCCATAAATCGGAGGTCTGGTCACACGTCTTCTGATCTATGAGGAGGTTGGTGTCCCCTGTCCCCATAAATCGGAGGTCTGGTCACATGTCTTCTGTCTATGAGGAGGTTGGTGTCCCCTTCCCCCATAAATCGGAGGTCTGGTCACATGTCTTCTGCTCTATGAGGAGGTTGGTGTCCCCTGTCCCCATAAATCAGAGGTCTGGTCACACGTCTTCTGTCTATGAGGAGGTTGGTGTCCCCTTCCCCCATAAATCGGAGGTCTGGTCACATGTCTTCTGTCTATGAGGAGGTTGGTGTCACCTGTCCCCATAAATCGGAGGTCTGGTCACACATCTTCTGCTCTATGAGGAGGTTGGTGTCCCCTGTCCCCATAAATCGGAGGTCTGGTCACATGTCTTCTGTCTATGAGGAGGTTGGTGTCCCCTGTCCCCATAAATCGGAGGTCTGGTCACACGTCTTCTGTCTATGAGGAGGTTGGTGTCACCTGTCCCCATAAATCAGAGGTCTGGTCTCATGTCTTCTGTCTATGAGGAGGTTGGTGTCCCCTGTCCCCATAAATCAGAGGTCTGGTCACACGTCTTCTGCTCTATGAGGAGGTTGGTGTCCCCTGTCCCCATAAATCAGAGGTCTGGTCTCATGTCTTCTGTCTATGAGGAGGTTGGTGTCACCTGTCCCCATAAATCGGAGGTCTGGTCACACGTCTTCTGCTCTATGAGGAGGTTGGTGTCCCCTGTCCCCATAAATCAGAGGTCTGGTCTCATGTCTTCTGTCTATGAGGAGGTTGGTGTCACCTGTCCCCATAAATCGGAGGTCTGGTCACACGTCTTCTGCTCTATGAGGAGGTTGGTGTCCCCTGTCCCCATAAATCGGAGGTCTGGTCACATGTCTTCTGTCTATGAGGAGGTTGGTGTCCCCTGTCCCCATAAATCAGAGGTCTGGTCACACGTCTTCTGTCTGAGGAGGTTGGTGTCACCTGTCCCCATAAATCGGAGGTCTGGTCACATGTCTTCTGCTCTATGAGGAGGTTTGTGTCCCCTGTCCCCATAAATCGGAGGTCTGGTCACACATCTTCTGCTCTGAGGAGGTTGGTGTCACGCAATGCCCTTCTATTCATAGAGGAGATGTGCAGCTGTAGGAGCCGTGTGTGTGACCTGTACAGGTGGTGGGAGGGGGAGGTTGCAGGCAGTGATCGGTGGCCGGGGGTTTCCTCCACCCTGCAGAGAACGTTCTGGAATATTCAGTATGGAGGGTGACCTCACCTCTTCTCTCTCTGATGGGGAATAAGGAGTTTCTTCTTTCCAGTAGATGAGGAAATCTATTTTCTGGACAAGAATAAATGTTTCTGCTCGGTGATGTCGGGGGGGTCCCAGTAGGGGCGATCTCCCCTACACCCCCTGTGTAGGGACAGCTGGCCTCCACGGGGCCCCATCATCAGATATCTGCTGAATCCCGACCACCTTCCTATTTATTATAATGTGTAAATAATTGTCTGCAAGGTTTCACAATGCTATCCTGTCGGTTATAAAATGTCGTCATCCAATGAGATTGTGTAGGCTGAAAACGATCGATACTCATGTTTGGGGATAAGGGGTCACATGACGCTGTGCTGTCATTGGATGACGTCCTCCATAGAGCTTATCTGTAAGACTCCAGTCTAGGTGTGTGCAGGCCAGATCCTATAAACCTTTTTATGGCAGACCTGTGATCTCACCGACTTGTTTATGGTGACTTGTAATCTTTCTCCAGCAGAACAGCCCCGTCACCCATGGGATGTACGTGGAGGCAGAGGCGACCTTCAGCGACTCGGAGCTCTTCCCTGATGAGGAGACTTTAACGCCGGCCCATCAAGATGTCCACCATGAATCGGACTTGGACAGCGCCATCGAGAGCACACCGAGCTCGGAGGTTTCTGATGAATGCCGCAGCGATGGGAAGGCAGAGGATGTTCATGGGCTCTACTTACCCGAAGAGCGGTAAGTGGGAATACATGGCTCTGGATGAGGAGATCCAGACTAGATCCTGAATGGAGAGGAGAAGAGCTGCGATTTGGGCTTCTCTCTCTTCATTGGTGTTCCTGTTGTCTCCTGACTCTCACAATTTTCTATCCCCCTCAGGAACCTTCTCAACCCTTCGGCCTTGTCGGAGTTCTCCAGCCATTCCACAGCCTCTGTCATCAGTGGTGAGGAGCAGTTTGAGGACTATGGGGAAGGAGATGATGTGGATTACGCCCCCAGCAGCCCGTGCCCTGATGATGAAAGTCGAACCAATGCCTTCTCTGACCTGGGCTCCTCCGTCCCCTCCAGGTGAGCAAAGAAATGATTAATTGGCTTCTTGATAAATGCCAAATACCAGGCTAAAATCTCTCTAACCGCTATTGGGACTATGATCACACCAACACCTGCTCGGGGCTCCAGGCTGCCCTTCGTAAGGTTCTGGAGAGCTAGTGACACATTGGTGCTTTGTTTACAGGGCCTCTATATTTACAATGATATACATTCTCCACATGGCCTCAGTCTCTGATCTCCACCACAGGTCTTTCCATGCTTTTGTTCCTGCCTATGGCCAGTCTTATGGTGCCCACAGTCCTAGGTGGGAGGATCGGTTGAACAGGAATGATCCCCCCCCACCACCTGTGTGCACAAAACATGCTATAACTTTGTGTCCATGGAGAGACACTGCTTATTACAACTAAAGCCATCTGATTGAGTCGGCATGTAGCGGCATCTCCCTCTAGCACCCTAGTCGGCGTGTAGCAGCGCCTCCCTCTAGCACCTAGTCGGCGTGTAGCAGCGCCTCCCTCTAGCACCCTAGTCGGCGTGTAGCTGCATCTCCACCTCCCTCTAGCACCCTAGTCGGCGTGTAGCTACATCTCCACCTCCCTCTAGCGCCCCAGTCGGCGTGTAGCTACATCTCCACCTCCCTCTAGCGCCCCAGTTGGCGTGCAGCGGCACCTCCCTCTAGCTCCCCAGTCGGCGTGCAGCGGCACCTCCCTCTAGCTCCCTCTACTATCAGTCAGTGTTTAGCTGGGTTTGCATTACACAGGAACTGTACAGAGCTGGGAGTCTCTGATCACCATCACAAAGAGATGCAAATGTCTCATTTCACTTCACATCTGTCACTTTAGTAAACAGAAGGGTGAAAATGTAACACCCGGCACGTTTTCCACAACTATTGATGACGATTTGCACCCCATGCCTGTCTGATATAATAGATTTCCTGTACACTGACGCAGATTCTTCCCCCTCGCAGTGCCGGACAGACTCCTCGTAAAATGAGGCACATGTACAACAGCGAGTTACTGGACATGTATTGTACGCAGTGCTGCAAGAAGATCACCCTGCTGAACGACCTGGAGGCCCGCCTGAAGAACCTCAAAGCCAACAGGTGACTCTTCCCATCAGTCTGATCTGATTAAATCTTTCTTACCCTGATTGTGGGGAGGGATGGGTTCCAGGACAGAGGAATAATGGAAGGATGTGTGAGATGAACAGCATGGGAGACGGAGCCCAGACAGTAAACACTGATCACAATGGTGCCATTATATCATGGAGACATTGTATACGAACACATCTATACAATACACATGGAGGAAGGCCAGATTACATTGTGACCACATGACCTTCCCTAATTAAACACCAATGATATTCTGAAGACCTAACAATGGACTCCGCAAATTGGTACCTTTTTAGCACTGATAGAGTTCAGGCTGTGCATGTGGAGTTCCAGTAGAACACAATGCTGCTCTATGGTGAATGGAGATTACTGTACATAGTTGCAAGCCAGGGTACACAAAGTTTGACTGAGCATAATGGGGGTGGATGGAGCAATGGGGTCAGGCCCAGATGGAAAGTGTGATGAGGTTGTACACAGGTGATCCAGGCAAAAGATTCAGGCCCAGGTGGTCATTATGATGGGGGTCAGGCCCAGGTGGATGGAGTAATGGGGTCAGGTCTGTGAACAAAATGATGGGGTTAGATCAGAGGATTGAGCAATGGGATCAAGCCCAAGTTCATAGTATGACGAGGCCATGCTCAGATGGTTGGAGTCAGAGCTGGGTAAATAGAAAGATGATCTGAGGCCTAGAAAGGCATGGGTGTACAGGATATTGGAGTCAGGCCTTTCTACACACAGTGATGGCCGGAGGACGGGGTGGGTGGTGTGATTGGGGTCAGGCCTGGGTACATGCAGTGATGGTCGGAGGACGGGGTGGGTGGTGTGATTGGGGTCAGGCCTGGGTACACGCAGTGATGGTCTGAGGACGGGGTGGGTGGTGTGATTGGGGTCAGGCCTGGGTACACGCAGTGATGGTCTGAGGACGGGGTGGGTGGTGTGATTGGGGTCAGGCCTGGGTACACGCAGTGATGGCCAGAGGACGGGGTGGGTGGTGTGATTGGGGTCAGGCCTGGGTACACGCAGTGATGGTCGGAGGACGGGGTGGGTGGTGTGATTGGGGTCAGGCCTGGGTACACGCAGTGATGGTCGGAGGACGGGGTGGGTGGTGTGATTGGGGTCAGGCCTGGGTACACGCAGTGATGGCCGGAGAACGGGGTGGGTGGTGTGATTGGGGTCAGGCCTGGGTACACGCAGTGATGGCCGGAGGACGGGATGGGTGGTGTGATTGGGGTCAGGCCTGGGTACACGCAGTGATGGTCGGAGGACGGGGTGGGTGGTGTGATTGGGGTCAGGCCTGGGTACACGCAGTGATGGCCGGAGAACGGGGTGGGTGGTGTGATTGGGGTCAGGCCTGGGTACACGCAGTGATGGTCTGAGGACGGGGTGGGTGGTGTGATTGGGGTCAGGCCTGGGTACACGCAGTGATGGCCGGAGGACGGGGTGGGTGGTGTGATTGGGGTCAGGCCTGGGTACACGCAGTGATGGCCGGAGGACGGGGTGGGTGGTGTGATTGGGGTCAGGCCTGGGTACACGCAGTGATGGCCGGAGAACGGGGTGGGTGGTGTGATTGGGGTCAGGCCTGGGTACACGCAGTGATGGCCGGAGGACGGGGTGGGTGGTGTGATTGGGGTCAGGCCTGGGTACACGCAGTGATGGTCGGAGGACGGGGTGGGTGGTGTGATTGGGGTCAGGCCTGGGTACACGCAGTGATGGTCTGAGGACGGGGTGGGTGGTGTGATTGGGGTCAGGCCTGGGTACACGCAGTGATGGTCTGAGGACGGGGTGGGTGGTGTGATTGGGGTCAGGCCTGGGTACACGCAGTGATGGCCGGAGAACGGGGTGGGTGGTGTGATTGGGGTCAGGCCTGGGTACACGCAGTGATGGCCGGAGGACGGGGTGGGTGGTGTGATTGGGGTCAGGCCTGGGTACACGCAGTGATGGCCGGAGGACGGGGTGGGTGGTGTGATTGGGGTCAGGCCTGGGTACACGCAGTGATGGTCGGAGGACGGGGTGGGTGGTGTGATTGGGGTCAGGCCTGGGTACACGCAGTGATGGTCGGAGGACGGGGTGGGTGGTGTGATTGGGGTCAGGCCTGGGTACACGCAGTGATGGTCGGAGGACGGGGTGGGTGGTGTGATTGGGGTCAGGCCTGGGTACACGCAGTGATGGCCGGAGAACGGGGTGGGTGGTGTGATTGGGGTCAGGCCTGGGTACACGCAGTGATGGTCTGAGGACGGGGTGGGTGGTGTGATTGGGGTCAGGCCTGGGTACACGCAGTGATGGCCGGAGAACGGGGTGGGTGGTGTGATTGGGGTCAGGCCTGGGTACACGCAGTGATGGCCGGAGAACGGGGTGGGTGGTGTGATTGGGGTCAGGCCTGGGTACACGCAGTGATGGCCGGAGAACGGGGTGGGTGGTGTGATTGGGGTCAGGCCTGGGTACACGCAGTGATGGCCGGAGGACGGGATGGGTGGTGTGATTGGGGTCAGGCCTGGGTACACGCAGTGATGGTCGGAGAACGGGGTGGGTGGTGTGATTGGGGTCAGGCCTGGGTACACGCAGTGATGGCCGGAGAACGGGGTGGGTGGTGTGATTGGGGTCAGGCCTGGGTACACGCAGTGATGGCCGGAGGACGGGATGGGTGGTGTGATTGGGGTCAGGCCTGGGTACACGCAGTGATGGCCGGAGGACGGGATGGGTGGTGTGATTGGGGTCAGGCCTGGGTACACGCAGTGATGGTCGGAGAACGGGGTGGGTGGTGTGATTGGGGTCAGGCCTGGGTACACGCAGTGATGGCCGGAGAACGGGGTGGGTGGTGTGATTGGGGTCAGGCCTGGGTACACGCAGTGATGGCCGGAGGACGGGATGGGTGGTGTGATTGGGGTCAGGCCTGGGTACACGCAGTGATGGTCGGAGGACGGGGTGGGTGGTGTGATTGGGGTCAGGCCTGGGTACACGCAGTGATGGTCGGAGGACGGGGTGGGTGGTGTGATTGGGGTCAGTTAATGTTCATTCTGTAGGTATTAATATGTTCTTATTTTTTTTTTTCACTTGCAGCCCAAACAGAAAGATCACCAGCACAGCATTTGGGAGGTAAGTCCCACCTCTGTAGGGGGTAAATTGGAGATTTGGGGTACTGCCAGTGTATGGACTCGGGAGAGAAGAGGGTTTGCTCACAGGTCATGTGACTTTTTTCTTTTGCAGGCAGCTCTTCCACAACAGTAACCTGAGTAGTAGTAATGGCAGCACAGAGGACCTCTTCCGGGACAGCATTGACTCCTGTGACAATGACATCACAGAGAAGGTAGGTGTGCGTGTGCTGAAAATGCTGAGAATTATTCTCTTCTAGCATTTGAGGAATAATTACCAGCAATTCCTTCATTTTCTGGCAAGGATATCAGATTGGCTTCTCTGAATTTCCATATTTCCTACACAGTGTGCACTGAAATAAGTTCTGTCCATCACTAAATATGGTAGCCGGGTGCTTCTTCCACTATGACATAGGATAATTTTACCCTGGCGGTGTGGCACCACCCTCTCCTACTACCACACAGGATCCTTCCACCCTGGCAGTGTGGCACCACCCTCTCCTACTACCACACAGGATCTCTTTCCGCCCTGGCACTGTGACATCATCCTCTCCTGCTACCACACAGGATCTCTTTCCGCCCTGGCACTGTGACATCATCCTCTCCTGCTACCACACAGGATCCCTCCACCCCGGCGCTGTGACGTCATCCTCTACTGCTACCACACAGGATCCCTCCACCCTGGCGCTGTGACCTCATCCTCCCCTGCTACCACACAGGATCCCTCCACCCAGGCGCTGTGACGTCATCCTTTCCTGCTACCATACAGGATCCCTCCATCCTGGCGCTGTGACGTCATCCTCTCCTGCTATCACACAGGATCCCTCCACCCAGGCGCTGTGACGTTATCCTTTCCTGCCACCACACAGGATCCCTCCACCCTGGCGCTGTGACGTCATCCTTTCCTGCTACCACACAGGATCCCTCCGCCCTGGCGCTGTGACACCATCCTCTCCCACTACCACACAGGATCCCTCCACCCCGGCGCTGTGACACCATCCTCTCCTGCTACCACACAGGATCCTTCGACCTGGCATTGTGATACCACCCCACCCCCTGCTACTACACAGGATCCTTCACCCTGGCGCTGTTATACCACCCCCCCCCCCCCCCTGCTACCACACAGGATCTCTCCACCCCGGCGCTGTGGCGTCATCCTCTCCTGCTACCACACAGGATCCCTCCACATTGGTCTGTTCCATCTCCCTGTATAATGCTGTTACAAGCTCATCTTGTGGCCTCAGCTGATTTTCGCACATTTACCGTCAGCTGAGGACGCGATGGATTAATCGCAGAGTTCCCGGCACACTTTGTCTCCTGGATTTCCATAAACCATCTTAAGTCAAATCTCCACATTGCGGTCAAACTTTTAATTCTCCTGATGACTTCTGTCTCCAGAATTAGGGCGACCTCACCTCCACTCTCCGTCTTGTGTGCAGAAATGAATGGGGCACGCTTTCCTAACATTCACCGTGGTGAATCTTCACCAACTTCAGAACTGCTGCGCCCATCTCCCCTGTGCCCGCGTGTGATCCCAGTTTGATCGTATTGCTCTATTGATATGGAAGCTGCATGTTCTGGAGACGGTGGATGAGAATGGCTCCATGTTAGGCAACAAGTTAGCATAAAACTGGGTATAGCAGAGGTGTGTGATGACCCCTAGTGGCGGAAGCAGGGGTGACACTGTTGTAGTCCACGAGCATCTTGTGGTTAGAAATTATTTCAAGCCAATGCTGCCCCCTGCTGGCTGATTGCTTGAGCTGCAGAAATGACAGAGGTAATTTAAAAATGTCTGTCCCTGTCACAGGTCAGTTACCTGGAGAAGAAGGTGACAGAGCTGGAGAACGACAACCAGACAAACGGAGATGTCAAGTCCAAATTAAAGCATGAGAACACCCAGCTGGTGCACAGGTGAGCCATAGAAAGACTTGACAGGCAGAGAAGAGTGACAGATGATAGACTGAGGTGACATAAGGAAGTGATAGGCAGACGGGACAAAGGGGACAGACAGACACCTGAGAGAGAGAACAGGCGGAGGCAGATGAGATGAGGGAGACAAGCAGGAGAGAGAGAGAGAGGGGTGGGGGCCCGGATGGTGGACAGGCAGATACAATAGAGGGGAAATTGTCAGACAGATGGGGAGGCAAATCAAATGGAACAGGCCATTGAGACACAGGGGGCAGGCGGTGGGCAGGGAGGCAGAGGAGGTGCAGTGGGCAGGGAGGCAGAGGAGGTGCAGTGGGCAGGGAGGCAGAGGAGGTGCAGTGGGCAGGGAGGCAGAGGAGGTGCAGTGGGCAGGGAGGCAGAGGAGGTGCAGTGGGCAGGGAGGCAGAGGAGGTGCAGTGGGCAGGGAGGCAGAGGAGGTGCAGTGGGCAGGGAGGCAGAGGAGGTGCAGTGGGCAGGGAGGCAGAGGAGGTGCAGTGGGCAGGGAGGCAGAGGAGGTGCAGTGGGCAGGGAGGCAGAGGAGGTGCAGTGGGCAGAGGAGATGCAGGGAGCAGGCGGTGGGCAGGAAGGCAGAGGAGACACAGGGGGGAGGTGCAGTGGGCAGGGAGGCAGAGGAGACGCAGGGAGGCAGGCGGTGGACTGGGAGGCAGAGGAGACGCATGGGGGCAGGCGGTGGACTGGGAGGCAGAGGAGACGCATGGGGGCAGGCGGTGGACTGGGAGGCAGACTAGACGCATGGGGTCAGGCGGTGGACTGGGAGGCAGACGAGACGCATGGGGGCAGGCGGTGGACTGGGAGGCAGACTAGACGCATGGGGGCAGGCGGTGGACTGGGAGGCAGACTAGACGCATGGGGTCAGGCGGTGGACTGGGAGGCAGACTAGACGCATGGGGTCAGGCGGTGGACTGGGAGGCAGACGAGACGCATGGGGTCAGGCGGTGGACTGGGAGGCAGACGAGACGCATGGGGTCAGGCGGTGGACTGGGAGGCAGACGAGACGCATGGGGTCAGGCGGTGGACTGGGAGGCAGACGAGACGCATGGGGTCAGGCGGTGGACTGGGAGGCAGACGAGACGCATGGGGTCAGGCGGTGGACTGGGAGGCAGACGAGACGCATGGGGTCAGGCGGTGGACTGGGAGGCAGACGAGACGCATGGGGTCAGGCGGTGGACTGGGAGGCAGACGAGACGCATGGGGGTCAGGCGGTGGACTGGGAGGCAGACGAGACGCATGGGGGCAGGCGGTGGACTGGGAGGCAGACGAGACGCATGGGGGCAGGCGGTGGACTGGGAGGCAGACGAGACGCATGGGGGCAGGCGGTGGACTGGGAGGCAGACGAGACGCATGGGGGCAGGCGGTGGACTGGTTGGCAGACTGGGAGGCAGACGAGACGCATGGGGTCAGGCGGTGGACTGGGAGGCAGACTAGACGCATGGGGGCAGGCGGTGGACTGGGAGGCAGACTAGACGCATGGGGGCAGGCGGTGGACTGGGAGGCAGACTAGACGCATGGGGGCAGGCGGTGGACTGGGAGGCAGACGAGACGCATGGGGGCAGGCGGTGGACTGGGAGGCAGACGAGACGCATGGGGGCAGGCGGTGGACTGGGAGGCAGACGAGACGCATGGGGGCAGGCGGTGGACTGGGAGGCAGACGAGACGCATGGGGGCAGGCGGTGGACTGGTTGGCAGACTGGGAGGCAGACGAGACGCATGGGGTCAGGCGGTGGACTGGGAGGCAGACTAGACGCATGGGGGCAGGCGGTGGACTGGGAGGCAGACTAGACGCATGGGGGCAGGCGGTGGACTGGGAGGCAGACTAGACGCATGGGGGCAGGCGGTGGACTGGGAGGCAGACGAGACGCATGGGGTCAGGCGGTGGACTGGGAGGCAGACGAGACGCATGGGGTCAGGCGGTGGACTGGGAGGCAGACTAGACGCATGGGGTCAGGCGGTGGACTGGGAGGCAGACGAGACGCATGGGGTCAGGCGGTGGACTGGGAGGCAGACGAGACGCATGGGGTCAGGCGGTGGACTGGGAGGCAGACGAGACGCATGGGGTCAGGCGGTGGACTGGGAGGCAGACGAGACGCATGGGGTCAGGCGGTGGACTGGGAGGCAGACGAGACGCATGGGGGCAGGCGGTGGACTGGGAGGCAGACTAGACGCATGGGGGCAGGCGGTGGACTGGGAGGCAGACGAGACGCATGGTGGCAGGCGGTGGACTGGGAGGCAGACTAGACGCATGGGGGCAGGCGGTGGACTGGGAGGCAGACGAGACGCATGGTGGCAGGCGGTGGACTGGGAGGCAGACTAGACGCATGGGGGCAGGCGGTGGACTGGGAGGCAGACGAGACGCATGGTGGCAGGCGGTGGACTGGGAGGCAGACTAGACGCATGGGGTCAGGCGGTGGACTGGGAGGCAGACTAGACGCATGGGGGCAGGCGGTGGACTGGGAGGCAGACGAGACGCATGGTGGCAGGCGGTGGACTGGGAGGCAGACTAGACGCATGGGGGCAGGCGGTGGACTGGGAGGCAGACGAGACGCATGGTGGCAGGCGGTGGACTGGGAGGCAGACTAGACGCATGGGGGCAGGCGGTGGACTGGGAGGCAGACGAGACGCATGGTGGCAGGCGGTGGACTGGGAGGCAGACTAGACGCATGGGGTCAGGCGGTGGACTGGGAGGCAGACTAGACGCATGGGGGCAGGCGGTGGACTGGGAGGCAGACGAGACGCATGGTGGCAGGCGGTGGACTGGGAGGCAGACTAGACGCATGGGGTCAGGCGGTGGACTGGGAGGCAGACTAGACGCATGGGGGCAGGCGGTGGACTGGGAGGCAGACGAGACGCATGGGGGCAGGCGGTGGACTGGGAGGCAGACTAGACGCATGGGGTCAGGCGGTGGACTGGGAGGCAGACGAGACGCATGGGGCAGGTGGTGGACAGATTTGATTGTGATGGAATATGCGGTCTGCAGGGTACATGAACTGGAAGAACTGTTAAAGGACCAGGAGACCAGGTCGGATCAGGTTCTGGATGAGGAGCTGAAGCGACATAGGGAAACGTATTCCAGGTTGCAGAAGGAAAAGGGAACAGAGATCGAACTGCTGAACGCCAGGTAACGTCTCTCCACACTTCTATTCTCTCACTAAAGGCCAGACTGAGACTGTGTCCCCAGAAAGTAGCCCACAAGGATCGGGGGTCACCCCAGTGCAAACCCTGAATTCAGTGAAATCCCAGAATCCTCTTGCCTGTTGCTCCAGTAATGAAGCAATATGTGAGCTACATAATGGTGTGGAAGTGGAATGATGACCATGGTTTAACCACTCCCTACTCCATACAGACACATAATACACAGCGATCCCTACCACGGTTTATTTTATTGTCTGGTCCATGAAGAGGACCCGTCTTTATACGAAGATGAGCCAAAAAGTTCCAACTTTCTGTCCGTGTTTCAGGGTTCAGGAGCTGGAGGAGGAGAATGAAGAGTTGCTAACCAGCATCACCAGACTGAAGTCTCATACAGAGAGGATAGATGAGGTGAGCACTAGGGGTATGAGGAGCCCAAGGGGAGTTCTGTGGGGGGTGGGGGTACTGGGCAGGGGAGCCCCCCAGGTTTTATTGTCAAACGTTAACTGGAGAAGCTGAAGTTAGAAGCTGATTGGCTTCCATGTACAGCTGCACCAGATTCTGAGTGCTCCAATTGTGGTAAATCTCCCCCAATGAGAGTCTCTCTATCTATTCCTGCATATAAAGTTGTTGTTCTTTTTGCTCCTCAGGAGAGACAGCGCATGTCTGATAGGCTGGAGGACACCAGCCTGCGGCTGAAAGATGAGATGGATCTGTACAAGAAAATGATGGATAAATTACGGCAAAACCGGCAGAACTTCCAGCGGGAACGTGAAGCCACGCAAGAGGTGTGAATGTGCAGATTTATAATTGGGATTTGGACCCCTTCTCATTCTATTCTTTGGTCTCTTCCTGTAAATTCCTAATACTTCATAATACATTGGCCCCTAGAAGGCGCTATACTAAGTATCCATTAAAAGCTGCATAAAATATCATATTCTGTGATTTCCTCCACCCGCTCCCAGTACAGGGGGCTTGGGGGGCTGCTGTCCGTTCTGTGACCCGCTCCCCTCTGACTTTCCTGTAATAATTGGCCTACTATCTAGGATGATGATGATAATGATCTGTTTGCTTTGTACATTTGCAGCTGATTGAAGATCTGCGGAAGGAGCTGGAGCACCTGCAGGTGTACCGCTTGGACTGCGAGCGGAATGGTCGGGGACGGAGCTCGTCGTCGGGACTGTACGAATACAACGCCAAAACCCGCGAATCTGAGCTGGAGCAGGAGATCAAACGCCTCAAACTAGTAATGATTCTCTTATATCTGGAGGGGGCGCTATCAGTTCAAATTGTCTGCCATTAATCCATCCAGAAAGACAAGAAACAAAAGCTGCAGTTTTCTGATACAAAGTTTAAAATTAGCGATATTATCACTCTCCTTCTTTCTTCTTTTTCTTCTTTCTTCTTTTTCTTCTTCTTTCTTTTTCTTCTTTCTTTTTCTTCTTGGCTGCTAGCCCCCCCATGTGGCGGATTGGGGGTGGTGATTTTCTTCTGCAAGATTTGGAGAAAGGGGATTTTTAAGTAAAAATAGGATTTTTATAACAGCGTACCTGTAAAATCCTTTTCTTTGAGGTACATCACAGGACACAGAGCCATAGTAGTTACTATGTGGGTTATAGGCCACCTTCAGGTGATGGACACTGGCACACCCTAAGACACGAAGTCCACTCCCTATATAACCCCTTCCACTACCGGGAGTACCTCCGTTTTGTAGCAAAGCAATACACGTGTATACCAAAAAGAAGGGTGGGTTTTTTTTTTTTTATTAATACAGGTAAGCTGTTATAAAAATCCTATTTTCTTATGGTACATCACGGGACACAGAGCAATAGTACTTACTATGTGGGATGTCCCAGAGCAATGGCAACTGAAGGGAGGGAGACACAACAAAATAAGGGCACCAAGAGACTAGAGGACTCATACTGCAGCCTGCAGTACACTGCACCCAAAGGAGATATCCTCATGACCTTTTACATCTACCTGATAGAATCTGGTAAATGTATGGACTGAAGACCAAGTTGCGGCCTTACATATCTGAGCCATGGAGACTTGGTGATGCACCGCCCAAGAAGCACTAACAGCCCTGGAGAAGTGTGCTTTTTAAATGAAAAGGAGTTATTTTCCTCTTTAGACCATAAGCTTGGACAATCGCTTGATGAATCCATTTAAAAATGGTAGATTTCGACACTGCCTGTCCTCCTTCAGGACCGTCTGGCAACACAAATAAAACATCTGTTTTACAAATCTGAGTGGTCACTTTCAAATAGACCTTGACCGCTCTCACCACATCAAGAGAATGTAGTGACCTTTCTTCCACAGAACGAGGTTCTGGAAAAAAAATGAAGGCGGAACAATATCCTGGTTCAAATGAAAACCGGACACTACCTTGGGTAGGAAATTAGGATGAGGCGGCAATACAACCTCATCCTTATTAATAAACCAATATGGCTCTTTACAAGAAAGAGCAGCCAACTCTGATACTCTTCTAGCAGAAGATATGAAAAACCAAGACAATTTTCCTTGTCACGAGGACCAAGGGAATATGTTGTATCGGCTCAAAAGGCTGTTTCTGTAATGCCAACAGGACTAAATTCAAGTCCCAAGGGTTCAGGGGTGACCCAACTGGAGGATTAATCCTTGTTACCCCTCGAATAAAGTTATGAACCAGAGAGAGTGAAACAAGTGGTCGTTGGAAAAAAAAAAACACAGATAAGGCCAACATCTGGCCTTTAGTAGAACTCAAGGCCAGCTTAATTTCCAATCCCATCTGTAGGAATTCAAGGATCCTACCTATTACATATTTCCTGGGGTGCCAATCCATGAATTCACACCAGGAGACGCATGCCTTCCAGACTATAATATATGACTCTGTAGACCGGCTTCCTAGCATTAACCAAAGTAGAAACTACTGAATCTGACAGCCCACGATCTTTAAGAATATGGGTCTCAATAGCCAAACCGCTAAATTTAGCATTTGTAAGGTACAATGGAATACCGGACCTTGCGAGAGAAGGTCTGGCCATAGCGATGGGGTCCCCTACCGCCATCTTTACGATCTCTGCAAACCAAAATCTCCTGGGCCACAAGAATCGCCTCCTTTTGTTGCTTGATCCTGTGATAAGGCGCGGAAGCAGCTGAACGGGAGGGAAATGCATAGATCAGCGAAAACTGATCCCATGGAAAAAAACAAGGTATCTGTTCTGAATGCCATCGGCTCCTTTGTCCTTGACACAAAGTTGACGATCTTGTTGTTGAACCTGGATGCATATAGATCCATGTCTGGGACTCCCCATTTTTGACATATTGACAGATGTCGGCTGAAGAGGAACAATTGTTGGTGACTCAAGAAGTCCGCTTGCCAATTCTCTATCCCTTGAATGACAATTGCTTATAAGCAAGGAATGTTGTTTTCTGCCCGAGAAAGAAAGAATGATTCACCTCTCTCTGGGCCGCACTACTTCTCATACCCCCTTGGTGATTGATATAGGCCACTACTGTGGCATTGTCGGATTAGATCCTGATAGAATAATTCTGTAGTCTGAGCCTCCAGGGCCAGGTGTACGGCCCGAATCTCTAGAATATTGATGGGCAAGGTCATCTCTGATTTGGACCATTTCTCTTGGACAGATGCTTCTTCCAGGACTGCTCCCCAGCCCAAAAGGCTGGCATCTGTTGTTACCACTTTCCAGGTAACTGGTAACCAATTGAGGTTCTGACGCACTTCGGGGGATAAGCGCATTGGGAAGTCCAGAGCTTGGACCTTCTTGTTTCAAGTTGACAGGATATTGTTTTGCAGGAGTCTTGAATGAAACTGCGCATAAGGAACGGCCTTGAAAGAAGCCACCATCTTCCCCAATAACTTCATGCAAAGCCGAATAGAAGGATTCTTCTTTGTTTTGACCAGTTGAATCCTTTCCTTTATGGAACTGACCCTTACCTGGGGCAAAAACACCTTCTTCTGAACTGTATCTATGATCAGCCCCAAGTACTGCAATCTCCTTGAAGGTTTTAGGGAGGATTTCTCTAGGGTGAGAATCCAACCTAAGACTGTGGTGACCAAACTTTGGTTTAAGTGGGCAACCGACTGATCTATCAAGAGTTGATCGTCTAAGTAGGCTAGTATTGTTATACCTTGAGCCCTTACCCGGGCTAAAGAAGGAGCCAGGACCTTTGTAAACACTCAATGTGCAGTAGCTAGACCGAATGGCAGAGCTACAAACTGAAAATGAAGATTTTCTACCTTGAAGTGTGACACAATGCCTTTTCTTGTCGCAGGGTTAAGGTTATGGCTAGGGCAAGTTACATAGTTAGTAAGGTTGAATAAAGACACCAGTCCATCCAGTTCAACCTGAGTGAGTGTCTACAATTGTCCCTATCCCTGTACATTGCACACTCACATCGCTCCCTACCCTCAAAAAGCCCACAATCCAAGGTCCCCATTCATATACTAGGGGCCAATTTTGGACCGAAGCCAATTAACCTACCTGCATGTCTTTGGAGTGTGGGAGGAAACCGGAGTACCCGGAGGAAACCCACGCAGGCACAGGGAGAACATGCAAACTCCAGGCAGGTAGTGCCGTGGTTGGGATTCGAACCAGCGACCCTTTTTACTGCTAGGCGAGAGTGCCAACCACTACACCACTGTGCCGCCTAAGTGTTAGGTTTAGGGTAAGGGTTAGAGTTATGGCTAGGGTTAGGGCATGGGTTAGGGTTATGGCAAGGGCTAGGTTTAGGGCAACTGTTAGGTTTAGGGTTAGAGCTCTTTTCTCTTGTAGAAGGCACACCAGGAACAGAGATGGAACGACAATTGGCTTCTCTGCAGAAGGGATGGGCTGGGACAGGGGTCAAAAAGCAGACTGTGATTGTTTGTTTGAGCTTTACAAAATCGCATGTATGTCAGTCCCACGTGTAAATGGTCTCTGACACGATCCCAAGCATCTAACCCTTGTGCTCCTTTCCCAGGACAACCAGAAGCTCCGGGACCAGAACGATGACCTCAGCGGGCAGATTCTCAGCCTCAGCCTATATGAAGCCAAGCATCTCTTCTCCACCCAGACGAAGGCGCAGTCACTGGCAGCCGAGATCGACACTGCCTCAAAGGACGAGGTAAGATGGCCGCCTGCGGACAGCCGATGGAGGCAGACGTTTGGCTATTGCTTTGCCCCTTTTCTTCCCTCTTTATAATTTTTATTATATCACCACTCAGTTCTGCGGTACTCTACATCTCTTGTGAGGGTCTGTCTCTAGTTTTCTTGGCCCCCATCATCCTAGGTAAGGCGGAGGGGCTGCCATCCATAAGTGCCTATTGTAGAACCCCTCAAATTTACTGTCTGGGTTTACTGCTACCCAGAATTCCTTGTTATGACTCCCTCCCATCCTGTACACAGGAGTAGTTTGGTTTGAGAATTCTGTTATTCCTGGCCTGTTGGGGGCACTGTTACTCAGAATTTTATGCTATGCCCCCCTCTCATCCTGTACACAGGACTAGTTTAGTTACAGAATTCTGTTATTCCTGGCCTGGCGTAACAGGTGACCTGCTCATATCCCCAGGTAAAGGGGGCTGCCTCCTAGAATCCTCTGTTATTGTCCCTGCATTGGTATAGAGGAGGCAGATGTTGGGCGTTTGGGCCACCAAGAATAGCAAGGTTCATTAATCCGATTTTTTTTTTTCTTTCAGCTGATGGAAGCTTTGAAGGAACAAGAGGAGATCAACCTGCGTTTGCGGCAATACATGGACAAGATTATTCTGGCTATCCTGGACCACAATCCCTCCATCCTGGAGATCAAACAGTGACCGGTTCATTCCGTTGACACTCATCACACTCCATTGACTGTTCTGTCCTTGTCTAGGAATAGGTCTTCTAGATTCAATGTCCTTGTAGTGCGCTCCGGAGACCAACCTCCACACTGACCCCCCCCATGTTCCCTTCCAAGACACTTTAAGACTTGATGCTGCTACAGAATGCCTGGATTAACCTGGAAAAACCTGGTATGACTGGAAATATGGAGGCCATGACTGACACCTGGATTAACCTAGAAGAACCTGGTATGATTGGAATGATGGACGTCATGACTGATGCCTGGATGAGCCTGGTATGACTGGAACGATGGATGTCATGGCTGACTCTTGGATGAAGCTGGAAGAACTTTGTATGACTGGAACGATGGATGTCATGGCTGACTCTTGGATGAAGCTGGAAGAACTTTGTATGACTGGAACGATGGATGTCATGGCTGACTCTTGGACTAAGCTGGAAGAACCTGGTATGACTGGAACGATGGATGTCATGGCTGACTCTTGGATGAAGCTGGAAGAACTTTGTATGACTAGGACGATGGATGTCATGGCTGACTCTTGGACTAAGCTGGAAGAACCTGGTATGACTGGAACGATGGACGTCACGGCTGACTCTTGGAAGAACCTGGTATGACTAGGATGATTAATGTTATGAATGACTCTTGGATGAAGCTGGAAGAACTTTGTATGACTAGGACGATGGATGTCATGGCATGATGGGAAGATGCCTGATCATGACATGACTCTACCTCTTGTTGGCCTTCGCATTCTGTTTGAGAGGAATTGTGTGGGACCTGTTCACTCTCGTGTTTCCAGAAAAGGTCAAAATCCAGATTGCAGCTCTGACCCTACAAGGAGGAGCGGGGGTCGTGTGCCGTGTGATCCCTTTCCTCACCTGAATTACTCCGCCCACAATAGCAGGGGGCTCCCCACTTCCTAATCACCCCACCCCTCCTGAGTTTCATTCCTTATTGCCTGGCAAACGCTTCCCTTGCTGGATATTTCATGTGGAAAATGCAGCAGGAGAAGTGAGAAGCTGGGTTGGGGAACACAACTCTAATTCTATTGTAGGAAGTCCCAGCAGATCCTAGAAGCCATTATAATCGGCGAAGGCTAAAATATTGCTGCTTGCTAGGGTGACCCTATAAATAACAGAAATACACCTGTACAAACATTAGTCCCTGTGGGAGAAGCATCGGGTGACAGCTGATCTTTTTCAGCCCCTGGCAAGTGACGTCCCTTATGATGAAGACACCATCAGAGAAGTAACTTGTAGCCCTGAAAGCACAGCTGCTTCCGTTTGAGGCCTCTCACACAAGTATAGAGTTTTGAAACAGAATAAAATGAATGCATATATACACAGTCATACATGCACACCCCTGTATGCACTACTAATATTCACCACAAGAGGGCGATATAGAGCACAGTGCACACCGGCCTGCATTATTCCCCACAAGAGGGCGATAGAGGGCACAGTACACACAAACCCTGCACTAGTCACCAGAAGAGGGCGATAGAGGGTGCACTGCACCCAGACCTGCAATAGTCACCAGAAGAGGGCGATAGAGGGTACACTGCACCCAGACCTGCAATATTCACCAGAAGAGGGCGATAGAGGGTACACTGCACCCAGACCTGCAATAGTCACCACAAGAGGGCGATAGAGGGTACACTGCACCCAGACCTGCAATAGTCACCACAAGAGGGCGATAGAGGGTACACTGCACCCAGACCTACAATAGTCACCACAAGAGGGCGATAGAGGGTACACTGCACCCAGACCTGCAATAGTCACCAGAAGAGGGCGATAGAGGGTACGCTGCACACCTCTCCGCTCCTCCTGTGGGCTGTATATAGAACCGGCCAGTATGTTTCAATACTGAATGTATAGCTGATTTTACACAGATAACGTCTTGCACTCATTAATGTTGTTGGGTTCACTGGCGCTGTGCCTTCCGCCTGCACACCGCCACCCCCTATGGTGCCATCCTTCACTGTACATATGTAAATAAATGGAAGTTTCTACACTTTGTGCCACATTGATAATTCCAGAGATCTTGTGTTTCTTTCTACGGAAAGGTGGTGTGTCGTGTCGGAGGGGCGTTGTGAAGGACACACTGGGGACCCGCTACAAGTGATGTATTGGGGGTGTTCTGGGGGGGGAGGGGTACTAAATGACACCCTCAGAGAATTATCCTGAAATCCAGCGGATAAAGCGCCTTGTGTCATTGGTCAGGTGCTGTCACCTGAGCTCTGCAGCCAATGGGGTGGTGAGGGGTTCACCACGCTTTGTGATGTCACCTCCACCCTGTACACGGGACAGGTACTCTTTGGCACCCATGATTCCTGCCCACCCTTTATAGATGATTGCACTAATGACATCACACAGTGGGCGGGATGTTAATGATACACGCCCCTCCGACATTCATGAATTGTGTTATGTTTACAATTTGTGTAAATAAACGATTTGACTTCTGTGTGGTCTCTGTGTGCTTCTATACAATGTGTGTATGGGGGGGGGGGGGGTGTCTGATCACATGACCCAGCCGTCATTCCTCTCACTATAAAGAGGAACCTATCCCGGGGTCCGGGGCCACACCACACAGCCCAAATATTAGCACTGAGAGGAGCCGGCCTTGCTTAATGTACTATGAACTGGTAGCTGGAGTTCAGGTAGAGTGATACGAGGGAGGGGGAAGACAAAGTCATATGGGGGGGATAGCTCCCAACTGTCCCGGATTTGGCGGGACTGTCCCGGATTTGGCGGGACTGTCCCGGATTTGGCGGGACTGTCCCGGATTTGGAACAATGTCCCTCTTCCCCCCTCATGTTGCTCTGATCTATATACTTGTATATAAATATAACTAGGGGCTTCTGCGCTCTATGGGCAATAGAAGAAGGGAGTAAAAGAAGCAGCGAGTAAAAGAAGCAGCAATCGCTGTATGAGTTGGCTCTCAATATTGTGAACTTAAAACAAAGTGGGGGTGTGTTGCGCTAACTTACAACCAGATAATATGAGAAAATAATGAATAGAATAAAAATAGCCTTAATACTGGCAAAGTGTAAGTGCAAATGTGCTTGTAAACAGTATATGAAAAGTGCATCCGTGCATTTATAAATAAATCAAAAGTGACTATGTGCATAATTCAAGTGAAATTTGCTACATGCAACAAAACACATATATCTAGAAAAACAGTGTAAAATTAGTGTCTAAATAGAATTGCACACAAGAAAAAGAAAATATATTCCAATCAGGAATCAGATACCAGCAAAATAGGTGAATTGCACAGGTAATGGCAACAAAATAAACTAGAATTAGCAGTAAAAAAACAAATATATAAATCAAGGTGACAACAGTGAATCACACTACAGTGTCCCATACATGACCCAATCGTGCAACTCAAATAATCACAATTCAAAAAATTAAAGTGCAATGTGCCGAGCCAACAATCCTCTGGTGATGATCCGTGCCAGTGATGTTAGTGCTAAGTAATTACCTCACCGCTGCAAGGTAAACAGCGAAAAAACAGGGCAACCAGGTGGCAGGGGATGATCAAGGGGATGGCTGCACAGCAAGCTCTTGGAGATAACCCAGACTCCTCCGACTTCCCTTGTATGTGGTAAATGGCAGGCAAGCTCAAGGGGATAAGCCAGAGAAAACCACCATGGTGTAGTATTTCAAACACATAATATTTATTAAAAATATATATCTACTCACAGGGGAAGTTGGACAATACACAGTAAAACAGCAGACCGGCGAGCGCCTTGCTCGGATGTAAACGTCACTTTCGGGTTCCTACGCGTTACGTCATCAAAAGACTTCAACTGGGATCTGCCATCCCCTTGATCATCCCCTGCCACCTGGTTGCCCTGTTTTTTCGCTGTTTACCTTGCAGCGGTGAGGTAATTACTTAGCACTAACATCACTGGCACGGATCATCACCAGAGGATTGTTGGCTCGGCACATTGCACTTTCATTTTTTGAATTGTGATTATTTGAGTTGCACGATTGGATCATGTATGGGACACTGTAGTGTGATTCACTGTTGTCACCTTGATTTATATATTTGTTTTTTTACTGCTAATTCTAGTTTATTTTGTTGCCATTACCTGTGCAATTCACCTATTTTGCTGGTATCTGATTCCTGATTGGAATATATTTTCTTTTTCTTTTTTTTGTGTGCAATTCTATTTAGACACTAATTTTACACTGTTTTTCTAGATATATGTGTTTTGTTGCATGTAGCAAATTTCACTTGAATTATGCACATAGTCACTTTTGATTTATTTATAAATGCACGGATGCACTTTTCATATACTATACTTGTATATAAAATGCATTATTTATCTCCCAGTGCTAAACTTTTCATCCAATTTCTAAATTTCCGCATTTGTAAATTTCAAAAGTATAAAGGAATAGTAGTTGTAAAAAAAACACAATTCTCCTTTTAAGAGGGCGTGGCAGGGGGTGTGTTCTATACCCACATCCTTGTGCTAATAGGTGTGCCTCGTTCCCATCTCAAAATGTTGGGAGGTATGGGAGGGGGCAGACAGTCATATGGGGGTGGAGACGGAGGGCAGACAGTCATATGGGGGTGGAGACGGAGGGCAGACAAGTCATATGGGGGTGGGGGCAGGTGGCAGACAAGTCATATGGGGGTGGGGGCAGGTGGCAGACGGCAGACAAGTCATATGGGGGTGGAGACGGAGGGCAGACAAGTCATATGGGGGTGGAGACGGAGGGCAGACAAGTCATATGGGGGTGGAGACGGAGGGCAGACAAGTCCTATGGGGGTGGAGACGGAGGGCAGACAAGTCATATGGGGGTGGAGACGGAGGGCAGACAAGTCCTATGGGGGTGGAGACGGAGGGCAGACAAGTCATATGGGGGTGGAGACGGAGGGCAGACAAGTCCTATGGAGGTGGAGACGGAGGGCAGACAAGTCATATGGGGGTGGAGACGGAGGGCAGACAAGTCATATGGGGGTGGAGACGGAGGGCAGACAAGTCATATGGGGGTGGAGACGGAGGGCAGACAAGTCATATGGGGGTGGAGACGGAGGGCAGACAAGTCCTATGGGGGTGGAGACGGAGGGCAGACAAGTCATATGGGGGTGGAGACGGAGGGCAGACAAGTCCTATGGGGGTGGAGACGGAGGGCAGACAAGTCCTATGGGGGTGGAGACGGAGGGCAGACAAGTCATATGGGGGTGGAGACGGAGGGCAGACAAGTCATATGGGGGTGGAGACGGAGGGCAGACAAGTCATATGGGGGTGGAGACGGAGGGCAGACAAGTCATATGGGGGTGGGGGCAGGTGGCAGACAAGTCATATGGGGGTGGGGGCAGGTGGCAGACAAGTCATATGGGGGTGGGGGCAGGTGGCAGACGGCAGACAAGTCATATGGGGGTGGAGACGGAGGGCAGACAAGTCATATGGGGGTGGAGACGGAGGGCAGACAAGTCATATGGGGGTGGAGACGGAGGGCAGACAAGTCATATGGGGGTGGGGGCAGGTGGCAGACGGCAGACAAGTCATATGGGGGTGGAGACGGAGGGCAGACAAGTCATATGGGGGTGGAGACGGAGGGCAGACAAGTCATATGGGGGTGGAGACGGAGGGCAGACAAGTCATATGGGGGTGGGGGCAGGTGGCAGACAAGTCATATGGGGGTGGGGGCAGGTGGCAGACAAGTCATATGGGGGTGGGGGCAGGTGGCAGACGGCAGACAAGTCATATGGGGGTGGAGACGGAGGGCAGACAAGTCATATGGGGGTGGAGACGGAGGGCAGACAAGTCATATGGGGGTGGAGACGGAGGGCAGACAAGTCCTATGGGGGTGGAGACGGAGGGCAGACAAGTCATATGGGGGTGGAGATGGAGGGCAGACAAGTCATATGGGGGTGGAGACGGAGGGCAGACAAGTCCTATGGGGGTGGAGACGGAGGGCAGACAAGTCCTATGGGGGTGGAGACGGAGGGCAGACAAGTCATATGGGGGTGGAGACGGAGGGCAGACAAGTCATATGGGGGTGGAGACGGAGGGCAGACAAGTCCTATGGGGGTGGAGACGGAGGGCAGACAAGTCCTATGGGGGTGGAGACGGAGGGCAGACAAGTCATATGGGGGTGGAGACGGAGGGCAGACAAGTCATATGGGGGTGGAGACGGAGGGCAGACAAGTCATATGGGGGTGGAGACGGAGGGCAGACAAGTCATATGGGGGTGGAGACGGAGGGCAGACAAGTCATATGGGGGTGGAGACGGAGGGCAGACAAGTCCTATGGGGGTGGAGACGGAGGGCAGACAAGTCCTATGGGGGTGGAGACGGAGGGCAGACAAGTCATATGGGGGTGGAGACGGAGGGCAGACAAGTCATATGGGGGTGGAGACGGAGGGCAGACAAGTCCTATGGGGGTGGAGACGGAGGGCAGACAAGTCATATGGGGGTGGAGACGGAGGGCAGACAAGTCATATGGGGGTGGAGACGGAGGGCAGACAAGTCATATGGGGGTGGAGACGGAGGGCAGACAAGTCATATGGGGGTGGAGACGGAGGGCAGACAAGTCCTATGGGGGTGGAGACGGAGGCCAGACAAGTCATATGGGGGTGGAGACGGAGGGCAGACAAGTCATATGGGGGTGGAGACGGAGGCCAGACAAGTCATATGGGGGTGGAGACGGAGGGCAGACAAGTCATATGGGGGTGGAGACGGAGGGCAGACAAGTCATATGGGGGTGGAGACGGAGGGCAGACAAGTCATATGGGGGTGGAGACGGAGGGCAGACAAGTCATATGGGGGTGGAGACGGAGGGCAGACAAGTCATATGGGGGTGGAGACGGAGGGCAGACAAGTCATATGGGGGTGGAGACGGAGGGCAGACAGTCATATGGGGGTGGAGACGGAGGGCAGACAAGTCATATGGGGGTGGAGACGGAGGGCAGACAAGTCATATGGGGGTGGAGACGGAGGGCAGACAAGTCATATGGGGGTGGAGACGGAGGGCAGACAAGTCATATGGGGGTGGAGACGGAGGGCAGACAAGTCATATGGGGGTGGAGACGGAGGGCAGACAAGTCATATGGGGGTGGAGACGGAGGGCAGACAAGTCCTATGGGGGTGGAGACGGAGGGCAGACAAGTCCTATGGGGGTGGAGACGGAGGGCAGACAAGTCCTATGGGGGTGGAGACGGAGGCCAGACAAGTCATATGGGGGTGGAGACGGAGGGCAGACAAGTCATATGGGGGTGGAGACGGAGGGCAGACAAGTCCTATGGGGGTGGAGACGGAGGGCAGACAAGTCCTATGGGGGTGGAGACGGAGGCCAGACAAGTCATATGGGGGTGGAGACGGAGGGCAGACAAGTCATATGGGGGTGGAGACGGAGGGCAGACAAGTCATATGGGGGTGGAGACGGAGGGCAGACAAGTCCTATGGAGGTGGAGACGGAGGGCAGACAAGTCATATGGGGGTGGGGGCAGGTGGTAGACAAGTCATATGGGGGTGGGGGCAGGTGGCAGACAAGTCATATGGGGGTGGAGACGGAGGGCAGACAAGTCATATGGGGGTGGAGACGGAGGGCAGACAAGTCATATGGGGGTGGAGACGGAGGGCAGACAAGTCATATGGGGGTGGAGACGGAGGGCAGACAAGTCATATGGGGGTGGAGACGGAGGGCAGACAAGTCATATGGGGGTGGAGACGGAGGGCAGACAAGTCCTATGGGGGTGGAGACGGAGGGCAGACAAGTCATATGGGGGTGGGGGCAGGTGGCAGACAAGTCATATGGGGGTGGGGGCAGGTGGCAGACAAGTCATATGGGGGTGGGGGCAGGTGGCAGACAAGTCATATGGGGGTGGGGGCAGGTGGCAGACAAGTCATATGGGGGTGGAGACGGAGGGCAGACAAGTCATATGGGGGTGGAGACGGAGGGCAGACAAGTCATATGGGGGTGGAGACGGAGGGCAGACAAGTCATATGGGGGTGGAGACGGAGGGCAGACAAGTCATATGGGGGTGGGGGCAGGTGGCAGGAAAAGTCAGGTTACGGTAGAGCCGCACGATTCTGGCCAAAACGAGAATCACAATTTTTTGGCTTAGAATAAAAAGATGACGATTCTCGCAACGTAAAATCTTTCGCATTATACATAAACAAAATGAGCTAAATTTACTGTTTTTTTTATTTTTTTTAATTCATTAACCGCTTAAGGAGCGCCTCACGCCGATATACATCGGCAGAATGGCATGGCTGGGCACAATCACGTACCTGTACATTGTCTTTAAGAGCCCAGCCGTGGGTCGCGCGCTCGCCGACGGCGGCGCACTCACGACCCAGTCCTGAGCTCCATGGCCGCAGGACCCGCCATGTTGTGGGCTCCTGTGGTTGAGTTGCGGGCTCCTACGGGCAGAGGCAAAGCCGCTGGGTTGCCGGCTCCTACGGGTGGCAGATTTGTTGGCTCTTACCGGTGGACTTGTGGGCTCCTATGGGCGGTGGGCAGCAGGTCCTGTGTCCTCTCTGCATCACTGCAGCTTTACACACATACACACACTGGGGTCACTGGGACACTATACACACACTGGGGACACTGGGACACTATACACACACTGGGGACACTATACACACACTGGGGACACTGGGACACTATACACACACTGGGGACACTGGGACACTATACACACACTGGGGTCACTGGGACACTATACACACACTGGGCACACTGGGACACTATACACACACTGGGGACACTGGGACACTATACACACACTGGGGTCACTGGGACACTATACACACACTGGGGACACTGGGACACTATACACACACTGGGGACACTGGGACACTATACACACACTGGGGTCACTGGGACACTATACACACACTGGGGACACTGGGACACTATACACACACTGGGGTCACTGGGACACTATACACACACTGGGGACACTGGGACACTATACACACACTGGGGACACTGGGACACTATACACACACTGGGACACTATACACACACTGGGACACTGGGACATTATACACACACTGGGGTCACTGGGACATTATACACACACTGGGACACTATACACACACTGGGACACTGGGACACTATACACACACTGGGGTCACTGGGACATTATACACACACTGGGACACTATACACACACTGGGGTCACTGGGACACTATACACACACTGGGGACACTGGGACACTATACACACACTGGGGTCACTGGGACACTATAGACACACTGGGGTCACTGGGACACTATACACACACTGGGACACTATACACACACTGGGGTCACTGGGACACTATAGACACACTGGGGTCACTGGGACACTATACACACACTGGGACACTATACACACACTGGGGTCACTGGGACACTATACACACACTGGGGACACTGGGACACTATACACACACTGGGGTCACTGGGACACTATACACACACTGGGGTCACTGGGACACTATACACACACTGAGGTCACTGGGACACTATACACACACTGAGGTCACTGGGACACTATACACACACTGGGGTCACTGGGACACTATACACACACTGGGGACACTATACACACACTGGGGTCACTGGGACACTATACACACACTGGGGTCACTGGGACACTATAGACACACTGGGTTCACTGGGACTATATACACACACTGGGGTCACTGGGACACTATACACACACTGGGGACACTGGGACACTATACACACACTGAGGTCACTGGGACACTATACACACACTGGGGACACTATACACACACTGGGGTCACTGGGACACTATACACACACTGGGGACACTGGGACACTATACACACACTGGGGTCACTGGGACATTATAGACACACTGGGGTCACTGGGACACTATACACACACTGGGGACACTGGGACACTATACACACACTGAGGTCACTGGGACACTATACACACACTGGGGTCACTGGGACACTATACACACACTGGGGACACTATACACACACTGGGGTCACTGGGACACTATACACACACTGGGGACACTGGGACACTATACACACACTGGGGTCACTGGGACACTATACACACACTGGGGTCACTGGGACACTATAGACACACTGGGGTCACTGGGACACTATAGACGCACTGGGGTCACTATACACACACACTGGGGTCACTGGGACACTATACACACACTGGGGTCACTGGGACACTATAGACACACTGGGGTCACTGGGACACTATACACACACTGGGGTCACTGGGACACTATACACACACTGGGGACACTGGGACACTATACACACACTGGGGTCACTGGGACACTATACACACACTGGGGTCACTGGGACACTATACACACACACTGGGGTCACTGGGACACTATACACACACTTGGGGCACTGGGACACTATACACATACTGGGGTCACTGGGACACTATACACACACACTGGGGTCACTGGGACACTATACACACACTGGGGGCACTGGGACACTATACACACACTGGGGGCACTGGGACACTACACATACTGGGGTCACTGGGACACTATACACACACACTGGGGTCACTGGGACACTATACACACACTTGGGGCACTGGGACACTATACACATACTGGGGTCACTGGGACACTATACACACACACTGGGGTCACTGGGACACTATACACACACTGGGGTCACTGGGACACTATACACACACTGGGGGCACTGGGACACTACACATACTGGGGTCACTGGGACACTATAGACAAACTGGGGTCACTGGCACACTATAGACACACTGGGGTCACTGGGATACTACACACACTGGGGTCACTGGGACACTACAAACACTGGGGTCACTGGGACACTGGAGTCAGTGGGACACTATAGACACACTGGGGTCACTGGGACACTATAGACACACTGGGTTGACTGAGGACATTGAAAACTCCGGGGACATTAGACACAGTGGGGTCACTGGAGACACTGGGTACCAGAGACATTGAGGTCACTGGGGTCATTGGGGATATTGGAGACACTGGGGACACTGGAGACATTTGAGACACTGAGGTCATTGGAGACAGTGGGGACATTGTAGACACTGGGGTCACTGGGGACATTGTAGACACTGGGGTCACTGGAGATATTGGAGACACTGGGGACATTGGAGACAGTGGGGAAATTGGAGACACTTGGGTCACTGGGGACATTGGAGACACTGGGGTCACTGGGACACTATAGACACACTGGAGTCAGTGGGACACTATAGACTCACTGGAGACACTGGGGTCACTGGGGACATTGGAGACACCGGGGACATTGGAGACACTGGGGTTACTGGGGACATTGGAGACACTGGGGACATTGGAGACAGTGGGGAAATTGGAGACACTGGGGTCACTGGGGACATTGGAGACACTGGGGTCACTGGGACACTATAGACACACTGGAGTCAGTGGGACACTATAGACACACTGGGGACATTGGAGACACTGGGATTACTGGGGACATTGGAGACACTGGGGTCACTGGGACACTATAGACACACTGGGGTCACTGGGACACTATAGACACACTGGAGTCAGTGGGACACTATAGACTCACTGGAGACACTGGGGTCACTGGGGACATTGGAGACACCGGGGACATTGGAGACACTGGGGTTACTGGGGACATTGGAGACACTGGGGACACTGGGGTCACTGGGGACATTGGAGACACTGGGGTCACTGGGGACATTGGAGACACTGGGGTCACTGGGGACATTGGAGACACTGGGGTCACTGGGACACTATAGACACACTGGGGTCACTGGGACACTATACACACACACTGGGCTCACTGGAGACACTGGGGACATTGGAGACACTGGAGACATTGGGGACACTGGAGACATTGGGGACACTGGGGACACTGGGGACATTGGGGAGATTGTAGGGTACAAAAGCTGTTTTTACTCTCCCTGGACTCTCTGCAGCCATAGGGAACAGAGATATGTAGGGGATATTTTAACCCTTGAAAAGCTGGGGAAACCAAACCTGACAGCAGAAGTGTTACTGGGAGATATCTCTGTTCCCTATGGCTGCAGAGAGTCCAGGGAGAGTAAAAACAGCTTTTGTACCCTACAATGTCCCCAATGTCCCCAGTGTCCCCAGTGTCCCCAATGTCTCCAGTGTCTCCAATGTCTCCAGTGTCTCCAATGTCTCCAGTGACACCAGTGTCTCCAATGTCTCCAGTGACCCCAGTGTCTCCAGTGTCCCCAGTGTCTCCATGTCTCCAATGTCTCCAGTGACCCCAGTGTCTCCAGTGACCCCAGTGTCTCCAATGTCTCCAATGTCTCCAATGTCTCCAGTGTCTCCAGTGTCCCCAGTGTCTCCATGTCTCCAATGTCCCCAGTGACCCCAGTGTCTCCATGTCTCCAGTGACCCCAGTGTCTCCAATGTCTCCAATGTCTCCAATGTCTCCAGTGACCCCAGTGTCTCCAATGTCTCCAGTGACCCCAGTGTCTCCAATGTCTCCAGTGACCCCAGTGTCTCCAATGTCTCCAGTGACCCCAGTGTCTCCATGTCTCCATGTCTCCATGTCTCCATGTCTCCAATGTCTCCAATGTCTCCATGTCTCCAATGTCTCCATGTCTCCAATGTCTCCAATGTCTCCATGTCTCCAATGTCTCCAATGTCTCCAGTGACCCCAGTGTCTCCAATGTCTCCAGTGTCTCCAGTGACCCCAGTGTCTCCAGTGATTCCAATGTCTCCAGTGACCCAAGTGTCTCCAGTGACCCAAGTGTCTCCAATGTCTCCAGTGATTCCAATGTCTCTAGTGATTCCAATGTCTCCAGTGACCCCAGTGTCTCCAATGTCTCCATGTCTCCAATGTCTCCATGTCTCCATGTCTCCAATGTCTCAAATGTCTCTAGTGACCCCAGTGTCTCCAATGACCCCAGTGAACCCAGTGTCTCCAATTTCCCCAGTGACCCCAAAGTCTCCAGTGCCCCCAGTGTCTCCAGTGACCCCAGTGTCTCCATGTCTCCAATGTCTCAAATGTCTCTAGTGACCCCAGTGTCTCCAATGTCTCCAGTGACCCCAGTGTCTCCAGTGACCCCAGTGTCTCCAGTGATTCTAATGTCTCCAGTGATTCCAATGTCTCCAGTGACCCAAGTGTCCCCAGTGTCTCCAATGTCTCCAGTGACCCCAGTGTCTCCAATGTCTCCAGTGACCCCAGTGTCTCCAGTGACCCCAGTGTCTCCAGTGATTCTAATGTCTCCAGTGATTCCAATGTCTCCAGTGACCCAAGTGTCCCCAGTGTCTCCAATGTCTCCAGTGATTCCAATGTCTCCATGTCTCCAATGTCTCCAATGTCTCCATGTCTCCAATGTCTCCAATGTCTCCAGTGACCCCAGTGTCTCCAATGTCTCCAGTGTCTCCAGTGACCCCAGTGTCTCCAGTGATTCCAATGTCTCCAGTGACCCAAGTGTCTCCAGTGACCCAAGTGTCTCCAGTGATTCCAATGTCTCTAGTGATTCCAATGTCTCCAGTGACCCCAGTGTCTCCAATGTCTCCATGTCTCCAATGTCTCCATGTCTCCATGTCTCCAATGTCTCAAATGTCTCTAGTGACCCCAGTGTCTCCAATGACCCCAGTGAACCCAGTGTCTCCAATTTCCCCAGTGACCCCAAAGTCTCCAGTGCCCCCAGTGTCTCCAGTGACCCCAGTGTCTCCATGTCTCCAATGTCTCAAATGTCTCTAGTGACCCCAGTGTCTCCAATGTCTCCAGTGACCCCAGTGTCTCCAGTGACCCCAGTGTCTCCAGTGATTCTAATGTCTCCAGTGATTCCAATGTCTCCAGTGACCCAAGTGTCCCCAGTGTCTCCAATGTCTCCAGTGACCCCAGTGTCTCCAATGTCTCCAGTGACCCCAGTGTCTCCAGTGACCCCAGTGTCTCCAGTGATTCTAATGTCTCCAGTGATTCCAATGTCTCCAGTGACCCAAGTGTCCCCAGTGTCTCCAATGTCTCCAGTGATTCCAATGTCTCCAGTGACCCCAGTGTCTCCAGTGATTCTAATGTCTCCAGTGATTCCAATGTCTCCAGTGACCCAAGTGTCTTCAGTGACCCCAGTGATTCCAATGTCTCCAGTGACCCCAGTGTCTCCAATGTCTCCAGTGATTCCGATGTCTCCAGTGACCCCAGTGTCTCCAGTGATTCTAATGTCTCCAGTGTCTCCAATGTCTCCAGTGACCCCAGTGTCTCCAGTGACCCCAGTGTCTCCAGTGATTCCAATGTCTCCAGTGACCCCAGTGTCTCCAATGTCTCCAGTGACCCCAGTGTCTCCAATGTCTCCAGTGACCCCAGTGTCTCCAGTGACCCCAGTGTCTCCAGTGATTCCAATGTCTCCAGTGACCCCAGTGTCTCCAATGTCTCCAGTGACCCCAGTGTCTCCAATGTCTCCAGTGACCCAAGTGTCTCCAATGTCTCCAGTGACCCCAGTGTCTCCAATGTCTCCAGTGACCCCAGTGTCTCCAATGTCTCCAGTGACCCAAGTGTCTCCAGTGACCCCAGTGCCTCCAATGTCTCCAGTGACCCCAGTGTCTCCAATGTCTCCAGTGACCCCAGTGTCTCCAATGTCTCCAGTGACCCCAGTGTCTCCAATGTCTCAAATGTCTCCAGTGACCCCAGTGTCTCCAGTGACCCCAGTGTCTCCAATGTCTCCAGTGACCCCAGTGTCTCCAGTGACCCCAGTGTCTCCAATGTCTCAAATGTCTCCAGTGACCCCAGTGTCTCCAGTGACCCCAGTGTCTCCAGTGACCCCAATGTCTCCAGTGACTCCAATGTCTCCAGTGACCCCAGTGTCTCCAGTGACTCAAATGTCTCCAGTGACCCCAGTGTCTCCCGTGACCCCAATGTCTCCAGTGACCCCAGTGTCTCCAATGTCTCAAATGTCTCCATTGTCTCCAGTGACCCCAGTGTCTCCAATGTCTCCAGTGACCCCAGTGTCTCCAATGTCTCCAGTGACCCCAGTGCCTCCAATGTCTCAAATGTCTCCAGTGACCCCAGTGTCTCCAGTGACTCCAATGTCTCCAGTAACCCCAGTGTCTCCAGTGACCCCAGTGTCTCCAATGTCTCCAGTGTCTCCAATGTCTCAAATGTCTCCAGTGACCCCAGTGTCTCCAATGTCTCCAGTGACCCCAGTGTCTCCAGTGACCCCAGTGTCTCCAGTGTCTCCAATGTCTCAAATGTCTCCAGTGACTCCAGTGTCTCCAATGACCCCAGTGTCTCCAATGTCTCCAGTGACCCCAGTGTCTCCAATGTCTCCAGTGTCTCCAGTGACCCCAGTGTCTCCAATGTCTCCAGTGTCTCCAATGTCTCAAATGTCTCCAGTGACTCCAGTGTCTCCAATGTCTCCAGTGACCCCAGTGTCTCCAATGTCTCCAGTGACCCCAGTGTCTCCAGTGAATCCAATGTCTCCAGTGACCCCAGTGTCTCCAATGTCCCCAGTGACCCCAGTGTCTCCAATGTCTCCAGTGAACCCAGTGTCTCCAATTTCCCCAGTGTCTCCAGTGACCCCAATGTCTCCAGTGACCCCAATGCCCAATGTCTCCAGTGACCCCAATGTCTCCAGTGACCCCAGTGTCTCCAGTGACCCCAGTGTCTCCAATGTCTCCAGTGACCCCAGTGTCTCCAATGTCTCCAGTGCCCCCAGTGTCTCCAATGTCTCCAGTGACCCCAGTGTCTCCAATGTCTCCAGTGACTCCAGTGACCCCAGTGTCTCCAGTGACTCAAATGTCTCAAATGTCTCCAGTGACCCCAGTGTCTCCAGTGACCCCAATGTCTCCAATGACCCCAGTGTCTCCAATGTCTCCAGTGACCCCAGTGTCTCCAATGTCTCCAGTGACCCCAGTGTCTCCAGTGACCCAAGTGTCTCCAGTGACCCCAGTGCCTCCAATGTCTCCAGTGACCCCAGTGTCTCCAATGTCTCCAGTGACCCCAGTGTCTCCAATGTCTCAAATGTCTCCAGTGACCCCAGTGTCTCCAGTGACCCCAGTGTCTCCAATGTCTCAAATGTCTCCAGTGACCCCAGTGTCTCCAATGTCTCCAGTGACCCCCAGTGTCTCCAGTGACCCCAGTGTCTCCAATGTCTCCAGTGACCCCAGTGTCTCCAGTGACCCCAGTGTCTCCAGTGATTCTAATGTCTCCAGTGATTCCAATGTCTCCAGTGACCCAAGTGTCTCCAGTGACCCCAGTGTCTCCAATGTCTCCAGTGATTCCAATGTCTCCAGTGACCCCAGTGTCTCCAGTGATTCTAATGTCTCCAGTGATTCCAATGTCTCCAGTGACCCAAGTGTCTTCAGTGACCCCAGTGTCTCCAATGTCTCCAGTGACCCCAGTGTCTCCAGTGACCCCAGTGTCTCCAGTCTTCCAATGTCTCCAGTGACCCCAGTGTCTCCAATGTCTCCAGTGACCCCAGTGTCTCCAATGTCTCCAGTGACCCAAGTGTCTCCAATGTCTCCAGTGACCCCAGTGTCTCCAATGTCTCCAGTGACCCCAGTGTCTCCAATGTCTCCAGTGACCCAAGTGTCTCCAGTGACCCCAGTGCCTCCAATGTCTCCAGTGACCCCAGTGTCTCCAATGTCTCCAGTGACCCCAGTGTCTCCAATGTCTCCAGTGACCCCAGTGTCTCCAATGTCTCAAATGTCTCCAGTGACCCCAGTGTCTCCAGTGACCCCAGTGTCTCCAATGTCTCCAGTGACCCCAGTGTCTCCAGTGACCCCAGTGTCTCCAATGTCTCAAATGTCTCCAGTGACCCCAGTGTATCCAGTGACCCCAATGTCTCCAGTGACTCCAATGTCTCCAGTGACCCCAGTGTCTCCAGTGACTCAAATGTCTCCAGTGACCCCAGTGTCTCCCGTGACCCCAATGTCTCCAGTGACCCCAGTGTCTCCAGTGACCCCAGTGTCTCCAATGTCTCAAATGTCTCCATTGTCTCCAGTGACCCCAGTGTCTCCAATGTCTCCAGTGACCCCAGTGTCTCCAATGTCTCCAGTGACCCCAGTGCCTCCAATGTCTCAAATGTCTCCAGTGACCCCAGTGTCTCCAGTGACTCCAATGTCTCCAGTAACCCCAGTGTCTCCAGTGACCCCAGTGTCTCCAATGTCTCCAGTGTCTCCAATGTCTCAAATGTCTCCAGTGACTCCAATGACCCCAGTGTCTCCAATGTCTCCAGTGACCCCAGTGTCTCCAATGTCTCCAGTGACCCCAGTGTCTCCAGTGACCCCAGTGTCTCCAATGTCTCCAGTGTCTCCAATGTCTCAAATGTCTCCAGTGACTCCAGTGTCTCCAATGACCCCAGTGTCTCCAATGTCTCCAGTGACCCCAGTGTCTCCAATGTCTCCAGTGTCTCCAGTGACCCCAGTGTCTCCAATGTCTCCAGTGTCTCCAATGTCTCAAATGTCTCCAGTGACTCCAGTGTCTCCAATGTCTCCAGTGACCCCAGTGTCTCCAATGTCTCCAGTGACCCCAGTGTCTCCAGTGATTCTAATGTCTCCAGTGACCCCAGTGTCTCCAGTGAATCCAATGTCTCCAGTGACCCCAGTGTCTCCAATGTCCCCAGTGACCCCAGTGTCTCCAATGTCTCCAGTGAACCCAGTGTCTCCAATTTCCCCAGTGTCTCCAGTGACCCCAATGTCTCCAGTGACCCCAATGCCCAATGTCTCCAGTGACCCCAATGTCTCCAGTGACCCCAGTGTCTCCAGTGACCCCAGTGTCTCCAATGTCTCCAGTGACCCCAGTGTCTCCAATGTCTCCAGTGCCCCCAGTGTCTCCAATGTCTCCAGTGACCCCAGTGTCTCCAATGTCTCCAGTGACTCCAGTGACCCCAGTGTCTCCAGTGACTCAAATGTCTCAAATGTCTCCAGTGACCCCAGTGTCTCCAGTGACCCCAATGTCTCCAATGACCCCAGTGTCTCCAATGTCTCCAGTGACCCCAGTGTCTCCAATGTCTCCAGTGACCCCAGTGTCTCCAATGTCTCCAGTGACCCAAGTGTCTCCAATGTCTCCAGTGACCCCAGTGCCTCCAATGTCTCCAGTGACCCCAGTGTCTCCAGTGTCTCCAATGTCTCCAGTGACCCCAGTGTCTCCAATGTCTCAAATGTCTCCAGTGACCCCAGTGTCTCCAGTGACCCCAGTGTCTCCAATGTCTCAAATGTCTCCAGTGACCCCAGTGTCTCCAATGTCTCCAGTGACCCCCAGTGTCTCCAGTGACCCCAGTGTCTCCAATGTCTCCAGTGACTCCAATGTCTCCAGTGACCCCAGTGTCTCCAATGTCTCCAGTGACCCCAATGTCTCCAGTGACTCCAATGTCTCCAGTGACCCCATTGTCTCCAATGTCTCCAGTGACCCCAGTGTCTCCAATGTCTCCAGTGACTCCAATGTCTCCAGTGACTCCAATGTCTCCAGTGACCCCAGTGTCTCCAATGTCTCCAGTGACCCCAATGTCTCCAGTGACCCCAGTGTCTCCAGTGACTCAAATGTCTCCAGTGTCTCCAGTGACCCCAATGTCTCCAGTGACCCCAGTGTCTCCAGTGACCCCAGTGTCTCCAATGTCTCCATTGTCTCCAGTGTCTCCAATGTCTCCAGTGACCCCAGTGTCTCCAATGACTCAAATGTCTCAAATGTCTCCAGTGACCCCAGTGTCTCCAGTGACCCCAATGTCTCCAATGACCCCAGTGTCTCCAATGTCTCCAGTGACCCAAGTGTCTCCAGTGACCCCAGTGCCTCCAATGTCTCCAGTGACCCCAGTGTCTCCAATGTCTCCAGTGACCCCAGTGTCTCCAATGTCTCAAATGTCTCCAGTGACCCCAGTGTCTCCAGTGACCCCAGTGTCTCCAGTGACCCCAGTGTCTCCAATGTCTCAAATGTCTCCAATGTCTCCAGTGACCCCAGTGTCTCCAATGTCTCCAGTGACCCCCAGTGTCTCCAGTGACCCCAGTGTCTCCAATGTCTCCAGTGACCCCAGTGTCTCCAATGTCTCCAGTGACCCCAATGTCTCCAGTGACTCCAATGTCTCCAGTGACCCCAGTGTCTCCAATGTCTCCAGTGACTCAAATGTCTCCAGTGTCTCCAGTGACCCCAATGTCTCCAGTGACCCCAGTGTCTCCAATGTCTCCAGTGACCCCAGTGTCTCCAATGTCTCAAATGTCTCCATTGTCTCCAGTGTCTCCAATGTCTCCAGTGACCCCAGTGTCTTCAATGTCTCCAGTGTCTCCAATGTCCCCAGTGACCCCAGTGTCTTCAATTTCCCCAGTGTCTCCAATGTCCCCAGTGACCCCAATGTCCCCGGTTACCCCAGTGTCTCCGGTAATCCCAGTGTCTCCAGGGATCCCAGTGACTCCAGTATCCCCTTGTTTCTCCAGTGATCCTAGTATGCTCTGTGACCCCAATGTCTCCACTGATCTCAGTGTCTCCCATCCCCAGTGACCCCAGTGTCTCCAGTGATCCCAGAGACATCAGTGTCTCCAGTTCCCCAGTGTGCCAAATGTGTCTCCAGTGACCTCAGTGTTTCTGGTCCCCAGTGTGCGCAATGTCTCCACTGGTTCCAATGTCCCTAGTGACTTCATTGTCTCTTGTGAGCCCAATGTCTCCAGTGCCCAGTGACTACAATGATCCTAGTGTCTCCAGTGATCCCAGTGACCTCAATGTCTTTGGTCCCCATTGTGCCAATTGTCCCCAATGTCTCCACTGGTTCCAATGTCCTTATTGTCTCCGGTGACTTCAGTGAACCCAGTGTCTCCTGTGATCCCAGGGACCTCAGTGTCTCTGGTCCCTGGTATGCTCATTATCCACAATGTCTCCACTGGTTCCAATGCCCCTAGTGACTTCCGTGTGCCCAGTGACCCCAGTGTGTCTAGTGACCCCAGTGTGTCTAGTGACCCCAGTGTGTCCAGTGACCCCAGTGTGTCCAGTGACCCCAGTGTGTCCAGTGACCCCAGTGTGTCTAGTGACCTCAGTGTGTCCAGTGACCTCAGTGTGTCCAGTGACCCCAGTGTGTCCAGTGACCCCAGTGTGTCCAGTGACCTCAGTGTGTCCAGTGACCTCAGTGTGTCCAGTGACCCCAGTGTGTCTAGTGACCCCAGTGTGTCCAGTGACCTCAGTGTGTCCAGTGACCTCAGTGTGTCCAGTGACCCCAGTGTGTCTAGTGACCTCAGTGTGTCCAGTGACCTCAGTGTGTCCAGTGACCCCAGTGTGTCTAGTGACCTCAGTGTGTCCAGTGACCTCAGTGTGTCCAGTGACCCCAGTGTGTCTAGTGACCCCAGTGTGTCCAGTGACCCCAGTGTGTCTAGTGACCCCAGTGTGTCTAGTGACCCCAGTGTGTCCAGTGACCCCAGTGTGTCTAGTGACCCCAGTGTGTCTAGTGACCCCAGTGTGTCCAGTGACCCCAGTGTGTCTAGCATCCCCAGTGACCCATGTATCTCCAATGTCCTCCATGTGTGCAATGTCCCAAGTGTGTCTAGTGTCCCCAAAGTCTGCAGTGTCTCCAGTGTCCCCAGTGTGTCTAGTGTCCCCAATGATCACAGTGTCTCCAAAGTCCCCAATGTACACTGTTATACAAGCTGTACACTCACTACTTTACATTGTAGACAAGTGTCATTTCTTCAGTGTTGTCACATGAAAAGAGAGAAGAAATGTCACTGAGGGGTGTACTTACTTTTGTCACATACTGTGATATATATATATAAATAACAGGAGGGGCAATAAAATGTGATAAAATAATAGGAGGGGTAATAATGATGACGTGTATACATAGATATATATATATATAATATGTGGGAGGTGTAATAATAATAATAATAATAGGAGAGTCTCGTCCTTGTAGGTGATCTTGTCGGACCGCGGGGAGAACTTCCCGGGGGGGGGGGGGGGGATTAGGAGGCGGTGCGGGGAGGGGCGGGATTCGGATCTGGGCTCCGGTGCTGGGCGGGGCGATCTATCCGCACACATCTGACACTTTTTCCCGCACCGATCGGTCGCTCCTCCTGTCGGTGGAAGGATCGCAACACACAGATCGGAGCGCTGCAGTTCCCTGTGCGGCCACCAGAGGGCGCCCCGCCCCCGCGTGTCCCATCCAGCGGTGCGCACAGAAGGGGGGAGTGCGGGGCCCCTCCCCCCCATGTGTCACCCAACACGTGTAGAAGAGTCTGACACCCCCCACAAGACAACCCAACACCTGCCTGGAGAGACAGGGGCCCCAACACCCTCTGCCTGGAGAGACAGGGGCCCCAACACCCTCTGCCTGGAGAGACAGGGGCCCCAACACCCTCTGCCTGGAGAGACAGGGGCCCCAACACCTTCTGCCTGGAGACACAGGGGCCCCAACACCCTCTGCCTGGAGAGACAGGGGCCCCAACACCCTCTGCCTGGAGAGACAGGGGCCCCAACACCCTCTGCCTGGAGAGACAGGGGCCCCAACACCCTCTGCCTGGAGAGACAGGGCCCCCCCCCAACACCCCCTACCTGGAAACACAGGGGCCCCCCCAACACCCCCTGCCTGGAGACACAGGGGCCCCCCCAACACCCCTCTGCCTGGAGACACAGGGGCCCCCAACACCCCTCTGCCTGGAGACACAGGGGCCCCCAACACCCCTCTGCCTGGAGACACAGGGGCCCCCAACACCCCTCTGCCTGGAGACACAGGGGCCCCCAACACCCCCTGCCTGGAGACACAGGGCCCCCCCCAACACCCTCTGCCTGGAGACACAGGGCCCCCCCCAACACCCTCTGCCTGGAGACACAGAAGTCCCCCAACACCCCCTGCCTGGAGACACAGGAGCCACCAACACCCCCTGCCTGGAGACACAGGGGCCCCTCTCTGGAGACACAGGAGCCCCCCAACACCCCCTGCATGGAGACACAGGGGCCCCCCCAACACGCCCTGCCTGGAGACACAGGGGCCCCTCTCTGGAGACACAGGAGCTCCCCAACACCCCTTGCATGGAGACACAGGGGCCCCCCCCAACACCCCATGCCTGGAGACACCGGGGCCCCTCTCTGGAGACACAGGGGCCCCCCTCATGGAAGGGGACAAGCTACAGGTAGGTAGTGGAGGGGTAACTTTTCTCACTCAGTTATTGTTACATTGTATTTCAGATGGGGGGAGGGGGTGACATGGACTGTATTGGGGACACCGGGTGGGGGGGTTGGTGACATGGACTGTATTGGGGACACCGGGTGGGGGGGTTGGTGACATGGACTGTATTGGGGACACCGGGTGGGGGGGGTTGGTGACATGGACTGTATTGGGGACACCGGGTGGGGGGGTTGGTGACATGGACTGTATTGGGGACACCGGGTGGGGGGGTTGGTGACATGGACTGTATTGGGGACACCGGGTGGGGGGGTTGGTGACATGGACTGTATTGGGGACACCGGGTGGGGGGGTTGGTGACATGGACTGTATTGGGGACACCGGGTGGGGGGGTTGGTGACATGGACTGTATTGGGGACACCGGGTGGGGGGGTTGGTGACATGGACTGTATTGGGGACACCGGGTGGGGGGGTTGGTGACATGGACTGTATTGGGGACACCGGGTGGGGGGGGGGGTGACTAGTGGACAAGATCCCTTTAATTGCTCAGCCAGGAATTAACCATCACCTGTCCTTTCTAAGTGATGGGGGCGGGGGGGACATTATATAATATTCTGTATGTTACATTGTATCTCAGATGGGGGAGGGGGTGTGTCATTATTGGGGGGGGGCATTATATAATATTCTGTATGTTACATTGTATCTCAGATGGGGGAGGGGTGTGTCGTTTTTGGGGGGGACATTATATAATATTCTGTATGTTACATTGTATCTCAGATGGTGAAGAGTCAGGATTGGGGGAGGGGCAGCCATAGGTGACATCATAATATATATGTTACATTGTATTTTAGATAGAGGAAGAGTCAGGATGGGGCTGTGTAATGGGGGGGGGAGGGGGTTGTCATTATAAAGGGGGAGGGTGACATGGACTGTATCGGGGACACGGGGGGGGGGGGGGTTAAATATTGGACACTTTCCCTTTAATTGCCCGGGCCAGGAATTAACCATCGCCTGTCCTTTCTCGAGTGATGGGGGGGGGGGTTGGTGACTTCTCCGGAGATATATATATAATATATACGAGGAGCGGTGTGTGCAGAGTCTCTGATCTTCGCTCTGGAGAGATCCTCGTGGGGAGGGGGAGGGGGAGGGGGGCTGATTTTATGAATGAAGATATAATCAGCCATGAAAGTTTTTCCCGGTTGTCCCTTTTTAAAAGTTTTGGAAGAGATGGTGGGTGTCGGAGCCGGAGAGGATAGGGGGGGGGGGGTCGGTAGGTGGGTGTCAGAGCCGGAGAGGATGGGGGGGATGTTAGGTGGGTGTCGGAGCCGGAGAGGATAGGGGGGGTCGGTAGGTGGGTGTCGGAGCCGGAGAGGAACGGGGGGATGGTAGGTGGGTGTCGGAGCCGGAGAGGAACGGGGGGATGGTAGGTGGGTGTCGGAGCCAGAGAGGATGGGGGGGCGGTGGGTGGCCGTTGGAGCTGGAGAGGTTGGAGGGGGGTAGGTAGATGTCGGAGCTGGAGAGGATGGGGGCTGGTAGGTAGGTGTTGGAGCCGGTGAGGATGGTAGGTAGGTGTCGGAGCCGGTGAGGATGGGGGGGATGGTAGGTAGGTGTCGGAGCCGGTGAGGATGTGGGGGATGGTAGGTAGGTAGGTGTCGGAGCCGTTGAGGATGGGGGGGATGGTAGGTAGGTGTCGGAGCCGGTGAGGATGGGGGGGATGGTAGGTAGGTGTCGGAGCCGGTGAGGATGGGGGGGATGGTAGGTAGGTGTCGGAGCCGGTGAGGATGGGGGGGATGGTAGGTAGGTGTCGGAGCCGGTGAGGATGGGGGGGATGGTAGGTAGGTGTCGGAGCCGGTGAGGATGGGGGGGATGGTAGGTAGGTGTCGGAGCCGGAGAGGAACGGGGGGATGGTAGGTGGGTGTCGGAGCCAGAGAGGATGGGGGGGCGGTGGGTGGCCGTTGGAGCTGGAGAGGTTGGAGGGGGGTAGGTAGATGTCGGAGCTGGAGAGGATGGGGGCTGGTAGGTAGGTGTTGGAGCCGGTGAGGATGGTAGGTAGGTGTCGGAGCTGGTGAGGATGGGGGGGATGGTAGGTAGGTGTCGGAGCCGGTGAGGATGTGGGGGATGGTAGGTAGGTAGGTGTCGGAGCCGGTGAGGATGGGGGGGATGGTAGGTAGGTGTCGGAGCCGGTGAGGATGGGGGGGATGGTAGGTAGGTGTCGGAGCCGGTGAGGATGGGGGGGATGGTAGGTAGGTGTCGGAGCCGGTGAGGATGGGGGGGATGGTAGGTAGGTGTCGGAGCCGGTGAGGATGGGGGGGATGGTAGGTAGGTGTCGGAGCCGGTGAGGATGGGGGGGATGGTAGGTAGGTGTCGGAGCCGGTGAGGATGGGGGGGATGGTAGGTAGGTGTCGGAGCCGGTGAGGATGGGGGGGATGGTAGGTAGGTGTCGGAGCCGGTGAGGATGGTAGGTAGGTGTCGGAGCCGGTGAGGATGGGGGGGATGGTAGGTAGGTGTCGGAGCCGGTGAGGATGGGGGGGATGGTAGGTAGGTGTCGGAGCCGGAGAGGATGGGGGGGATGGTAGGTAGGTGTCGGAGCCGGAGAGGATCGGGTGAGGAAGACGTCAGTAAAGTAATAAAAGACGTTTGTTTCCCCAGATCTGGATATTAACCCCTCGTGTCACCTCCAGTCTGCGCCCGACACCCAGGAACGCAGAAGAGGAGCGCAGAGGAACATGGAGGAGCGCAGAAGAACGCGGAGGAGCGCAGAGGAACATGGAGGAGCGCAGGTCAGTCACATCTCATTGGTGCAGAATGTGTTTTCCTAGAAGGGGCCCCCGGTGATGGACGGGGGTCTGGCTCTGGGTCTTTGCGGGCGAGGTGAGTACTACCTTCAACTGGCCTACAAAGTCCCAGTGTCCGGCCCCCCGATCAGCGACTGCCGGTCCCCGAGGATCTTACCGGGGTCCGTCCTCTGTGTGTGTAATGTATAGAAATAATAAGAAGATGTTGTTCCGGGGGGGGGGGGGGGGGGCTGCAACTAACAATTTATTTTAATAATCGATTAGTTCTGTGATTATTGTTTTTAATTAATCGGTTGATAACCTTTAAAAAAAATTGTGATGGATAATTTCGTTAATATTTAAAGTTTAAAAAAAAAAAAAAGGAATTTTATTCTTAAATATCTCTATACAATGATAAATCTACATAATCAACTGATGATGAGAGAGCAAAATCTCCAATCCACTCTGAGAATACCAGATAGAGGAGATATATACTATTAGGCGATATATACTGTATATACTATTAGATGAGATATTTACTGTATATATTAGAGGAGATATATACTATTAGAGGAGATATACTGTATATATTAGAGGAGATATATACTGTATATATCAGAGGAGATATATACTATCAGAGGAGATATATACTATCAGAGGAGATATATACTATCAGAGGAGATATATACTATCAGAGGAGATATATACTATCAGAGGAGATGTATACTGTATATACTATTAGAGGAGATGTATACTGTATATACTATCAGAGGAGATGTATACTGTGTATACTATCAGAGGAGATGTATACTGTGTATACTATCAGAGGAGATGTATACTGTGTATACTATCAGAGGAGATATATACTGTGTATACTATCAGAGGAGATATATACTGTGTATACTATCAGAGGAGATATATACTGTGTATACTATCAGAGGAGATATATACTGTGTATACTATCAGAGGAGATATATACTGTGTATACTATCAGAGGAGATATATACTGTATATTCTATTAGAGGATATATATACTATTAGAGGAGATGTATACTGTATACTATTAGAGGATATATATACTATTAGAGGGTGAATCTGGTGAATATCAGACTCGGAAATGACATTTTGTATCTAAAGACAGTTTTTGTGATCTCCACACAGATCTGTAATATATATTATGTTGGTCATATGAAAACAATGTCTTCCTTCAAAAAAAAAAAAAAATGTTAAGAACGTTCGTTTGATTTTCTAACCGTTATCGCGGTAAAATCTTCGCTCTTTTTGGCCCGGGGGTTGATGGGAAATTGGAAGGAGCAGAACAGAGAACTTGGGGAAGGGAATTCTCAGAGGACGTGATTTTCATTCAGAAATTCATTTTCAAAGTGATAAAAACTCGTGCGATCTCCAGACGTCGTTCTTCCGTTCAGCGAATGGACGTTTTTCCTATGAATTTTCTCGTGTGAGAATTGATCGGTGGGGCCGGCGTAACGATCGGATCACTCCTATGCACTTTGCGTTTGATCCGTTTCTTTGCTGCTTTTTACACTCGCAATTTTGTTGCGATTTGAGTTTTGCATTTTTTTTAATGCTTTTCTTGGGCGTTTTATTGTTGGGCGGATTAAAAAATGCAAAAACCCACAACGTGCTTTTCTGCAGCTTCCCCATGGAAGTCTATTGAATATATATATATATATATATATATATATATATCTTTTATATTAATGTAGCACTAAAAGCTGAGACTTTTCTTTTTCCCGCAGATCTGATCATTTTATATATAATGCACAAGACTGGTAAACTTTTACTTTAAATGTCATAGTAATCCCTTCTATTACCTCCCGTCTCTCACCCTCCTCCTCTGGGTTCAGATGCTGATCTTCCTGCACAGAGACTTTAAAGTTTTTTTTTTTGTTTTGTTTTTTAAATAACAAACATGATATATTTACTGGCTCTGGAATGTTTTGCACAGAGCAGCCCCCGATCCTCCTCTTCTGGGGTCCCCCCACCCACACTTCTGGCTCCTCCTGCCTTCACATTGCCTCAATAGCAAGCTGCTGCATAGTATAGTGTAGAGCGCCCCCTATAGCAAGGTAAATAAACGTCAGACTTTATACCCCACTCACTTCCTGCCCAGGACTACATGTCCCATGAGGCATTGCTCCTCACACATTCACATTCAGGAGTTCTCAGGCACTTACTGACATGCATGGACGGTGTACTGAGCTGCATTTGTGCTGCACTGTATTTCCTGATATCTAAACGATCAATGCATTCTGTATGCAGGCCAATAAATCGATTATGAAAATAGTGGACAACTATTATCATAATCGATTAGTTGTCGATGAATTGATTCATTGTTTTGGCCCTAGAGGGGGGTATAATATATAGAAATAATAAAAACATATTGGTCGGGGGGGGGGTATAATATATAGAAATAATAAGAATATATTGGTCGGGGGGGGGGTATAATATATAGAAATAATCAGAACATATTGGTCTGGGGGGGGGGGGGTATAATATATAGAAATAATCAGAACATATTGGTCTGGGGGGGGGTATAATATATAGAAATAATAAGAATATATTGGTCGGGGGGGGTATAATATATAGAAATAATGAGAACATATTGGTCTTGGGGGGGGGGGGTATAATATATAGAAATAATCAGAACATATTGGTCTGGGGGGGGGGGTATAATATATAGAAATAATAAGAATATATTGGTCGGGGGGGTATAATATATAGAAATAATGAGAACATATTGGTCTTGGGGGGGGGGGGGGGTATAATCTATAGAAGTAATAAAAACATATTGGTCGGGGGGGTATAATATATAGAAATAATGAGAACATATTGGGCGGGGGGGGGGTATAATATATAGAAATAATGAGAACATATTGGGCGGGGGGGGGTATAATATATAGAAATAATGAGAACATATTGGGCGGGGGGGGGTATAATATATAGAAATAATAAAAACATATTGGTCGGGGGGGGGGTATAATATATAGAAATAATGAGAACATATTGGTCGGGGGGGGGGGTATAATATATAGAAATAATGAGAACATATTGGTCGGGGGGGGGTATAATATATAGAAATAATGAGAACATATTGGGCGGGGGGGGGGTATAATATATAGGAATAATAAAAACATATTGGTCGGGGGGGGGGGTATAATATATAGAAATAATGAGAACATATTGGGCGGGGGGGGGTATAATATATAGGAATAATAAAAACATATTGGTCGGGGGGGGGGGGGTATAATATATAGAAATAATGAGAACATATTTGGTCTGGGGGGGGGTATAATATATAGGAATAATAGGAATATATTGTACAAGGATTCTTCAAAAAGTTTCTGCGCTTTTTAAACTCTATTATATATATAAATATAAAAGTGCAGAAAGTTTTTGAAGACCTGTCATATATTGGTCTGGGGGGGGGGAGGGGGGTATATATAGGAATTAATGAGAATATATTGGTCTGGGGGGGGGGGTATAATATATAGAAATAATGAGAACATATTGGTCGGGGGGGGGGGGGTATAATATATAGGAATAATGAGAATATATTGGTCTGGGGGGGGGGGGGGGGTATAATATATAGAAATAATGAGAATATATTGGTCTGGGGGGGGGGGGAGGGGGTATAATATATAGAAATAATGAGAACATATTGGTCTGGGGGGGGGGTATAATATATAGGAATAATGAGAATATATGGTCTGGGGGGGGGGGTATAATATATAGAAATAATGAGAACATATTGGTCTTGGGGGGGGGGGGGGTATAATATATAGAAATAATGAGAACATATTGGTCTTGGGGGGGGGGGTATAATATATAGAAATAATGAGAATATATTGGTCTGGGGGGGGGGGGAGGGGGTATAATATATAGGAATAATGAGAATATATTGGTCTGGGGGGGGGAGGGGGTATAATATATAGAAATAATGAGAACATATTGGTCTTGGGGGGGGGGGGGGGTATAATATATAGAAATAATGAGAATATATTGGTCGGGGGGGAGGGGGTATAATATATAGGAATAATGAGAATATATTGGTCTGGGGGGGGGAGGGGGTATAATATATAGAAATAATGAGAACATATTGGTCTTGGGGGGGGGGGGGGGGTATAATATATAGAAATAATGAGAATATATTGGTCTGGGGGGGGGGGGGGAGGGGGTATATATAGGAGTAGCTCTCAGGAGGTAGAATATATAGGAAGAATAAGGATGTATTGTGTGGGGGAGGGGTAGAATAGAATGCATGCGGCGGCGCTCGATTCCCCCGACACGTTTTATGGATGAGAAGTTCTTGGAAAAGTTGGGCGAGGTTCCAGGAAGAGATGTGCGGGTCGCGCTCTCTGGAAGTGGCGGGTAATGTAAAGCTACGCCCCGTATTCTGATTCCCCTCTCTGTGGCAATGGGGGTGTCGGGCCAGGAATGTGGGTGCGGGGCGAGGTCCTCCGATCATCGAATGTCTGGACTTCCTCAGTGACCCGATACTGATACGTTGTGTCGGATTCTCTCCTTCTGGGTTCTGTGTTGAGGAATGTAAGGCACCGCATGGGGCTGAGCGATCGATCGGCGGCTCCTATGTGCCTTCATAGTCCCGTGTCGGCTGTGCAGCCGGTCCCGTGTTCCCGGGACTCCGCCTCTTGGAATGGATGGATTCTGACATGTTGGTTGTTCCCATGTAACACGCCGGCAGTGCGGAGAACACGTCCTCTACAATCGTCACAGCGATGACTGCACTTCTACGGGGCCACTCCGCTTCATTCCATTCTTCCACAATCGATGATCGTAGAATTTTATATTGTAATATCTTTCATACAATATATAAAACATCTCCCAGAAGTCGGCCCTCCCCTCACATTTTTTGTAAATATTTTATTCGATCTTTTCGCCCAGATTCACCCCGACTGCGGGAATCGTCTCAACCCGCACGTCAGTCCCGATATCAGCGGCGATCTCAGACGTTCTGCACCGATACCAATGGAAGTCGCACCCCAAAATTACACAAACTACTTATTGAAATCGGTGCCACAAATGCCGCGTCACACCTATCAGGGCGGTGTCATCGCCAGCAATTGCAAATGTAAAGTAGTGAGTGTACAGCTTGTATAACAGTGTACATTTCCTGTCCCCTCAAAATAACTCAACACACAGCCATTAATGTCTAAACCGCTGGCAACAAAAGTCAGGACACCCCCTAAGTGAAAATCTCCAAATTGGGCCCAAAGTGTCAATATTTTGTGTTGCCGCCATTATTTTCCAGCACTGCCTTCACCCTCTTGGGCATGGAGGTCACCAGAGCTTCACAGGTCACCACTGGAGTCCTCTTCCCCTCCCCCATGATGACATCACAGAGCTGGTGGATGTTGGAGACCTTCCCCTCCTCCACCTTCCCTCTGAGGATCCCCCACAGATGATCAATAGGGTTTAGGTCTGGAGACATGCTTGGCCAGTCCATCACCTTTACCCTCATCTTCTTTAGCAAGGCAGTGGTGGTGTTGGAGGTGTGTTTGGGGTGGTTATCATGTTGGAATACTGCCCTGCGGTCCAGTCTCTGAAGGGAGGGGATCATGCTCTGCTTCAGTATGTCACAGTACATGTTGGCCTTCATGGTCCCCTCAATGATCTGTAGCCCCCCAGTGCCGGCAGCACTCATGCAGCCCCAGACCATGACACCCCCACCACCATGCCTGACTGTAGACAAGACACACTTGTCTTTGTCCTCCTCACCTGGTTGCCCCCACACACGCCTGACACCATCTGACACCAAATACCTTTATCTTGGTCTCATCAGAGCACAGGACATGGTTCCAGTAATCCATCTCCTTAGTCTGCTTGTCTTCAGCAAACTGTTTGTGGTCTTTCTTGTGCATCATCTTTAGAAGAGGCTTCCTTCTGGGATGACAGCCATGTAGACCAATTTGATGCAGTGTGCGGCGTATGGTCTGAGCACTGACAGGCTGACCCCCCCCCCCCCACCCCTACAACCTCTGCAGCAATGCTGGCAGCACTCATACGTCTATTTCCCAAAGACAACCTCTGGATATGACGCTGATCACGTGACCTCAACTTCTTTGGTGGACCATGGCGAGGCCTGTTCTGAGGGGAGCCCGTCCTGTTATACCGCTGTATGGTCTTGGCCACCGTGCTGCTTCTTGGCAATCTTCTTATAGCCTAGGCCATCTTTATGTAGAGTAACAATTCTTATCTTCAGGTCCTCAGAGAGTTCTTTGCCATGAGGTGCCATGTTGTACTTCCAGTGACCAGTATGAGAGAGTGAGAGCGATAACACCAAATTTAACACACCTGCTCCCCATTTACACCTGAGACCTTGTAACACTAACGAGTCACATGACACCGGGGGAGGGAAAATGGCTAATTGGGCCCAATTTGGAGATTTTCACTTAGGGGTGTACTGACTTTTGTTGCCGGTGGTTTAGACATTAATGGCTGTGTGTTGAGTTATTTTGAGGGGACAGGAAATTTACACTGTTATACAAGCTGTACACTCACTACTTTACATTGTAGACAAGTGTCATTTCTTCAGTGTTGTCACATGAAAAGATTTACACACATGAGGGGTGTACTCACTTTTGTGAGATAAGATATCTGCTGTGATTTGTTGTGCTCTGTCCCCCCATTGGTCCCTCCTTCTCCCCCATATAAACAATGGGATTGTCGCACTGATACATTGTATGTTGGTGCAAATAAAACAAGGATCGGGCAGAACTCGATTGTTTCAATGAAGAAATACGAGGTGCTTCCCGTCACCCCCAACCCAATATCTGCACATACATTGGAAGATTTCTAAAGATTTCCTCCTCTCGGTTCTTGTTATTTCCGAGAATCCCCCCCCCCATGTATGTCATTTAAAGGCACAGGACCTAAATAGAGCAGGAGTCGGTGATTTGGTTAATGTCCTGAGCGCGGGAATATAGAATTACCCGACATGAAGATGGAGGAGAGGAGAGGAATCTCGCCAAATACTCGTCTCTTCCCAACGATTTACATCATCTCTCATTGTAAAGCGCTGTGCAGACTGCCGGCACTATAGAAATTCTAACTAATAATAATAATTTTTTAGACAAACTGTGCACACTGTCGGTGCAATCAATCATGAATAATAATAAAAAAAAATCATTATAGTCTTATTGTGCAGCGCTGTGCAGACGGCCGGCACTATAGAAATCCTGAATAATAATAGTGATCTATTATTGTACAGCACTGTGCAGACTGTTGGCACTGTATAGAACTTGTATAATTTATAATCTCTTATTGTACAGTGCAGCACAGACTGTTAGCATCATTCAAGTTTTGTACAGTGCCATCTTATTGTACAGCACTGTGCAGATTGTTGGCACTGTATAAATCGTGTATAATTATCACCTCCTTGCTCTGTCCCCTGATATTGGCGAGTTATAAATGAGGTAAAGGTGATGAGGACGATCGGTTTTCCATCCTTTATAAATAGACTCTTTGTTGCCATGTATGCGATTTCAGGGATTGAAGGCAGACTGGCTGCACTGTGTGATCTCTCATTAGAAGATTCTGTTGTTGGCACGTGTGGCCCTCAGCATGGGTGGAGGCCCTCTCTATAGGTCGAGGCCCTCAGTATGTGTGAAGGTCCTTGGTTTGTGTGGAGGCCTCCTATAGAGGGGTGAAGCCCCTTGTTATGGGTGAAGCCCCTTGTTATGGGTGAAGGTCCCCGTCCCTGGGCTGGGTGAAGGCCCTCGGGCTGGGTGAAGGTCCCCGTGATGGGTGAAGGCCCCGGGATGGGTGACGGTCCCCGTCCCCGGGCTGGGTGAAGGCCCTCGGCTGGTCGAAGGTCCTCGTGATGGGTGAAGGCCCCCGGGATGGGTGAAGGTCCCCGTCCTCGGGCTGGGTGAAGGCCCTCGGGCTGGTCGAAGGTCCTCGTGGTGGGTGAAGGCCCCCGGGATGGGTGAAGGCCCCCGGGATGGGTGAAGGCCCCCGGGCTGGGTGAAGGTCCTCGTGATGGGTGAAGGCCCCCGGGATGGGTGAAGGCCCTCGGTATGGGTGAAGGTCCCCGTGATGGGTGAAGGTCATCAGGATGGGTGAAGGCCCTCGGGCTGGGTGAAGGCCCTCGGGATGGGTGAAGGTCCCCGGGATGGGTGAAGGTCCCCGGGATGGGTGAAGGCCCTCGGGATGGGTGAAGGTCCTCGGGATGGGTGAAGGTCCCCGGGATGGGTGAAGGCCCCGGGATGGGTGAAGGTCCCCGTCCCCGGGCTGGGTGAAGGCCCTCGGGCTGGTCGAAGGTCCTCGTGATGGGTGAAGGCCCCCGGGATGGGTGAAGGTCCCCGTCCTCGGGCTGGGTGAAGGCCCTCGGGCTGGTCGAAGGTCCTCGTGATGGGTGAAGGCCCCCGGGATGGGTGAAGGCCCCCGGGATGGGTGAAGGCCCCCGGGCTGGGTGAAGGTCCTCGTGATGGGTGAAGGCCCCCGGGCTGGGTGAAGGCCCTCGGTATGGGTGAAGGTCCCCGTGATGGGTGAAGGCCCTCGGGCTGGGTGAAGGCCCTCGGGATGGGTGAAGGTCCCCGGGATGGGTGAAGGTCCCCGGGATGGGTGAAGGTCCCCGGGATGGGTGAAGGCCCTCGGGATGGGTGAAGGCCCTCGGGATGGGTGAAGGTCCCCGGGATGGGTGAAGGTCCTCGGGATGAGTGAAGGTCCTCGGGATGAGTGAAGGTCCTCGGGATGAGTGAAGGCCCTCGGTATGGGTGAAGGCCCCCGTCCCCGGGATGGGTGAAGGTCCCCGTGATGGGTGAAGGTCCTTGGGATGGGTGAAGGCCCTCGGGCTGGGTGAAGGCCCTCGGGCTGGGTGAAGGCCCTTTGGGATGGGTGAAGGCCCTCGGGCTGGGTGAAGGCCCTTTGGGATGGGTGAAGGCCCTTTGGGATGGGTGAAGGCCCTCGGGATGGGTGAAGGTCCCCGGGCTGGGTGAAGGTCCCCGGGCTGGATGAAGGTCCCCGGGCTGGGTGAAGGTCCTCGGGATGGGTGAAGGCCCCCGTCCCCGGGATGGGTGAAGGTCCCCGTGATGGGTGAAGGTCCTTGGGATGGGTGAAGGCCCTCGGGCTGGGTGAAGGCCCTTTGGGATGGGTGAAGGCCCTCGGGCTGGGTGAAGGCCCTTTGGGATGGGTGAAGGCCCTTTGGGATGGGTGAAGGCCCTCGGGATGGGTGAAGGTCCCCGGGCTGGGTGAAGGTCCCCGGGCTGGATGAAGGTCCCCGGGCTGGGTGAAGGTCCTCGGGATGGGTGAAGGCCCTCGGGCTGGGTGAAGGTCCTCGGGATGGGTGAAGGCCCTTGGGCTGGGTGAAGGTCCCCGGGCTGGGTGAAGGTCCTTGGGATGGGTGAAGGCCCCCGGGATGGGTGAAGGCCCCCGGGATGGGTGAAGGCCCCCGGGCTGGGTGAAGGTCCTCGTGATGGGTGAAGGCCCCCGGTATGGGTGAAGGTCCCCGGGATGGGTGAAGGCCCTCGGTATGAGTGAAGGTCCTCGGGATGAGTGAAGGCCCTCGGTATGGGTGAAGGCCCTCGGGCTGGGTGAAGGTCCTCGGGATGGGTGAAGGCCCTTGGGCTGGGTGAAGGTCCCCGGGCTGGGTGAAGGTCCTTGGGATGGGTGAAGGCCCCCGGGATGGGTGAAGGCCCCCGGGATGGGTGAAGGCCCCCGGGCTGGGTGAAGGTCCTCGTGATGGGTGAAGGCCCCCGGTATGGGTGAAGGTCCCCGGGATGGGTGAAGGCCCTCGGTATGGGTGAAGGTCCCCGTGATGGGTGAAGGTCATCAGGATGGGTGAAGGCCCTCGGGCTGGGTGAAGGCCCTCGGGATGGGTGAAGGTCCCCGGGATGGGTGAAGGTCCCCGGGATGGGTGAAGGTCCCCGGGATGGGTGAAGGCCCTCGGGATGGGTGAAGGTCCCCGGGATGGGTGAAGGTCCCCGGGATGGGTGAAGGTCCTCGGGATGAGTGAAGGTCCTCGGGATGAGTGAAGGTCCTCGGGATGAGTGAAGGCCCTCGGTATGGGTGAAGGCCCCCGTCCCCGGGATGGGTGAAGGTCCCCGTGATGGGTGAAGGTCCTTGGGATGGGTGAAGGCCCTCGGGCTGGGTGAAGGCCCTTTGGGATGGGTGAAGGCCCTCGGGCTGGGTGAAGGCCCTTTGGGATGGGTGAAGGCCCTCGGGCTGGGTGAAGGCCCTTTGGGATGGGTGAAGGCCCTTTGGGATGGGTGAAGGCCCTCGGGATGGGTGAAGGTCCCCGGGCTGGGTGAAGGTCCCCGGGCTGGATGAAGGTCCCCGGGCTGGGTGAAGGTCCTCGGGATGGGTGAAGGCCCTCGGGCTGGGTGAAGGTCCTCGGGATGGGTGAAGGCCCTTGGGCTGGGTGAAGGTCCCCGGGCTGGGTGAAGGTCCTTGGGATGGGTGAAGGTCCTTGGGATGGGTGAAGGCCCTTGGGCTGGGTGAAGGTCCTCGGGATGGGTGAAGGCCCTTGGGCTGGGTGAAGGTCCCCGGGCTGGGTGAAGGTCCCCGGGCTGGGTGAAGGTCCCCGGGCTGGGTGAAGGTCCTCGGGCTGGGTGAAGGTCCCCGGGATGGGTGAAGCCTGGAAAGGTAATTTTCTGCTGAGCTCTGAGCTGTCGGAATGTATGATGCGATGCAGACATCTCATACATTGATATCTAGACTAGTAATGTCGTATTTTTCCCATCATGACGATGACATAGACAAATAATTTGCAGTTTAGTGGACAGTCTGGTGGGATACAGAGGACGTGGACCGTGATTTGGGTGGAGTTGTAGACAAGTTTGGGATCAATCTTTGTACCTCCAGAAGGTTCCAAGTCTCACAATAGAGAGCAAAGAGCCGCATATTTCATATGATCATCATAGACCAGAGATGGGGGGGGGGGTCTCCTGGTTATGCAGGGAATGGACAGTTGCGGTGGAGCAGAGGGACCCGGCTGTCGCTCGTGTGACTTGCTGCCTGTAATGGGTTAATCTGCTCTGGTCTTTGTGCTGCAGTGACCTGTGTACACCAGCAGGGGGCGGCAGAGCTGATGTAATCCAGACTGTAATGTGATTTATAGTTACAGCTTCCCATTACAGGCAGGACAATCAGGACAGGGCCTCTTCACCACCAACATGAGATTAACCCTTTGTGGGCAGCTGCATTAATAATGCTTTACTCTGAAGTTACTGGACCAATCAGACTTCAGCTGGAAGTGGACCGGTCACTGGCAGCTGGGATGCAAAACGTGTCATGCCGGTAATTGAGGACTTGGTGATACCAGCCGGGTACTGCATATTACTGAAGGTGAGGGGGCATCCTATCTCTGTACAGCCACCGCTGCACCACCATGCACTTCTGCAGCCACCGCTGCACCACCATGCACTTCTGCAGCCACTGCACCACCATGCACTTCTGCAGCCACCGCTGCACCACCATGCACTTCTGCAGCCACTGCACCACCATGCACTTCTGCAGCCACCGCTGCACCACCATGCACTTCTGCAGCCACTGCACCACCATGCACTTCTGCAGCCACCGCTGCACCACCATGCACTTCTGCCGCCACAATGCACTTCTGCAGCCACTGCTTCTGCACCACCATGCACTACTACAGCCACTGCACCACCATGCACTTCTACACCACCATGCACTTCTACACCACCATGCAGTTCTGCAGCCACTGCTACTGCACCGACATGCACTTCTGCTGCTACTGCACCACCATGCACTGCTACAGCCACTGCTTCTGCACCACCATGCACTGCTACAGCCACTGCACCACCATGCACTTCTACACCACCATGCACTTCTGCAGCCACTGCTTCTGCACCACCATGCACTACTACAGCCACTGCACCACCATGCACTTCTACACCACCATGCAGTTCTGCAGCCACTGCTACTGCACCACCATGCAGTTCTGCAGCCACTGCTACTGCACCACCATGCAGTTCTGCAGCCACTGCTACTGCACCGACATGCACTTCTGCTGCTACTGCACCACCATGCACTGCTACAGCCACTGCTTCTGCACCACCATGCACTGCTACAGCCACTGCTTCTGCACCACCATGCACTGCTACAGCCACTGCTTCTGCACCACCATGCACTGCTACAGCCACTGCTTCTGCACCACCATGCACTGCTACAGCCACTGCTTCTGCACCACCATGCACTGCTACAGCCACTGCTTCTGCACCACTATGCACTGCTACAGCCACTGCTTCTGCACCACCATGCACTGCTACAGCCACTGCTTCTGCATCACTATGCACTTCTGCAGCCACTGCTACTGCACCACTATGCAGTTCTGCAGCCACTGCTACTGCACCATCATGCACTTCTGCTGCTACTGCACCACCATGCACTGCTACAGCCACTGCACCACCATGCACTTCTGCACCACCATGCACTTCTGCACCACCATGCACTTCTGCACCACCATGCACTTCTGCACCACCATGCACTTCTGCTGCCACTGCACCACCATGCACTGCTACAGCCACTGCGCCACCATGCACTTCTGCTGCTACTGCACCACCATGCACATCTACACCACCATGCACTTCTGCAGCCACTGCTACTGCACCACTATAGACTTCTACTGACACCACTGCAACACCATGCATTTCTACAGCCACTTCTGCACCACCATGCACTTCTGCAGCCACTGCTACTGCACCACCATGCACTTCTGCAGCGACTGCACCACCATGTACTTCTTCAGCCACCACACACTTCTACAGCCACTGCACCACCATGTACTTCTGCAGCCACTGCTACTGCACCACTATGCACTTCTGCAGCCACCGCTACTGCACCACCCCGTGCACTTCTGCTGCCACTGCACCACCATGCGCTGCTACAGCCACTGCGCCACCATGCACTTCTGCTGCTACTGCACCACCATGCACATCTACACCACCATGCACTTCTGCATTCATCCCATTCAATGCTCTTTTCTGTATATAATATATGGGGCCCTTTGAAGCAGCAGCCTTGTTGGTGGTGTACGGCTGTTACATATCTGACCGGTGACGAGGTGCAGGCAGGAAGTGTCTGTTTTTGGGGAGCGGCGTTTCCTCGGAGCGGCCTGGGTGGGGTGTTCTTAGAAATGGACAGAAAATAAAAGGAGGCCGGGGACGGCTGACACATTCTCCCCTGGATTGCTGAGCTGGGATTGACGTCGATTTTGTGCCTGGAGGGGGTCATGTGATCTGTGTGTAGCCGGAATACTGCTGACTTGGCAATAGTCATACATGTGGCAGCGTGTTTGCATTGTATGACACCACCCCCCCCCAACTATTACCTTTATGGGTACATTTAACCCCTTATAACACCCAGAGACAAGTCATTGGCCGAGATCAACCTGTTGTGCGGGGCGATCTGCTCATCACACAGCTTACACTTCTAATTAACCCTTTATGGTGACACAAGCTGAGGAGATGTACAGCACTGAAAGCTAACAACCCCCGATCCCCACTGTACCCCGTCATGTCATGTGATAATCATCCCAAACCTTTCCACAATTAGAAAATGATTAGACCTTAACCACCAGAACCCCCACATGACTGAATCCCCAGACCACTGGAACCCCGGAATGACTGAAACCCCTCAGACCACTAGAACCCCCTGGGCCAATGGAACCCCCCAGACCACTGGGACCCCTGGATGACCGAACCCCCAGATGACCGAAACCCCTCAGACCAATGAAACCCTTAGATCAATGGAACCCCCAGACCACTCGAACCCCTGGATGATCGAAACCCCTCAGACCACTAGAACCCCCAGATGACTGGAACCCCTCAGACCATTAGAACCCCTCAGACCACTAGAACCCCCAGATGACTGGAACCCCCAGATGACTGGAACCCCCTGGACCACTTGGACCCCCAGATGACTGGAACCCCAGATGACTGGAACCCCTCAGACCAATGAAACCCTTAGATGACTGAAAACCTTCAGACCAATAAAACTCTTAGATCACTGGAACTCTCAGACCAATGGAACCCCTCACACAACTGGAACCCCCAAGCGATCAGGACCACAGCGGCAGCAAGAAAAATGAAGGACTTTGAGGGGCAGCTGTGTTTTGTTGTAGCCGTCATAATGCCCCTAAAAATCCTTCTTGTTCTTGCAATATTCAGCTGTACGGCAGCGGCGGAGCTCTGCGTGGGATTTGGTCGCACTTGTGGGTTTTGTCGTTATGTTTTTATTACTCTGCAATGTGATTATTTGTTTCAGTTGATGAAGAATTGAATCCAGAGGATGACCCAGGAGACGCTTCAGGAGGAGAGGTCAGTAAGAGCCGTTCACTCATTCTCGGTGCAGACGTGCGCGGTACGGCACCGATCACAATTCCTTCACAATAACACCCAACATGTCCTCACTACACACCCGCCTGCAGAGAAAATAAAGTGGAAATAGTCGTTATGGAACTGGGGCCGTTGTATAATGAATTGGCTGCATTAGTCGAGGGTGCCGCAATGCACTATGAAGCGCGGTGCAGCTCACGTGTTCCTGTATACCAGGCCCGTATCACCCCTATATGTCCTCACAGCTTTCCTCTACCATACTCCGGATTTCTGGGCAGACATTCTGTCATAGAAACATTTTTGTTGGTTTAGCACATTTTTCTTATTTTGGTGGTTTTGTCTTCAGATTTGGTTTTATTGTAAGCTTTATAGATGTATATTGTCTGCCCACAAATAGTAAATATATAATGAGTGTACTCACCTTTCAGATGCCCTCCTCAAGGGTCTTAAAGATTCAGCCTGACCCTTTGGAGAAGAGGGGGGGGGGGGGCAGGGTGAGTTCTATCCATTGAACATTATAGAGGGGGAATGAAATCTTCTCATATATCAGGTAAGTCCAGGAGATGAAGGTGTAGAGGTAACATGTGTCCCACCCATTCTCCTCTCCTTTCCATAACACCATGGTGTCTGCCCGATGTACAGGCGGAAGGACGGTGGGCCCGATGTACAGGCGGAAGGACGGTGGGCCCGATGTACAGGCGGAAGGACGGTGGGCCCGATGTACAGGCGGAAGGACGGTGGGCCCGATGTACAGGCAACAAACTAAACCTGGCTTTCCTGGATCTGACACTGCGTCTTCTTCCTATCCCATGGTGGTCTTCTCTGGACTCACTCCCTCAGACCCAGTGGATGCAAGGGAGGGGGTGTTAGAATCCTACTAGCCCCACATAACACCTTTCAGTTACTTCACCCACCTCCTTCTCTGTCACTCTTCTCATTTGAGGCACACTGCATTCGTCTTTTCTCTAAGGATTGCTGTGATCTACCGGCCCCCTGGACCAGTACCAACCTTTCTCGATGACTTCTCTGCCTGGCTACCCTACTTTCTTTCTTCTGAAATCCCCACAATCATTCTCGGGGACTTCATCATCCCTACCAACACTACTACTACTTCCAAACTTCTCCGTCTAACCTCCTCCTTTGACCTGAAGCAATGGATACACGCTTCTACTCACTCGGAAGGCAATACCCTTGACCCCGTTTTCTCCCACCTACGCAATCCGGGCAACCTCTCCAACTATCCTTTCCCTCTCTCTGATCACTCTCATTAACCTCTTATCATCCAGTCCCCGTCATCTCTTCTCTACCTTCAACTCTCTACTTCGTCCTCCACCCACCAACTCCCTCACTGCCCAGGAGATCGCCAATCACTTTAAACAGAAGATTGAAACATTTTGTGAGGAGATCTCTGCTGATACCCTCCACGCTTTACACTTCATGGCCACAGGTACAAGCATGACTTCCCTCTTTCAACCCCACCACTATAGACGAAGTTGCTAAACTACTTGTTTACGTCCAACTAACCACCTGCCCTCTGGATTCTGTTCCCTCGCAAATGCCATGTTCACCCTCTGGCTCTATTCTACACTCTCTAACCCACATCTTCAATCTCTTCCTCTCTTCTGGCATCTTCCCCAACTCTCTAAAACATTCACTTGTCACTCCATACTTAAAATGTCCTCACTGGACCCAACCAATTTCAACAACCTACGCCCCATCTCCTCGCTCCCCTTCTTATCCAAACTCCTCGAACGTCTGCTCTACAACCGACTCAGTGACCACCTCGCTGATAATAGGTTTCTTGATCCCTTTCAGTCTGGATTTCGTCCTCAACACTCCACAGAAACTGCTCTCCTAAAACTAACAAACGATCTACTAACGGCCAAAACCAATGGGCGCTATTCTGTACTCCTCCTCCTGGACCTTTCTGCTGCCTTTCATACGGTTGACCCCCCCCGACAAAAACTCCACGCCTTTGGTCTCCGTGACTGTGCTCTTCCCTGGTTCTCTTCCTACTTATCCTACTTTGGAGATTTTCCCTTAGGGGTGTACTGACTTTTGTTGCCAGCGGTTTAGACATTAATGGCTGTGTGTTGAGTTATTTTGAGGGGACAGGAAATTTACACTGTTATACAAGCTGTACACTCACTACTTTACATTGTAGACAAGTGTCATTTCTTCAGTGTTGTCACATGAAAAGAGAGAAGAAAAGATTTTTAAAAAAATGTGAGTGAGGGGTGTACTTACTTTTGTAAGTTACTGTATATGTACACCCTCACGGGGCAGTATATAATGAGGTATATCATCTATATGTACACCCTCAGGTGTTGGGATTCAATGTGGCTGTGTCCTCGGGCTAGCATATAATGGAGTAGATCATATACATAGAGTCAGGTGTTTCCCGTATGCCGGGAATCGGGTGTATTGTTCATATAGAGGAAATGTCTCTTCTGAACTCTGTATTGTTCTCTTTCCTATTTACATTACAAATTCACCTCAATTCACACTTCTAATGGCTGCAGAAATCGGCGTATTCCGCATGAATCACACAGCAAGACCTCCATCCTCACTCTATGGGGCCGGGTTCCCCTTATATTCAGATATGTGTTCTATCACATGGATAGACTTGTATGAGCTGAGTTATATGGTGGAAGTGTTGGTCACATGTATCATACATGGTTGGGTCTAATCTGGGAGAAAAGGGCCATCTCCCACATTTTAGCGAGTTGGGTGGTAGTGTGGCTGGACACATTTACTGTATCATACGTGATTGGGTCTAATCCAGGAGAAAAGATCCATCTTCCATATATCAGAGGGTTGGGTGGTGGAGGGGCTGGTCACATATATCATACATGGTTGGGTCTAATCTGGGAGAAAAGAGCCATCTCCCACATTTCGTCAGGTTGGGTGGTGGAGGGGCTGGTCACATATGTCATATGTGGTTGGGTCTAATCCCGGAGAAAAGAGCCATCTCCCACGTCAGGTTGAGTGGTGGAGGGGCTGGTCACATATGTCATACATGGTTGGGTCTAATTCAGGAGAAAAGAGCCATCTCCCATATTTCAGTGGGTTGGGTGGTGGAGCGGGTGGTCACATATGTCATACATGGTTGGGTCTCATCCAGGAGAAAAGGGCCATCTCCCATATTTCAGTGGGTTGGGTGGTGGAGCGGGTGGACACATATGTCATATGTGGTTGGGTCTAATCCAGGAGAAAAGAGCCATCTCCCATATTTCAGTGGGTTGGGTGGTGGAGCGGGTGGTCACATATGTCATACATGGTTGGGTCTCATCCAGGAGAAAAGAGCCATCTCCCATATTTCAGTGGGTTGGGTGGTGGAGCGGGTGGACACATATGTCATACATGGTTGGGTCTAATCCTGGAGAAAAGAGCCATCTCCCACATTTCGTCAGGTTGGGTGGTGGAGGGGCTGGTCACATATGTCATATGTGGTTGGGTCTAATCCAGGAGAAAAGGGCCATCTCATACATTTCAGCGGGTTGGGTGGTGGAGGGGCTGGTCACATATGTCATATGTGGTTGGGTCTAATCCAGGAGAAAAGGGCCATCTCATACATTTCAGAGGGTTGGGTGGTGGAGGGGCTGGTCACATATGTCATATGTGGTTGGGTCTAATCCAGGAGAAAAGGGCCATCTCATACATTTCAGCGGGTTGGGTGGTGGAGGGAATGATCTCAAAGTTCCTGTGTGTTTGAGATGATCTGTCATCTCTCGGTTAGATATCCTTGAACAATTGTCCTTTCTTCTCTTGCAGGGATGAAGGTGAGAACGCCCAGAGGGATTATGGTGGTGAATCACTGAGGGCCTGGTGAAGCCGGGGTAGGTAGTCATCCAGCGGTTCTCACCAGATTTCTAGTAGATGACTCATCTATTGTCTGATATCTGATCTCAGCCAGGCTTATTAATCCCTCCAAACATGGTAAAACCCTTCTGAGAATGCCTTGCTTGCAAGCTGTACTGTCTGTGGTCCCTTCTTTCAATAAAATAACTTCAATGCATTTTGTTGTGGTCCAAATTCAGGAGCGTTGGGTTCATGATATGGTGAGCAATTGTTTCTGGTATTATTCTATCAATGTTTGGGAAGGTAAAAGTTATGTATTCCCCTAAATTGTTTACAAGGAATTCCAGGTGAATGGTGGGTCCAGTCATGAGAAGCCAAAGTGGGTGTGGGGCAGATAGATCCAGAAAGCCATAGAAGCCAGCCTGAAGCTCCACCCCTTTATGTGTTGGCTGCACGTCCACTATGAATGTATTTACAATGAATACTGTGAGTAAATGAATCTGTCCTTATATTAGCTTCCTATGACTGGGAGACAGAGAGCCGGCTGTATGAGAATTGCATTGCTCAGATCACATGATCTATAGTGATAGTATAGTAATGACGGCCCTCTCCCCTCCACCCGCCACGCCGGCGTTGCATCAAGGAAATAGACATGAGACTCCATCAAGGACTTTAATCCAATGACAGGCTGCAGCGCAGATCATGTGACTCTGAATACAAAGGGTAACTGTGAACTTTAAGAAATTCTGGGACGTTTCTGTTTTAGTGAAATATAAAAAAAGAAATAACCCAGTTGTCATATTTAGCTCAGCGGGTTCCCTGGTGAGACGAGGAACCAGAATCTGACCTGATATTTCTAATGAGCGGAGGGCGCTCTCTGCCCAATCCCTGCTGCATGTGTTGGGGGGGAGGGGGAGCTCTATGCCACATATAGGTGTTGGGAATAAGAAGATATCCGTTTGTCACATCACAATCTGAGTGACATGGAAGTGAGAAGAGGACATGGAAGAAGCACATTGTGATCGAGAGGTTCGGAATAAAATCTGGTCTAAGGCCGCTAAGTATTCTTTCTATACGACCACTTTGGAATCGGCCTCCAAAGTTCTCTTCTGATGGCACTGGGTCTCGGTCCGGATCGCCCTAGCGAATCCTAATTATATCAATAGATGCTTCAAAGGGTTGTGGTCAACATAGCAACATTCTACACACATGGTGGTCCTGCCCAAAACCATTCACCTTCCGGTCCATAATCTTTAGGTTCCTTCAAATCCCATTCCCTTTAGTGGTTCCCAAGGACGCCAAGTTTGCCCCACTTCACTGCCCAATTCCAGGCCTCTAGGCCCACCAACAACCAGTGGCCATGAACTCTCTGGTGGCCAAACAAATGATAGGCCTGGAAGAAGTCCTCAGTTTCTTTACAGGAAGTCGGAGATCGTAAGACTCTAATGCTAATCAGTGAAGACTTGTCTTTAATGATTCGCAACCCAGATTCCTAAAGATATCAGAACCATGGCTTAGTTATGCCCTCTCTAATCCTACTAAGCTTCCTACTTGGACTGGGACCAGAGTTTTTGGGGATCTTCTCTTAACCTTCCCCCCCCCCCCCCCCGCCTCTGCCCCCTTCTTTACTCCACACCCAACCTCCCCTCCACCTCTAACCCCTTCATAACACTACTATGTACAATAAAGTTCAAGTTAAACTCAACCCAAAAACCAAGAAGGTAATTACATAGAGTTCATAAGAGGGAGGGTGAAAGCAAGCAAAGTTGGTCAGAAATAACCCTGCAGCTCTCCTGGTAAGAAAATCTGGGATGGATCCCTCAACAAGATATGCAAAAAGTAACAGCAACAGGGTGGTAGCTTGATAAAGGGGGCAGAGCCCCAGAAACGCGTAGCAGCCTGACCGCCTGTTTGGACGTTCCGCTTGGTCTCCTGCACAAACCTACGGCGGTGGATGCTGCCAGCCATCCATCTTTCTGGTGGGTTCTGTCCTGTACTAATTCTGGTGTGTCTTTTGCACAACTCAACCCCTTGAGGGAAACCATTTCACCAGTGGCTGATAGACTTTGGTACACATTTGGAGGAATTTACTAAGGCTCCAGTCACACTTGTACTTGGCACAACTTTGGTGTGCAACTTTAGATGGGTGCATCTTGGATATGACTTTTGGCTTTGACCAGTGATAATGGACATCTGTCGCATTGTAGAACATTCAGGTACGACTTTCATGCAACTTCTAAGGGTTAGCACTGAAGTCTATGGCTCTCATGAAAGTCGCACCAAAGTAGTCCATGAACTGCTTTGAAGTTTCTGCACCTTTAAGTCGCACATATGTGAATAGTTATCAATGGAAAACATGGGGAACGACATGTCGTGCAGCTTTGATGACAAGTTGCACAAGTGTGAATGGAGCCTTAAACTGGAGAGTGCGGAATCTGGTGCAACTGTACATGGTAACCAATCGGCTTCTAACTTCAGCTTGTTCAATGAAGCTTTGACAATAAAACCTGGAAGCTGATTGGTTCCTAATCAGAGCTCCATCAGATTTTGCGAACTCCAGTTTTAGTAACTCTCAATTTCCTTGAGTATGACCTGCTGTTGTCTTTTGTCTTTTGATGTCATCGCCCCTGCCTGGGCTTATCAGATGGTAGGATCTTTCTTCTTGAAATCTGAATAACACCATCGATGGAGAAGAAGCCCATTGGTGCACCAAGCCACAGATGGGGGTCGCAGATTCCAACAAAGTTTATAAACTCTCTTCCCGGTGCCACCATAGATCATTTGTGACCATTTGACCAATCGTTTCCTGTCACAGTTCATTGGATCCGGTGTGGTTTGTCCTGACCACAGTGAAGACTCTGGGACGTCTTTGTAAGGTGGGTGCCTCAGAACTGCGGTAGGTAACATCCGGTCAGATGGGTGGGCTTCTGTATTAATCACACAAGGGGCGTCTAGTATAGGAAGGAGATGCTGGGACTTGTAGTTGCTAGTGATCTGGAGGAGCACTCCGTTGTTCCCAGATGTGGTCACCAGAATCAGATTGCACAACAATGAGAGATGAGATCCGGGTGGCGGCGGTGGTGTGCGCTCGGAGATATATAGGTGACTGTCTGATGTAGGCGCAGGCGTGTGCCGTTTCCTGAAGCCGTTTCTCCTCTTCTGTGAAATAAAACTTGTGACGGTCAGCGAGAAATTCTGAGAATTAGTGGCGAGCGAGGCGGACAATGATGTCTCTCTGCGCTGTGCACAGATCACCATTGTACACCATCAATGTGCTCCTTCTACTCCACACTCTCCACATAAATAAATCTTCTAAGTGGACAAATTGCACTTTTACCCCCAGAGGTACGTGGCGAGTTCAGCCCCCCGCACCATTCCCCGAATATGAGGTCACCCTCATCCTACCTGAGCTGGAGGAGAATGATGGGACTTGTAGTCCTACAGGAAGTGGGGGGAGGGGAGGCACTGGGGCTCAGATAATCCTTGGCAGTATAAAAGGAACCCCTCAGTGCAAATCATCTTTGCAGAATTATTTGCTGTGTATATGGGTGACAAGCGAGTCCAGAAATCTCTCCCAGAAGTCAGCGAGGACAGGAAGTAGGCGAAAAGCGTCCGATGGAGACACGTCACCAAAACAATCCACACAATGATACACAATGATACACAATGTTACACAATGTTACACAATGATATACAGGGCTTTGTTTCTGAACTCCCTCAACATATAAAGTGCAGTCTAGTTCAATAGAGGTGAGGTTGAAAAAAGACCATCAAGTCCAACCTCTGTGTGTGATTATATGTCAGTGTTACATTGTATATCATGTATGTTGTGTGATTATATGTCAGTGTTACATTGTATATCATGTATGTTGTGTGATTATATGTCAGTATTACATTGTATATCATGTATGTTGTGTGATTATATGTCAGTATTACATTGTATATCATGTATGTTGTGTGATTATATGTCAGTATTACATTGTATATCATGTATGTTGTGTGATTATATGTCAGTGTTACATTGTATATCATGTATGTTGTGTGATTATATGTCAGTATTACATTGTATATCATGTATGTTGTGTGATTATATGTCAGTGTTACATTGTATATCATGTATGTTGTGTGATCATATGTCAGTATTACATTGTATATCATGTATGTTGTGTGATCATATGTCAGTATTACATTGTATATCATGTATGTTGTGTGATTATATGTCAGTATTACATTGTATATCATGTATGTTGTGTGATTATATGTCAGTATTACATTGTATATCATGTACGTTGAGGTCGTTCAGGTGATTATCTAATAGTTTCTTAAAGCTATCGATGCCCCCCGCTGAGACCACCGCCTGTGGAAGGGAATTCCACATCCTTGCCGCTCTTACAGTAAAGAACCCTCTATGTAGTTTAAGGTTAAACCTCTTTTCTTCTAATTTTAATGAGTGGCCACGAGTCTTGTTATACTCCCTTCTGCGAAAAAGTTTTCTCCCTATTGTGGGGTTTCCAGTACGTTATTTGTATATTGTGGGGTCACCAGTCCGGTATGTATATATTGTGGGGTCACCAGTCCGGTATTTATATATTGTGGGGTCACCAGTCCGGTATTTATATATTGTGGGGTCACCAGTCTGGTATTTATATATTGTGGGGTCACCAGTCTGGTATTTATATATTGTGGGGTCATCAGTCCGGTATTTATATATTGTGGGGTCACCAGTCCGGTATTTATATATTGTGGGGTCACCAGTCCGGTATTTATATATTGTGGGGTCACCAGTCTGGTATTTATATATTGTGGGGTCATCAGTCCGGTATTTATATATTGTGGGGTCACCAGTCCGGTATTTATATATTGTGGGGTCACCAGTCCGGTATTTATATATTGTGGGGTCACCAGTCCGGTATTTATATATTGTGGGGTCACCAGTCTGGTATTTATATATTGTGGGGTCACCAGTCCGGTATTTATATATTGTGGGGTCCCCAGTCTGGTATTTATATATTGTGGGGTCACCAGTCCGGTATTTATATATTGTGGGGTCACCAGTCTGGTATTTATATATTGTGGGGTCATCAGTCCGGTATTTATATATTGTGGGGTCCCCAGTCCGGTATTTATATATTGTGGGGTCACCAGTCCTGTATTTATATATTGTGGGGTCACCAGTCCGGTATTTATATATTGGGGGGTCACCAGTCCGGTATTTATATATTGGGGGGTCACCAGTCTGGTATTTATATATTGTGGGGTCACCAGTCCGGTATTTATATATTGGGGGGTCACCAGTCTGGTATTTATATAATGAAATCATACCCCCTCTCAGGCGTCTCTTCTCCAGAGAGAATAAGTTCAGAGCTCACAACCTTTCCTCATATCTAATATCCTCCAGACCCTTTATTAGCTTTGTTGTCCTTCTTTGTAGTCGCTCCATTTCCAGTACATCCTTCCTGAGGACTGGTGAATGACGTGTGAGCCCATCTCCCCCAGAAACACAGCTTACACACAGACAAACACCTGTACTGCCTGGTGGGATTGGATCTGGTCCAGCCCCCCCCCCCCACGTGTCATGTGATTACACAGCCCAGTACATGTCATGTGACTTCACAGCCCAGCGTCATGTGTCATGGGACTTAGCCCAGCGTCACATGTCATGTGACTTCACAGCCCAGCGCCATGTGTCATGGGACTTCACAGCCCAGCGTCACGTGTCATGTGACTTTACAGCCCAGCGTCATGTGTCATGTGACTTCACAGCCCAGTGTCATGTGACTTCACAGCCCAGCGTCACGTGTCATGTGACTTCACAGCCCCGCGCCACGTGTCATGTGACTTCACAGCCCCGTGCCGTGACTTCACAGCCCAGCGCCACGTGTCATGTGACTTCACAGCCCAGCGTCATGTGTCATGTGACTTCACAGCCCGCGCCACGTGTCATGTGACTTCACAGCCCCGCGCCACGTGTCATGTGACTTCACAGCCCCGCGCCACGTGTCATGTGACTTCACAGCCCCGCGCCACGTGTCATGTGACTTCACAGCCCCGCGCCACGTGTCATGTGACTTCACAGCCCAGCGCCACGTGTCATGTGACTTCACAGCCCAGCGCCACGTGTCATGTGACTTCACAGCCCAGCGTCACGTGTCATGTGACTTCACAGCCTGCGCCACGTGTCATGTGACTTCACAGCCCCGCGCCACGTGTCATGTGACTTCACAGCCTAGCGCCACGTGTCATGTGACTTCGCAGCCCAGCACCATGAGTCCAGGAACAGGAATTGACGGTCCAGCTGAAGGAGCCCCCCACACACTCCTGGGCCTCTTTCTGTTGTAGAATATGATCATTGTGATGTCATGTCTTCTGTCTGTGATGTCACAGGACTCCATGGTGGAAAGTAGAGCACATCAGAGTATCAGAATTACTTTCCATGTTGGATTTATTCCTATAATGCCCCTGTGAGCCCGCAGCTGGCAGCGGAAGTGAGCGGGTCTGGCCGCAGGCCATAGACATGACACAACACTTCCAACATCAGATATTTTTATGGTGTATCTGGCCGCAATCTGCATTTTTCTTTGCTCAGATATGTCGCTGCTGTCAGGAGTCATATAACACAATGTATAGCGCGGCGCCCCGCTCTCCCAGCACTGCACACATATGGTTGTGGTTAAAATAAATTCCACCGTCTGACTGATCACATATCGGAGAATTATCGGATCGCTCTGTCAGGAAATCACAATCTGCACCGCGCTGCGTGTGATATCATGGTGCAGGAATTCAAGGATTATATACACAATGTCCAGCAGGGGGCAGTATGAGGGGACAGGTGTTTAAGGAATAAAATATATACAATGTCCAGTAGGGGGTGATATCCAGGGTCAGATATTTGGGATTTATATATACAATGTCCAGTAGGGGGTGATATCCAGGGTCAGATATTTGGGATTTATATATACAATGTCCAGTAGGGGGTGATATCCAGGGTCAGATATTTGGGATTTATATATACAATGTCCAGTAGGGGGTGATATCCAGGGTCAGATATTTGGGATTTATATATACAATGTCCAGTAGGGGGTGATATCCAGGGTCAGATATTTGGGGTTTATATATACAATGTCCAGTAGGGGGGGATATCCACAGATAGATATTTGGGGTATATATATATATATACAATGTCCAGTAGGGGGTGAGATCCAGGGTCAGATATTTGGGGTATATATATATATATATATACAATGTCCAGTAGGGGGGGATATCCAGGGACAGATATTTGGGGTTTATATATACAATGTCCAGTAGGGGGTGATATCCAGGGACAGATATTTGGGGTTTATATATACAATGTCCAGTAGGGGGTGATATCCAGGGACAGATATTTGGGGTTTATATATACAATGTCCAGTAGGGGGTGATATCCAGGGACAGATATTTGGGGTTTATATATACAATGTCCAGTAGGGGGTGATATCCAGGGACAGATATTTGGGGTTTATATATACAATGTCCAGTAGGGGGTGATATCCAGGGACAGATATTTGGGGTTTATATATACAATGTCCAGTAGGGGGTGATATCCAGGGTCAGATATTTTGGGTATATATATATATATACAATGTCCAGTAGGGGGGGATATCCAGGGACAGATATTTGGGGTTTATATATACAATGTCCAGTAGGGGGTGATATCCAGGGTCAGATATTTGGGGTTTATATATACAATGTCCAGTAGGGGGTGATATCCAGGGACAGATATTTGGGGTTTATATATACAATGTCCAGTAGGGGGTGATATCCAGGGACAGATATTTGGGGTTTATATATACAATGTCCAGTAGGGGGTGATATCCAGGGACAGATATTTGGGGTTTATATATACAATGTCCAGTAGGGGGTGATATCCAGGGACAGATATTTGGGGTTTATATATACAATGTCCAGTAGGGGGTGATATCCAGGGTCAGATATTTGGGGTTTATATATACAATGTCCAGTAGGGGGTGATATCCAGGGTCAGATATTTTGGGTATATATATATATATACAATGTCCAGTAGGGGGTGATATCCAGGGACAGATATTTGGGGTTTATATATACAATGTCCAGTAGGGGGTGATATCCAGGGACAGATATTTGGGGTTTATATATACAATGTCCAGTAGGGGGTGATATCCAGGGTCAGATATTTGGGGTTTATATATACAATGTCCAGTAGGGGGTGATATCCAGGGTCAGATATTTGGGGTTTATATATACAATGTCCAGTAGGGGGTGATATCCAGGGTCAGATATTTGGGGTTTATATATACAATGTCCAGTAGGGGGTGATATCCAGGGTCAGATATTTGGGGTTTATATATACAATGTCCAGTAGGGGGTGATATCCAGGGTCAGATATTTGGGGTTTATATATACAATGTCCAGTAGGGGGTGATATCCAGGGTCAGATATTTGGGGTTTATATATACAATGTCCAGTAGGGGGTGATATCCAGGGTCAGAGGGGGGATATATTGGTCTATTTCACACACAGATGAACACAATCACACTTTATGAAGGAAGATCTGGTAAGAAATACGTTTTTTCACAACTGTTACTACAAGTAACCGGAGATTACTAGAGTTCCTCTTCAAGTACCAACTTCATGTAAAGTCCCGGGGGACCGCAAACTGCCACATGCGAGGCTTGTGAGTGAAGAGGTGGTGGCCTAGGCACAGGGTGTCCCAACCTCTTGTAATCTATGGAATAACACGTGATACTGGGAGGGAATGGTGGCCCCACTGGAGGTGCTGGTGAAGCGGTGGTGGCCTAGGCACAGGGTGTCCCACGTTTCATCTCCTGTAATCTATGGAATAACACGTCAGACTGGGAGGGAATGGTGGCCACACTGGGGGTGCTGGTGAAGAGGTGGTGGCCTAGGCACAGGGTTTCCCAACCTCTTGTAATCTATGGAATAACACATCATACTGGGAGGGAATGGTGGCCACACTGGAGGTGCTGGTGAAGAGGTGGTGGCCTAGGCACAGGGTGTCCCACGTTTCATCTCCTGTAATCTATGGAATAACACGTCATACTGGGAGGGAATGGTGGCCCCACTGGAGGTGCTGGTGAAGAGGTGGTGGCCTAGGCACAGGGTGTCCCAACCTCTTGTAATCTATGGAATAACACGTGATACTGGGAGGGAATGGTGGCCACACTGGGGGTGCTGGTGAAGAGGTGGTGGCCTAGGCACAGGGTGTCCCAACCTCTTGTAATCTATGGAATAACACGTGATACTGGGAGGGAATGGTGGCCCCACTGGAGGTGCTGGTGAAGCGGTGGTGGCCTAGGCACAGGGTGTCCCACGTTTCATCTCCTGTAATCTATGGAATAACACGTCAGACTGGGAGGGAATGGTGGCCACACTGGGGGTGCTGGTGAAGAGGTGGTGGCCTAGGCACAGGGTTTCCCAACCTCTTGTAATCTATGGAATAACACATCATACTGGGAGGGAATGGTGGCCACACTGGAGGTGCTGGTGAAGAGGTGGTGGCCTAGGCACAGGGTGTCCCACGTTTCATCTCCTGTAATCTATGGAATAACACGTCATACTGGGAGGGAATGGTGGCCCCACTGGAGGTGCTGGTGAAGAGGTGGTGGCCTAGGCACAGGGTGTCCCAACCTCTTGTAATCTATGGAATAACACGTGATACTGGGAGGGAATGGTGGCCACACTGGGGGTGCTGGTGAAGAGGTGGTGGCCTAGGCACAGGGTGTCCCACGTTTCATCTCCTGTAATCTATGGAATAACACGTCATACTGGGAGGGAATGGTGGCCCCACTGGAGGTGCTGGTGAAGAGGTGGTGGCCTAGGCACAGGGTGTCCCAACCTCTTGTAATCTATGGAATAACACGTGATACTGGGAGGGAATGGTGGCCACACTGGGGGTGCTGGTGAAGAGGTGGTGGCCTAGGCACAGGGTGTCCCACGTTTCATCTCCTGTAATCTATGGAATAACACGTCAGACTGGGAGGGAATGGTGGCCACACTGGGGGTGCTGGTGAAGAGGTGGTGGCCTAGGCACAGGGTGTCCCAACCTCTTGTAATCTATGGAATAACACGTCATACTGGGAGGGAATGGTGGCCCCACTAGAGGTGCTGGTGAAGCGGTGGTGGCCTAGGCACAGGGTGTCCCACGTTTCATCTCCTGTAATCTATGGAATAACACGTCAGACTGGGAGGGAATGGTGGCCACACTGGGGGTGCTGGTGAAGAGGTGGTGGCCTAGGCACAGGGTCTCCCAACCTCTTGTAATCTATGGAATAACACATCATACTGGGAGGGAATGGTGGCCACACTGGGGGTGCTGGTGAAGAGGTGGTGGCCTAGGCACAGGGTTTCCCAACCTCTTGTAATCTATGGAATAACACATCATACTGGGAGGGAATGGTGGCCACAGTGGAGGTGCTGGTGAAGAGGTGATGGCCTAGGCACAGGGTGTCCCAACCTCTTGTAATCTATGGAATAACACGTCATACTGGGAGGGAATGGTGGCCCCACTGGAGGTGCTGGTGAAGAGGTGGTGGCCTAGGCACAGGGTGTCCCAACCTCTTGTAATCTATGGAATAACACGTGATACTGGGAGGGAATGGTGGCCACACTGGGGGTGCTGGTGAAGAGGTGGTGGCCTAGGCACAGGGTGTCCCACGTTTCATCTCCTGTAATCTATGGAATAACACGTCATACTGGGAGGGAATGGTGGCCCCACTGGAGGTGCTGGTGAAGAGGTGGTGGCCTAGGCACAGGGTGTCCCAACCTCTTGTAATCTATGGAATAACACGTGATACTGGGAGGGAATGGTGGCCACACTGGGGGTGCTGGTGAAGAGGTGGTGGCCTAGGCACAGGGTGTCCCAACCTCTTGTAATCTATGGAATAACATCATACTGGGAGGGAATGGTGGCCACAGTGGAGGTGCTGGTGAAGAGGTGATGGCCTAGGCACAGGGTGTCCCAACCTCTTGTAATCTATGGAATAACACGTGATACTGGGAGGGAATGGTGGCCACACTGGGGGTGCTGGTGAAGAGGTGGTGGCCTAGGCACAGGGTGTCCCAACCTCTTGTAATCTATGGAATAACACATCATACTGGGAGGGAATGGTGGCCACAGTGGAGGTGCTGGTGAAGAGGTGATGGCCTAGGCACAGGGTGTCCCAACCTCTTGTAATCTATGGAATAACACGTCATACTGGGAGGGAATGGTGGCCCCACTGGAGGTGCTGGTGAAGAGGTGGTGGCCTAGGCACAGGGTGTCCCAACCTCTTGTAATCTATGGAATAACACGTGATACTGGGAGGGAATGGTGGCCACACTGGGGGTGCTGGTGAAGAGGTGGTGGCCTAGGCACAGGGTGTCCCACGTTTCATCTCCTGTAATCTATGGAATAACACGTCATACTGGGAGGGAATGGTGGCCCCACTGGAGGTGCTGGTGAAGAGGTGGTGGCCTAGGCACAGGGTGTCCCAACCTCTTGTAATCTATGGAATAACACGTGATACTGGGAGGGAATGGTGGCCACACTGGGGGTGCTGGTGAAGAGGTGGTGGCCTAGGCACAGGGTGTCCCAACCTCTTGTAATCTATGGAATAACATCATACTGGGAGGGAATGGTGGCCACAGTGGAGGTGCTGGTGAAGAGGTGATGGCCTAGGCACAGGGTGTCCCAACCTCTTGTAATCTATGGAATAACACGTGATACTGGGAGGGAATGGTGGCCACACTGGGGGTGCTGGTGAAGAGGTGGTGGCCTAGGCACAGGGTGTCCCAACCTCTTGTAATCTATGGAATAACATCATACTGGGAGGGAATGGTGGCCACAGTGGAGGTGCTGGTGAAGAGGTGATGGCCTAGGCACAGGGTGTCCCACGTTTCATCCCCGATCATGTAGAGAATACCGTTTCACACTGAGCTACCATGAGGCCCGTACTAGAGCTGTGATGGTGTGAAGGCCACCCATCCCGTTACCCACCATCTATACTCTATAAAGCCCCTCCAGTTACTAGCCACCATCAGAGCGGCATGTTGGTGGATCACATACTGAAGAAGACGCTGCCAGGAGTCCTCCACCAGTGTTACCCCCGGTGGGGGTGGGGGGGACCTCACACAGGCTCAGGGGAAACATCGGCTTCTTATAGGAAATTTGTGGTGATAATAATTGATATAAAACAGAAGTCTGATGTAAAGACATATAGGAGAAACATCTCGGCACAATTAGGGGCGCTGAAAATAGTCGTGTTTGATATTCGGCGACCCTCCCCAGGGGTACCCGGAAAGGGCAAGGCCTACACAAGTCATTGCAGAACCCGTCCACCCAACTCTGCAGGAGCCACAATTCACACAGATATCAGACAAGAGTAGTGGGACGGTATCTTCCCAGGTGACGATCATTACCCCTGAAGGACTTCTTATCACCCCTTTCCTGCTCTCCTCAATGGACATCCCATCCAAACTCATCGTTATCCCCAGGCCATATCTAGCACTATGACATCACTTCTCCAATGAAAACACACCAAATATCAGGTAAGTTATGCCAGTGCTGCCAGGTTCTCAATGGGCTCTTATTTCTTCTTTGGAACCACATCCCTCTGTCCCTCCTCCAGGGTCGTCTCCTTTCCGGTCCCATATATAGACCTCTATAAAGGTACCACATAACCCACCTCTGTTTATAACAATACCGGTCAAGCTTCGAAGGCCTCGTTCACATATAACAGCCTGACCCCCGTTCTATGGAGCCGCTTCTCGTGTCTGTGGTGCAGCGTCAGTGCAAATTCACTGCCAATTATAACGAGAGTCCTGTGCGTTTCCTGAGCACGGCGTGCGCTTCAGAATCGCACATCTCGTCCGTTTTCAACACGAATTTAAGAAAGAAAAGAGCACAGTATGCCCCTCCCCCCCGATCTATACCAGGGGGCTTCCAGATTCCGATAAGTCTCCTGCCTGTAGACCCCCACAACCCAGGGTTATGGGGGTAGACACCCTTGCCCCCATTAAAATGGGGACGTGGTGCTTTTGGGGGGGGGGAGGGAGCACCCTCTCCACATTGAGGTCATGTGGCCTGGTATGGTCCAGGAAGGGAGGTACACTCACTCGCCCCCCTTTCCTGGCCTGCCAGGCTACATGCATGGATAAGAGTCTGCTATGGAACTTGGGGGACCCAACACCGTTTTTTTTTTTTGGCATGGGGTTCTTCTTAAAATATATACCAGACCCAAAGGGCCCCCCCAATTCCTGCACCTTCACCCCTCAGATCACCCCAATTCCTGCACCTTTACCCCTCAGATCACCCCAATTCCTGCACCTTCACCCCTCAGATCACCCCAATTCCTGCACCTTCACCCCTCAGATCACCCCAATTTCTGCACCTTTACCCCTCAGATCACCCCAATTCCTGCACATTCACCCCTCAGATCACCCCAATTCCTGCACCTTTACCCCTCAGATCACCCCAATTCCTGCACCTTTACCCCTCAGATCACCCCAATTCCTGCACCTTCACCCCTCAGATCACCCCAATTCCTGCACCTTCACCCCTCAGATCACCCCAATTCCTGCACCTTTACCCCTCAGATCACCCCAATTCCTGCACATTCACCCCTCAGATCACCCCAATTCCTGCACCTTTACCCCTCAGATCACCCCAATTCCTGCACCTTTACCCCTCAGATCACCCCAATTCCTGCACCTTCACCCCTCAGATCACCCCAATTCCTGCACCTTCACCCCTCAGATCACCCCAATTCCTGCACCTTCACCCCTCAGATCACCCCAATTCCTGCACCTTTACCCCTCAGATCACCCCAATTCCTGCACCTTCACCCCTCAGATCACCCCAATTCCTGCACCTTCACCCCTCAGATCACCCCAATTCCTGCATTCCCCAATTCCTGCACCCTTACCCCTCAGATCACCCCAATTCCTGCACCTTCACCCCTCAGATCACCCCAATTCCTGCACCCTCACCCCTCAGATCACCTCAATTCCTGCACCTTCACCCCTCAGATCACTCCAATTCCTGCACCCTCACCCCTCAGATCACCCCAATTCCTGCACCCTCACCCCTCAGATCACCCCAATTCCTGCACCTTCACCCCTCAGATCACCCCAATTCCTGCACCTTTACCCCTCAGATCACCCCAATTCCTGCACATTCACCCCTCAGATCACCCCAATTCCTGCACCTTTACCCCTCAGATCACCCCAATTCCTGCACCTTCACCCCTCAGATCACCCCAATTCCTGCACCTTCACCCCTCAGATCACCCCAATTCCTGCACCTTTACCCCTCAGATCACCCCAATTCCTGCACATTCACCCCTCAGATCACCCCAATTCCTGCACCTTCACCCCTCAGATCACCCCAATTCCTGCACCTTTACCCCTCAGATCACCCCAATTCCTGCACCTTTACCCCTCAGATCACCCCAATTCCTGCACCTTCACCCCTCAGATCACCCCAATTCCTGCACCTTCACCCCTCAGATCACCCCAATTCCTGCATTCCCCAATTCCTGCACCCTTACCCCTCAGATCACCCCAATTCCTGCACCCTCACCACTCAGATCACCCCAATTCCTGCACCCTCACCCCTCAGATCACCCCAATTCCTGCACCTTCACCCCTCAGATCACCCCAATTCCTGCACCCTCACCCCTCAGATCACCTCAATTCCTGCACCTTCACCCCTCAGATCACTCCAATTCCTGCACCCTCACCCCTCAGATCACCCCAATTCCTGCACCCTCACCCCTCAGATCACCCCAATTCCTGCACCTTCACCCCTCAGATCACCCCAATTCCTGCACCTTCACCCCTCAGATCACCCCAATTCCTGCACCTTTACCCCTCAGATCACCCCAATTCCTGCACATTCACCCCTCAGATCACCCCAATTCCTGCACCTTTACCCCTCAGATCATCCCAATTCCTGCACCTTTACCCCTCAGATCACCCCAATTCCTGCACCTTCACCCCTCAGATCACCCCAATTCCTGCACCTTTACCCCTCAGATCACCCCAATTCCTGCACATTCACCCCTCAGATCACCCCAATTCCTGCACCTTCACCCCTCAGATCACCCCAATTCCTGCACCTTTACCCCTCAGATCACCCCAATTCCTGCACCTTCACCCCTCAGATCATCCCAATTCCTGCACCTTCACCCCTCAGATCACCCCAATTCCTGCATTCCCCAATTCCTGCACCCTTACCCCTCAGATCACCCCAATTCCTGCACCCTCACCACTCAGATCACCCCAATTCCTGCACCCTCACCCCTCAGATCACCCCAATTCCTGCACCTTCACCCCTCAGATCACCCCAATTCCTGCACCCTCACCCCTCAGATCACCTCAATTCCTGCACCTTCACCCCTCAGATCACTCCAATTCCTGCACCCTCACCCCTCAGATCCCCCCAATTCCTGCACCCTCACCCCTCAGATCACCCCAATTCCTGCACCCTCACCCCTCAGATCATCCCAATTCCTGCACCTTCACCCCTCAGATCACCCCAATTCCTGCATTCCCCAATTCCTGCACCCTTACCCCTCAGATCACCCCAATTCCTGCACCCTCACCACTCAGATCACCCCAATTCCTGCACCCTCACCCCTCAGATCACCCCAATTCCTGCACCTTCACCCCTCAGATCACCCCAATTCCTGCACCCTCACCCCTCAGATCACCTCAATTCCTGCACCTTCACCCCTCAGATCACTCCAATTCCTGCACCCTCACCCCTCAGATCCCCCCAATTCCTGCACCCTCACCCCTCAGATCACCCCAATTCCTGCACCCTCACCCCTCAGATCATCCCAATTCCTGCACCTTCACCCCTCAGATCACCCCAATTCCTGCACCCACCATCAGTAATGCTGCAGGTGGTGATTCCACTAGGAACTACGGGGGTTGGCAGACAGGCTTCTTCACATGATGATGTCCACAGATGGGCCTACACGCGTGTTGGGCGGAGGGCTAGCACCTTAGTGTGGTTGTCAGTCCTGGTGACTCTGAAAATGAGGTTGCATGCCTGCTGGGACTTGTGTGCCTTACGTTGGTTATCCCTGCTCTAGACCATTCAATTTATTTTGGAAAACCAGTATAAAGCAACATGTCCAGTAGTATGAGATGAAGGGCCATGTATGGTAAGTGTTCCTTGCCTGCTGTGGGGGGTTCAATGGCTCTTCAGCATAGATCATAAGCAGTTCATTAACCCACGTTCTTCAGTGAGAATCCGGAAAGAATCCACTTTCTTGCCCACATTCTACACCAATTGTGAACGGTTCAATCAAATGTAGCTTTAAAACAGTCAGTGAATTACATTTCAGGGCTTTTTCCCACTTTCCCTTAAACATAAAGTTCCAAAACTTACACAGAAAAGCCTCACAACAGGAATCCGTGGTCCTGTCTCCTCACAGGCTCACCACCTTATCTTCATTACAAACTGCCTAACTTGTAGACATGGGCGCCGTCAATAAATTCCTTTCGTTCTGTTCCGTTACGGTTTGTATTAAAATTAATTCGTACTTCGTATTTCGTGTCAGAAATTCCATTTCGTTTCGTACGAAATACGAATTGTCGTTAGGTTCGTTAACTTGTATGAACGTTCGTTACGATGAATTTAAAGGCAAAAATATACCTCAATATGACAGTCGATGCTGATGGAAGTTTGGTTTTTATCCAAAATACGAAATTCCGTTGAAGAATTTCCTCTCCGAAACACGAATTTTCATTAGATGAGAAAGAGAGAAGCGGATTGTCTGCCATACACCGCTGGTCCAGTTTTCGCCTGCTCCTCCTGGGGCTGCTTATTGTGAGGGGCTCCCACCATCCCTGTGCTGTGCTGACTTCCTCCTGGGGCTGCTTATTATGAGGGGCTCCCACCATCCCTGTGCTGTGCTGACTTCCTCCTGGGGCTGCTTATTATGAGGGGCTCCCACCATCCCTGTGCTGTGCTGACTTCCTCCTGGGGCGGCCTATTATGAGGGGCTCCCACCATCCCTGTGCTATGCTGACTTCCCCCTGGGGCTGTACCTCGGCTGTGCATATTATGAGGGGCTCCCACCATCCCTGTGCTATGCTGACTTCCTCCTGGGGCTGCTTATTATGAGGGGCTCCCACCATCCCTGTGCTGTGCTGACTTCCTCCCGGGGCTGTACCTCTGCTGTGCATATTATGAGGGGCTCCCACCATCCCTATGCTATGCTGACTTCCTCCTGGGGCTGTACCTCTGCTGTGCTCATTATGAGGGATTTCCACCATTCCTGTGCTGTACTGACATACTGAGCACAGCAGGGGTACAGCCCCAGGAGGAAGTCAGCATAGCACAGGGATGGTGGGAGCCCCTCATAATGAGCACAGCAGAGGTACAGCCCCAGGAGGAAGTCAGCACAGCACAGGGATGGTGGGAGCCCCTCATAATAAGCAGCCCCAGGAGGAAGTCAGCATAGCACAGGGATGGTGGGAGCCCTTCATAATAAGCAGCCCCAGGAGGAAGTCAGCATAGCACAGGGATGGTGAGAGCCCCTCATAATGAGCAAAGCAGAGGTACAGCTCCAGAAGGAAGTCAGCACAGGGATGGTGGGAGCCCCTCATAATAAGCAGCCCCAGGAGGAAGTCAGCATAGCACAGGGATGGTGGGAGCCCCTCATAATGAGCACAGCAGAGGTACAGCAGCAGGAGGAAGTCAGCATAGCACAGGGATGGTGGGAGCCCCTCATAATAAGCATAATGACTGAGTCATCGATGCGGCGACAACTGATCCGAAATTCGTAAACAAAAGTTCGTATTGCGTACAGAATTCGAACACATGGCAATTTGTATTTCGGATCCTCCCGAACGTACGAATTTTGGGAAATTCGTACGAATTTGAGATTCGTACGAAACGAATCGCACATGTCTACTAACTTGGGATGCACAGACTCCTGCCTGCATGCAAGTGGGACCTGTACAACAGCAGGAGGCCTGGATAGAGTTCACCACCATTCTGCAAGATTTAAAGGGATTCAGTAACCTCTATTCAACCCCCCCCCCCAAGCCAGAAAGGGAGAAAGCAGCCAAGTGCAACATCTAGCTAGCCTTCGGAGCCATTGTACAGCTTACCTTCGTCCCTGCCTGGGGGAAAGTTCAGTGAAGCCAGGTACGCTGGCATTTTTGCAGTAAGGAAGAGAAACTTTTGCAGTCTGTGTAGGATCTGTACTTTAACGATCCAGTAAGGACTTGTGATTATTCCTGTGGCAATACAGTCTTGGACAGCGGTCTCCAAACTGTGGCCCGGGGGCTGAATGCAGCCCTTTGCTTGCCTTTATGTGGCCCTTGGGGCACTATTAATCAAATGACACTAACAATGGGGCATAATTCCTCCCACTGACACCATCAAAAGGGCATAATTCCTCCCACTGACACCAACGATGTGGCAAAATTCCTTCCATTGATACCATTGATGGGGCGAAATTCCTTCCATTGACACCACTGATGGGGCAAAATTCCTTCCATTGACACCATTGATGGGGCATAATTCCTTCCATTTACACCATTGATGGGGCAAAATTCATTCCATTGACACCATTGATGGGGCAAAATTCATTCCATTGACACCATTGATGGGGCAAAATTCCTTCCATTGACACCATTGATGGGGCAAAATTCCTTCCATTGACACCATTGATGGGGCAAAATTCCTTCAATTGACACCATTGATGGGGCAAAATTCCTTCCATTGACACCATTGATGGGGCAAAATTCATTCCATTGACACCATTGATGGGGCATAATTCCTTCCATTTACAAAATTGATGGGGCAAAATTCCTTCCATTGACACCACTGATACCTACAATGGGTCTCTTGTCCTCCCACTGACACCAACAACAAGGCAACATTTCTCCCACTGATACCAAGAACAAAGAAAAATTCCTCCCCCTGACATCAACAATGGGTCAGGATTCCCTCCATTGACACCAATGATGGGTCACTATCCCTCCAACTGACTCCAACAATGGGGAACTATTCCTTCCACTTCAACGATGGGGCACTATACCTTCCACTGACATCAATGATGGGGCACTATACCTCCCACTGACATCAATGATGGGGCACTATTCCTCCCACTGACACCAATGATGGGGCATTAGTCCTACTACTGCCAAAGATAGGGCATTGTTTACTCCCACTGGCCCTGGTATGGCCTCCTAAAAGTCTGAAGGACAGTAAACTGGCCCTTTGTTTAGAAAGTTTGGAGACCCCCTGCTCTAGGATCTACTCTGAAAGTTGGGAGAAGTTCTGCTAATTCCATATCCCATCCAAGTTACATTCCCTAATAAATTATCAAAACCAAGCTCATGAACTGGATTATTGACTATGGAGTGCTTGCTGAAAATGCATGTTGCCTGGCTGTGCAGGTGAAGAGGGACCCCAAAATCCAGGGGCCCATTAGGGGGGTAGCGCTACAACTACAGTGCCTTGAAAAAGTATTCATACCCCTAGAAATTCCCCACATCTTGTCATGTTACAACCAAAAATGTAAATGTATTTTATTGGGATTTTATGTGATGGACCAACACAAAGTGTCACATAATTGTGAAGTGGAAGGAAAATGATAAATGATACAAATAAATATGTGAAAAGTGTGGGGGAGGGGCATTTGTATGGCGCCCCCCGGAGTCAATACTTTGTAGAACCCCCTTTCTCTACAAGTCTTTTTGGGGGTGTCTCTACCAGCTTTGCCCATCTAGAGAGGACATTTCTGCCCATTCTTCTTCTTTGTAAAATATCTCAAGCTCTGTCAGATTGGATGGAGAGCGTCTGTGATCAGCAATTTTCAGGTCTGGCCACAGATTCTCAATGGGATTTAGGTCTGGACTGTGACTGGGCCATTCTAACACATGAAGATGCTTTGATGTAAACCATTCCATTGTAGCTCTGGCTGGATGTTTCGGGTCGTTGTCCTGCTGGAAGGGGAACCTCCGCCCCGGTCTCAAGTCTTTTGCCGACTCCAACAGGTTTTCTTCTAAGATTGTCCTGTATTTGTCTCCATCCATCTTCCCATCAACTCTGACCAGCTTCCCTGTCCCTGCTGAAGAAAACCATCCCCACCACATGATGCTGCCACCACCATGTCTCACGGTGGGGATGGTGTGTTCAGGGGGATGGGCAGTGTTAGTTTTCCCCACACATAGCGTTTTGCTTTTAGGCCATAAAGTTGAATTTTGGTCTCCTCTGACCAGATCACCTTCTTCCACATGTTTGCTGCCCCCTCCCCCACATGGCTTCTCACAAACTACAAACAGGACTTCTTATGACTTTCTTTCTCCAATGTCTTTCTTCTTGTCACTCTTCCATAAAGGGCAGATTTGTGGAGAGACGACTAATAGTTGTCCTGTGGACAGATTCTCCCCCCTGAGCTGTGGATCTCTGCAGCTCCTCCAGAGTTACCATGGACCTCTTGGCTCTTCTCTGATGAATGCTCTCCATGCCCGGCCCGGTCAGTTTAGGTGGACGGCCATGTCTTGGTAGGTTTGCGGTTGTGCCATACTCTTTCCATTTTCCGATGATGGATTGAACAGAGCTCCGTGAGATGGTCAAAGCTTGGGAGATTTTATTATAACCGAACCCTGCTTTATACTTCTCCACAACTTTATCCCTGACCTGTCTGGTGTGTTCCTTGGCCTTCATGATGCTGTTTGTTCACTAAGGCTCTCTAACAAACCTCTGAGGGCTTCACAGAACAGCTGTATTTATACTGAGATTAAATGACACACAGGTGGACTCTATTTACTAATTAGGTGACTTCTGAAGGCAATGGGTTTCTCTAGATTTTAGTTAGGGGTATCAGAGTAAAGGGGGCGCCATACAAATGCCCCCCCCCCCCACTTTTCACATATTTATTTGTATCATTTATCATTTTCCTTCCACTTCACAATTATGTGACACTTTGTGTTGGTCCATCACATAAAATCCCAATAAAATACATTTACGTTTTTGGTTGCAACATGAGAAAATGTGGGACATTTCAAGGGGTATGAATACTTTTTCAAGGCTCTGTATATGTGGCCTGGTCTCAGTTTCCTAGCTTTGGCCATCCCTGCTGCTGAAACCTGACAACTTGCTTTCTCCACTCAGAACAGACGTTGTGGAGCCCCTCAACATGCATAAGTGAGAAGCCTGGGTGACCTCTGGCCCTCTGAACGCGCTGACTAGGTGCAGCACTGACGCGCTTCGTGGTGACGGGTGTCCATCTTTCCCACCTCTGAATGTTGGGAGCTCTGCATGTGCCAATGAAATAAAACTCCCCAAATATACACAGAGATGAGGCTGGAAGAGGTTACCGAACGTTTTTTTAATGGCACTTAGATTGTAAACGTTCTACTGATGGGCAGCTGCCCTCCCCACAGCGAGACACGAAACTTCTGCCACTTCCAGTACAAAGAAGCGGGCTTTGTCTCGCACTGCTGGGATTGTTTGAGTTTCGGCAGGTCCCGGGTTAATTAAACGTGTCTTTAGAATGTGGCGCGATCCTTGAAAATCCTCTTTGTTGGTGTTGGGATGGGACGATTGGATGAATCACGCCTCTGTCTGCAGCATTACAGGGCAATAAAAGAGGAGACATTGCCAGCCTGTGAATCAAAGTCTCCCATCACCGCCAATTCATCCCGGTTATACACAAGCTGCCTGATTCATGTGTGATGGGGAACAATCAAAGTCTTAAGATTTATGGTAAAGCCACATCAAAGGCCGGGCCTGATCACAGCACAGAGTCTGATGAAGCCAACACAACGCCGTCCTAATCTCCTCTGGGATCTTGTGCAGTCCCCGGCTGTGCGCTCACCAAGCAGAGGGACGGTGCGGTGTTATGGGGGGGGCTGGCTTGCTTCTGGTGGTAACACACGCATGCAGTTTAATAAGAAGAAAAACAATATCCTTTCACACAGTTCAAATCTTTTCCTACAGATCCTGGAGCTGGTACACCTAGCTGTGAACCATAGCAGACCGCCAGGTGCCTCAGAATTCGTGTACGGAAAGTTTTCCCATCATCTAATGATCTTCATCCTCTAATAACACTATGGAATGAGGTCCATGTCCCATATCTATCCTCCATCCAAGGACAGCAGCTGGTAGGCAGGGGACACCCCATGCACAACGTTCATAAAGCATCACATAAACCACTGCAAACTTGGCACTACAGTGCTCAGAAATCATTAGAAGGCTTGCCATAATAGCCATGGTTGCTGTACAACCTGGAATGGTTGGTAGCATGGTGGAGCCCTTCTCAGATTTGGGGAATCAATGTACAACTCGGAATGGTTGGTAAGGTGGTGGAGTCCTTCTCAGATCGGGGAATCAATGTACAACTCGGAATGGTTGGTAAGGTGGTGGAGCCCTTCTCAGATCGGAGAATCAATGTACAACTCGGAATGGTTGGTAAGGTGGTGGAGCCCTTCTCAGATCGGGGAATCAATGTACAACTCGGAATGGTTGGTAAGGTGGTGGAGCCCATCTCAGATCGGGGAATCAATGTACAACTCGGAATGGTTGGTAAGGTGGTAGAGCCCTTCTCAGAATCTGGGAATCACTGTACAACTCGGAATGGTTGGTAAGGTGGTGGAGCCCTTCTCAGATCGGGGAATCAATGTACAACTCGGAATGGTTGGTAAGGTGGTGGAGCCCTTCTCAGATCGGGGAATCAATGTACAACTCGGAATGGTTGGTAAGGTGGTGGAGCCCTTCTCAGATCGGGGAATCAATGTACAACTCGAAATGGTTGGTAAGGTGGTGGAGCCCATCTCAGATCGGGGAATCAATGTACAACTCGGAATGGTTGGTAAGGTGGTAGAGCCCTTCTCAGAATCTGGGAATCACTGTACAACTCGGAATGGTTGGTAAGGTGGTGGAGCCCTTCTCAGATCGGGGAATCAATGTACAACTCGGAATGGTTGGTAAGGTGGTGGAGCCCTTCTCAGATCGGGGAATCAATGTACAACTCGGAATGGTTGGTAAGGTGGTAGAGCCCTTCTCAGAATCTGGGAATCACTGTACAACTCGGAATGGTTGGTAAGGTGGTGGAGCCCTTCTCAGATCGAGGAATCAATGTACAACTCGGAATGGTTGGTAAGGTGGTGGAGCCCTTCTCAGATCGGGGAATCAATGTACAACTCGGAATGGTTGGTAAGGTGATGGAGCCCTTCTCAGATCGGGCAATCACTGTACAACTCGGAATGGTTGGTAAGGTGGTGGAGCCCTTCTCAGATCGGAGAATCACTGTACAACTCGGAATGGTTGGTAAGGTGGTGGAGCCCTTCTCAGATCGGGGAATCAATGTACAACTCGGAATGGTTGGTAAGGTGGTGGAGCCCTTCTCAGAATCTGGGAATCACTGTACAACTCGGAATGGTTGGTAAGGTGGTGGAGCCCATCTCAGATTGGGGAATCACTGTACAACTCAGAATGGTTGGTAAGGTGGTGGAGCCCTTCTCAGATCGGGGAATCAATGTACAACTCAGAATGGTTGGTAAGGTGGTGGAGCCCTTCTCAGATCGGGGAATCAATGTACAACTCGGAATGGTTGGTAAGGTGGTGGAGCCCTTCTCAGATCGGGGAATCAATGTACAACTCGGAATGGTTGGTAAGGTGGTGGAGCCCTTCTCAGATCGAGGAATCAATGTACAACTCGGAATGGTTGGTAAGGTGGTGGAGCCCTTCTCAGATTTGGGGAATCAATGTACAACTCAGAATGGTTGGTAAGGTGGTGGAGTCCTTCTCAGATCGGGGAATCAATGTACAACTCGGAATGGTTGGTAAGGTGGTGGAGCCCTTCTCAGATCGGAGAATCAATGTACAACTCGGAATGGTTGGTAAGGTGGTGGAGCCCTTCTCAGATCGGGGAATCAATGTACAACTCGGAATGGTTGGTAAGGTGGTGGAGCCCATCTCAGATCGGGGAATCAATGTACAACTCGGAATGGTTGGTAAGGTGGTAGAGCCCTTCTCAGAATCTGGGAATCACTGTACAACTCGGAATGGTTGGTAAGGTGGTGGAGCCCTTCTCAGATCGGGGAATCAATGTACAACTCGGAATGGTTGGTAAGGTGGTGGAGCCCTTCTCAGATCGGGGAATCAATGTACAACTCGGAATGGTTGATAAGGTGGTGGAGCCCTTCTCAGATCGGGGAATCAATGTACAACTCGGAATGGTTGGTAAGGTGGTGGAGCCCTTCTCAGATCGGGGAATCAATGTACAACTCGGAATGGTTGGTAAGGTGGTGGAGCCCATCTCAGATCGGGGAATCAATGTACAACTCGGAATGGTTGGTAAGGTGGTAGAGCCCTTCTCAGAATCTGGGAATCACTGTACAACTCGGAATGGTTGGTAAGGTGGTGGAGCCCTTCTCAGATCGGGGAATCAATGTACAACTCGGAATGGTTGGTAAGGTGGTGGAGCCCTTCTCAGATCGGGGAATCAATGTACAACTCGGAATGGTTGGTAAGGTGGTAGAGCCCTTCTCAGAATCTGGGAATCACTGTACAACTCGGAATGGTTGGTAAGGTGGTGGAGCCCTTCTCAGATCGAGGAATCAATGTACAACTCGGAATGGTTGGTAAGGTGATGGAGCCCTTCTCAGATCGGGCAATCACTGTACAACTCGGAATGGTTGGTAAGGTGGTGGAGCCCTTCTCAGATCGGAGAATCACTGTACAACTCGGAATGGTTGGTAAGGTGGTGGAGCCCTTCTCAGATCGGGGAATCAATGTACAACTCGGAATGGTTGGTAAGGTGGTGGAGCCCTTCTCAGAATCTGGGAATCACTGTACAACTCAGAATGGTTGGTAAGGTGGTGGAGCCCTTCTCAGATCGGGGAATCAATGTACAACTCAGAATGGTTGGTAAGGTGGTGGAGCCCTTCTCAGATCGGAGAATCAATGTACAACTCGGAATGGTTGGTAAGGTGGTGGAGCCCTTCTCAGATCGGGGAATCAATGTACAACTCGGAATGGTTGGTAAGGTGGTGGAGCCCTTCTCAGATCGAGGAATCAATGTACAACTCGGAATGGTTGGTAAGGTGGTGGAGCCCTTCTCAGATCGGGGAATCAATGTACAACTCGGAATGGTTGGTAAGGTGATGGAGCCCTTCTCAGATCGGGCAATCACTGTACAACTCGGAATGGTTGGTAAGGTGGTAGAGCCCTTCTCAGATCGGAGAATCACTGTACAACTCGGAATGGTTGGTAAGGTGGTGGAGCCCTTCTCAGATTGGGGAATCACTGTACAACTCGGAATGGTTGGTAAGGTGATGGAGCCCTTCTCAGATCGGGGAATCACTGTACAACTCGGAATGGTTGGTAAGGTGGTGGAGCCCTTCTCAGATCGGGGAATCACTGTACAACTCGGAATGGTTGGTAAGGTGGTGGAGCCCTTCTCAGATCGGGGAATCTTCTACATTTCATCATGTTGGGTAGTAGAGGGGCTGGTCACATCATACATGGTTGGGTCTAATCTGGAAGAAAAGATCCATCTTCTACATTTCATCGGGTTGGGTGGTGGAGGGGCTGGTCACATCATACGTGGTTGGGTCTAATCTGGAAGAAAAGATCCATCTTCTACATTTCATCGGGTTGGGTGGTGGAGGGGCTGGTCACATCATACGTGGTTGGGTCTAATCTGGAAGAAAAGATCCATCTTCTACATTTCATAGGGTTGGGTGGTGGAGGGGTTGGTCACATCATACGTGGTTGGGTCTAATCTGGAAGAAAAGATCCATCTTCTACATTTCATCAGGTTGGGTGGTGGAGGGGTTGGTCACATCATACGTGGTTGGGTCTAATCTGGAAGAAAAGATCCATCTTCTACATTTCATCGGGTTGGGTGGTGGAGGGGTTGGTCACATCATACGTGGTTGGGTCTAATCTGGAAGAAAAGATCCATCTTCTACATTTCATCATGTTGGGTGGTGGAGGGGCTGGTCACATCATACGTGGTTGGGTCTAATCTGGGAGAAAAGATCCATCTTCTACATTTCATCGGGTTGGGTGGTGGAGGGGTTGGTCACATCATACGTGGTTGGGTCTAATCTGGGAGAAAAGATCCATCTCCCACATTTCATCATGTTGGGTGGTGGAGGGGCTGGTCACATCATACGTGGTTGGGTCTAATCTGGGAGAAAAGATCCATCTTCTACATTTCATCGGGTTGGGTGGTGGAGGGGCTGGTCACATCATACGTGGTTGGGTCTAATCTGGGAGAAAAGATCCATCTTCTACATTTCATCGGGTGGGTGGTGGAGGGGCTGGTCACATCATACGTGGTTGGGTCAAATCTGGAAGAAAAGATCCATCTTCTACATTTCATCAGGTTGGGTGGTGGAGGGGTTGGTCACATCATACGTGGTTGGGTCTAATCTGGGAGAAAAGATCCATCTCCCACATTTCATCATGTTGGGTGGTGGAGGGGCTGGTCACATCATACGTGGTTGGGTCTAATCTGGGAGAAAAGATCCATCTTCTACATTTCATCGGGTTGGGTGGTGGAGGGGTTGGTCACATCATACGTGGTTGGCTCTAATCCGGGAGAAAAAGGATCATCTCCCATATTTCAGGTGTCCCAATACTTTTGGTAATATAGTGTATATATGCTGGATGTACAGTATTTTGGCCAAGCCATCCAGCAGAAGTGATCATTACAGAGTTTGAGACACCACTACCAGGGGTTCTTACCAAGGTCAGATCTATTTGTAGGCAGGTGCAGTCTACTTTCTCTACTGCAGGTGGCGTTCATCTGTAGCAGGCCCGGAGCTGGAGAGGAAATCCATATGGTTTCCCAGATCCCTGGAGGAGCGATCCGGTTGGATGCGGATGCCCCATGTGACTCTGGCAGCCATCTTGGGTCAGGCAGAGCCTTTTTAAGAGCCTGGCTCCGAGGCGATTGCGTATTTGCAAGTTGGTAGAGTAGGGACAGGTACCCCACTTGTTAGGAACAGTACTAGTAGTAGGGAAAGGTTCCTTATGAGGAGGGAACACATAGGGCCGTAACTCCGTTGGTCAACATCCCACTTGGGCAGGAGATGGCCAGGCCACATTCTGCTCTCTTTACAGATGCTGCCAGTCCAGCTGATACCCGCTCTCCTCACATTACTGGAAGCTGAGTGCCCCCGCTTGGGCAGCCGTCCCACTGGGTTTGTTGTGAACTGTTGCTGTACTATTTCAGTACAAGTCTTCCATTGCTCCTGACTGAGGATCACCTCAGAGAGGAATTGGAATGTTCTGATTGGTTGTCAGATGGGATGGCAGTAGGGAGAGCTCCCTCCTGACCGCATACATAGCAGAGCACCCTATGACACCATCCTGTAGTGCAATCTGGAGATGACTGCTCTCTCCACGTGTAGATGTGCAGGCAGTAGCACGCAGTGCGGACGCACTCCCGATATCCTCCGTCTAGCTGGAATGTGAAGTCCTCTAATCCCCGGGCTGTGGGGATCTGGAAGGAAGCCAAACAGATTCCTGTACAATGAACAAAGTCATTACTAAAAATCCACATTTCCGGAAGAATCCTTCATCGCCATTTATTGGTGACACAAAATGTGACGAGGCTCCGGCCTCACCGCTCCGCACAACATCTGCAGAGGAGGCCGAGAGAAGCCGAGGAAAGCTTCAGCGCCAGGAATGGAGTCTCACCAGAACTCATTGATTGCGACAACCCCACCCCCATATCCTTCACATGTTGGGGGAGATTTACTAAAACTGGAGAGCGCAGAATCTGGTACAGCTGTGCATGGCAGCCAATCAGCTTCCAGGTTGTATTGTCAAAGCTTCACTGAACAAGCTGAAGTTAGAAGCTGATTGGCCGCCATGCACAGCTGCAGCAGATTTTGCCCTCTCCATAGTATTCAATGCTTAGTTAGTTTGCCATGTCCTACACCCCCACCTCTGGGAGCGGACCTTATAATAATAGAGCCATCTGATCAATGAGATCCCACTCTATACAATATCCAGGGAAATGGGATCAATGACTGCGAAGACAACGGAGAATAAAGTGTAAAATCCGTTACTTGTCTGGTAATTCTGCTTTTTATAACCAAAGACCAAAATGGCTGCCTTGGGTCACCTCCTATGGATGTCATGGGATCTGCAGCAAGCATGCAGGCGGGTGCAGTTAGCTACTTTGCCACTAGGTGGCTCTGGACCAGAATAGTGTCGTTACAGCAGATAGTGTCATCAGGTGCTAGGCTCCTTTTAGGTAGAGCCCTCCTGCAATGATATCAGGGGTGAGTCAGCAGCCATATATATAAGTTGGGTAAGGAGAGACTCACTTGGGGCAGGAGAGCTAAATCTCACATTTATGTGGATGTGACCAGCAAGTGTAGGCCCTGCACAGGGCAGGAGAAGTAGGGCTGCACTCAGGAAGAGCTGGCTCTAGTCTTTCTGTCCCTTATGAAGGTGGGGGCTAGGGTGGTTTGCCAAAGGCCTTTTAGACCAGGCCAAGAGCTCGTGAGGCTGCTTACCTGAAGGGTCCCAGGAGCAGGGCTGGCGCTTCCGTTAAGGGAACTAGGCAGCCGCCTAGGGCGCACTGCTGCCTAGGGGGCGCAGCCACGGCCCACTGACTTCCCCAATAGCCTGGCCAGGGAAAATGAGGTAGAGGAGGGGAGGCTGGGGAGGTGGGCATGAGGTCAGAGGAGGAGGCGGGCACAGCATGGGAGTTGGAGGAGGCGGGCATGAGGTCAGCGGAGGAGGCAGGCACAGCTGGGGAGGCGGGCATGAGGTCAGCTGAGGAGGAGGGCACAGTTGGGGAGGCAGGCATGAGGTCAGCGGAAGAGGCGGGCACAGCTGGGGAGGTGGGCAAGAGGTCAGCGGAGGAGGCGGGCACAGCTGGGAAGGCGAGCATGTGCTCAGCGGAGGAGATGGGCAAAGCTGGGGAGGCGGGCATGAGGTCAGCTGAGGAGGAGGGCACAGCTGGGGAGGCAGGCATGAGGTCAGCGGATAAGGCGGGCACAGATGGGGAGATGGGAATGAGGTCAGCGGAGGAGGAGGGCACAGCTGGGGAGATGGGCATGAGGTCAGTGGAGGAGGCAGGTACAGTTCGGGAGGCGGGCATGAGGTCAGCTGAGGAGGAGGGCACAGCTGGGGAGGTGGGCATAAGGTCAGTGGAAGAGGCGGGCACAGCTGGGGAGGTGGGCATGAGGTCAGCGGAGGAGTCAGGCACAGCTGGGGAGGCGGGCATGTGCTCAGCAGAGGAGGTGGGCAAAGCTGGGGAGGCGGGCATGAGGTCAGCTGAGGAGGATGGCACAGCTGGGGAGGCGGGCATAAGGTCAGCGGAAGAGGCGGGCACAGCTGGGGAGGTGGGCATGAGGTCAGTGGAGGAGACGAGCACAGTTGGGAAGGCAATAGAGGTGGGCATATGGTTAGTGGAGGAGGGGGGCAAAGCTGGGGAGAGGGGACTCTGAACGTAGCTGCCGAGTCTGCTCTCTGATTCTGTCACCTGTGCAGCCGTAGGCAAGACTAATGATACCCAACTGCCCAGGAGAGGTGTACCTAGCGAGGAGGTGAGTACAGAGTGCCCAGTCCTGTGAGTAGTGATGGTCCCGGGTACAGGAGAGACTGTAAGGGAGATGGTTGTTCATCGTGCTGCATATGCTTTCACATGTGACTACAGCAGGCCGTCCACTAAATGTGATTAACTGTGTAAAGTCAAGTGACTCCGGAATGTGTATCTATGTGATGTGACAGTTATGCCATTTCCAGGATTCCCTCAGTAAAGTGCAGAAAACGACTTTATATGTGGAAATTCCTTCCTTCCTTGGGGACGGGTCAAGAGTCTGCAATGCCATATGGTGGTCTCCAGCATAGAGTGGGGCACAAGATGGCGGAGACTTTGACCTCAACAGGGTAGGAGGGTGTTGTAGCAGGACAGGAGCGGGGGTAGGGAGTTGTGCTCTTGGTGCCAAATACAGCCAACCACAAAGTCCCTCTTACAAGCTGACCGGTAAACTGCTTTCAATTTGAGTAACCAAAATAATCTTGGCCGGCTCTGACCACTTTAGGCTGATAAGCAGTGCAATCCTATTGGTTGCTCATGAATAGTCTTTGCTGTGTCATCAGTGGGCTATGGGCGTAGCATTCTGCCTCAGAAGCTCTGCGCTGCCCTTTCACCAGAGTCCTCAGCCCACAGGACCTCTCCCGGGAACCCGCGCCACAGTAAACTGACTGGCCACCATGGTGATCCCACCCGTAGGGCTTCTATGCCAGCCAGCAATGAGGAAACTGGGCGAGACGCCGCTGGAAGATAACCTCATACAACCATCGGAAGAGGCGGACACCGCTGAGCGCTTACACCAGTTCACGGGTTATGATGGATTTGTGATACGGCCAATAACAAAAACAGGGAGAGATGAGAGCTGCGCCCAATGGCGAGGAGCCGCATGGGAGATCACCCTCCATCTCTTCACAGTGTGGGGGCTGGGACACAGAGAGGGCGATCAAGATGGATTCTGAGGGGGGCATTCAAAGACTTGGAGGGTGGCTGAATATCTAGTGGCATCCAGAGGAGAGCTCCATAGAAGAGGAGCAGAAACTGTGCCAGGTGAAGGTTGTAGATGGTATAATGAGGAGATATAGGAGTCCTCGTTATATGACAGAAAGGTCTTTGTATGGTAATATGGGACAGCAGTGCAGGCACTGACTGAGAAGAGCAGGACTCCTCGACTGAGTACTTGCTGCTTTCTTGATTGCTCACATAGTTTACTTCTGCGCAGGAGCAATTCTAGGGTCCTAATAGACCGGGGGCCCCTTTGGGCACACAGGTGAAAATGTTGAGGGGTTAGTATGATACCATGATGACCACTTTGGATCAAATATAAGACTGGTAAAATATTTATAACTGAACAGAAATGAACTGGTCACATTATGATGACAATATTTAATAGATGGATTGAAAAGTAGATCAATTATATGACATTTCAAAACTGTACAATGCATAGAATGTGAGGTATTCATATCAATGGAGACCTGGGGCCCATAGTAGAAGACCTGGGGCCCATAGTAGAAGACCTGGGGCACTCAATAGAAGACTTGGGGCACTCAGAAATTGGGGCACTCGGTTAGTGACCGGAGGCACTTGGGAGGAGACATGGGGCACCCAGTAGGAGACCTGAGGCAATCGGTAAGAGACCTGGGACAACCGGTAAGAGACCTGGGGTAATCGGTAAGAAACCAAAGGTATAAGTAGAAGAGCCAATGAACTCAGTGAAAGAGCTGGGGAACTCAGTAGAGGACCCGGAGCACCCATGAAAAGACCCGGGGCACTCTGTAGAAGACCAGAAAAAACAGTAGGAGACCCGGGGCACCCAGTAGAAGACCTGAGGGACCCAATTGAAGACCTAAAGAATTCCATAGGAGATCTGGGGCACCCAGTGGAAGATCTGAGGAACCTATTAGGAGGCCTAGGGCGCCCAGTGGAAGACCTGGAGCACCCAGTGGAAGACCTGGGGCACCCAGTAGAAGACTTAAGGCACAAGTGGAAGACCTGGGGGGCACCCGGTAGGAGACCTGGGGCACTGGTAAGAAAACCCGGAACCCCTGATAATAGACCTGCAGCACCTGGTAGGAGACATGGGTCACTCAGTAGAAAACCTGGGGCACCCAGTAGGAGACCTGGGGCATTCAGTAGAAGACCTGAGGAACTCAGTAGGAGACCTGGGGCACCCGGTACAAGACCTGTGGCACTCAGTACAAGACCTGGAGGACTCTGCATAAGGCCTGATGCACAAGTAGAATGCCTGGGAAACGCAGTAGAAAGCTTGTTGCACCTATTAGAAGACCTGGGGCACATGGAAGGAGGCCTGGGGCACCTGGTAAAAAACCTGGAGCACTCAGTTGGAAATATGGGGAACTCAGTAGAAGACCTGGGGCACCCAGTAGAAGATCTGAGGAACCCATTAGGAGACCTGGGGCACCCAGTGGAAGGCCTGGGGCACCCAGTGGAAGGCCTGGGGCACTCGTGGGAGACCTGGGGCACCCAGTGGAAGGCCTGGGGCACTCAGTGGAAGACCCGGGGTACGTGGCCTGGGTACCTGGGTCTAGCAATGCTCTGCTGCTGCATACATGATGCACATTTCTTCAGCACTAATAATCTAGGTAATGCATATTATAAAGGGCAGAAATATCTGGATGGGGGGAGCAGTTGAGGGGTTAAATTCTACGTATATATATATCTTGACTCATAAATGGAAGACAGACGTGTCACGGTGCTGGGTCTATCAGTGACTCAGTTCCTGCTCTTTCCTCACTCAGCACAATTTTTATTCCAAGTCCAACATCCAACACAAGAACATGTGAAGCCTGGGATCGTCATCGATGGGAACCCTCGGCATTCCTGGGTGAAAGACGCTGAGCCCCGGTCCTGGTTCTGCAGCCAGCGTGTCTTCCTGTGTTTAGTGACACTTTACGATGTACAGCTGGCATTTTATTAGACATAATAAGCAAAATCCAGACTGAATAAATAGATTCCCCACAATGGCAGAACTTGTGTGTCTTTGTTTAGACTGTGTGAATTGGCACCTGTGTGTGTAAATAACGAACGATAAATGATGTCTTCTTCCATAACTGACCACCTGGATCTATGGACAGAACTGGCAAGAGCGTCTTCTATTCCGGGATCTGCACCATAGACATGGATCACCCTCCAACCAATCTTCCATACCCTCCCCTAATGATTCCAGGCCTTTTTCTTACAATGCAGTGCCCAAGACTGAGCCTCCTATTCTAAATACACCTTTTGGATGAATTAGAGTGGAGACTAAGACTAAGTCAGGCCTTCTCATCCAACATCAGTGCCTGACCTCACAAATGCTCTTCTGGAAGAATAGTCAAAGAACCCCATAGACACCCTCCTAAACCTTGTGGACGGCCTTCCCAGAAGAGGTGAAGTTGTTATAGCTTCAAATGGCCAACTCAATATTGAACCCTCCGGACTAAGACTGGGATGCATTCTGTATAGCTTTGAACATCTCATGGAGCACTGTTCAACAGTGGCGGCTGGTGCTCATTATTCTTGGGGGGGGGGGTTGGCACAGCCCCCACCCCCCCCCCTCAGACACAGACAACAGTGTTAAGCACCCACACCCCCACAGGACTACCTGGTAAATAGGGGCTATCTGATTGGCTAGGAGGGGAATGAGGAAGAATAGTGTATAGTCATTTGCTAGTGTCACTCAGCTGGGTGGGAGCCCATCCTCTTTTGAAGCCTATTAGAGCCTCTGGCTCTAATCACCTGCTTCAAGAACCCCCCCCCCCCCCCCCCATTGGAATCCATAGTCTGGCTCCCTATGTAGATCAGGGGGCTGGACACATGGTTAGGATTAATGGAGCAGCCATCATTGGAAAATGGAAAGATTATGGCACAACTGCAAACCTACCAAGACATGGCCGTCCACCTAAACTGACCGGGCCGGGCAAGGAGAGCATTCATCAGAGAAGAGCCAAGAGGTCCATGGTAACTCTGGAGGAGCTGCAGAGATCCACAGGGGGGAGAATCTGTCCACAGGACAACTATTAGTCGTCTCTCCACAAATCTGCCCTTTATGGAAGAGTGACAAGAAGAAAGACATTGGAGAAAGAAAGTCTTAAGAAGTCCTGTTTGTAGTTTGTGAGAAGCCATGTGGGGGAGGGGGCAGCAAACATGTGGAATAAGGTGATCTGGTCAGAGGAGACCAAAATTCTACTTTATGGGCTAAAAGCAAAACGCTATGTGTGGGGGAAACTAACACTGCCCATCCCCCGAACATACCATCCCCACCGTGAGACATGGTGGTGGCAGCATCATGTGGGGGGGATGGTTTTCTTCAGCAGGGACAGGGAAGCTGGTCAGAGTTGATGGGAAGATGGATGGAGACAAATACAAGACAATCTTAGAAGAAAACCTGTTAGAATCTGCAAAAGACTTGAGACCGGGGCGGAGGTTCACCTTCCAGCAGGACAACGACCCAAAACATCCAGCCAGAGCTACAATGGAATGGTTTACATCAAAGCATATTCATGTGTTAGAATGGCCCAGTCACAGTCCAGACCTAAATCCCATTGAGAATCTGTGGCAAGACTTGAAAATTGCTGATCACAGACGCTCTCCATCCAATCTGACAGAGCTTGAGATATTTTACAAAGAAGAAGAATGGGCAGAAATGTCCTCTCTAGATGGGCAAAGCTGGTAGAGACACCCCCAAAAAGACTTGTAGAGAAAGGGGGTTCTACAAAGTATTGACTCCGGGGGGCGCCATACAAATGCCCCTCCCCCACACTTTTCACATATTTGTATCATTTATCATTTTCCTTCCACTTCACAATTATGTGACACTTTGTGTTGGTCCATCACATAAAACCCCAATAAAATACATTTATGGTTTTGGTTGTAACAAAATGTAGGGAATGTCAGGGGGTATGAATACTTTTTCAAGGCACTGTATAATACACACAGACCACACTATATCACCATCATCAGCTTTTATCTTCTTTATATGCACACCGAGATTTTGTTGCCCCCTGACATCAAAGGCCTGTACACATGATAAGATCAGGAAAGAAAATGTGTAAGGCGAACAATCAGCCGATTACCTGATCGTTAGTATAGTGATTTCCACAGCCGATTCCTGACTTTTTGGATGACAAAAAACTGAAGGTGAAGAATAAAATGTTTTTCTGGTAAGTGAACACAATGTCTGATTTTCATTTAATTAGTACAGTTTTCACCCAAATACAAAACGTAGGAGCAACACTACGCATGCTCAGAAACAAAAGAATACATTACAAAACAATTCAACACAATACATCACTTCTGACGTTGTATTCTGTTGTATGAGAAATTTTTTAACTTTAGTAACCTTCTTCATTTTATACGAGACTAGCATGCAACAAAAAACAAATAGTCAATCGTCCAATATTCTCATCGTGTGTATGAGGCTTTAATCCATCAATGATCCAACACTCACCCAACAATGACCCAACAACGATCCATAAATAATCCAACAACGATCACCCAACAATGACCCAACAATGATCACCCAACAATGATCACCCAACAATGATCACCCAACAATGACCCAACAACGATCCATAAATAATCCAACAATGATCACCCAACAATGACCCAACAACGATCCATAAATAATCCAACAACGATCACCCAACAATGACCCAACAATGATCACCCAACAATGATCACCCAACAATGACCCAACAACGATCCATAAATAATCCAACAATGATCACCCAACAATGACCCACCAATGACCCAACAATGACCCAACAACGATCCATAAATAATCCAACAACGATCACCCAACAATGACCCAACAACACTCACTCAACAATGACCCAACAATGATCACCCAACAATGACCCAACAACGATCCATAAATAATCCAACAATGATCACCCAACAATGACCCAACAATGACGCAACAATGATCACCCAACAATGACCCAACAACGATCCATAAATAATCCAACAATGATCACCCAACAACACTCACCCAACAATGACCCAACAACGATCCATAAATAATCCAACAATGATCACCCAACAATGACCCAACAATGATCACCCAACAATGACCCAACAATGATCACCCAACAATGACCCAACAACGATCCATAAATAATCCAACAATGATCACCCAACAATGACCCAACAATGATCACCCAACAATGATGCAACAATGATCACCCAACAATGACCCAACAATGATCACCCAACAATGACCCAACAACGATCCATAAATAATCCAACAATGATCACCCAACAACACTCACCCAACAATGACCCAACAACGATCCATAAATAATCCAACAATGATCACCCAACAACACTCACCCAACAATGACCCAACAACGATCCATAAATGACCCAACAATGATCACCCAACAATGACGCAACAATGATCACCCAACAATGACCCAACAATAATCACCCAACAATGACCCAACAATGATCACCCAACAATGATCACCCAACAATGACCCAACAACGATCCATAAATAATCCAACAATGATCACCCAACAATGACGCAACAATGATCACCCAACAATGACCCAACAATGATCACCCAACAATGATCACCCAACAATGACCCAACAATGATCACCCAACAATGATCACCCAACAATGACCCAACAACGATCCATAAATAATCCAACAATGATCACCCAACAATGACCCAACAATGATCACCCAACAATGACCCAACAACGATCCATAAATAATCCAACAATGATCACCCAACAACACTCACCCAACAATGACCCAACAACGATCCATAAATAATCCAACAATGATCACCCAACAATGACCCAACAACGATCCATAAATGACCCAACAATGATCACCCAACAATGACGCAACAATGATCACCCAACAATGATCACCCAACAATGACCCAACAATGATCACACAACAATGACCCAACAATGATCACCCAACAATGATCACCCAACAATGACCCAACAACGATCCATAAATAATCCAACAATGATCACCCAACAATGACGCAACAATGATCACCCAACAATGACCCAACAATGATCCCCCAACAATGATCACCCAACAATGACCCAACAATGATCACCCAACAATGACCCAACAACGATCCATAAATAATCCAACAATGATCACCCAACAATGACGCAACAATGATCACCCAACAATGACCCAACAATGATCACCCAACAATGATCACCCAACAATGATCACCCAACAATGACCCAACAACACTCACCCAACAATGATCACCCAACAATGATCACCCAACAATGACCCAACAACGATCCATAAATAATCCAACAATGATCACCCAACAATGACCCACCAATGACCCAACAATGACCCAACAACGATCCATAAATAATCCAACAACGATCACCCAACAATGACCCAACAACACTCACTCAACAATGACCCAACAATGATCACCCAACAATGACCCAACAACGATCCATAAATAATCCAACAATGATCACCCAACAATGACCCAACAATGACGCAACAATGATCACCCAACAATGACCCAACAACGATCCATAAATAATCCAACAATGATCACCCAACAACACTCACCCAACAATGACCCAACAACGATCCATAAATAATCCAACAATGATCACCCAACAATGACCCAACAATGATCACCCAACAATGACCCAACAATGATCACCCAACAATGACCCAACAACGATCCATAAATAATCCAACAATGATCACCCAACAATGACCCAACAATGACCCAACAACGATCCATAAAACCCCAATAAAATACATTTATGGTTTTGGTTGTAACAAAATGTAGGGAATGTCAGGGGGTATGAATACTTTTTCAAGGCACTGTATAATACACACAGACCACACTATATCACCATCATCAGCTTTTATCTTCTTTATATGCACACCGAGATTTTGTTGCCCCCTGACATCAAAGGCCTGTACACATGATAAGATCAGGAAAGAAAATGTGTAAGGCGAACAATCAGCCGATTACCTGATCGTTAGTATAGTGATTTCCACAGCCGATTCCTGACTTTTTGGATGACAAAAAACTGAAGGTGAAGAATAAAATGTTTTTCTGGTAAGTGAACACAATGTCTGATTTTCATTTAATTAGTACAGTTTTCACCCAAATACAAAACGTAGGAGCAACACTACGCATGCTCAGAAACAAAAGAATACATTACAAAACAATTCAACACAATACATCACTTCTGACGTTGTATTCTGTTGTATGAGAAATTTTTTAACTTTAGTAACCTTCTTCATTTTATACGAGACTAGCATGCAACAAAAAACAAATAGTCAATCGTCCAATATTCTCATCGTGTGTATGAGGCTTTAATCCATCAATGATCCAACACTCACCCAACAATGACCCAACAACGATCCATAAATAATCCAACAACGATCACCCAACAATGACCCAACAATGATCACCCAACAATGATCACCCAACAATGATCACCCAACAATGACCCAACAACGATCCATAAATAATCCAACAATGATCACCCAACAATGACCCAACAACGATCCATAAATAATCCAACAACGATCACCCAACAATGACCCAACAATGATCACCCAACAATGATCACCCAACAATGACCCAACAACGATCCATAAATAATCCAACAATGATCACCCAACAATGACCCACCAATGACCCAACAATGACCCAACAACGATCCATAAATAATCCAACAACGATCACCCAACAATGACCCAACAACACTCACTCAACAATGACCCAACAATGATCACCCAACAATGACCCAACAACGATCCATAAATAATCCAACAATGATCACCCAACAATGACCCAACAATGACGCAACAATGATCACCCAACAATGACCCAACAACGATCCATAAATAATCCAACAATGATCACCCAACAACACTCACCCAACAATGACCCAACAACGATCCATAAATAATCCAACAATGATCACCCAACAATGACCCAACAATGATCACCCAACAATGACCCAACAATGATCACCCAACAATGACCCAACAACGATCCATAAATAATCCAACAATGATCACCCAACAATGACCCAACAATGATCACCCAACAATGACGCAACAATGATCACCCAACAATGACCCAACAATGATCACCCAACAATGACCCAACAACGATCCATAAATAATCCAACAATGATCACCCAACAACACTCACCCAACAATGACCCAACAACGATCCATAAATAATCCAACAATGATCACCCAACAACACTCACCCAACAATGACCCAACAACGATCCATAAATGACCCAACAATGATCACCCAACAATGACGCAACAATGATCACCCAACAATGACCCAACAATAATCACCCAACAATGACCCAACAATGATCACCCAACAATGATCACCCAACAATGACCCAACAACGATCCATAAATAATCCAACAATGATCACCCAACAATGACGCAACAATGATCACCCAACAATGACCCAACAATGATCACCCAACAATGATCACCCAACAATGACCCAACAATGATCACCCAACAATGATCACCCAACAATGACCCAACAACGATCCATAAATAATCCAACAATGATCACCCAACAATGACCCAACAATGATCACCCAACAATGACCCAACAACGATCCATAAATAATCCAACAATGATCACCCAACAACACTCACCCAACAATGACCCAACAACGATCCATAAATAATCCAACAATGATCACCCAACAATGACCCAACAACGATCCATAAATGACCCAACAATGATCACCCAACAATGACGCAACAATGATCACCCAACAATGATCACCCAACAATGACCCAACAATGATCACACAACAATGACCCAACAATGATCACCCAACAATGATCACCCAACAATGACCCAACAACGATCCATAAATAATCCAACAATGATCACCCAACAATGACGCAACAATGATCACCCAACAATGACCCAACAATGATCACCCAACAATGATCACCCAACAACGATCCATAAATAATCCAACAATGATCACCCAACAATGATCACCCAACAATGATCACCCAACAATGACCCAACAATGATCACCCAACAATGACCCAACAACGATCCATAAATAATCCAACAATGATCACCCAACAATGATCACCCAACAATGACCCAACAACACTCACCCAACAATGATCACCCAACAATGATCACCCAACAATGACCCAACAACGATCCATAAATAATCCAACAATGATCACCCAACAATGACCCACCAATGACCCAACAATGACCCAACAACGATCCATAAATAATCCAACAACGATCACCCAACAATGACCCAACAACACTCACTCAACAATGACCCAACAATGATCACCCAACAATGACCCAACAACGATCCATAAATAATCCAACAATGATCACTCAACAATGACCCAACAATGATCACCCAACAATGACCCAACAACGATCCATAAATAATCCAACAATGATCACCCAACAATGACCCAACAATGACGCAACAATGATCACCCAACAATGACCCAACAACGATCCATAAATAATCCAACAATGATCACCCAACAACACTCACCCAACAATGACCCAACAACGATCCATAAATAATCCAACAATGATCACCCAACAATGACCCAACAATGATCACCCAACAATGACCCAACAATGATCACCCAACAATGACCCAACAACGATCCATAAATAATCCAACAATGATCACCCAACAATGACCCAACAATGATCACCCAACAATGATGCAACAATGATCACCCAACAATGACCCAACAATGATCACCCAACAATGACCCAACAACGATCCATAAATAATCCAACAATGATCACCCAACAACACTCACCCAACAATGACCCAACAACGATCCATAAATAATCCAACAATGATCACCCAACAACACTCACCCAACAATGACCCAACAACGATCCATAAATGACCCAACAATGATCACCCAACAATGACGCAACAATGATCACCCAACAATGACCCAACAATAATCACCCAACAATGACCCAACAATGATCACCCAACAATGATCACCCAACAATGACCCAACAACGATCCATAAATAATCCAACAATGATCACCCAACAATGACGCAACAATGATCACCCAACAATGACCCAACAATGATCACCCAACAATGATCACCCAACAATGACCCAACAATGATCACCCAACAATGATCACCCAACAATGACCCAACAACGATCCATAAATAATCCAACAATGATCACCCAACAATGACCCAACAATGATCACCCAACAATGACCCAACAACGATCCATAAATAATCCAACAATGATCACCCAACAACACTCACCCAACAATGACCCAACAACGATCCATAAATAATCCAACAATGATCACCCAACAATGACCCAACAACGATCCATAAATGACCCAACAATGATCACCCAACAATGACGCAACAATGATCACCCAACAATGATCACCCAACAATGACCCAACAATGATCACACAACAATGACCCAACAATGATCACCCAACAATGATCACCCAACAATGACCCAACAACGATCCATAAATAATCCAACAATGATCACCCAACAATGACGCAACAATGATCACCCAACAATGACCCAACAATGATCCCCCAACAATGATCACCCAACAATGACCCAACAATGATCACCCAACAATGACCCAACAACGATCCATAAATAATCCAACAATGATCACCCAACAATGACGCAACAATGATCACCCAACAATGACCCAACAATGATCACCCAACAATGATCACCCAACAATGATCACCCAACAATGACCCAACAACACTCACCCAACAATGATCACCCAACAATGATCACCCAACAATGACCCAACAACGATCCATAAATAATCCAACAATGATCACCCAACAATGACCCACCAATGACCCAACAATGACCCAACAACGATCCATAAATAATCCAACAACGATCACCCAACAATGACCCAACAACACTCACTCAACAATGACCCAACAATGATCACCCAACAATGACCCAACAACGATCCATAAATAATCCAACAATGATCACCCAACAATGACCCAACAATGACGCAACAATGATCACCCAACAATGACCCAACAACGATCCATAAATAATCCAACAATGATCACCCAACAACACTCACCCAACAATGACCCAACAACGATCCATAAATAATCCAACAATGATCACCCAACAATGACCCAACAATGATCACCCAACAATGACCCAACAATGATCACCCAACAATGACCCAACAACGATCCATAAATAATCCAACAATGATCACCCAACAATGACCCAACAATGACCCAACAACGATCCATAAAACCCCAATAAAATACATTTATGGTTTTGGTTGTAACAAAATGTAGGGAATGTCAGGGGGTATGAATACTTTTTCAAGGCACTGTATAATACACACAGACCACACTATATCACCATCATCAGCTTTTATCTTCTTTATATGCACACCGAGATTTTGTTGCCCCCTGACATCAAAGGCCTGTACACATGATAAGATCAGGAAAGAAAATGTGTAAGGCGAACAATCAGCCGATTACCTGATCGTTAGTATAGTGATTTCCACAGCCGATTCCTGACTTTTTGGATGACAAAAAACTGAAGGTGAAGAATAAAATGTTTTTCTGGTAAGTGAACACAATGTCTGATTTTCATTTAATTAGTACAGTTTTCACCCAAATACAAAACGTAGGAGCAACACTACGCATGCTCAGAAACAAAAGAATACATTACAAAACAATTCAACACAATACATCACTTCTGACGTTGTATTCTGTTGTATGAGAAATTTTTTAACTTTAGTAACCTTCTTCATTTTATACGATACTAGCATGCAACAAAAAACAAATAGTCAATCGTCCAATATTCTCATCGTGTGTATGAGGCTTTAATCCATCAATGATCCAACACTCACCCAACAATGACCCAACAACGATCCATAAATAATCCAACAACGATCACCCAACAATGACCCAACAATGATCACCCAACAATGATCACCCAACAATGATCACCCAACAATGACCCAACAACGATCCATAAATAATCCAACAATGATCACCCAACAATGACCCAACAACGATCCATAAATAATCCAACAACGATCACCCAACAATGACCCAACAATGATCACCCAACAATGATCACCCAACAATGACCCAACAACGATCCATAAATAATCCAACAATGATCACCCAACAATGACCCACCAATGACCCAACAATGACCCAACAACGATCCATAAATAATCCAACAACGATCACCCAACAATGACCCAACAACACTCACTCAACAATGACCCAACAATGATCACCCAACAATGACCCAACAACGATCCATAAATAATCCAACAATGATCACCCAACAATGACCCAACAATGACGCAACAATGATCACCCAACAATGACCCAACAACGATCCATAAATAATCCAACAATGATCACCCAACAACACTCACCCAACAATGACCCAACAACGATCCATAAATAATCCAACAATGATCACCCAACAATGACCCAACAATGATCACCCAACAATGACCCAACAATGATCACCCAACAATGACCCAACAACGATCCATAAATAATCCAACAATGATCACCCAACAATGACCCAACAATGATCACCCAACAATGACGCAACAATGATCACCCAACAATGACCCAACAATGATCACCCAACAATGACCCAACAACGATCCATAAATAATCCAACAATGATCACCCAACAACACTCACCCAACAATGACCCAACAACGATCCATAAATAATCCAACAATGATCACCCAACAACACTCACCCAACAATGACCCAACAACGATCCATAAATGACCCAACAATGATCACCCAACAATGACGCAACAATGATCACCCAACAATGACCCAACAATAATCACCCAACAATGACCCAACAATGATCACCCAACAATGATCACCCAACAATGACCCAACAACGATCCATAAATAATCCAACAATGATCACCCAACAATGACGCAACAATGATCACCCAACAATGACCCAACAATGATCACCCAACAATGATCACCCAACAATGACCCAACAATGATCACCCAACAATGATCACCCAACAATGACCCAACAACGATCCATAAATAATCCAACAATGATCACCCAACAATGACCCAACAATGATCACCCAACAATGACCCAACAACGATCCATAAATAATCCAACAATGATCACCCAACAACACTCACCCAACAATGACCCAACAACGATCCATAAATAATCCAACAATGATCACCCAACAATGACCCAACAACGATCCATAAATGACCCAACAATGATCACCCAACAATGACGCAACAATGATCACCCAACAATGATCACCCAACAATGACCCAACAATGATCACACAACAATGACCCAACAATGATCACCCAACAATGATCACCCAACAATGACCCAACAACGATCCATAAATAATCCAACAATGATCACCCAACAATGACGCAACAATGATCACCCAACAATGACCCAACAATGATCACCCAACAATGATCACCCAACAATGACCCAACAACGATCCATAAATAATCCAACAATGATCACCCAACAATGATCACCCAACAATGATCACCCAACAATGACCCAACAATGATCACCCAACAATGACCCAACAACGATCCATAAATAATCCAACAATGATCACCCAACAATGATCACCCAACAATGACCCAACAACACTCACCCAACAATGATCACCCAACAATGATCACCCAACAATGACCCAACAACGATCCATAAATAATCCAACAATGATCACCCAACAATGACCCACCAATGACCCAACAATGACCCAACAACGATCCATAAATAATCCAACAACGATCACCCAACAATGACCCAACAACACTCACTCAACAATGACCCAACAATGATCACCCAACAATGACCCAACAACGATCCATAAATAATCCAACAATGATCACCCAACAATGACCCAACAATGACGCAACAATGATCACCCAACAATGACCCAACAACGATCCATAAATAATCCAACAATGATCACCCAACAACACTCACCCAACAATGACCCAACAACGATCCATAAATAATCCAACAATGATCACCCAACAATGACCCAACAATGATCACCCAACAATGACCCAACAATGATCACCCAACAATGACCCAACAACGATCCATAAATAATCCAACAATGATCACCCAACAATGACCCACCAATGACCCAACAATGACCCAACAACGATCCATAAAACCCCAATAAAATACATTTATGGTTTTGGTTGTAACAAAATGTAGGGAATGTCAGGGGGTATGAATACTTTTTCAAGGCACTGTATAATACACACAGACCACACTATATCACCATCATCAGCTTTTATCTTCTTTATATGCACACCGAGATTTTGTTGCCCCCTGACATCAAAGGCCTGTACACATGATAAGATCAGGAAAGAAAATGTGTAAGGCGAACAATCAGCCGATTACCTGATCGTTAGTATAGTGATTTCCACAGCCGATTCCTGACTTTTTGGATGACAAAAAACTGAAGGTGAAGAATAAAATGTTTTTCTGGTAAGTGAACACAATGTCTGATTTTCATTTAATTAGTACAGTTTTCACCCAAATACAAAACGTAGGAGCAACACTACGCATGCTCAGAAACAAAAGAATACATTACAAAACAATTCAACACAATACATCACTTCTGACGTTGTATTCTGTTGTATGAGAAATTTTTTAACTTTAGTAACCTTCTTCATTTTATACGAGACTAGCATGCAACAAAAAACAAATAGTCAATCGTCCAATATTCTCATCGTGTGTATGAGGCTTTAATCCATCAATGATCCAACACTCACCCAACAATGACCCAACAACGATCCATAAATAATCCAACAACGATCACCCAACAATGACCCAACAATGATCACCCAACAATGATCACCCAACAATGATCACCCAACAATGACCCAACAACGATCCATAAATAATCCAACAATGATCACCCAACAATGACCCAACAACGATCCATAAATAATCCAACAACGATCACCCAACAATGACCCAACAATGATCACCCAACAATGATCACCCAACAATGACCCAACAACGATCCATAAATAATCCAACAATGATCACCCAACAATGACCCACCAATGACCCAACAATGACCCAACAACGATCCATAAATAATCCAACAACGATCACCCAACAATGACCCAACAACACTCACTCAACAATGACCCAACAATGATCACCCAACAATGACCCAACAACGATCCATAAATAATCCAACAATGATCACCCAACAATGACCCAACAATGACGCAACAATGATCACCCAACAATGACCCAACAACGATCCATAAATAATCCAACAATGATCACCCAACAACACTCACCCAACAATGACCCAACAACGATCCATAAATAATCCAACAATGATCACCCAACAATGACCCAACAATGATCACCCAACAATGACCCAACAATGATCACCCAACAATGACCCAACAACGATCCATAAATAATCCAACAATGATCACCCAACAATGACCCAACAATGATCACCCAACAATGACGCAACAATGATCACCCAACAATGACCCAACAATGATCACCCAACAATGACCCAACAACGATCCATAAATAATCCAACAATGATCACCCAACAACACTCACCCAACAATGACCCAACAACGATCCATAAATAATCCAACAATGATCACCCAACAACACTCACCCAACAATGACCCAACAACGATCCATAAATGACCCAACAATGATCACCCAACAATGACGCAACAATGATCACCCAACAATGACCCAACAATAATCACCCAACAATGACCCAACAATGATCACCCAACAATGATCACCCAACAATGACCCAACAACGATCCATAAATAATCCAACAATGATCACCCAACAATGACGCAACAATGATCACCCAACAATGACCCAACAATGATCACCCAACAATGATCACCCAACAATGACCCAACAATGATCACCCAACAATGATCACCCAACAATGACCCAACAACGATCCATAAATAATCCAACAATGATCACCCAACAATGACCCAACAATGATCACCCAACAATGACCCAACAACGATCCATAAATAATCCAACAATGATCACCCAACAACACTCACCCAACAATGACCCAACAACGATCCATAAATAATCCAACAATGATCACCCAACAATGACCCAACAACGATCCATAAATGACCCAACAATGATCACCCAACAATGACGCAACAATGATCACCCAACAATGATCACCCAACAATGACCCAACAATGATCACACAACAATGACCCAACAATGATCACCCAACAATGATCACCCAACAATGACCCAACAACGATCCATAAATAATCCAACAATGATCACCCAACAATGACGCAACAATGATCACCCAACAATGACCCAACAATGATCACCCAACAATGATCACCCAACAACGATCCATAAATAATCCAACAATGATCACCCAACAATGATCACCCAACAATGATCACCCAACAATGACCCAACAATGATCACCCAACAATGACCCAACAACGATCCATAAATAATCCAACAATGATCACCCAACAATGATCACCCAACAATGACCCAACAACACTCACCCAACAATGATCACCCAACAATGATCACCCAACAATGACCCAACAACGATCCATAAATAATCCAACAATGATCACCCAACAATGACCCACCAATGACCCAACAATGACCCAACAACGATCCATAAATAATCCAACAACGATCACCCAACAATGACCCAACAACACTCACTCAACAATGACCCAACAATGATCACCCAACAATGACCCAACAACGATCCATAAATAATCCAACAATGATCACCCAACAATGACCCAACAATGACGCAACAATGATCACCCAACAATGACCCAACAACGATCCATAAATAATCCAACAATGATCACCCAACAACACTCACCCAACAATGACCCAACAACGATCCATAAATAATCCAACAATGATCACCCAACAATGACCCAACAACGATCCATAAATAATCCAACAACGATCACCCAACAATGACCCAACAATGATCACCCAACAATGATCACCCAACAATGACCCAACAACGATCCATAAATAATCCAACAATGATCACCCAACAATGACCCAACAATGATCACCCAACAATGACCCACCAATGACCCAACAATGACCCAACAACGATCCATAAATAATCCAACAACGATCACCCAACAATGACCCAACAACACTCACTCAACAATGACCCAACAATGATCACCCAACAATGACCCAACAACGATCCATAAATAATCCAACAATGATCACCCAACAATGACCCAACAATGACGCAACAATGATCACCCAACAATGACCCAACAACGATCCATAAATAATCCAACAATGATCACCCAACAACACTCACCCAACAATGACCCAACAACGATCCATAAATAATCCAACAATGATCACCCAACAATGACCCAACAACACTCACTCAACAATGACCCAACAATGATCACCCAACAATGACCCAACAACGATCCATAAATAATCCAACAATGATCACCCAACAATGACCCAACAATGATCACCCAACAATGACGCAACAATGATCACCCAACAATGACCCAACAACGATCCATAAATAATCCAACAATGATCACCCAACAACACTCACCCAACAATGACCCAACAACGATCCATAAATAATCCAACAATGATCACCCAACAATGACCCAACAATGACGCAACAATGATCACCCAACAATGACCCAACAACGATCCATAAATAATCCAACAATGATCACCCAACAACACTCACCCAACAATGACCCAACAACGATCCATAAATAATCCAACAATGATCACCCAACAATGACCCAACAATGATCACCCAACAATGACCCAACAATGATCACCCAACAATGACCCAACAACGATCCATAAATAATCCAACAATGATCACCCAACAATGACCCAACAATGATCACCCAACAATGACGCAACAATGATCACCCAACAATGACCCAACAATGATCACCCAACAATGACCCAACAACGATCCATAAATAATCCAACAATGATCACCCAACAACACTCACCCAACAATGACCCAACAACGATCCATAAATAATCCAACAATGATCACCCAACAACACTCACCCAACAATGACCCAACAACGATCCATAAATGACCCAACAATGATCACCCAACAATGACGCAACAATGATCACCCAACAATGACCCAACAATAATCACCCAACAATGACCCAACAATGATCACCCAACAATGATCACCCAACAATGACCCAACAACGATCCATAAATAATCCAACAATGATCACCCAACAATGACGCAACAATGATCACCCAACAATGACCCAACAATGATCACCCAACAATGATCACCCAACAATGACCCAACAATGATCACCCAACAATGATCACCCAACAATGACCCAACAACGATCCATAAATAATCCAACAATGATCACCCAACAATGACCCAACAATGATCACCCAACAATGACCCAACAACGATCCATAAATAATCCAACAATGATCACCCAACAACACTCACCCAACAATGACCCAACAACGATCCATAAATAATCCAACAATGATCACCCAACAATGACCCAACAACGATCCATAAATGACCCAACAATGATCACCCAACAATGACGCAACAATGATCACCCAACAATGATCACCCAACAATGACCCAACAATGATCACACAACAATGACCCAACAATGATCACCCAACAATGATCACCCAACAATGACCCAACAACGATCCATAAATAATCCAACAATGATCACCCAACAATGACGCAACAATGATCACCCAACAATGACCCAACAATGATCACCCAACAATGATCACCCAACAATGACCCAACAACGATCCATAAATAATCCAACAATGATCACCCAACAATGATCACCCAACAATGATCACCCAACAATGACCCAACAATGATCACCCAACAATGACCCAACAACGATCCATAAATAATCCAACAATGATCACCCAACAATGATCACCCAACAATGACCCAACAACACTCACCCAACAATGATCACCCAACAATGATCACCCAACAATGACCCAACAACGATCCATAAATAATCCAACAATGATCACCCAACAATGACCCAACAATGACCCAACAACGATCACCCAACAATGATCCATCAATGACCCAACAATGACCCAACAACGATCACCCAACAATGATCCATCAATGACCCAACAATGATCCACAGGAGAAATACAGAGGGGTGTACATTGGATTCACGGGAGAAATACAGAGGGGTGTACATTGGATCCACGGGAGAAATACAGAGGGGTGTACATTGGATCCACGGGAGAAATACAGAGGGGTGTACATTGGATCCACGGGAGAAATACAGAGGGGTGTACATTGGATCCACGGGAGAAATACAGAGGGGTTTCCATTGGATCCACGGGAGAAATACAGAGGGGTGTACATTGGATTCACGGGAGAAATACAGAGGGGTGTACATTGGATCCACGGGAGAAATACAGAGGGGTTTCCATTGGATCCACGGGAGAAATACAGAGGGATGTACATTGGATCCACGGGAGAAATACAGAGGGGTGTACATTGGATCCACGGGAGAAAAAAAGAGGGGTGTACATTGGATTCACGGGAGAAATACAGAGGGGTGTAAATAGGATCCACAGGAGAAATACAGAGGGGTGTACATTGGATCCACGGGAGAAATACAGAGGGGTGTACATTGGATCCACGGGAGATATACAGAGGGGTGTACATTGGATCCACGGGAGAAATACAGAGGGGTTTCCATTGGATCCACGGGAGATATACAGAGGGGTGTACATTGGATCCACGGGAGAAATGCAGAGGGGTGTACATTGGATCCACAGGAGAAATACAGAGGGGTTTCCATTGGATCCACGGGAGAAATACAGAGGGGTGTACATTGGATCCACAGGAGAAATACAGAGGGGTGTACACTGGATCCACGGGAGATATACAGAGGGGTGTACATTGGATCCATGGGAGTAATACAGAGGGGTGTACATTGGATCCACGGGAGAAATACAGAGGGGTGTACACTGGATCCACGGGAGATATACAGAGGGGTGTACACTGGATCCATGGGAGAAATACAGAGGGGTGTACATTGGATCCATGGGAGAAATACAGAGGGGTGTACATTGGATCCACGGGAGAAATACAGAGGGGTGTACATTGGATCCACGGGAGATATACAGAGGGGTGTACACTGGATCCACGGGAGATATACAGAGGGGTGTACACTGGATCCACGGGAGAAATACAGAGGGGTGTACACTGGATCCACGGGAGATATACAGAGGGGTGTACACTGGATCCACGGGAGATATACAGAGGGGTGTACACTGGATCCACGGGAGATATACAGAGGGGTGTACACTGGATCCACGGGAGATATACAGAGGGGTGTACACTGGATCCACGGGAGATATACAGAGGGGTGTACACTGGATCCACGGGAGATATACAGAGGGGTGTACACTGGATCCACGGGAGATATACAGAGGGGTGTACATTGGATCCACGGGAGATATACAGAGGGGTGTGCACTGGATCCACGGGAGATATACAGAGGGGTGTACACTGGATCCACGGGAGATATACAGAGGGGTGTACATTGGATCCACGGGAGATATACAGAGGGGTGTACATTGGATCCACGGGAGAAATACAGAGGGGTGTACATTGGATCCACGGGAGAAATACAGAGGGGTGTACATTGGATCCACGGGAGAAATACAGAGGGGTGTACATTGGATCCACGGGAGAAATACAGAGGGGTGTACATTGGATCCACGGGAGAAATACAGAGGGGTGTACATTGGATCCACGGGAGAAATACAGAGGGGTGTACATTGGATCCACGGGAGAAAAAAAGAGGGGTGTACATTGGATTCACGGGAGAAATACAGAGGGGTGTAAATAGGATCCACAGGAGAAATACAGAGGGGTGTACATTGGATCCACGGGAGAAATACAGAGGGGTGTACATTGGATCCACGGGAGATATACAGAGGGGTGTACATTGGATCCACGGGAGAAATACAGAGGGGTTTCCATTGGATCCACGGGAGATATACAGAGGGGTGTACATTGGATCCACGGGAGAAATGCAGAGGGGTGTACATTGGATCCACAGGAGAAATACAGAGGGGTTTCCATTGGATCCACGGGAGAAATACAGAGGGGTGTACATTGGATCCACAGGAGAAATACAGAGGGGTGTACACTGGATCCACGGGAGATATACAGAGGGGTGTACATTGGATCCATGGGAGAAATACAGAGGGGTGTACATTGGATCCACGGGAGAAATACAGAGGGGTGTACACTGGATCCACGGGAGATATACAGAGGGGTGTACACTGGATCCATGGGAGAAATACAGAGGGGTGTACATTGGATCCATGGGAGAAATACAGAGGGGTGTACATTGGATCCACGGGAGAAATACAGAGGGGTGTACACTGGATCCACGGGAGATATACAGAGGGGTGTACACTGGATCCACGGGAGATATACAGAGGGGTGTACACTGGATCCACGGGAGATATACAGAGGGGTGTACACTGGATCCACGGGAGATATACAGAGGGGTGTACATTGGATCCACGGGAGATATACAGAGGGGTGTACACTGGATCCACGGGAGATATACAGAGGGGTGTACACTGGATCCACGGGAGATATACAGAGGGGTGTACACTGGATCCACGGGAGATATACAGAGGGGTGTACACTGGATCCACGGGAGATATACAGAGGGGTGTACACTGGATCCACGGGAGATATACAGAGGGGTGTACACTGGATCCACGGGAGATATACAGAGGGGTGTACATTGGATCCACGGGAGATATACAGAGGGGTGTACACTGGATCCACGGGAGATATACAGAGGGGTGTACACTGGATCCACGGGAGATATACAGAGGGGTGTACATTGGATCCACGGGAGATATACAGAGGGGTGTACATTGGATCCACGGGAGAAATACAGAGGGGTGTACATTGGATCCACGGGAGAAATACAGAGGGGTGTACATTGGATCCACGGGAGATATACAGAGGGGTGTACATTGGATCCACGGGAGATATACAGAGGGGTGTACATTGGATCCACGGGAGATATACAGAGGGGTGTACATTGGATCCATGGGAGAAATGGCCAAACATATAAAAACAAAATGTAAGTGAATGAGTTCTCAAATTGTTCTCTGGCCAAAGCCGTGTCCAGAAGAACGGTGACTGTGGATAGATGAATGAAGGTGAACTCAGCTCGGTGCCCCGGGGTTATGATAGAGCAGGATACTAATGATGACAAAGAGGCGCCATCTAGTGGAAGATAGATATACATCCAACCTACTACACAATACAGTATACGGCCTATGTACAACACAGAGCGCTATATATAGAGACCATGTACAACCCAGCGCAGCATATATACACTATATTACCAAAAGTATTGGGACGCCTGCCTTTACATGAACTTTAATGACATCCCGGTCTTAGTCCGGAGGGTTCAATATTGAGTTGGCCCTTTTCAGCTATAACAGCTTCACCTCTTCTGGGAAGGCCGTCCACAAGGTTTAGGAGATGTGTCGATGGGAATGTTTGACCATTCTTCCAGAAGAGCATTTGTGAGGTCAGTCACTGATGTAGGACGAGAAGGCCCGGCTTGCAGTCTGCTTTCTAATTCATCCCAAAGGTGTTCTATCAGGTTGAGGTCAGGACTCTGTGCAGGCCAGTCACATTCCTCCACCCCAAACTCACTCCTCCATGTCTTTATGGATCTTGCTTTGTGCTCTGGTGGGCAGTCATGTTGGAACAGGAAGGGGCCGTCCCCAAACTGTTCTCACAAAGTTGGGAGCATGAAATTGTCCAAAATGTCTTGGTGGCTAAGGGGCCAAGCCCAACCCCTGAAAAACAACCCCAAACTATAATCCTCCATCCCCCCACACTATGATCCCCCCTCCCCCAAACCATAATCCCCCCTCTGACACCATAATCCCCCCTCCCCCCACACCGTTATCCCCCCTCCACACCATAATTGCCCCTCCCCCCCACACCATAATCATCCCTCCCCCCACACCATAATCCCCCTCCCCCACACCGTTATCCCCCCTCCACACCATAATCCCCCCTCCCCCCACACCATAATCCCCCCTCACACTCCTCTATGGATGAACAGTAGTAGAGGAAGAGGACCGGTCACACTCCTCTATAGATCAACAGTATTAGAAGAAGAGGACCGAGCAACACTCCTCTATGGATGAACAGTAGTAGAGGAAGAGGACCGGTCACACTCCTCTATAGATCAACAGTATTAGAAGAAGAGGACCGAGCAACACTCCTCTATGGATGAACAGTAGTAGAGGAAGAGGACCGGTCACACTCCTCTATAGATCAACAGTATTAGAAGAAGAGGACCGAGCAACACTCCTCTATGGATGAACAGTAGTAAAGGAAGAGGACTGGTCACACTCCTCTATGGATCAACAGTAGTAGAGGAAGAGGACCGGTCACACTCCTCTATAGATCAACAGTAGTAGAGGAAGAGGACCGAGCAACACTCCTCTATGGATGAACAGTAGTAGAGGAAGAGGACCGGTCACACTCCTCTATAGATCAACAGTATTAGAAGAAGAGGACCGAGCAACACTCCTCTATGGATGAACAGTAGTAGAGGAAGAGGACCGGTCACACTCCTCTATAGATCAACAGTATTAGAAGAAGAGGACCGAGCAACACTCCTCTATGGATGAACAGTAGTAAAGGAAGAGGACTGGTCACACTCCTCTATGGATCAACAGTAGTAAAAGAAGAGGACCGGTCACACTCCTCTATGGATCAACAGTAGCAGAAGGAGAGGACCGGTCACACTCCTCTATATATGAATATTAGAGGACATTACTTCTCCCTCATATTAATGGGTCAGAGAATACAGAGAAGAGGAAAGGAGTGCGGCACCCTGGACTAAAATATCGAGTTTTCAATGTCACTTCAGTAAAATCTGGGATGGATTCTCTCTTCTCTCTCATTCTTGGTTCTTCCCATAAAAGGAGACAATCAAACTCCTCTCTCCTCTCTCAGCCAAACAGGCCGGGAATTATTAAATGTTCCTCCACAATTTTACTGTTATTTCCCTTCCTGAGACAAGAAACGAGCTCCAAATATTCCCACAGAGACCCCGGGAAACTCCGCCAGTAATTCCACGTGTGTATATCCAGAATACCACCCATCAGACCGATCCCTCTCCACCACACTCATCTCCTCTCCACTCCATATTGTATCTCCTCTACACTGAGATCTCCTCTCCACTCTACATTGTATCTCCTCTACACTGAGATCTCCTCTACATTGTATATCCTCCACACTGTGATCTCCTCTCTCCTCTACATTGTATCTCCTCCACCACACTGTGATCTCCTCTCTCCTCTACATTGTATCTCCTCCATCACACTGTAATCTCCTCTCTCCTCTACATTGTATCTCCTCCTCCACACTGTGATCTCCTCTCTCCTCTACATTGTATCTCCTCCACAGTGTGATCTCCTCTCTCCTCTACATTGTATATCCTCCACAGTGTGATCTCCTCTCTCCTCTACATTGTATCTCCTCCTCCACAGTGTGATCTCCTCTCTCCTCTACATTGTATCTCCTCCTCCACACTGTGATCTCCTCTCTCCTCTACATTGTATCTCCTCCTCCACAGTGTGCTCTCCTCTCTCCTCTACATTGTATATCCTCCACAGTGTGATCTCCTCTCTCCTCTACATTGTATCTCCTCCACCACACTGTAATCTCCTCTCTCCTCTACATTGTATCTCCTCCACCACACTGTGATCTCCTCTCTCCTCTACATTGTATCTCCTCCACCACACTGTGATCTCCTCTCTCCTCCACATTGTATCTCCTCCACCACACTGTAATCTCCTCTCTCCTCTACATTGTATCTCCTCCACCACACTGTGATCTCCTCTCTCCTCTACATTGTATCTCCTCCACCACACTGTAATCTCCTCTCTCCTCTACATTATATCTCCTCCACACTGTAATCTCCTCTCTCCTCTACATTGTATCTCCTCCACCACACTGTAATCTCCTCTCTCCTCTACATTGTATCTCCTCCACCACACTGTAATCTCCTCTCTCCTCTACATTGTATCTCCTCCAGCACACCATAATCTCCTCTCTCCTCTACATTGTATCTCCTCCACCACACTGTGATCTCCTCTCTCCTCTATATTGTATCTCCTCCACCACACTGTGATCTCCTCTCTCCTCTATATTGTATCTCCTCCTCCACACTGTGATCTCCTCTACATTGTATCTCCTCCACAGTGTGATCTCCTCTCTCCTCTACATTGTATATCCTCCACAGTGTGATCTCCTCTCTCCTCTACATTGTATCTCCTCCTCCACAGTGTGATCTCCTCTCTCCTCTACATTGTATCTCCTCCTCCACACTGTGATCTCCTCTCTCCTCTACATTGTATCTCCTCCTCCACAGTGTGCTCTCCTCTCTCCTCTACATTGTATATCCTCCACAGTGTGATCTCCTCTCTCCTCTACATTGTATCTCCTCCACCACACTGTAATCTCCTCTCTCCTCTACATTGTATCTCCTCCACCACACTGTGATCTCCTCTCTCCTCTACATTGTATCTCCTCCACCACACTGTGATCTCCTCTCTCCTCCACATTGTATCTCCTCCACCACACTGTAATCTCCTCTCTCCTCTACATTGTATCTCCTCCACCACACTGTGATCTCCTCTCTCCTCTACATTGTATCTCCTCCACCACACTGTAATCTCCTCTCTCCTCTACATTATATCTCCTCCACACTGTAATCTCCTCTCTCCTCTACATTGTATCTCCTCCACCACACTGTAATCTCCTCTCTCCTCTACATTGTATCTCCTCCACCACACTGTAATCTCCTCTCTCCTCTACATTGTATCTCCTCCAGCACACCATAATCTCCTCTCTCCTCTACATTGTATCTCCTCCACCACACTGTGATCTCCTCTCTCCTCTATATTGTATCTCCTCCTCCACACTGTGATCTCCTCTACATTGTATCTCCTCCACCACACTGTGATCTCCTCTCTCCTCTACATTGTATCTCCTCCACCACACTGTAATCTCCTCTCTCCTCTACATTGTATCTCCTCCACCACACCATAATCTCCTCTCTCCTCTACATTGTATCTCCTCCACCACACTGTAATCTCCTCTCTCCTCTACATTGTATCTCCTCCACCACACTGTGATCTCCTCTCTCCTCTACATTGTATCTCCTCCTCCACACTATGATCTCCTCTCTCCTCTACACTGTATCTCCTCCACCACACTGTAATCTCCTCTCTCCTCTACATTGTATCTCCTCCACCACACTGTAATCTCCTCTCTCCTCTACATTGTATCTCCTCCACCACACTGTGATCTCCTCTCTCCTCTACATTGTATCTCCTCCTCCACACTGTGATCTCCTCTCTCCTCTACATTGTATCTCCTCTACCACACTGTGATCTCCTCTCTCCTCTACATTGTATCTCCTCCACCACACTGTGATCTCCTCTCTCCTCTATATTGTATCTCCTCCACTACACTGTGATCTCCTCTCTCCTCTACATTGTATCTCCTCCTCCACACTGTGATCTCCTCTCTCCTCTACATTGTATCTCCTCTACCACACTGTGATCTCCTCTCTCCTCTACATTGTATCTCCTCCACCACACTGTAATCTCCTCTCTCCTCTACATTGTATCTCCTCCACCACACTGTGATCTCCTCTCTCCTCTACATTGTATCTCCTCCTCCACACTGTGATCTCCTCTCTCCTCTACATTGTATCTCCTCTACCACACTGTGATCTCCTCTCTCCTCTACATTGTATCTCCTCTACCACACTGTGATCTCCTCTCTCCTCTATATTGTATCTCCTCCACCACACCATAATCTCCTCTCTCCTCTACATTGTATCTCCTCCACTACACTGTAATCTCCTCTCTCCTCTACATTGTATCTCCTCCACCACACCATAATCTCCTCTCTCCTCTACATTGTATCTCCTCCACCACACTGTAATCTCCTCTCTCCTCTACATTGTATCTCCTCCACCACACTGTGATCTCCTCTCTCCTCTACATTGTATCTCCTCCACACTGTGATCTCCTCTCTCCTCTACATTGTATCTTCTCCACCACACTGTGATCTCCTCTCTCCTCTACATTGTATCTCCTCCACCACACTGTGATCTCCTCTCTCCTCTACATTGTATCTCCTCTACCACACTGTGATCTCCTCTCTCCTCTACATTGTATCTCCTCCACCACACCATAATCTCCTCTCTCCTCTACATTGTATCTCCTCCACCACACTGTAATCTCCTCTCTCCTCTACATTGTATCTCCTCCACCACACTGTGATCTCCTCTCTCCTCTACATTGTATCTCCTCCTCCACACTGTGATCTCCTCTCTCCTCTACATTGTATCTCCTCTACCACACTGTGATCTCCTCTCTCCTCTACATTGTATCTCCTCCACCACACTGTAATCTCCTCTCTCCTCTACATTGTATCTCCTCCACCACACCATAATCTCCTCTCTCCTCTACATTGTATCTCCTCCACCACACTGTAATCTCCTCTCTCCTCTACATTGTATCTCCTCCACCACACTGTGATCTCCTCTCTCCTCTACATTGTATCTCCTCCACCACACTGTAATCTCCTCTCTCCTCTACATTGTATCTCCTCCACCACACTGTGATTTCCTCTCTCCTCTACATTGTATCTCCTCCTCCACACTATGATCTCCTCTCTCCTCTACATTGTATCTCCTCCTCCACACTGTGATCTCCTCTCTCCTCTACACTGTATCTCCTCCACCACACTGTGATCTCCTCTCTCCTCTACATTGTATCTCCTCCACCACACTGTGATCTCCTCTCTCCTCTACACTGTATCTCCTCCACCACACTGTAATCTCCTCTCTCCTCTACATTGTATCTCCTCCACCACACCATAATCTCCTCTCTCCTCTACATTGTATCTCCTCCACCACACCATAATCTCCTCTCTCCTCTACATTGTATCTCCTCCACCACACTGTAATCTCCTCTCTCCTCTACATTGTATCTCCTCCACCACACTGTGATCTCCTCTCTCCTCTACATTGTATCTCCTCCTCCACACTGTGATCTCCTCTCTCCTCTACATTGTATCTCCTCTACCACACTGTGATCTCCTCTCTCCTCTACATTGTATCTCCTCTACCACACTGTGGTCTCCTCTCTCCTCTATATTGTATCTCCTCCACCACACCATAATCTCCTCTCTCCACTACACTGTAATCTCCTCTCTCCTCTACATTGTATCTCCTCCTCCACACTGTAATCTCCTCTCTCCTCTACATTGTATCTCCTCCACCACACTGTGATCTCCTCTCTCCTCTACATTGTATCTCCTCTACCACACTGTGATCTCCTCTCTCCTCTACATTGTATCTCCTCTACCACACTGTGATCTCCTCTCTCCTCTATATTGTATCTCCTCCACTACACTGTAATCTCCTCTCTCCTCTACATTGTATCTCCTCCACACCGTGATCTCCTCTAACATTGTTTCTCCTCTCCACTCCACACTGTGAACTCTTCTACGTTGTATATCCTCCACAGTGTGATCTCCTCTCTCCTCTACATTGTATCTCCTCCTCCACACTGTGATCTCCTCTCTCCTCTACATTGTATCTCCTCTCCACTCCACACCGTGATCTCTTCTACGTTGTATATCCTCCACACTGTAATCTCCTCTCTCCTCTACATTGTATCTCCTCCACCACACTGTAATCTCCTCTCTCCTCTACATTGTATCTCCTCCACCACACTGTGATCTCCTCTCTCCTCTACATTGTATCTCCTCCACACTGTAATCTCCTCTACATTGTATCTCCTCCACACTGTAATCTCCTCTCTCCTCTACATTGTGTCTCCTCCACACTGTAATCTCCTCTCTCCTCTACATTGTATCTCCTCCACCACACTGTGATCTCCTCTCTCCTCTACATTGTATCTCCTCCACACTGTAATCTCCTCTCTCCTCTACATTGTATCTCCTCCACACTGTAATCTCCTCTCTCCTCTACATTGTGTCTCCTCCACACTGTAATCTCCTCTCTCCTCTACATTGTATCTCCTCCACCACACTGTAATCTCCTCTCTCCTCTACATTGTATCTCCTCCACCACACTGTGATCTCCTCTCTCCTCTACATTGTATCTCCTCCACCACACTGTGATCTCCTCTCTCCTCTACATTGTATCTCCTCCACCACACTGTAATCTCATCTCTCTTCTACATTGTATCTCCTCCTCCACACTGTAATCTCCTCTCTCCTCTACATTGTATCTCCTCCACCACACTGTAATCTCATCTCTCTTCTACATTGTATCTCCTCCACCACACTGTAATCTCCTCTCTCCTCTACATTGTATCTCCTCCACCACACTGTAATCTCATCTCTCTTCTACATTGTATCTCCTCCTCCACACTGTAATCTCCTCTCTCCTCTGAATTGTATCTCCTCCACACTGTAATCTCCTCTCTCCTCTACATTTTATCTCCTCCACGCTGTAATCTCCTCTCTCCTCTACATTGTATCTCCTCTACCACACTGTGATCTCCTCTCTCCTCTACATTGTATCTCCTCTACCACACTGTGATCTCCTCTCTCCTCTATATTGTATCTCCTCCACTACACTGTAATCTCCTCTCTCCTCTACATTGTATCTCCTCCACACCGTGATCTCCTCTAACATTGTTTCTCCTCTCCACTCCACACTGTGAACTCTTCTACGTTGTATATCCTCCACAGTGTGATCTCCTCTCTCCTCTACATTGTATCTCCTCCTCCACACTGTGATCTCCTCTCTCCTCTACATTGTATCTCCTCTCCACTCCACACCGTGATCTCTTCTACGTTGTATATCCTCCACACTGTAATCTCCTCTCTCCTCTACATTGTATCTCCTCCACCACACTGTAATCTCCTCTCTCCTCTACATTGTATCTCCTCCACCACACTGTGATCTCCTCTCTCCTCTACATTGTATCTCCTCCACACTGTAATCTCCTCTACATTGTATCTCCTCCACACTGTAATCTCCTCTCTCCTCTACATTGTGTCTCCTCCACACTGTAATCTCCTCTCTCCTCTACATTGTATCTCCTCCACCACACTGTGATCTCCTCTCTCCTCTACATTGTATCTCCTCCACACTGTAATCTCCTCTCTCCTCTACATTGTATCTCCTCCACACTGTAATCTCCTCTCTCCTCTACATTGTGTCTCCTCCACACTGTAATCTCCTCTCTCCTCTACATTGTATCTCCTCCACCACACTGTAATCTCCTCTCTCCTCTACATTGTATCTCCTCCACCACACTGTGATCTCCTCTCTCCTCTACATTGTATCTCCTCCACCACACTGTGATCTCCTCTCTCCTCTACATTGTATCTCCTCCACCACACTGTAATCTCATCTCTCTTCTACATTGTATCTCCTCCTCCACACTGTAATCTCCTCTCTCCTCTACATTGTATCTCCTCCACCACACTGTAATCTCATCTCTCTTCTACATTGTATCTCCTCCACCACACTGTAATCTCCTCTCTCCTCTACATTGTATCTCCTCCACCACACTGTAATCTCATCTCTCTTCTACATTGTATCTCCTCCTCCACACTGTAATCTCCTCTCTCCTCTACATTGTATCTCCTCCACACTGTAATCTCCTCTCTCCTCTACATTTTATCTCCTCCACGCTGTAATCTCCTCTCTCCTCTACATTGTATCTCCTCCACCACACTGTAATCTCCTCTCTCCTCTACATTGTATCTCCTCCTCCACACTGTGATCTCCTCTCTCCTCTACATTGTATCTCCTCCTCCACACTGTGATCTCCTCTCTCCTCTACATTGTATCTCCTCCTCCACACTGTGATCTCCTCTCTCCTCTACATTGTATCTCCTCCTCCACACTGTGATCTCCTCTCTCCTCTACATTGTATCTCCTCTACCACACTGTGATCTCCTCTCTCCTCTACATTGTATCTCCTCCACCACACTGTAATCTCCTCTCTCCTCTACATTGTATCTCCTCCTCCACACTGTGATCTCCTCTCTCCTCTACATTGTATCTCCTCTACCACACTGTGATCTCCTCTCTCCTCTACATTGTATCTCCTCCACCACACTGTAATCTCCTCTCTCCTCTACATTGTATCTCCTCCACACAGTAATCTCCTCTCTCCTCTACATTGTATCTCCTCCACCACACTGTAATCTCCTCTCTCCTCTACACTGTATCTCCACCACACTGTAATCTCCTTTCTCCTCTACATTGTATCTCCACCACACTGTAATCTCCTCTCTCTTCTACATTGTATCTCCTCCATCACACTGTGATCTCCTCTCTCCTCTACATTGTATCTCCTCCACCACACTGTAATCTCCTTTCTCCTCTACATTGTATCTCCACCACACTGTGATCTCCTCTCTCTTCTACATTGTATCTCCTCCACCACACTGTGATCTCCTCTCTCCTCTACATTGTATCTCCTCCACCACACTGTGATCTCCTCTCTCCTCTACATTGTATCTCCTCCTCCACACTGTGATCTCCTCTCTCCTCTACATTGTATCTCCACCACACTGTGATCTCCTCTCTCTTCTACATTGTATCTCCTCCACCACACTGTAATCTCCTTTCTCCTCTACATTGTATCTCCACCACACTGTGATCTCCTCTCTCTTCTACATTGTATCTCCTCCACCACACTGTGATCTCCTCTCTCCTCTACATTGTATCTCCTCCACACTGTAATCTCCTCTCTCCTCTACACTGTATCTCCTTCACCACACTGTAATCTCCTCTCTCCTCTACATTGTATCTACTTCACCACACTGTGATCTCCTCTCTCCTCTACATTGTATCTCCTCCACCACACTGTGATCTCCTCTCTCCTCTACATTGTATCTCCTCCACCACACTGTAATCTCCTCTCTCCTCTACATTGTATCTACTTCACCACACTGTGATCTCCTCTACATTGTATCTCCTCCACCACACTGTGATCTTCTCTCTCCTCTACATTGTATCTCCTCCACCACACCATAATCTCCTCTCTCCTCTACATTGTATCTCCTCCACCACACTGTAATCTCATCTCTCTTCTACATTGTATCTCCTCCACCACACTGTAATCTCCTCTCTCCTCTACATTGTATCTCCTCCACACTGTAATCTCCTCTCTCCTCTACATTGTATCTCCTCCACCACACCATAATCTCCTCTCTCCTCTACATTGTATCTCCTCCACTACACTGTAATCTCCTCTCTCCTCTACATTGTATCTCCTCCACCACACCATAATCTCCTCTCTCCTCTACATTGTATCTCCTCCACTACACTGTGATCTCCTCTCTCCTCTACATTGTATCTCCTCCACCACACTGTGATCTCCTCTCTCCTCTACATTGTATCTCCTCCACCACACTGTAATCTCATCTCTCTTCTACATTGTATCTCCTCCTCCACACTGTAATCTCCTCTCTCCTCTACATTGTATCTCCTCCACCACACCATAATCTCCTCTCTCCTCTACATTGTATCTCCTCTACCACACTGTAATCTCCTCTCTCCTCTACATTGTATCTCCTCCACCACACTGTGATCTCCTCTCTCCTCTACATTGTATCTCCTCCACCACACTGTGATCTCCTCTCTCCTCTACATTGTATCTCCTCCTCCACACTGTAATCTCCTCTCTCCTCTACATTGTATCTCCTCCTCCACACTGTAATCTCCTCTCTCCTCTACACTGTATCTCCTCCACACAGTAATCTCCTCTCTCCTCTACATTGTATCTCCTCCACCACACTGTAATCTCCTCTCTCCTCTACATTGTATCTCTTCCACCACACTGTGATCTCCTCTCTCCTCTACATTGTATCTCCTCCTCCACACTGTAATCTCCTCTCTCCTCTACATTGTATCTCCTCCACCACACTGTAATCTCCTCTCCCCTCTACATTGTATCTCCTCCACCACACTGTAATCTCCTCTCTCCTCTACATTGTATCTCCTCCACCACACTGTGATCTCCTCTCTCCTCTACATTGTATCTCCTCCACACTGTAATCTCCTCTCCACTCTACATTGTGTCTCCTCCACCACACTGTAATCTCCTCTCTCCTCTACATTGTATCTCCTCCACCACACTGTGATCTCCTCTCTCCTCTACACTGTATCTCCTCCTCCACACTGTAATCTCCTCTCTCCTCTACACTGTATCTCCTCCTCCACACTGTAATCTCCTCTCTCCTCTACATTGTATCTCCTCTACCACAGTGTAATCTCCTCTCTCCTCTACATTGTATCTCCTCCACCACACCATAATCTCCTTTCTCCTCTACATTGTATCTCCTCCACCACACTGTGATCTCCTCTCTCCTCTACATTGTATCTCCTCCACCACACCATAATCTCCTCTCTCCTCTACATTGTATCTCCTCTACCACACTGTGATCTCCTCTCTCCTCTACATTGTATCTCCTCCTCCACACTGTGATCTCCTCTCTCCTCTACATTGTATCTCCTCCACACTGTAATCTCCTCTCTCCTCTACACTGTATCTCCTCCATCACACTGTAATCTCCTCTCTCCTCTACATTGTATCTCCTCCACCACACTGTAATCTCCTCTCTCCTCTACATTGTATATCCTCCACCACACTGTGATCTCCTCTCTCCTCTACATTGTATCTCCTCCTCCACACTGTGATCTCCTCTCTCCTCTACATTGTATCTCCTCCACCACACCATAATCTCCTTTCTCCTCTACATTGTATCTCCTCCACCACACCATAATCTCCTTTCTCCTCTACATTGTATCTCCTCCACCACACAGTAATCTCCTCTCTCCTCTACACTGTATCTCCTCCACCACACTGTAATCTCCTCTCTCCTCTACATTGTATCTCCTCCTCCACACCATAATCTCCTCTCTCCTCTACATTGTATCTCCTCCACCACACTGTGATCTCCTCTCTCCTCTACATTGTATCTCCTCCTCCACACTGTGATCTCCTCTCTCCTCTACATTGTATCTCCTCCACCACACTGTAATCTCCTCCTCCACACCGTAATCTCCTCTCTCCTCTACATTGTATCTCCTCCTCCACACTGTAATCTCCTCTCTCCTCTACATTGTATCTCCTCCACCACACTGTAATCTCCTCTCTCCTCTACATTGTATCTCCTCCACCACACTGTAATCTCCTCTCTCCTCTACATTGTATCTCCTCCACCACACTGTGATCTCCTCTCTCCTCTACATTGTATCTCCTCCTCCACACCGTAATCTCCTCTCTCCTCTACATTGTATCTCCTCCTCCACACTGTGATCTCCTCTCTCCTCTACATTGTATCTCCTCCACCACACTGTGATCTCCTCTACATTGTATCTCCTCCACCACACTGTGATCTCCTCTACATTGTATCTCCTCCATCACACTGTGATCTCCTCTACATTGTATCTCCTCCTCCACACTGTAATCTCCTCTCTCCTCTACATTGTATCTCCTCCACACTGTAATCTCCTCTCTCCTCTACATTGTATCTCCTCCACCACACTGTAATCTCCTCTCTCCTCTACATTGTATCTCCTCCACACTGTAATCTCCTCTCTCCTCTACATTGTATCTCCTCCACCACACTTTAATCTCCTCTCCTCTCTGCTGGAATAAACTCATTTTATGGCACTTTGAGAATCATCTTTCCCAGAAGAGTCTTGTCAAGGTGTTTGAAATCTGCTGAATCTGGGCAGAGGGTTAAGTACTCTCCCCTCCCAGGCTTGCTCAGAATACTCCTCTCCTCAATATAAAGTACTTGGCATTGCACCTTTAAGATTCCAGAGAGGGAGTAACCTAACCCAGAGTATAATGGAATTCCTAGAATTGGCTTCGGGAAATGTGAAACTTCAGTTCCAAGAATCCCCAGCCTGTCAAGCGGCTCTATCCGTGTTTGTATAGAGCTATAGGTTACAGCAGGAACGCTGGGCGCCCCTATAGAGAGGCGGGCCTCCAATCAGCTCCCTTCCTCTACACAACTAGAGACCTATACTGTCCGCCTGCCTCCCCTAGTGGGGCATTAGATGACCATGGAGGGCAACCTTCCTCCATAATGGAAATTAAAGTGGATGATCTTTAACTTTTGTAGCATTTCACTGGAGCAAAGGAAGGAAATACCAACCAATGTATATTATAGAAAGGCCAAAGAGACGTCATTCCCGCCCAATGATAGGCGAATCGCACAATTCATCCATCAAGAGATTTACTGGAGAGTATAGAATGTGGTGAGGCTCTGCATGGCAGCCAATCAGCTTCCAACTTCAGCTTCTTCAATGAAGCTTTGACAATAAAACCTGGAAGCTGATTGGTCCATGCAGAGCTGCTCCAGATCCGACACTCTCTAGTTTTAGTAAATCCCCCCCAATGTGTTCATATGACCACCAACATTACAGGACAGCAGGGTTGGTCACATTCACACTAATGGCATAATTCAGCAGTGTGGGATGATGTATAACAAAGGGGTCATGGTGACCACATATACAGGCAGATATGATCGTCGTACAACCAAACCGCCAGATGTGATCGTCGTACAACCAAACCGCCAGATGTGAGATTCCAGACATTGTGACCCATTTGTATTCTCTCCTAATCTGAGAACGTCTTGTCTTTATTATCATCACTATCACTTTACTTCCATGTCTTAACATACATAAAGAAAAAATAATATATATATATATATACACAGTACACACACACACTCACGGGTTTACTGATATATGTTAGTCTCTCATCGCCATCTTCTGGCCAAGAGGAAGAACTACAAATATTTCCATGGAACTCTTCCAACAGGTAATCTTCACACTGCAGAGCATTATCTAATGTTTATCTCATTAGCATCATTAATGTGTACATAGTAAGCAAAATCCCATGAAGTCTTGTACCATGAAAACTGCCAACCACCCAGTATAAAGGTACGCGCCAGTAAAAGTCTCATTCCCGCTATGGGTGAATGCTCCCTCTGTCATATCAAGATTGGAATTAGGAGATTCTCCGGTCAGTGCCTTTGGCTCTGACCAACCCAACCAGGAAGAATTCTCTCTTCAAGAAGATCCTCAATGCACTTCAGACATTGTAACTGTAATAGATTTCTTCACCAACATGAGGGGAGACCCCATATAATAGAGACCAAGTAGGTGGGACCTCAGGTACACAATTCTCTCCATACTAATGTCGCGAACGCACGATCATGCTATCCGGCGGACTCAGTCTGGCGGACAAACCGCTGGAAAGTCCGCCGGACTTTCCGAATGAGCGGACCTGCCCACACACAACTGGACTTTTCCACCGGACTAGATCCGCCGGACTATGGCGGGAGTCTGAAAATGAACGGACTTGCCCACACACGGAGAAAAGTCCGTTCATTGTGAATGCGGCTCCAGGTAGCCGGGACTAGTGAAGGAAGTCAATGTCGCTGACACGCCGCTGGCCCCGTTACTTGGTATGGACTTAAAGGGGAAGCCCTACGCTGAAAAAACGGCTTAGGGGTCCCCCCCAAGGTCCATATAAGACCCTTATCCGAGCATGTAGCCCGGCCGGTCAGGAAAGGGGGTGGGGATGAGCGAGGGCCCCCTCCTGAGCCATACCAGGCCACTTGCCCTCAACATGGGGGGGTGCTTTGGGGAAGGGGGGGCCCTGCGCCCCCCCCCACCCTAAAGCACCTTGTCCCCATGTTGATGAGGACAAGGGCCTCTTCCCGACAACCCTGGCCGTTGGTTGTCGGAGTCTGCGGGCGGGGGGCTTATCGGAATCCGGGAGCCCTCTTTAATAAGGGGGCCCCCAGGTACCGGCCCCCCACCCTGCGTAAATGAGTATGGGGTACAATGTACCCCTACCGATTCACCTGGTAAAAAGAATTAAATAAAACACAACACAAGGTTTTAAAATAATTTATTGCACAGCTCCGATGGTCTTGTCCCCCTCTTTGGTTCTTCTTGCTGGGCCTCCACTTCTTCCTTTAGCTCTTTTACTGGCGGTGGCCCGGTCTTCTGTTGCTGTCGCCGCTGCCTTCTCGGGGGCCGATACCTGGGGGGTCGATACCTGGGGGCCCCTTATTAAAGGGGGCTCCCGGATTTTGATAAGCCCCCCGCCTGCAGACCCCAACAACCAACGGCCAGGGTTGTCGGGAAGAGGCCCTTGTCCTCATCAACATGGGGACAAGGTGCTTTGGGGTGGCACGCGGCCTGGTACAGCTCAGGAGGGGGGCGCTCGCTTGTCCCCACCCCCTTTCCTAACCGGCCGGGCTGCATGCTCGGATAAGGGTCTTATATGGACCTTGGGGGGGACCCCCACGCCGTGTTTTCGGCGTAGGGCTTCCCCTTTAAGTCCATACCAGGTGACGTGTAAATCTCGCCGCCGAAGTCCCGGCTACCTGGAGCCACATTCTAATTGAACTGACTTTTCTCCATTGCTGGAAAATCCGTTCATTTCAAAAGTCTTGCGGACTAGCACACAGACGGCTGGATTGTCCGCCAGACTCTCAGTCCGGCGGACAATTTTTTAGTCAAAACTACTTTCTAAGTCCGCCGGACTTGTAGGGAAAAAAAAGTCAGCCGGAGCCCACACGTGGACCAAGTCTGCCGGATAGTTTGTTCGTGTGTACGCTGCATAAGAGTTTGGGTGAAGGCGTAAACGGAGCCAGCGCGGGTGCGAAGAGACAGCCAGCCCAGTGGTCGTAGATGGTGTCAGCGCGGGTGCGTAGAGAGAGCCAGCGCGGGTGCGTAGACGGAGCCAGCGCAGGTGCATAGACGGAGCCAGCGCAGGTGCGAAGAGAGAGCCAGCCTGGTGTTCGTAGACAGAGCCAGCGCGGGTGCGTAGAGGGAGCCAGCGCGGGTATGTAGAGGGAGCCAGCGCGGGTGCGTAGAGGGAGCTAGCACGGGTGCGTAGATGGAGCCAGCACGGTGCGTAGAGAGAGAGCCAGCGCGGGTGTGTAGACAGAGCAAGCGCGCGTGCATAGACGGAGCAAGCGCGGGTGCGTAGACGGAGCCAGTGCGGGTGCGAAGAGAGAGCCAGCCTGGTGTTCGTAGACGGAGCCAGCGCGGGTGCGTAGAGGGAGCCAGAGCGGGTGCCTAGAGGAAGCCAGCACGAGTGCCTAGAGGGAGCCAGCACGGGTGCCTAGAGGGTGCCAGTGCAGGTGTGTAGAGGGAGCCAGAGCGGGTGCCTAGAGGGAGCCAGCGTGGGTGCGTTGAGGGTGCCAGCGCGGGTGAGTAGAGGGAGCCAGAGCGGGTGCCTAGAGGGAGCCAGCGTGGGTGCGTTGAGGGTGCCAGCACGGGTGCGTAGAGGGAGCTAGCACGGGTGCGTAGAGGGAGCCAGCGCGGGTGCGTAGAGGGAGCCAGCACGGGTGCGTAGACGGAGCCAGCACGGGTGCGTAGAGAGAGAGCCAGGGCGGGTGCGTAGATGGAGCAAGCGCGGGTGCGTAGACGGAGCTAGTGCGGGTGTGAAGAGAGAGCCAGCCTGGTGTTCGTAGACAGAGCCAGCGCGGGTGCGTAGAGGGAGCCAGAGCGGGTGCCTAGAGGGAGCCAGCGTAGGTGCCCAGAGGGAGCCAGTGTGGGTGCTTAGAGGGAGCCAGAGCGGGTGCCTAGAGGGAGCCAGCGTGGGTGCATTGAGGGTGCCAGCGCAGGTGCGTAGAGGGAGCCAGAGCAGGTGCCTAGAGGGAGCCAGCATGGGTGCGTTGAGGGTGCCAGCACAGGTGCGTAGAGGGAGCCAGCGCGGGTGCGTAGAGGGAGTCCGCCGGAGCCCACACACGGACCAAGTCCGCCGGATAGTTTGATCGTGTGTACGCTGCATAAGAGTTTATTATAACATTCAGAGTAAGGAAAGTATGGGAAAAGTAAGCCTGGGTGAAGGCGTAGACGGAGCCAGCGCGGGTGCGAAGAGACAGCCAGCCCAGTGTTCGTAGATGGTGCCAGCGCGGGTGCGTAGACGGAGCCAGCACGGGTGCATAGACGGAGACAGCGTGGGTGCGAAGAGAGAGCCAGCCTGGTGTTCGTAGACAGAGCCAGCGCGGGTGCGTAGAGGGAGCCAGCACGGGTGCGTAGACGGAGACAGCACGGGTGAGTAGAGAGAGAGCCAGGGCGGGTGCGTAGACGGAGCAAGCGCGGGTGCGTAGAGGGAGCCAGAGCGGGTGCCTAGAGGGAGCCAGCGTAGGTGCCTAGAGGGAGCCAGTGTGGGTGCGTAGAGGGAGCCAGAGCGGGTGCCTAGAGGGAGCCAGAGCGGGTGCCTAGAGGGAGCCAGAGCGGGTGCCTAGAGGGAGCCAGCGTGGGTGCATTGAGGGTGCCAGCGCAGGTGCGTAGAGGGAGCCAGAGCAGGTGCCTAGAGGGAGCCAGCGTGGGTGCATTGAGGGTGCCAGCGCATGTGTGTAGAGGGAGCCAGCGCGGGTGCGTTGAGGGTGCCAGCGCAGGTGCGTAGAGAGAGCCAGCGCGGGTGCTTCGACGGATCCAGAGTGGGTGCGTAGATGGAGCCAGCGCTGGTGCGTAGACGGAGCCAGCGCGGGTGCGTAGACGGAAAAGAGTAAGCAGCTTGAATATTTATGGGATTCGAGTCAATCCCCGTGGGGGTGGGGGGGGCTGTCAGTGCGTAGTCAGTGCAGGTGCGTAGAGAGAGCCAGCGCGGGTGCGAAGAGAGAGCCAGCGCGAGTGCGTAGAGGGAGCCAGCGCGGGTGTGAAGAGAGAGCCAGCGTGTGTGTGTAGAGTGAGCCAGCGCGAGTGCGTAGAGGGAGCCAGCGTGGGTGCGTAGAGGGAGCCAGCGCGGGTGCGTAGAGGGAGCCAGCGCGGGTGCGAAGAGAGAGCCAGCGCGAGTGCGTAGAGGGAGCCAGCGCGGGTGTGAAGAGAGAGCCAGCGTGTGTGTGTAGAGTGAGCCAGCGCGAGTGCGTAGAGGGAGCCAGCGTGGGTGCGTAGAGGGAGCCAGCGCGGGTGCGTAGAGGGAGCCAGCGCGGGTGCCTAGAGGGAGCCAGCGCGGGCGTGAAGAGAGAGCCAGCGTGTGTGGGTAGAGTGAGCCAGCGCGAGTGCGTAGAGGGAGCCAGCGCGGGTGCGTAGAGGGAGCCAGCGCGGGTGCGTAGAGGGAGCCAGCGCGGGTGCGTAGAGGGAGCCAGCACGGGTGCGTAGACGGAGCCAGCACGGGTGAGTAGAGAGAGAGCCAGGGCGGGTGCGTAGACAGAGCAAGCGCAGGTGCGTAGACGGAGCAAGCGCAGGTGCGTAGACGGAGCAAGCGCGGGTGCGTAGAGGGAGCCAGAGCGGGTGCCTAGAGGGAGCAAGCGTAGGTGCCTAGAGGGAGCCAGTGTGGGTGCGTAGAGGGAGCCAGAGCGGGTGCCTAGAGGGAGCCAGCGTGGGTGCATTGAGGGTGCCAGCGCAGGTGCGTAGAGGGAGCCAGCGCGGGTGCGTTGAGGGTGCCAGCGCAGGTGCGTAGAGAGAGCCAGCGCGGGTGCTTCGACGGATCCAGAGTGGGTGCGTAGATGGAGCCAGCGCTGGTGCGTAGACGGAGCCAGCGCGGGTGCCTAGACGGAAAAGAGTAAGCAGCTTGAATATTTATGGGATTCGAGTCAATCCCCATGGGGGTGGGGGGGCTGTCAGTGCGTAGTCAGTGCAGGTGCGTAGAGAGAGCCAGCGTGGGTGCGAAGAGAGAGCCAGCGCGAGTGCGTAGAGGGAGCCAGCGCGAGTGCGTAGAGGGAGCCAGCGCGGGTGTGAAGAGAGAGCCAGCGTGTGTGTGTGTAGAGTGAGCCAGCGTGGGTGCGTAGAGGGAGCCAGCGCGGGTGCGTAGAGGGAGCCAGCGCGGGTGCGTAGAGGGAGCCAGCGTGGGTGCGTAGAGGGAGCCAGCGCGGGTGCGTAGAGGGAGCCAGCGTGGGTGCGTAGAGGGAGCCAGCGTGGGTGTGAAGAGAGAGCCAGCGTGTGTGTGTAGAGTAAGCCAGCGCGGGTGTGAAGAGAGAGCCAGCGTGTGTGTGTGTAGAGTGAGCCAGCGTGGGTGCGTAGAGGGAGCCAGCGCGGGTGCGTAGAGGGAGCCAGCGCGGGTGCGTAGAGGGAGCCAGCGCGGGTGCGTAGAGGGAGCCAGCGCGGGTGCGTAGAGGGAGCCAGCGTGGGTGCGTAGACGGAGCCAGCGCGGGTGTGTAGACGGAAAAGAGTAAGCAACTTGAATATTTATGGGATATCTTCTATAGATGTCTTCTATGGAGATGTCTTCTATGGAGATGTCTTCTATGGAGATGTTTTCTATGGAGATGTCTTCTATGGAGATGTCTTCTATGGAGATGTCTTCTATGGAGGTGTCTTCTATGGAGGTGTCTTCTATGGAGATGTCTTCTATGGAGATGTCTTCTATGGAGATGTCTTCTATGGAGATGTCTTCTATGGAGATGTTTTCTATGGAGATGTCTTCTATGGAGATGTTTTCTATGGAGATGTTTTCTATGGAGATGTTTTCTATGGAGATGTCTTCTATGGAGATGTCTTCTATGGAGATGTTTTCTATGGAGATGTTTTCTATGGAGATGTCTTCTATGGAGATGTTTTCTATGGAGATGTCTTCTATGGAGATGTCTTCTATGGAGATGTTTTCTATGGAGATGTCTTCTATGGAGATGTCTTCTATGGAGATGTTTTCTATGGAGATGTCTTCTATGGAGATGTCTTCTATGGAGATGTTTTCTATGGAGATGTCTTCTATGGAGGTGTCTTCTATGGAGGTGTCTTCTATGGAGATGTCTTCTATGGAGATGTCTTCTATGGAGATGTTTTCTATGGAGATGTCTTCTATGGAGATGTTTTCTATGGAGATGTTTTCTATGGAGATGTTTTCTATGGAGATGTCTTCTATGGAGATGTCTTCTATGGAGATGTTTTCTATGGAGATGTTTTCTATGGAGATGTCTTCTATGGAGATGTCTTCTATGGAGATGTTTTCTATGGAGATGTTTTCTATGGAGGTGTCTTCTATGGAGATGTCTTCTATGGAGATGTTTTCTATGGAGATGTTTTCTATGGAGATGTCTTCTATGGAGATGTCTTCTATGGAGATGTTTTCTATGGAGATGTCTTCTATGGAGGTGTTTTCTATGGAGATGTTTTCTATGGAGATGTTTTCTATGGAGATGTCTTCTATGGAGATGTCTTCTATGGAGATGTTTTCTATGGAGATGTCTTCTATGGAGGTGTCTTCTATGGAGGTGTCTTCTATGGAGATGTCTTCTATGGAGATGTCTTCTATGGAGATGTTTTCTATGGAGATGTCTTCTATGGAGATGTTTTCTATGGAGATGTTTTCTATGGAGATGTTTTCTATGGAGATGTCTTCTATGGAGATGTCTTCTATGGAGATGTTTTCTATGGAGATGTTTTCTATGGAGGTGTCTTCTATGGAGATGTCTTCTATGGAGATGTTTTCTATGGAGATGTTTTCTATGGAGATGTCTTCTATGGAGATGTCTTCTATGGAGATGTTTTCTATGGAGATGTCTTCTATGGAGGTGTTTTCTATGGAGATGTTTTCTATGGAGATGTTTTCTATGGAGATGTCTTCTATGGAGATGTCTTCTATGGAGATGTCTTCTATGGAGATGTTTTCTATGGAGATGTCTTCTATGGAGATGTTTTCTATGGAGATGTCTTCTATGGAGATGTCTTCTATGGAGATGTTTTCTATGGAGATGTCTTCTATGCTGTGATGTGCATTGCGGCATTCTTATCCAAGTTTGGTGCAGTTGCTTCCTGTCCTCAGCAGATATCTGCCTCCAGCAAGGTTCCTCTTTCTGTGCTAATGAGCTCACCTGTGTAGTGGTGCTGTGATACCAGAACCTGCTGGGGTAGTATTCCTTTAGGGTTTTCTCTTACCTATCAAAACAATCAACTGTTACTTTGTCTCTCTGCTTAACCCCTTCAATACTGGGCACTTTACCCCCCTTCCTGCCCACACCAATTTTCAGCTTTCAGCGCTGTCACACTTTGAATGACAATTACGCGGTCACGCAACACTGTACCCAGATGACATTTTTATCCCCACAAATAGAGCTTTCTTTTGGTGGTATTTGGAGTTTTTTCATTTTTTTGCACTAGAAATAAAAAAGACAGAAAATTTAGAAAAAAAAATGTAAGTTTTTCTTGGTTTCTGTTATAAAACTTTGTACAGCACCCTAGGGTTTAGTCAGGAGCTCCTCACCAAGTTCTTTGTCAGGAGTGGCTACTGTAGTTAATTGATAGAGATCTATTGATTTCTCCCTAAGTTTGGCCTTGTTGCACTTTTCTCTTCTACCACTAGATGGCCGGGTACTTGGTGGTACTAGATATAAGAAAGGCAACCCAAGGTCAGGCTATAGGTATATGGGGTATCCCAGCCGATGGGCAGGGGTTTTCTTGAATCCCTTGGCCTGCTGGGGGAACCTATATATTCGGGTGAGGACAGGTGATCTAAGTTCTATGCCACCCGGACCGCTGTCTAGGTGGACGTGTGTGACGTGAGATCGGGCCTATCCTGGGGGCATCTGGCAGGCTGTGTGAGGGCCTATTCAGAGGGAAGCACAGGGTTGGGATAGCGGCTTGCAGTCCAACCAAAAGTGACGGTTCTGCCGGCTGGAGAACCTGTTGTGGTCGGAGGTAGAAGGGAAGCTGTGGCCACTAAGGTACCATCCACCTTTACCAGGGACCACAGTGAGTAACTGAAGCAAGTACCGGAGCAGCATTCTCACCGAACGGCACGGTGGAGAATCGGAAAACTTCAGGTGGTGATAAAGTTAGGGACCCAACCAGCGGAGGTGACCCTTGCAGAGCAGCCTTGTGTGTCAAACCAGGGACCAAGCTGGTTAGCAGGGGTGAAGCTTGAAAAGTATCTGGAGTGCCAAGCCAGGGACCCAGCAGGGAAGCGGGGGTGACGCTTGAGGGAGATACCACCGCAAAAGCCTTGAGGAGCTCACGAGATTCAGAGTCAATAAATCAGAGCGTCCAGTGAGAGACCGGGAGCTCAAGGGGCTGAAGAACTACAAGTAGACGTTGTAGTGAAGCTGAGAGAACTGTTGCCATAGGAGACTTGCTGGGGCCTTTCCCTGTACGGCTGTCCTCCTATTGAAGTCTTTGAGTCTGCCAACTGAAATTGCAACTACTTAAGGGTGTCCTGGCCTTAACCCTCTTTCCCTTTAAAATATAAAAAAGGACTGTTAAAAGAAATAAAACCTCTATTGCATCCAAGAAGTGTCTGGCACCCAATGACTTTCACCATCTTCGCACCCACCCACTATGCCTCACAACCCACTTTGGCCTTGAAGGTCCTTTTTAGGCTGGAGGAGGTTAAAGACTTTGCTACAATTGTAAATAAGTAAGTTTTCTCCTTCACTGATGAGGCTCCACTGACAGGCACTGATCAGGTGGCACTGATCAGGTGACACTGATGGGGTGGCACTGATGGGGTGGCACTGATGATGAGGCACTTATATGCAGCACTGATAGCTGACACTGTCTAAGTAATTTTCTAGCAACAAATACTGATTTAAATTTAAAAACAAAAAGTTCCAGAAAAGGTTTGGTCAGCAAGTGGTTATTATATGCCGAGGTCATGTTATCAGGCACTTCACTGATGGAAATAATCTCTGACCTTGGCAGGTGTTCCCGTCTGACTAAAAAATGGATGAAGTCAGTTCTACTACAACTGGACCAAGCCCTAGATCCTCAGCGTTCTTCCTTTTGTCCAGTACCAGCGGTAACATAGTTTAGTCTAGGGGTTATAATCTCTTCGGAGATCTGACTATTGTAATTTATATATTTTCCCACTACTGTCAGGGTTCAGGGACGAGGTCAAGGTATGGACCTAGACTAGTTATGGCTTTCGGTGGCCGGAAGAGCAAACTTAGTAAAAATGATTTTAATGCCTTGGTTACTTCATTGCCTTCACAACGCTCCAGTGGTTATTCCTTTAAAAAAAAATATAGACGGGTTCATTCCATTTTTCACTCACCAATTTGGAAATCGGGTTCTGCCAGGCTTAGGCTGGTTACAACGGCCCAAAGACAATGGGGGGGGGGGCGGCCTTTCCCAATCCCTGGCTGCAACACATGGTGGGTGGCCTGAATGATACCAGTTCCATGGAGGGGGTGACTAGAGATTCCACGCTGGCGGCAGGGCCATCTTTAATATTGATTGAACCCTGAGCAAAAATTTTGTTGGCCCCCCCCCCCAATGCAATTTCTACCTGCTCTGAGACATACAATAGCAGCTAGACTTAAAATCAGTTTACTGTATCAGATCAGGCAGCAATTGTGATTGGTTGCCAGAGGTTACAGCATATCATTACTGCTTAATGACTGGTTGCTAGAGGTTACAGCAAATGATTTCTGCTTGTTAATTGGTTGCTAGAAATTACTGTATAGTAATACTGCTCACTGATTGGTTGCCAGAAGTTACAGTACATCATCTCCTCACTGCAGGGGAGCATAATACACATATGAATGCCGCCATTATTTACATATCAATGCAGCCGGCAGCAGCTATTTATTAGTAATGCTGCCGCTATTTACATATGAATGCCGGTTATTTAAATGTAAACACAGGGTCTGCAGGTGAGTCATCTGTACATGACAATAGGGCAGAGCTGGGCAGCATTAGTAGCAGCACTTCACACTGAGATATTGGGACACAGCACAAGACTAAAACTTCAAGGCATAAGGGAATTTAAACTGGAATAGTTGGCAAGTATGACGTAGCTGCTTTGGGCCCCACAACAATGACAGGGCCCAGGGCAGCTGCCCCTTTTGCCCTGCCTTAAAGACAGCCCTGGCTGGCGGTGGCACTGTACTTTGTAGGGGCCCAGACTCTCCCGGAGGGTTTGGAAGCCCACCTCTTTCTGAAATGGAATAAATCATATCCCAATTATAGGTTAATGAAGAAGATCTGGACCAAGGCGAAACAGCTACAAGTGTCGGGTTTTACCGCATATAGCTCAATATGGAACAGCCATGCCTATCCGGAACGTGCGCTGGGCATAACCCATCTTCAAAAATGGGAGGCTGCTCACTTTTGACCATCGCGATCGCGGCTGACACACGGAGGGCCGGGATCTGTGGGTGTAAACACACCGTTTTCCGGTTCTCTGAGGAGAGAAGAGACAGAGTATGAAAAGTGATCTGTCATCTCCCCTACAGAGTCCCCTCCCCACTTCAGTTAGAATCACCTCCCAGGAAACACAATTAACCCCTTGATCGCCCCCTAGTGTTAACCCCTTCACGGCCAGTGACATTTTTACAGTAATCAATGCATTTTTATAGTACTGATCGCTGTATAAATGACAATGGTCCCAAAAATGTGTCAAAATTGTCCGATGTGTCCGCCATAATGTCGCAGTGCCGATAAAATTCGTAGATCGCCGCCATTACTAGTGAAAAAGAATTAATAATAAAAATGCTATAAAACTATCCCCTATTTTGTAGACGCTATAACTTGTAACTATAACTTTTGCACAAACCAATCAATATACGCTTACTGCAATTTTTTTTACCAAAAATAAGTAGAAGAATACGTATCGGCCTAAACTAAGGGAGAAAAGTTTTTTTTTATATATTTTTGGGGGATATTTATTATAGCAAATAGAAAAAAATATTGCGTTTTTTTTTCAAAATTGACGCCCTTTTTTTGTTTATAGCACAACAAAGAAAAAAACACATTGCAGTGAATGGGAGGCGGTTTCCAGGCGATATTTCTAGCGCTAAAACACCTGAAAACTGCCGCAGTGTGAAAGGGGTCTAAATCCTAAATATTCACATTTGTGAAGGACATATGAAGATAAAACACGGGATACAACGCCGCGCATTACATCATCAGATCAATATCCAGATTTGTGAAAAACGTGAAAAAAAAAACCCCCAAAAAAGGCCTTGAAGATCTTCATCCACAAAATTCCATCTTCTTGTATTTATCACACGTCATCCCATCCCCCGTGCTTTTATCCTTAACATTCAATAGGAAAAGTGCCCCTCCCCCACCAGTGATGGTGCTAATGCCCCTCCCCCCAGAACCCCCGAGGACCTCTGGGCCAATCACACGTTATTCTAACACCAAAAACCACCAAATCAGCGTTTCTTCATCCAATAGATATATTCTCCCCTCAATGGATTTCCACCAATCACCCAACAAGGAAATGACGAGGTCATGGGACAACGCGCTTTTATGAATAAGCCCCTCCCACAATCTATATGACGCTCCTCCTACATTCCAGTGCCCAGACCGGCACCACCTCCATCAGCAGATTTCTATCCCATAATATCCTCCAAGCCCCGCCCCTCCCCCCACCATCTTCCCATTAAGGCGGGAGTCCACCGGGAGTTCCGCCGTTTTCTTTTTTTTAAGCCAGCAGCTACAAATACTGCAGCTGCTGACTTTAAAAATAAGGACACTTACCCGCCCAGCGCGCCCGCGATGTCGGCACCCGAAGCCGATCTCTCGATCGTCTCTCGGGTGCTGCCGCTGCCGCCATCTTGGGTATGGGAATCAGGAAGTGGAGCCTTTCGGCTTCATTTCCCGGTTCCCTACTGCGCATGCGCGAGTCGCGCTGCGCAATAAGGATGGTCCCCGCTGTCTCTGGGATCCGTGTGTTTCCCAGCAGGCAGCGGGGGACCTTCGGAAAGGGGCGTACCTTCTGCAGAATCTACACCGGAAGTGGGTGCAGATACCTGTACTGTACAGGTACCTGCACCCCCCTCCCCCCTGAAAGGTGCCAATTGTGGCGCTGGAGGGGGGGAGGGTTCCAATGAGCGGAAGGTCCACTTTAGGGTGGAGCTCCGCTTTAACTGGTCTAAATCGGCTATGTTGATGTTGACTGAGGGAGAGGTAACGGTCCCGGAGTCCTGTCCTGTGCCAGTAGTAACCAGTTTTAAGTACTTGGGGGTACAAATTACGGCCAAAGTTGGGGATTACTGCTCAGTAAACATTTTCAGACTGGGCCAGAGGGTGGCCTAGAGTATGGGTAGAATGGAGGGTGACCTGTAACTATGTGGGGTATCAGCAGATACTGGGGGGTGACTTGTAGCAAAGACATTGTTAGTAGGTTAGGCTTTACCTCCTAGCGGGGCAGCTGTTTAGTGCTGATCCTCAGAGCTTCCAGTGGTGTGTTGGCCTTGGAGATGTTGATGGTGAGCGGTCTTCTCTGAGCCCCGGATTCTGCCTTGCAGGACACTCCTCTTCTCCATTACTCTGAGCTCTTCCCCCTTCACTGGCTGGACCCTTTTATTCCGTCCTTCCACCAACAACTATCTGTACCCGAAACAAGATGGAAGACAAAGAAAGAACACAAACGTCAGCCAATCACATCCACATTGTAAGTAATAGAACCACCTTACATCAGGTGCCGCCATAAGAGTGCCCCTTACATCAGGTGCCCCCATAACAATGCCCCTTACATCAGGTGCCCCCATAACAATGCCCCTTACATCAGGTGCCCCATAACAGTGCCCCTTACATCAGGTGCTGCCATAACAGTGCCCCTTACATCAGGTGCCCCATAACAGTGCCCCTTACATCAGGTGCCCCCATAACAGTGCCCCCATAACAGTGCCCCTTACATCAGGTGCCCCCATAACAGTGCCCCCATAACAGTGCCCCTTACATCAGGTGCCCCCATAAGAGTGCCCCTTACATCTGGTGTCCCCATAACAGTGCCCCTTACATCAGGTGCCGTCATAACAGTGCCCCTTACATCAGGTGCCCATAACAGTGCCCCCATAAGAGTGCCCCTTACATCAGGTGTCCCCATAACAGTGCCCCTTACATCAGGTGCCCCATTAGAGTACCCCATAAATCAGAAACCCCATCAGTTACCCCCATCAGTGTGCACCCACATCTAAAATGCCCCCATCAGAATATCTTCTTAGATCATTTAAGCCAATCAAGTAACACTTTTACATCAGGTGTCCCCATCAGAGTGCCCCTTACATCAGGTGCCCCATTAGAGTACCCCATAAATCAGAAACCCCATCAGTTACCCCCATCAGTGTGCACCCACATCTAAAATGCCCCCATCAGAATATCTTCTTAGATCATTTAAGCCAATCAAGTAACACTTTTACATCAGGTGTCCCCATCAGAGTGTCCCTTACATCAGGTGTCCACACCAGAGTGCACCTTACATCAGGTGCCCCCATAAGAGTGCCCCTTACATCAGGTGTCCACACCAAAGTGCCCCTTACATCAGATGTCCCCATCAGAGTGCCCCTTACATCACGTGCCCCCATAAGAGTGCCCCTTACATCACGTGCCCCCATAAGAGTGCCCCATACATCAGGTGTCCCCATAAGAGTGCCCCTTACAACAGGAGTCCCCATAAGAGTGCCCCTTACATCAGATGTCCCCCATAAGAGTGCCCCTTACATCAGGTGTCCCCATCAAGTAACCCTATAAATCCAGAACCCTAATCAGAATACCTTCATATATTAGTTGCTCCCATAGGGCTACCCCCATAAATCAGCCTCTCCACAGACCAGCTGCCCCCATCAGAGTGCCCACTTACATAACAGACGGACCCCTTATATAAGGTGTTTCCATTATAAATACCCCCATAAATAAGGATCCCCATCAGAATACCCTCATACAGCTCAGTTGCCCAATTAGAGTACCCCCAGATATCAGTTGTCCCATCAGAGTACCCCCATAGATTAGTTGCCCCCATAGATTAGCTGCCCTATCAGAGAACCCCTATAGATCAGTTACCCCATCAGCATGCCCCCATAGATTAACTGCCCCATCAGAGTACATACAGCGGGTAAAATAAGTATTGAACCCGTCACCATTTCTCCCGGTAAATCTATTGGTAAAGGTGATGGTGACATGAAATCTCCCCCACATGTCGGGAACAACCCATCCAATCCACACATACAAAGACACCAAAACAAATCCAATCAGAAATGAAGTTGTGTAATAAAATGGAAGGACACCGGGAAAAAGTTTAGAACCCCCAAACTGAAATATTTATTAGTATTATTAGTATTTAATACTTGGTAAAAAATTCTTTGTTGGTAATGACAGCTTCAAGTGGAACTGCAGTCTGCTCACATCATTCCTAATAAAGACATCTTTGCCATTCTGAAGCTTCCCTCCAACCACTTTGCATATTATTTTATATATACTGGGATTCTGTACTTGCCAAATATGCTGTGGAAATCTCCCTCCACTGAGTCTGACTGCAGCCATTTTAACTGTGGGAAGCTGAAGCTGCTACCTGTTCACTTCCTGGATTTACACAGAGGCACACCTCCAGCTCTGCAGCCAGCCCTGCAGCTCTCATTGGCCCTCTTATGACTCACCACCCTCATTTCCTGGCAAACTCTCAAAAGAGTGAGAGAGAGAGAGAGAGCTGTGCATGATGTGATAAGCCTAGGCTAATGACCAGACAAGACGCAGGAAGTAGGCTGTATAAGGGATTTGTCGGCAGAAAAAAAAAGTTTTACTATCCAAAGATAAAACAACAACAAGGGCAGAAGATTTAATAGATGGAAAGATGAAAAAATGACCGAAGGTCCGCTTTCAAGACGCCGGGTCCTGTGTGGAGGAACGAGTCGCATGCGTTGCTCAGGTGTGATTTTGGACCATTCTTCCACAGAGTCTTCAGATCTTGAAGGTCCCGTGTGTCTCTTCTATGAACTCTGACCTTTAGTGCTTTCCATAAACTTTCTAATGGATACAAGTCAGGTGATTGGCTGGGCCATCCTAGCAGCTTTATTTTCTTTCTCCTTGGCTTTGTTTGGGATGATTGTCCTCCTAGGATGTCCTCCTGGGATGTCCTCCTGAGATGTCTTCCTGGGATGTCTTCCTGGGATGTCCTCCTGGGATGTCCTCCTGAGATGTCCTCCTGAGATGTCCTCCTGGGATGTCCTCCTGAGATGTCCTCCTGAGATGTCTTCCTGAGATGTCTTCCTGGGATGTCCTCCTGGGATGTCCTCCTGGGATGTCCTCCTGGGATGTCCTCCTGAGATGTCCTCCTGGGATGTCCTTCTGGGATGTCCTCCTGAGATGTCCTCCTGAGATGTCCTCCTGGGATGTCCTCCTGGGATGTCCTCCTGAGATGTCCTCCTGGGATGTCCTCCTGAGATGTCCTCCTGGGATGTCCTCCTGGGGTGTCCTCCTGGGGTGTCCTCCTGGGATGTCCTCCTGAGATGTCTTCCTGGGATGTCCACCTGATATGTCCTCCTGGGATGTCCTCCTGAGATGTCCTCCTGGGATGTCCTCCTGGGATGTCCTCCTGGGATGTCCTCCTGAGATGTCCTCCTGGGGTGTCCTCCTGGGATGTCCTCCTGAGATGTCCTCCTGGGATGTCCTCCTGAGATGTCCTCCTGGGATGTTCTCCTGGGATATCCTCCTGAGAGGTCCTCCTGGGATGTCCTCCTGAGATATCCTCCTGAGATGTCCTCCTGGGATGTCCTCCTAAGATGTCCTCCTGGGATGTCCTCCTGGGATGTCCTCCTGAGATGTCCTCCTGGGATGTCCTCCTGGGGTGTCCTCCTGGGATGTCCTCCTGAGATGTCCTCCTGAGATGTCCTCCTGGGATGTCCTCCTGAGATGTCCTCCTGGGATGTCCTCCTGAGATGTCCTCCTGGGATGTCCTCCTGAGATGTCCTCCTGGGATGTCCTCCTGAGATGTCCTCCTGGGATGTCCTCCTGAGATGTCCTCCTGGGATGTCCTCCTGGGGTGTCCTCCTGGGGTGTCCTCCTGGGATGTCCTCCTGAGATGTCCTCCTGGGATGTCCACCTGATATGTCCTCCTGGGATGTCCTCCTGAGATGTCCTCCTGGGATGTCCTCCTGGGATGTCCTCCTTGGATGTCCTCCTGAGATGTCCTCCTGGGGTGTCCTCCTGGGATGTCCTCCTGAGATGTCCTCCTGGGATGTCCTCCTGAGATGTCCTCCTGGGATGTTCTCCTGGGATATCCTCCTGAGAGGTCCTCCTGGGATGTCCTCCTGAGATATCCTCCTGAGATGTCCTCCTGAGATGTCCTCCTGAGATGTCCTCCTGGGATGTCCTCCTGAGGTGTCCTCCTGGGGTGTCCTCCTGGGATGTCCTCCTGAGATGTCCTCCTGAGATGTCCTCCTGGGATGTCCTCCTGAGATGTCCTCCTGGGATGTCCTCCTGAGATGTCCTCCTGGGATGTCCTCCTGAGATGTCCTCCTGGGATGTCCTCCTGAGATGTCCTCCTGGGATGTCCTCCTGGGGTGTCCTCCTGGGGTGTCCTCCTGGGATGTCCTCCTGAGATGTCCTCCTGGGATGTCCACCTGATATGTCCTCCTGGGATGTCCTCCTGAGATGTCCTCCTGGGATGTCCTCCTGGGATGTCCTCCTTGGATGTCCTCCTGAGATGTCCTCCTGGGGTGTCCTCCTGGGATGTCCTCCTGAGATGTCCTCCTGGGATGTCCTCCTGAGATGTCCTCCTGGGATGTTCTCCTGGGATATCCTCCTGAGAGGTCCTCCTGGGATGTCCTCCTGAGATATCCTCCTGAGATGTCCTCCTGGGATGTCCTCCTAAGATGTCCTCCTGGGATGTCCTCCTGGGATGTCCTCCTGAGATGTCCTCCTGGGATGTCCTCCTGAGGTGTCCTCCTGGGGTGTCCTCCTGGGATGTCCTCCTGAGATGTCCTCCTGAGATGTCCTCCTGGGATGTCCTCCTGAGATGTCCTCCTGGGATGTCCTCCTGAGATGTCCTCCTGGGATGTCCTCCTGAGATGTCCTCCTGGGATGTCCTCCTAAGATGTCCTCCTGGGATGTCCTCCTGAGATGTCCTCCTGGGATGTCCTCCTGGGATGTCCTCCTGAGATGTCCTCCTGGGATGTCCTCCTGAGATGTCCTCCTGGGGTGTCCTCCTGGGATGTCCTCCTGAGATGTCCTCCTGAGATGTCCTCCTGGGATGTTCTCCTGGGATATCCTCCTGAGAGGTCCTCCTGGGATGTCCTCCTGAGATATCCTCCTGAGATGTCCTCCTGGGATGTCCTCCTAAGATGTCCTCCTGGGATGTCCTCCTGGGATGTCCTCCTGAGATGTCCTCCTGGGATGTCCTCCTGAGGTGTCCTCCTGGGGTGTCCTCCTGGGATGTCCTCCTGAGATGTCCTCCTGAGATGTCCTCCTGGGATGTCCTCCTGAGATGTCCTCCTGGGATGTCCTCCTGAGATGTCCTCCTGGGATGTCCTCCTGAGATGTCCTCCTGGGATGTCCTCCTGGGATGTCCTCCTGAGATGTCCTCCTGGGATGTCCTCCTGGGATGTCCTCCTGGGATGTCCTCCTGGGATGTCCTCCTGGGATGTCCTCCTGAGGTGTCCTCCTGGGGTGTCCTCCTGAGATGTCCTCCTGGGATGTCCTCCTGAGATGTCCTCCTGGGATGTCCTCCTGGGATGTCCTCCTGAGAGGTCCTCCTGGGATGTCCTCCTGAGATATCCTCCTGAGATGTCCTCCTGGGATGTCCTCCTGGGATGTCCTCCTGAGATGTCCTCCTGGGATGTCCTCCTGAGATGTCCTCCTGGGATGTCCTCCTGAGGTGTCCTCCTGGGGTGTCCTCCTGGGATGTCCTCCTGAGATGTCCTCCTGGGATGTCCTCCTGAGATGTCCTCCTGGGATGTCCTCCTGGGATGTCCTCCTGAGATGTCCTCCTGGGATGTCCTCCTGAGATGTCCTCCTGGGATGTCCTCCTGAGATGTCCTCCTGGGGTGTCCTCCTGGGATGTCCTCCTGGGATGTCCTCCTGAGATGTCCTCCTGGGATGTCCTCCTGGGATATCCTCCTGAGAGGTCCTCCTGGGATGTCCTCCTGAGATATCCTCCTGAGATGTCCTCCTGGGATGTCCTCCTAAGATGTCCTCCTGGGATGTCCTCCTGGGATGTCCTCCTGAGATGTCCTCCTGAGATGTCCTCCTAAGATGTCCTCCTGGGATGTCCTCCTGAGATGTCCTCCTGAGATGTCCTCCTAAGATGTCCTCCTGGGATGTCCTCCTGAGATGTCCTCCTGGGATGTCCTCCTGAGATGTCCTCCTGGGATGTCCTCCTGGGATGTCCTCCTGGGGTGTCCTCCTGGGGTGTCCTCCTGGGATGCCCGCCCTCGTTTCATCTTCATCATCCTGGTAGATGGCAGCAGATTTTTATCACTATTCATCCTTCCTTCAATGATATGAAGTTTGCCAGTACTGTATGTTGAAAAAAGCCCTGTGCACGCCATGATGTTCCCGCCTCCAAACCTCACCGTTGGTATGGGGGGTGTTTTTGGGGTGATGTGACCTCCAAACATGGGGTGTTTTATGGCATCCAAAGAGTTCCATTTTGGTCTCCTCTGAGCTGACTATATTCTCCCCGTATTTCACAGCCTTGTCCTTGTTGTGCAGCAAACTTTACCCGAGCTTCACCATGCTTCTTCTCCAGCAATGGAGTGTTGTGTGGTGAGCGTGACTACAGGCCTTGGCGGGTGAGGGCATTACTTATTGTGTACCTGCTCATTCCAGGTCTTTGTGACTCTCTCCACAAGTGGCCTTTGGCTCATGGACAACTTTTCTGATAATTCTTTTCACTCCTCTGTCAGAAATATTGTGAGGAGCACCTGGCCGTGGCCAGTTTATGGTGAAATTATATTCTTTCCACTTCTGGATTATGGCCCCAACAGTGATCACTGGAACATTCAAAAGTTTAGAAATCCTTCTGTAACCAATGCCATCAGTATGTTTTGCAACAATAAGATGGTGAAAGTCTTAAAAGAGCTCTTTGCTTTTACCAATAATAAGATGTTTGTTGAGTGACACCTTGGTAATGAGACACCTTTTTATAGGCCATCAGGTGAGACTGAACCCGCTGATATTAACCACTTGCTTACTGGGCACTTAAACCCCCCTCAGTCCCAGACCAATTTTCAGCTTTCAGCGCTGATGCACTTTGAATGACAATTACGCGGTCATACAACTCTGTACCCAAATGACATTTTTATCATTTTTTTCCCACAAATAGAGCTTTCTTTTGGTGGTATTTAATTACAGCTCGGAGTTTTATTTTTTGCTAAACAAACAAAAAAAAATGCAAAAAAAAAAAAAAAAAATCATGTTTAATAGTTTGTTATAAAATTTAGCAAACGGGTCATTTTTCTCCTTCATTGAAGTGCGCTGATGAGGCAGCACTGATAGGCTGCATTGGTGGGCACTGATAGGCTGCATTGGTGGGCACTGATAGGCTGCATTGATGGGCACTGATAGGCTGCATTGGTGGGCACTGATAGGCTGCACTGGTGGGCACTGATAGGCATAGTTAAGGCGGCACTAATAGGCACAGATAAGGCGGCACTGATGGGCAAAGATGGGCACAGATAAGATGGCACGGATGGGTGGCACAGATGGGTGGCACTAAGGGGCACTGATAGGTGGGACTGATGGGCACTGATAGGTGGCACTGCTGGGCACTGATGGGCGGCACTGCTGGGCACTGGTAGATGACACTGATGGGCACGGATATGTGGCACTGGGGTGCAGCACCTTTGTTGAGGCAGATTGTGGGCACTGCTGGGTGGCACTATGGGCACTGCTGGGTGGCACTGACGGGGGGCACTTATTTTTTAATGATTTGGCACTGGCAGGGGGCAAGTGGGCACTGGCAGGGCTGGCCGTGATCGGGACTGATGTCCCGATCACGGCCACCGGTCAGCGCGAGGAGGAATAATAGCCGATTACCGGCTCCGTTGTATCACATGATCAGCTGTCATTGGCTGACAGCTGATCACGTGATAAGGGGTCGGGATCGACCCCTTGCTTGGATCCTTGATCAGGCGAGTCTCATAGACTCGCCGATTACAGAGCGCGCCGCGCGCGCCCCTCAGGGGGCGTGCAGGCCGCTTGTGGACGGGCCTGGCAAAAGAGATCCGCGCTGTAGCCGTCATTCGGCTATAGCGCGGGTCTCAAGTGGTTAAAGGAGAAGTCCAGCCAATGCTCGTTTGGCTGGACTTCTACTATGGATCACAGGAGTGTAATTCTTTTTGCACTCCTGTGACCTGTTTTCAGCAGAGAGCTGGCTAAAATCCGCTCTCTGCTGACGTCACAGATATCAGTCCCGGCACTGCATCATCCCACAATGGACGTCTGGATCTACCAGTTGCCGGGACTGACACCTATCGCAGCCTTTAAGGGAGCCGTTGAGAGCTTGAGATGGCCCGCTTCGCCCCTCCACAGCTCAGCGCTCCAATGAGCATGGACGGAGATGAGCAGAGAGCTGTGACTGACAGTCTGCAGCTCTCTGCTCATGGAGCTGTGAAAACCGAGTGATTGGCGATGTTCAATCGCTTGCTTTTCAGTGTAGAGGCGCTGGGGGACGGATACAGCATCCACCTAGGTAAGTATGATTCTGAAAAAAACAAAACAAAAAAAAACCTTTACTTCTCTTTTAGTTTGCACAGACAAGGGGTAGGATTGCTTTCTAATTACTGATATATTTCAGCCGGTGTCTTGGCTTTCCAAGCCTTTTTGCAGCTCCCTTTCTTCATGTCTTCAATACTTTTTCTGTGTCCTTCCATTTTATTACACAGAACTTCATTTCTGATCGGATTTGTTTTGGTGTCTTTGTATGTACGGATTGGATGGGTTGTTCCCGACACGTGGGGAACATTTCATGTCAACATCACCTTTACCAATAGATTTACCTAGAGAAATGGTGACGGCTTCAATACTTATTTTACACACTATATTCCCATAAGTATTGGGACACCTGCTTTTACACACACACAGATGAACTTTAATGGCCTCCCAGTTTTAGTCCGGAGGGTTCCATATTGAGTTGGCCCACCCTTTGTAACTATAACAGCTTCAACTCTTCTGGGAAGGCTCAAACAGTCAAAACATTCCCATAGACACCCTCCTTAACCTTGTGGACGGCCTTCCCAGAAGAGGTGAAGCTGTTATAGCTGCAAATGGCCAACTCAATATTGAGCCCTGCAGACGAAGTCTGGGATGTCATTAAAGTTCATGTGCAGGCGTCCCAATACTTTTGGGAATATAGTGTGTATACTTTCCTATTTTCAGCCCACAAGATTTTATTTTATTTTTTTAATTGTTGTTTTTTTTTTTTTGTTTCTAGCTGGAAGAGCAAACTTAGTAAAAATGATTTTAATGCCTTGGTTACTTCATTCCCTTCACAACGCTCCAGTGGTTATTCCTTTAAAAAATATATAGCCGGGTTCATTCCATTTTTCACTCTTCTGCCAGGCTTAGGGTGGTTACAACGGCCCAAAGACAATGGGGGGGGGGGCGGCCTTTCCCAATCCCTGGCTCGATTATTTAGCGGCCAAGCTGCACCACATGGTGGGTGGCCTGAATGATAGGAGCTCCATGGAGGGGGTGACTAGAGATTCCACGCTGGCGGTGGCACTGTACTTTGTAGGGGCCCAGACTCTCCCGGAGGGTTTGGAAGCCCACCTCTTTCTGAAATGGAATAAATCATATCCCAATTATAGGTTAATGAGGAAGATCTGGACCGCAAAACAGCTACAAGTGTCGGGTTTTACCGCATATAGCCCAATATGGAACAGCCATGCCTATCCGGAACGTGCGCTGGGCATAACCCATCTTCAAAAATGGGAGGCTGCTCACTTTTGACCATCTGCAATCCCGGTATGGTCTGTCATCTACCGTGCATTTCCCTTATATCCAAATCCAGCATGCTAGTAAGGCTCCGTCCTCTTTGGTCTCTCCTATATTATCTCCGACCCCTATATTTAACATGATGCAGCACTCCACCTCCAAAGGCTTCATCTCTAGGTGCAATGCGATGCTGTTGGGGGACTATTTGGATAGATGTCTGTCAGGAACCATGAAACAGACTGAGACAGAAGTACAATCAAATCACACTTGTTTATTAATAATAAAAATAAAGAGGTAAATAGGAAAAAGCGTAGTCAAGCATAGCCAGAGTCCAGTAGCCAGATCGGGTAGTCAGCCAGTCCAAAGTTCATTAACCACTTGGGTACCGCGCTATTGCCGAATGACGGCATTAGCGCGGACCTAGATTTCCGGGACTACGTCTATTGACGTCGTCCCGGTTACGAGCGGCCTGCGCGCCCCCTGAGGGGCGCGCGCGGCGCGCTCTGTGATCGGCGAGTCCGTGAGACTTGCCTGATCACCGATCCGTGTAAGGGGTCGATCCCGACCCCTTATCACGTGATCAGCTGTCAGCCAATGACAGCTGATCATGTGATAGAACGGAGCCGGTAATCGGCTATTATTCCTCCTCGCGCTGACAGCGCGAGGAGAAAAAAAAAAAGCCGATCACCGGCGGCCGTGATCGGGACATCAGTCCCGATCACGGCCAGCAATGAAAGTCACCACATGCCACCTGCCAGTGCCCACCTGCCTCCCGCAGTGCCATCCTGAAGTTTAACAAAGTAAAAGTAAGTGCCCCCCGTCTGTGCCCATAATGCCCACAGTGCCACCCACAGTGCCACCCCACAGTGCCACCCCACAGTGCCACCCACAGTGCCACCCACAGTGCCACCCAATCTGCCTCAAAGGTGCTGCACCCCAGTGCCGCCCATCAGTGCCCAGCAGTGCCGCCCATCAGTGCCCAGCAGTGCCGCCCATCAGTGCCCAGCAGTGCCACCTATCAGAGCCACCTATCAGTGCCACCTATCAGTGCCCATCAGTCCCATCTATCTGTGGTACCTATCAGTGCCCATCCGTGCCACCCATCCGTGCCACTTATCCGTGCCACCCATCCGTGCCATCTTATCTGTGCCCATCTTTGCCCATCAGTGCCGCCTTATCTGTGCCCATCGGTGCCGCCTTATCTGTGCCTATTAGTGCCGCCTTAACTATGCCTATCAGTGCCCACCAGTGCAGCCTATCAGTGCCCACCAATGCAGCCTATCAGTGCTCACCAATGCAGCCCATCAGTGCCGCCTAATCAGCGCACTTCAATGAAGGAGAAAAATGACCCGTTTGCAAAATTTTATAACAAACTATTAAACATGATTTTTTTTTTTTTTTTTTTGCATCTTTTTTTGTTTGTTTAGCAAAAAATAAAACTCCGAGCTGTAACTAAATACCACCAAAAGAAAGCTCTATTTGTGGGAAAAAAATGATAAAAATTTCATTTGGGTACAGAGTTGTATGACCGCGCAATTGTCATTCAAAGTGCATCAGCGCTGAAAGCTGAAAATTGGTCTGGGACTGAGGGGGGTTTAAGTGCCCAGTAAGCAAGTGGTTAACCAGATCGGGTAATAAGCCAGGCCTGAAGTCAGGGATCCAAGGAGAGCAACTGAAAGCAGGATAAGAAGCCAGGAGGGATGTCAGCAAGCCAGTCTTGAAACAAACAGCAGGAGATGGTTCCTAGTGATGTGACCAACGTGAAGGCAATGGAGAAATGAGCTGGAAGGCTTTAAATAGGCAGGTCAGACTAGCATCATCGGGAACAGCTGGTAACTGTGGAGAGAGAAGAGAGCTGGCAATTAGCCAACAGCTGAGCGGCCAGCCCAGGGGAGGAAGGGCTAAGCCAGCCCTGACAATGTCCTAATACAGCCATGGAGAAATGGGAGAAGGATGTAAGTGTCATCTCTGGAGATCACTGGACTGAGGCCTTGGAGTCTGTCCATAATGGCTCTTGGAATGTAACCCAAAGATGGTTACTTACAATTATATATACTATTACGAGTACATTGCACCCCGCCTTAAGTTGTTTACCCTGGGGTTACGCCCTGATCCATTATATGCTAGGTGTTGTAGAGACAATGGGGACCTTATACAGTGTCTTGAAAAAGTATTCATACCCCTTGAAATTTCCCACGTTTTGTCATATTACAACCAAAAACATAAATGTATTTTATTTTATGTGATGGACCAACACAAAGTGTCACATGATTGTGAAGTGGAAGGAAAATTATAAATGATAAAAATAAATATGTGTAGTGTTTGGGTAGGGGCATTTGTATGGCGCCCCTCGGAGTCAATACTTTGTAGAACCCCCTTTCTCTACAAGTCTTTTTGGGGGTGTCTCTACCAGCTTTGCACATCTAGAGAGGACATTTCTGCCCATTCTTCTTCTTTGTAAAATATCTCAAGCTCTGTCAGATTGGATGGAGAGCGTCTGTGGTCTTGCCACAGATTCTCAATGGGATTTAGGTCTGGACTGTGACTGGGCCATTCTAACACATGAATATGCTTTGATGTAAACCATTCCATTGTAGCTCTGGCTGGATGTTTCGGGTCCTTGTCCTGCTGGAAGGGGAACCTCCGCCCCGGTCTCAAGTCTTTTGCCGACTCTAACAGGTTTTCTTCTAAGATTGTCCTGTATTTGTCTCCATCCATCTTCCCATCACCTCTGACCAGCTTCCCTGTCCCTGCTGAAGAAAACCATCCCCACCACATGATGCTGCCACCACCATGTCTCACGGTGGGGATGGTGTGTTGAGGGGGATGGGCGGTGTTAGTTTCCCCCACACATAGCGTTTTGCTTTTAGGCCATAAAGTAGAATTTTGGTCTCATCTGACCAGATCACCTTCTTCCACATGTTTGCTGCCCCCTCCCCCACATGGCTTCTCACAAACTACAAACAGGACTTCTTATGACTTTCTTTCTCCAATGTCTTTCTTCTTGTCACTCTTCCATAAAGGGCAGATTTGTGGAGAGACGACTAATAGTTGTCCTGTGGACAGATTCTCCCCCCTGAGCTGTGGATCTCTGCAGCTCCTCCAGAGTTACCATGGACCTCTTGGCTCTTCTCTGATGAATGCTCTCCTTGCCCGGCCCGGTCAGTTTAGGTGGACGGCCGTGTCTTGGTAGGTTTGTAGTTGTACAAAAAAGAGAGCACAGAACACAGATGTGAATCCCGCTTATTCAAGATAGCAGCACTCACCGAATGAATTTCGGGAGGTGTGATCAAAAATTAGACAACATCAACACTGACAAAATATAAAAACAAAAAGATCTCCACACCTGCATGAGTTAAACTAGTTATTTATTTGCCTAAAAAAGCATAATACATAGAAAACACCAATCCCTATGTCCCCTTATAATTTTGTCCAGAGGGGAAAACCCCCCAAAAAAATTGAAAAAAAGGGGGGTTCTCCCCTATGGTCTACCCATGCCCAATAGCTAAAAACACACAAACTGCGTAAATGATGTGAATGGAAAAGACCCCTTTACAAAAGGGGGGGGGGGGACAACACATGAATCACGCAGTCTGCAGACCTAATCCCTCCCCTAATATAAAAAACACCCCCTTTATATATACCTAAAAAACACATAGATCACCCATAGGACCAAAGTGATGCTAATAATTCCTAATGTGGGGCAGTATGTTCCCGGAAAAGCGGGTTGTATGTCACTGTCCCATTGTTCACTAAGGTTCTCTAAAAAAAAACTCTGAGGGCTTCACAGAACAGCTGTATTTATACTGAGATTACATTACACACAGGTGGTAATTTACTATTTAGGTGACTTCTGAAGGCAATTGGTTCCTCTAGATTTTAGTTAGGGGTATCAGAGTAAAGGGGGCTGAATACAAATGCCCCTCCCCCACACTTTTCACATATTTATTTGTATCATTTATCATTTTCCTTCCACTTCACAATTATGTGACACTTTGTGTTGGTCCATCACATAAAATCCCAATAAAATACATTTACATTTTTGGTTGTAACATGACAACATGTGGGAAATTCCAAGGGGTATGAATACTTTTCCGAAGGCACTGTAAATGAACCGGATAAAAAGGAAGTGATAGAAGAACATTGGTATTGGACGGAAGCCCGGCCAGGACAGAGTAATTCAAGGAAATTGTAGGATTAGATTGGGTTACATTGTAATTAAAGGAAATGGTAATATATATCGAGCATTGTTACTGAATCAAAGTTTACAACAAATCATTCCAGGAAGATATAGAAGACGGGGCAGGTTCATGGTGCCGTCTTCTTCATGCTGGCTTCCTTGTCACAGCAATAAAAGTCTTACCAATTTTATTTTATTTTTTTAACCACTTTCAGACCGGACCATTTTGCTGGTCAAAGACCAGACCACTTTTTGCGATTCGGCACTGCGTCGCTTTAACTGACAATTGCGCGGTCGTGCGACGTGGCTCCCAAACAAAATTTACGTCTTTTTTTCCCCACAAATAGAGCTTTCTTTTGGTGATCACCTCTGCGGTTTTTATTTTTTGCGCTATAAACAAAAATAGAGCGACAATTTTGAAAAAAACGCATAATTTTTTACTTTTTGTTATAATAAATATCCCCCAAAAATATATAAAAAAAACATTTTTTCCCTCAGTTTAGGCCGATACGTATTCTTCTACATATTTTTGGTAAAAAAAAATCGCAATAAGAGATTATTGATTTGTTTGCACAAAAGTTATAGCGTTTACAAAATAGGGATTCTATGGCATTTTTTATATTTTTTTGTTATTTTTTTTTACTAGTAATTGCGGCGATCAGCGATTTTTATTGTGACTGCGACATTATGGAGGAGGACACATCGGACATTTTTGACACATTTTTGGGACCATTGTCATTTATACAGCAATCAGTGCTACATAAATGCAGTGATTCCTGTGTAAATGACACTGGCAGTGAAGGGGTTAACCAGTGGGTGGCAGTGTAGGGGTTAAGTGTTCCTAGGGGTGTGTTACTAACTGTTGGGGGCTGGGCTTTCTTTTAGTGAACACTGATCTCTGCTCCAATCACATGGAGCAGAGATCAACGTCACTAGTTGCTAGGCAAAATGGAGAAATGCTGTTTACACGGCATTTCCTCCATTCAGCCGTCCCGTGAGACGATCGCGGGTATGCCCACGGCGATCGAGTTCGCGGGACCCGCGACCGGACTCACGGGGGTTCCGGCGCACTCGCGATGGCAGGGCGGCATTGAAGATTGGACGTACATGTACGCCAATATGCCTGCCCGTGCCATTCTGCCGACGTACATCGGCGTGCGCTGGTCGGGAACCGGTTAAAGCGACAGTGTGAAAAAAAATATTTATTGCTAATGCAGGCCGTACACGGTCGAATTTCGAACAAATTTTCTTTTCAAAATCAGAAAATTAGTTTTTTTGTGATCCGATGATGCCGCCATTGATTTTCGAAATTCGGCCGACCCAACCCTTCAATTTCACCTCATGTTGCTACAGAAAAGAATTTTCTTGGCCGGGAATCTTCTTTTCTCTCCGTAAATTTTCTTTTATCTCCGTAAATTTTCTTTTCTTATTACATTTCACGCACGATTCTCCCATCATTGATTAGAAAATCGTTTTTTTTTTCAAAAAATTTCCAACATGTCCGATTCCTCAAATTTTATTTCCGCACGAAAATCGGCTGTTGCTGCCGTCCCACTAATGGTGCGAAATTCGAAATACGAAAATTCTTAGATACGATTTTCGAAAGAAAATTCTTTCGAAATTCCAACCGTGTATCGGCCGGCATTAGGCATTCAATAGTGTATAATGGGAATATCTCTCGGCCACCCTAGATTTGGTTTTGGTACGGTGTTCATTAAATGGGTTCAACTTCAACTGCATTCGAGTCCAAAGACTATTGCAGGCCATACACGGTCGAATTTCAAACGAATTTTCTTTTCAAAATCAGAAAATTCATTTTTTTTGTGATCGATGATGCCACCATTGATTTTCGAAATTCGGCCGACCCAAGCCTTCAATTTCACCTCATGTTGCTACAGAAAAGAATTTTCTTGGCCGGGAATCTTCTTTTCTCTCTGTAAATTTTCTTTTATCTCCGTAAATTTTCTTTTCTTATTACCTTTCTTGCACGATTCTCCCATCATTGATTAGAAAATCGTTTGTTTTTCAAAAAATTTCCAACACGTCCGATTCCTCAAATTTTATTTCCGCACGAAAATCGGCTGTTGCTGCCGCCCCACTAATGGTGCGAAATTTGAAATACGAAAATTCTTAGATACGATTTTCGAAAGAAAATTCTTTCGAAATTCCAACCGTGTATCGGCCGGCATTAGGCATTCAATAGTGTATAATGGGAATATCTCTCGGCCACCCTACATTTGGTTTTGGTACGGTGTTCATTAAATGGGTTCAACTTCAACTGCATTCGAGTCCAAAGACTAAGATCCAAGTCGTCTCACTTTCCCCCTCTTTGAACCTGTTGTCCCTTGGCCCTAGTGAGAAGAGTTAGCATCAGAAAAAAACAAAAGGACATCACCGGTATACGGCACCACTTTTTCTTCATCTAACCCGCATTTGAACCCCCATAGTGTCTTGTCTCAGGGCAGCAACAAGAGGCTCTATGGTTCTGGCTAAAAGTAAGGCCGCGTACACACGGGCGGATTGTCTGCCCAACTAAGTTCGTCAGACAATCCGACAGACAGTCCGTCCAACTTTTGAATGAACGGACTTGACCACACACAATGAACAGACAGTCCGCTGAAAGCTTGCGCGATGACGTGTACAGCACGTACAACGGGACTAGAAAAACGACGTCCAATACACAGCAATGCAACCTTCGGCCGTTTTAAATCCTTTCTGAGCATGCGCCATACTTAGTCCGTCCAACTTGCCTACACACGAGCGGACTGTCCGCTGAAACCAAGTTTGGACGGACAAAATTACGGAAATTCCGAAAGACTTAGTCCGCCAGACTGTCCGCTGAAAAAGTCAGCTGAAGCCCACACACGAGCGGATTGTCCGCTGAAACACGGTTCAGCGGACTAAGTTGGGCAGACAATCCGCCCGTGTGTACGCGGCTTAAGGAGGACAAGGGGGCAACCCAGCCAGGGTCCTCTATTTAGGTTCAAATAGGGGGAAGTGAGTTGACTTGGATCTTGGCCTTTGGACTAGAATACAGTTGAAGTTGAACCCATTTAATGAACACCGTACCAAAACCAAATCTATCTGGCGAGGCCAATTGATATTTCCATTCTACACTATTGAATGCCTTCTCTATACCAATCCCCGACAAGGCCCTACTACTGATTTATTGATCAGGATTTTATATTCTATGTATGTTGAGTGCTGTGGATTTATTGGGCATCAGGTCTGTTGGGTTTGGGTGAATGATAGAATTATTCGCCTTTGTTCGTCTCAATGCCAATCAATGCTTTGGCAACAATTTTGAAATCAGTTGTCAACAGGGAGATGGGTTATTATTATTATTACAGGTACTTATATAACGGCATCGATTTCCACAGCGTTTTACATATTTATTATACAGGGGGGGAAATAATGATTTACTCCACTGCAGATGGTGTTCGTTTTGCCCACTTACATAGAAATGAAGGGTCTATCATTGTTATCAGAGGTGTATTTTATATGATAGAGACAGAAGATCAACCAAAAATCCAGAAAAAACACACATGATACAAATGTTGCAGTTCAGTGAGTAAAATAAGTATTTGACCCCCGACCAACCAACAATAATTCTGCCCCCCACAGACTGGCTCCAGTAGATACTCATGTGGTACACAGATTAGTCCTGACAATGTAAGGGTCCTTTCATACGGGATGGATCTGTGATGATCCGCCCTGTGAACATCCGCTTGCTCAGCAGGGATTGCTCCGTTGATCCCCGCTGAGCCGGCGGATGACAGGGTGGTCCCGGCACACTGTGCATGGACCGCCCTGTCAGATCTCCGCTCTCCCCTATGGGAGGATCGAATGAACACGGACAGTCTGTCTGTGTTCATCCAATCCGCTCTGCAGACGGATAGAAAAATAGTATAATAGTATAAAATAGCAGAATCGGACCATAGCGGATATTCACCCGCTGACACCTGCTTTCCCATAGGGATGCATGCATGTCCGTATATCATCGGAAAACGGATGGATGAAATACGGACATACTGTCTGCACGTGTGAAAGGGGTCTTAGAAGGATCTCCTAACGACAATTATGTGTATAGAAGACGCCTGTCCACAGAATCTCTTCCCTCCAATCCTCACCATCATGGCGAAGAGCAAAGATCTGTCAGAGGAGGTCGGGGAGAAGATTGGAGACCTGCACAAGGCTGGAATGGGCTACAAGACCATCAGCAAGAAGCTTGGTGAGAGGAGACGAGTGCCGGAGACATTATTCACAAATGGAGGAAATACAAAATAACCATCAATTGTCCTCAGTCTGGAGCTCCATGGAAGATTTCTCCTCATGGGGTGAGGATGGTCATGAGAAAAGTGAGGGATCCGCCCAGAACTACATGGGAGGAGCTTGTGAAGGATCTCAAGGCAGTTGGGACCACAGTCACCAAACAAACCATTGATAACACAATACACCACCATGGATTGAAATCCTGCAGCCCCCGCAAGGTCCTCCTCCTTAGGAAGACACATGTACAGGTCCCCTCCTCAGGAAGACACGTGTACAGGTCCCCCTCCTCAGGAAGACACATGTACAGGTCCCCCTCCTCAGGAAGACACATGTACAGGTCCCCCTCCTCAGGAAGACACGTGTACAGGTCCCCCTCCTCAGGGAGACACATGTACAGGTCCCCCTCCTCAGGAAGACACATGTACAGGTCCCCCTCCTCAGGAAGACACATGTACAGGTCCCCCTCCTCAGGAAGACACATGTACAGGCCCCCCTCCTCAGGAAGACACATGTACAGGTCCCCCTCCTCAGGAAGACACATGTACAGGTCCTCCTCCCCAGGAAGACACATGTACAGGTCCCCCTCCTCAGGAAGACACATGTACAGGTCCCCCTCCCCAGGAAGACACATGTACAGGTCCCCCTCCTCAGGAAGACACATGTACAGGTCCTCCTCCTCAGGAAGACACATGTACAGGTCCCCCTCCTCAGGAAGACACATGTACAGGTCCCCCTCCTCAGGTCCCCCTCCTCAGGAAGACACATGTACAGGTCCCCCTCCTCAGGAAGACACATGTACAGGTCCCCCTCCTCAGGAAGACACATGTACAGGTCCCCCTCCTCAGGAAGACACATGTACAGGTCCCCCTCCTCAGGAAGACACATGTACAGGCCCCCCTCCTCAGGAAGACACATGTACAGGTCCCCCTCCTCAGGAAGACACATGTACAGGTCCTCCTCCCCAGGAAGACACATGTACAGGTCCCCCTCCTCAGGAAGACACATGTACAGGTCCCCCTCCTCAGGAAGACACATGTACAGGTCCCCCTCCTCAGGAAGACACATGTACAGGTCCTCCTCCCCAGGAAGACACATGTACAGGTCCCCCTCCTCAGGAAGACACATGTACAGGTCCCCCTCCTCGGGAAGACACATGTACAGGTCCCCCTCCTCAGGAAGACACATGTACAGGTCCCCCTCCTCGGGAAGACACATGTACAGGTCCCCCTCCTCAGGAAGACACATGTACAGGTCCTCCTCCCCAGGAAGACACATGTACAGGTCCCCCTCCTCAGGAAGACACATGTACAGGTCCCCCTCCTCAGGAAGACACATGTACATGTCCCCCTCCTCAGGAAGACTCATGGACAGGTCCCCCTCCTCAGGAAGACACATGTACAGGTCCCCCTCCTCAGGAAGACACATGTACAGGTCCCCCTCCTCAGGAAGACTCATGGACAGGTCCCCCTCCTCAGGAGGACACATGCACAGGTCCCCCTCCTCAGGAAGACACATGGACAGGTCCCCCTCCTCAGGAAGACACATGTACAGGTCCCCCTCCTCAGGAAGACACATGTACAGGTCCTCCTCCTCAGGAAGACACATGTACAGGTCCTCCTCCTCAAGAAGACACATGTACAGGTCCCCCTCCTCAGGAAGACACATGTACAGGTCCCCCTCCTCAGGAAGACACATGTACAGGTCCCCTCCTCAGGAAGACACATGTACAGGTCCCCCTCCTCAGGAAGACACATGTACAGGTCCTCCTCCTCAGGAAGACACATGTACAGGTCCCCCTCCTCAGGAAGACACATGTACAGGTCCCCCTCCTCAGGAAGACACATGTACAGGTCCTCCTCCTCAAGAAGACACATGTACAGGTCCCCCTCCTCAGGAAGACACATGTACAAGTCCCCCTCCTCAGGAACACACATGTACAGTTCCCCCTCCTCAGGAAGACACATGTACAGGTCCCCCTCCTCAGGAAGACACATGTACAGGTCCCCTCCTCAGGAAGACACATGTACAGGTCCCCCTCCTCAGGAAGACACATGGACAGGTCCCCCTCCTCAGGAAGACACACGGACAGGTCCCCCTCCTCAGGAAGACACATGCACAGGTCCCCCTCCTCAGGAAGACACGTGGACAGGTCCCCCTCCTCAGGAAGACACATGGACAGGTCCCCCTCCTCAGGAAGACACATGTACAGGTCCCCCTTCTCAGGAAGACACGTGTACAGGTCCCCCTCCTAAGGAAGACACATGTACAGGTCCTCCTCCTCAGGAAGACACATGTACAGGTCCTCCTACTCAGGAAGACACGTGCACAGGTCCCCCTCCTCAGGAACACACATGTACAGTTCCCCCTCCTCAGGAAGACACATGTACAGGTCCCCCTCCTCAGGAAGACACATGTACAGGTCCCCCTCCTCAGGAAGACACATGTACAGGTCCCCCTCCTCAGGGAGACACATGTACAGGTCCCCTCCTCAGGAAGACACATGTACAGGTCCTCCTCCTCAGGAAGACACATGTACAGGTCCCCCTCCTCAGGAAGACACATGGACAGGTCCCCCTCCTCAGGAAGACACATGTACAGGTCCCCCTCCTCAGGAAGACACATGTACAGGTCCCCCTCCTCAGGGAGACACATGTACAGGTCCCCTCCTCAGGAAGACACATGTACAGGTCCCCCTCCTCAGGAAGACACATGTACAGGTCCTCCTCCTCAGGAAGACACATGTACAGGTCCCCTCCTCAGGAAGACACATGTACAGGTCCCCCTCCTCAGGAAGACACATGTACAGGTCCTCCTCCTCAGGAAGACACATGTACAGGTCCCCCTCCTCAGGAAGACACACGGACAGGTTCCCCTCCTCAGGAAGACACACGGACAGGTCCCCCTCCTCAGGAAGACACATGTACAGGTCCCCCTCCTCAGGAAGACACATGTACAGGTCCCCCTCCTCAGGAAGACACGTGTACAGGTCCCCCTCCTCAGGAAGACACGTGGACAGGTCCCCCTCCTCAGGAAGACACGTGGACAGGTCCCCCTCCTCAGGAAGACACATGTACAGGTCCCCCTTCTCAGGAAGACACGTGTACAGGTCCCCCTCCTCAGGAAGACACGTGTACAGGTCCTCCTCCTCAGGAAGACACGTGCACAGGTCCTCCTCCTCAGGAAGACACGTGCACAGGTCCTCCTCCTCAGGAAGACACATGTACAGGTCCCCCTCCTCAGGAAGACACATGTACAGGTCCTCCTCCTCAGGAAGACACATGTACAGGTCCTCCTCCTCAGGAAGACACATGTACAGGTCCTCCTCCTCAGGAAGACACATGGACAGGTCCCCCTCCTCAGGAAGACACATGTACAGGTCCCCCTCCTCAGGAAGACACATGGACAGGTCCCCCTCCTCAGGAAGACACATGGACAGGTCCCCCTCCTCAGGAAGACACATGGACAGGTCCCCCTCCTCAGGAAGACACATGGACAGGTCCTCCTCCTCAGGAAGACACATGGACAGGTCCTCCTCCTCAGGAAGACACATGTACAGGTCCACCTCCTCAGGAAGACACATGTACAGGTCCTCCTCCTCAGGAAGACACATGGACAGGTCCCCCTCCTCAGGAAGACACATGGACAGGTCCCCCTCCTCAGGAAGACACATGGACAGGTCCCCCTCCTCAGGAAGACACATGTACAGGTCCTCCTCCTCAGGAAGACACATGTACAGGTCCTCCTCCTCAGGAAGACACATGTACAGGTCCCCCTCCTCAGGAAGACACATGTACAGGTCCTCCTCCTCAGGAAGACACATGTACAGGTCCTCCTCCTCAGGAAGACACATGTACAGGTCCTCCTCCTCAGGAAGACACGTGGACAGGTCCTCCTCCTCAGGAAGACACATGTACAGGTCCCCCTCCTCAGGAAGACACGTGGACAGGTCCTCCTCCTCAGGAAGACACATGTACAGGTCCTCCTCCTCAGGAAGACACATGTACAGGTCCTCCTCCTCAGGAAGACACATGTACAGGTCCCCCTCCTCAGGAAGACACATGTACAGGTCCCCCTCCTCAGGAAGACACATGTACAGGTCCCCCTCCTCAGGAAGACACATGTACAGGTCCTCCTCCTCAGGAAGACACATGTACAGGTCCTCCTCCTCAGGAAGACACATGTACAGGTCCCCCTCCTCAGGAAGACACATGTACAGGTCCCCCTCCTCAGGAAGACACATGTACAGGTCCCCCTCCTCAGGAAGACGCATGTACAGGAACGTCTGAGGTCTGCCAATGGACATCTAAATAATTCAGAGAAGGATTGGGGGGAAAGTACTGTGGTCAGATGAGACCAAAATTCAGCTCTTTGGCATTAAATGGACTTGCCGTGTTTGGTGGGAGAAAAATGCTGACTAAGACCCTAAGAACTCCATCCCTACAGTCACACACGGAGGTGGGAACATGAACACCATCCCTACAGTCACACACGGAGGTGGGAACATGAACTCCATCCCTACAGTCACACACGGAGGTGGGGACATGAACACCATCCCTACAGTCACACACGGAGGTGGAAACATGAACACCATCCCTACAGTCACACACGGAGGTGGGGACATGAACACCATCCCTACAGTCACACACGGAGGGGGGAACATGAACACCATCCCTACAGTCACACACGGAGGGGGGAACATGAACACCATCCCTACAGTCACATACGGAGGGCGGAACATGAACATCATCCCTACAGTCACACATGGAGGTGGGAACATGAACACCATCCCTACAGTCACACATGGAGGGGGGAACATGAACACCATCCCTACAGTCACACACGGAGGGGGGAACATGAACACCATCCCTACAGTCACACACGGAGGGGGGAACATGAACACCATCCCTACAGTCACATACGGAGGGCGGAACATGAACATCATCCCTACAGTCACACACGGAGGGGGGAACATGAACACCATCCCTACAGTCACACATGGAGGGGGGAACATGAACACCATCCCTACAGTCACACACGGAGGGGGGAACATGAACACCATCCCTACAGTCACACACGGAGGTGGGAACATGAACACCATCCCTACAGTCACACACGGAGGGGGGAACATGAACACCATCCCTACAGTCACACACGGAGGTGGGAACATGAACACCATCCCTACAGTCACACACGGAGGGGGGAACATGAGGCTTTTGGACTGTTTCTCTGCTAAAGGTCCAGCCCGACTTTGAAGCATTGAGGGGCCAATGGACGGGTCATGTATTGTAAGATCTTGGAGGAGAACCTTCTTCCCTCATCCAGAACACTGAAGACGGGTCATGGATGGGTCTTCCAGCATGACAATGACCCAAAACATACCACCAAGGCAACAAAGGAGTGACTCAAGAAGAAGCACATGAAGGTCATGGAGTGGCCTAGCCAGTCTCCAGACCTTAATCCTATAGAAAATATATGGAAGGAGCTGAAACTTCGATTTGCCAAGAAACCTTCAGAATTTAGAGAAGATCTGTAGAGAAGAGAGGAGAAAATCCCTCCTGAGATGTGTGCAAAGCTCATCACCACCTACAAGAAACGTCTGACCTCTGTGATCACCAACAAGGGTTTCTCCACCAACTACCAAGTCATGTTTTGTGAAGGGGATTAAATACTTATTTTACTCACTGAACTGCAACTCCATTTATAACATTTATATTGTGTGTGATTTTTCTGGATTTTTGGTTGATATTCCGTCTCCATCATATAAAACACACCTCTGATAACAATGATAGACCCTTCATTTCTCTGTAAGGGGGTAAAACTTACACCATTTACAGGGGAGATGATTGTTATTTCCACCCACTGTATATTCACACCAGTCCCTACCCCCGAGGAGCTTACAATCTAAGGCCCCTTAATCACATTCATGCATATGAGGGCCAATTTAGACAGGAGCCAATTAAAATAGATCTTCACTCTCCCAATCTACAGTGATTATTTTTAATCCTCGTGCAGCTAACATTAGTGAATAGATAGTTAAATATATATATTTACTTGTTTAAACTTTTTGTTTACATTTCTTCAATTACTTCCTGGTTTCCGGCCTAGGCAAATGATGTCATACATCCAAGGAGTCTTCAGGAGGGGGAGGAAAAGAGGAGGGGTTTCTCAGCTAATCATACCCTCCCTGCCTGCATGCCTGAGCTAGGGGCAGATGGTTTCTTACTCAAGATGGCCACAGCTAGAAATGCTGGGGGGGGGGGGGGGGGGGGGTTCAAAGTTATTTCTAAACGAAAAAAAAAAAAAAAAAAAAAGCATGGAGACATGGATGGACGGGGGAGTGTGCTTTGAATATTAAAAATGAATTAAATAGCATTTATTTGGATATAATGAAGATTGGCTTTAACCAAGCAGCATGTCTTTTGTGTGTGGGCGGGGAAACTCATAGAGGAAGGACATGCAAACTCCATGCAGAAAGTGTTGTGGTTGGGATTCGAGCCAACAACCCCAGTGCTGCTAACCAGGATAGCTCACCGCCTAGCCACCCTGCCGTCCATCTTGATAGGAGTCGGGGATTTGAGGGTTTCTCTTTCTTAGAAAAAAAAAATACTCTGGTCTCAGATGTGGTGTCCGGAAATCAACTGCTAGCTAATGTGAGAGCGTCTACAAGTGGAGAAAGGAGAACAGATCTAAAAGATTTGTTTACACCAATGAGAATTCCATCCGTCCCGCCAGGTGATTTGTTATGTGGAAGACTCGTAATGGCAAAAATCCAATTCCATTAAAGGAGAGTCTCGCATGACTCGATTCCCCGCACCTCCCCCCTCCCGGAAGGTGCGCTTTGCTGCAATACGGAACATAAATCAGGAGCAGTAATTCTTTTTCCACCACTAGATGTCAGTAGAGGTCAGGGTTAGATGAAGGCTCTGAGCCGAGAACGTTATGAATCCATCATGGAAACCTGAGAGCAGAAGAACCCTCACCTGTCATTACAGGGGGGCGGGAGGGAGGACTACCCTTCACCACCGCCGGAAAATAGAGGACCCGAGACCTCACCTGTCATTACAGGAGTGCGGGAGGGAGGACTACCCTTCACCACCGCCGGAAAATAGAGGACCCGAGACCTCACCTGTCATTACAGGAGTGCGGGAGGGAGGACTACCCTTCACCACCACCGGAAAATAGAGGACCCGAGACCTCACCTGTCATTACAGGGGGGCGGGAGGGAGGACTACCCTTCACCACCACCGGAAAATAGAGGACCCGAGACCTCCCCTGTCATTACAGGAGTGCGGGAGGGAGGACTACCCTTCACCACCACCGGAAAATAGAGGACCCGAGACCTCACCTGTCATTACAGGGGGGCGGGAGGGAGGACTACCCTTCACCACCACTGGAAAATAGAGGACCCGAGACCTCACCTGTCATTACAGGAGTGCGGGAGGGAGGACTACCCTTCACCACCACTGGAAAATAGAGGACCCGAGACCTCACCTGTCATTACAGGGGGGCGGGAGGGAGGACTACCCTTCACCACCACCGGAAAATAGAGGACCCGAGACCTCACCTGTCATTACAGGGGGGCGGGAGGGAGGACTACCCTTCACCACCACAGGAAAATAGAGGACCCGAGACCTCACCTGTCATTACAGGAGTGCGGGAGGGAGGACTACCCTTCACCACCGCCGGAAAATAGAGGACCCGAGACCTCACCTGTCATTACAGGAGTGCGGGAGGGAGGACTACCCTTCACCACCACCGGAAAATAGAGGACCCGAGACCTCACCTGTCATTACAGGAGTGTGGGAGGGAGGACTACCCTTCACCACCACCGGAAAATAGAGGACCCGAGACCTCCCCTGTCATTACAGTGCGGGAGGGAGGACTACTCTTCCCCACCACCGGAAAATAGAGGACCCGAGACCTCCCCTGTCATTACAGTGGGGCGGGAGGGAGGACTACCCTTCACCACCACCGGAAAATAGAGGACCCAAGACCTCACCTGTCATCACAGTGGGGCGGGAGGGAGGACTACCCTTCACCACCACCAGAAAATAGAGGACCCGAGACCTCCCCTGTCATTACAGTGCGGGAGGGAGGACTACCCTTCACCACCGCCGGAAAATAGAGGACCCGAGACCTCACCTGTCATTACAGGAGTGCGGGAGGGAGGACTACCCTTCACCACCGCCGGAAAATAGAGGACCCGAGACCTCCCCTGTCATTACAGGAGTGCGGGAGGGAGGACTACCCTTCACCACCGCCGGAAAATAGAGGACCCGAGACCTCACCTGTCATTACAGGAGTGCGGGAGGGAGGACTACCCTTCACCACCACCGGAAAATAGAGGACCCGAGACCTCACCTGTCATTACAGGAGTGTGGGAGGGAGGACTACCCTTCACCACCACCGGAAAATAGAGGACCCGAGACCTCCCCTGTCATTACAGTGCGGGAGGGAGGACTACTCTTCCCCACCACCGGAAAATAGAGGACCCGAGACCTCCCCTGTCATTACAGTGGGGCGGGAGGGAGGACTACCCTTCACCACCACCGGAAAATAGAGGACCCAAGACCTCACCTGTCATCACAGTGGGGCGGGAGGGAGGACTACCCTTCACCACCACCAGAAAATAGAGGACCCGAGACCTCCCCTGTCATTACAGTGCGGGAGGGAGGACTACCCTTCACCACCGCCGGAAAATAGAGGACCCGAGACCTCACCTGTCATTACAGGAGTGCGGGAGGGAGGACTACCCTTCACCACCACCGGAAAGTAGAGGACCCGAGACCTCACCTGTCATTACAGGAGTGCGGGAGGGAGGACTACCCTTCACCACCACCGGAAAATAGAGGACCCGAGACCTCACCTGTCATTACAGGAGTGCGGGAGGGAGGACTACCCTTCACCACCACCGGAAAATAGAGGACCCGAGACCTCCCCTGTCATTACAGTGCGGGAGGGAGGACTACCCTTCCCCACCACCGGAAAATAGAGGACCCGAGACCTCCCCTGTCATTACAGTGGGGCGGGAGGGAGGACTACCCTTCACCACCACCGGAAAATAGAGGACCCGAGACCTCCCCTGTCATTACAGGAGTGCGGGAGGGAGGACTACCCTTCACCACCACCGGAAAATAGAGGACCCGAGACCTCACCTGTCATTACAGGAGTGCGGGAGGGAGGACTACCCTTCACCACCACCAGAAAATAGAGGACCCGAAACCTCACCTGTCATTACAGGAGTGCGGGAGGGAGGACTACCCTTCCCCACCGCCGGAAAATAGAGGACCCGAGACCTCCCCTGTCATTACAGGAGTGCGGGAGGGAGGACTACCCTTCACCACCACCGGAAAATAGAGGACCCGAGACCTCACCTGTCATTACAGGAGTGTGGGAGGGAGGACTACCCTTCACCACCGCCGGAAAATAGAGGACCCGAGACCTCCCCTGTCATTACAGTGCGGGAGGGAGGACTACCCTTCACCACCACCGGAAAATAGAGGACCCGAGACCTCCCCTGTCATTACAGTGGGGCAGGAGGGAGGACTACCCTTCACCACCACCGGAAAATAGAGGACCCAAGACCTCACCTGTCATCACAGGGGGGCGGGAGGGAGGACTACCCTTCACCACCACCAGAAAATAGAGGACCCGAGACCTCCCCTGTCATTACAGTGCGGGAGGGAGGACTACCCTTCACCACCGCCGGAAAATAGAGGACCCGAGACCTCACCTGTCATTACAGGAGTGCGGGAGGGAGGACTACCCTACACCACCACCGGAAAGTAGAGGACCCGAGACCTCACCTGTCATTACAGGAGAGCGGGAGGGAGGACTACCCTTCACCACCACCGGAAAATAGAGGACCCGAGACCTCCCCTGTCATTACAGTGCGGGAGGGAGGACTACCCTTCCCCACCACCGGAAAATAGAGGACCCGAGACCTCCCCTGTCATTACAGTGGGGCGGGAGGGAGGACTACCCTTCCCCACCACCGGAAAATAGAGGACCCGAGAACTCACCTGTCATTACAGTGGGGCGGGAGGGAGGACTACCCTTCACCACCACCGGAAAATAGAGGACCCGAGACCTCCCCTGTCATTACAGTGGGGCGGGAGGGAGGACTACCCTTCACCACCACCGGAAAATAGAGGACCCGAGACCTCCCCTGTCATTACAGTGGGGCGGGAGGGAGGACTACCCTTCACCACCGCCGGAAAATAGAGGACCCGAGACCTCACCTGTCATTACAGGAGTGCGGGAGGGAGGACTACCCTTCACCACCGCCGGAAAATAGAGGACCCGAGACCTCACCTGTCATTACAGGAGTGCGGGAGGGAGGACTACCCTTCGCCACCACCGGAAAATAGAGGACCCGAGACCTCACCTGTCATTACAGGAGTGCGGGAGGGAGGACTACCCCTCACCACCACCGGAAAATAGAGGACCCGAGACCTCATCTGTCATTACAGGAGTGCGGGAGGGAGGACTACCCTTCACCACCGCCGGAAAATAGAGGACCCGAGACCTCACCTGTCATTACAGGAGTGCGGGAGGGAGGACTACCCTTCACCACCACCGGAAAATAGAGGACCCGAGACCTCACCTGTCATCACAGGGGGGCGGGAGGGAGGACTACCCTTCACCACCGCCGGAAAATAGAGGACCCGAGACCTCACCTGTCATTACAGGAGTGCGGGAGGGAGGACTACCCTTCACCACCACCGCTGGAAAATAGAGGACCCGAGACCTCCCCTGTCATTACAGGAGTGCAGGAGGGAGGACTACCCTTCACCACCGCTGGAAAATAGAGGACCCGAGACCTCCCCTGTCATTACAGGAGTGCGGGAGGGAGGACTACCCTTCACCACCACCGGAAAATAGAGGACCCGAGACCTCACCTGTCATTACAGGAGTGCGGGAGGGAGGACTACCCTTCACCACCGCCGGAAAATAGAGGACCCGAGACCTCACCTGTCATTACAGGAGTGCGGGAGGGAGGACTACCCCTCACCACCACAGGAAAATAGAGGACCCGAGACCTCACCTGTCATTACAGGAGTGCGGGAGGGAGGACTACCCTTCACCACCACAGGAAAATAGAGGACCCGAGACCTCACCTGTCATTACAGGAGTGCGGGAGGGAGGACTACCCTTCACCACCGCCGGAAAATAGAGGACCCGAGACCTCCCCTGTCATTACAGGAGTGCGGGAGGGAGGACTACCCTTCACCACTGCTGGAAAATAGAGGACCCGAGACCTCACCTGTCATTACAGGAGTGCGGGAGGGAGGACTACCCTTCACCACCACAGGAAAATAGAGGACCCGAGACCTCACCTGTCATTACAGAAGTGCGGGAGGGAGGACTACCCTTCACCACCGCCGGAAAATAGAGGACCCGAGACCTCACCTGTCATTACAGGAGTGCGGGAGGGAGGACTACCCTTCACCACCGCCGGAAAATAGAGGACCCGAGACCTCACCTGTCATTAGAGGAGTGTGGGAGGGAGGACTACCCTACACCACCACCGGAAAATAGAGGACCCGAGACCTCCCCTGTCATTACAGGGGGGCGGGAGGGAGGACTACCCTTCACCACCGCCGGAAAATAGAGGACCCGAGACCTCCCCTGTCATTACAGGAGTGCGGGAGGGAGGACTACCCTACACCACCGCCGGAAAATAGAGGACCCGCGACCTCACCTGTCATTACAGGAGTGCGGGAGGGAGGACTACCCTTCACCACCACCGGAAAATAGAGGACCCGAGACCTCACCTGTCATTACAGGGGGGCGGGAGGGAGGACTACCCTTCACCACCACCGGAAAATAGAGGACCCGAGACCTCACCTGTCATTACAGGAGTGCGGGAGGGAGGACTACCCTTCACCACCACAGGAAAATAGAGGACCCGAGACCTCACCTGTCATTACAGGAGTGCGGGAGGGAGGACTACCCTTCACCACCGCCGGAAAATAGAGGACCCGAGACCTCACCTGTCATTACAGGAGTGCGGGAGGGAGGACTACCCTTCACCACCGCCGGAAAATAGAGGACCCGAGACCTCACCTGTCATTACAGGAGTGCGGGAGGGAGGACTACCCTTCACCACCACCGGAAAATAGAGGACCCGAGACCTCACCTGTCATCACAGGGGGGCGGGAGGGAGGACTACCCTTCACCACCACCGGAAAATAGAGGACCCGAGACCTCACCTGTCATTACAGGAGTGCGGGAGGGAGGACTACCCTTCACCACCACCGGAAAATAGAGGACCCGAGACCTCACCTGTCATTACAGGAGTGCGGGAGGGAGGACTACCCTTCACCACCACCGGAAAATAGAGGACCCGAGACCTCACCTGTCATCACAGGGGGGCGGGAGGGAGGACTACCCTTCACCACCGCCGGAAAATAGAGGACCCGAGACCTCACCTGTCATTACAGGAGTGCAGGAGGGAGGACTACCCTTCACCACCGCTGGAAAATAGAGGACCCGAGACCTCCCCTGTCATTACAGGAGTGCGGGAGGGAGGACTACCCTTCACCACCGCTGGAAAATAGAGGACCCGAGACCTCCCCTGTCATTACAGGAGTGCGGGAGGGAGGACTACCCTTCACCACCGCCGGAAAATAGAGGACCCGAGACCTCACCTGTCATTACAGGAGTGCGGGAGGGAGGACTACCCTTCACCACCACCGGAAAATAGAGGACCCGAGACCTCACCTGTCATTACAGGAGTGCGGGAGGGAGGACTACCCTTCACCACCGCCGGAAAATAGAGGACCCGAGACCTCCCCTGTCATTACAGTGCGGGAGGGAGGACTACCCTTCCCCACCACCGGAAAATAGAGGACCCGAGACCTCCCCTGTCATTACAGTGGGGCGGGAGGGAGGACTACCCTTCACCACCACCGGAAAATAGAGGACCCAAGACCTCACCTGTCATCACAGGGGGGCGGGAGGGAGGACTACCCTTCACCACCACCAGAAAATAGAGGACCCGAGACCTCCCCTGTCATTACAGTGCGGGAGGGAGGACTACCCTTCACCACCGCCGGAAAATAGAGGACCCGAGACCTCACCTGTCATTACAGGAGTGCGGGAGGGAGGACTACCCTTCACCACCACCGGAAAGTAGAGGACCCGAGACCTCACCTGTCATTACAGGAGTGCGGGAGGGAGGACTACCCTTCACCACCACCGGAAAATAGAGGACCCGAGACCTCCCCTGTCATTACAGTGCGGGAGGGAGGACTACCCTTCCCCACCACCGGAAAATAGAGGACCCGAGACCTCCCCTGTCATTACAGTGGGGCGGGAGGGAGGACTACCCTTCACCACCACCGGAAAATAGAGGACCCGAGACCTCCCCTGTCATTACAGGAGTGCGGGAGGGAGGACTACCCTTCACCACCACCGGAAAATAGAGGACCCGAGACCTCACCTGTCATTACAGGAGTGCGGGAGGGAGGACTACCCTTCACCACCACCGGAAAATAGAGGACCCGAGACCTCCCCTGTCATTACAGGAGTGCGGGAGGGAGGACTACCCTTCACCACCACCGGAAAATAGAGGACCCGAGACCTCACCTGTCATTACAGGAGTGCGGGAGGGAGGACTACCCTTCACCACCACCAGAAAATAGAGGACCCGAAACCTCACCTGTCATTACAGTGCGGGAGGGAGGACTACCCTTCCCCACCGCCGGAAAATAGAGGACCCGAGACCTCCCCTGTCATTACAGGAGTGCGGGAGGGAGGACTACCCTTCACCACCACCGGAAAATAGAGGACCCGAGACCTCACCTGTCATTACAGGAGTGCGGGAGGGAGGACTACCCTTCCCCACCACCGGAAAATAGAGGACCCGAGACCTCCCCTGTCATTACAGTGGGGCGGGAGGGAGGACTACCCTTCACCACCACCGGAAAATAGAGGACCCAAGACCTCACCTGTCATCACAGGGGGGCGGGAGGGAGGACTACCCTTCACCACCACCAGAAAATAGAGGACCCGAGACCTCCCCTGTCATTACAGTGCGGGAGGGAGGACTACCCTTCACCACCGCCGGAAAATAGAGGACCCGAGACCTCACCTGTCATTACAGGAGTGCGGGAGGGAGGACTACCCTTCACCACCACCGGAAAGTAGAGGACCCGAGACCTCACCTGTCATTACAGGAGTGCGGGAGGGAGGACTACCCTTCACCACCACCGGAAAATAGAGGACCCGAGACCTCCCCTGTCATTACAGTGCGGGAGGGAGGACTACCCTTCCCCACCACCGGAAAATAGAGGACCCGAGACCTCCCCTGTCATTACAGTGGGGCGGGAGGGAGGACTACCCTTCACCACCACCGGAAAATAGAGGACCCGAGAACTCACCTGTCATTACAGTGGGGCGGGAGGGAGGACTACCCTTCACCACCACCGGAAAATAGAGGACCCGAGACCTCCCCTGTCATTACAGTGGGGCGGGAGGGAGGACTACCCTTCACCACTACCGGACAATAGAGGACCCGAGACCTCCCCTGTCATTACAGTGGGGCGGGAGGGAGGACTACCCTTCACCACCGCCGGAAAATAGAGGACCCGAGACCTCACCTGTCATTACAGGAGTGCGGGAGGGAGGACTACCCTTCACCACCACCGGACAATAGAGGACCCGAGACCTCCCCTGTCATTACAGGAGTGCGGGAGGGAGGACTACCCTTCACCACCACCGGAAAATAGAGGACCCGAGACCTCACCTGTCATTACAGGAGTGCGGGAGGGAGAACTACCCTTCACCACCACCGGAAAATAGAGGACCCGAGACCTCACCTGTCATTACAGGAGTGCGGGAGGGAGGACTACCCTTCACCACCACCGGAAAATAGAGGACCCGAGACCTCACCTGTCATTACAGGAGTGCGGGAGGGAGGACTACCCTTCACCACCACCGGAAAATAGAGGACCCGAGACCTCATCTGTCATTACAGGAGTGCGGGAGGGAGGACTACCCTTCACCACCGCCGGAAAATAGAGGACCCGAGACCTCACCTGTCATTACAGGAGTGCGGGAGGGAGGACTACCCTTCACCACCACCGGAAAATAGAGGACCCGAGACCTCACCTGTCATTACAGTGCGGGAGGGAGGACTACCCTTCCCCACCGCCGGAAAATAGAGGACCCGAGACCTCACCTGTCATTACAGGAGTGCGGGAGGGAGGACTACCCTTCACCACCACCGGAAAATAGAGGACCCGAGACCTCACCTGTCATTACAGGAGTGCGGGAGGGAGGACTACCCTTCACCACCACCGGAAAATAGAGGACCCGAGACCTCACCTGTCATTACAGGAGTGCGGGAGGGAGGACTACCCTTCACCACCGCCGGAAAATAGAGGACCCGAGACCTCACCTGTCATTACAGGAGTGCGGGAGGGAGGACTACCCTTCACCACCGCCGGAAAATAGAGGACCCGAGACCTCACCTGTCATTACAGGAGTGCGGGAGGGAGGACTACCCTTCACCACCACCGGAAAATAGAGGACCCGAGACCTCCCCTGTCATTACAGGAGTGCGGGAGGGAGGACTACCCTTCACCACCACCGGAAAATAGAGGACCCGAGACCTCACCTGTCATTACAGGAGTGCGGGAGGGAGGACTACCCTTCACCACTGCTGGAAAATAGAGGACCCGAGACCTCCCCTGTCATTACAGGAGTGCAGGAGGGAGGACTACCCTTCACCACCGCTGGAAAATAGAGGACCCGAGACCTCCCCTGTCATTACAGGAGTGCGGGAGGGAGGACTACCCTTCACCACCACCGGAAAATAGAGGACCCGAGACCTCACCTGTCATTACAGGAGTGCGGGAGGGAGGACTACCCTTCACCACCGCCGGAAAATAGAGGACCCGAGACCTCACCTGTCATTACAGGAGTGCGGGAGGGAGGACTACCCCTCACCACCACAGGAAAATAGAGGACCCGAGACCTCACCTGTCATTACAGGAGTGCGGGAGGGAGGACTACCCTTCACCACCACAGGAAAATAGAGGACCCGAGACCTCACCTGTCATTACAGGAGTGCGGGAGGGAGGACTACCCTTCACCACCGCCGGAAAATAGAGGACCCGAGACCTCCCCTGTCATTACAGGAGTGCGGGAGGGAGGACTACCCTTCACCACCACAGGAAAATAGAGGACCCAAGACCTCACCTGTCATTACAGGAGTGCGGGAGGGAGGACTACCCTTCACCACCACAGGAAAATAGAGGACCCGAGACCTCACCTGTCATTACAGAAGTGCGGGAGGGAGGACTACCCTTCACCACCGCCGGAAAATAGAGGACCCGAGACCTCACCTGTCATTACAGGAGTGCGGGAGGGAGGACTACCCTTCACCACCGCCGGAAAATAGAGGACCCGAGACCTCACCTGTCATTACAGGAGTGTGGGAGGGAGGACTACCCTACACCACCACCGGAAAATAGAGGACCCGAGACCTCCCCTGTCATTACAGGGGGGCGGGAGGGAGGACTACCCTTCACCACCACCGGAAAATAGAGGACCCGAGACCTCACCTGTCATTACAGGAGTGCGGGAGGGAGGACTACCCTTCACCACCACAGGAAAATAGAGGACCCGAGACCTCACCTGTCATTACAGGAGTGCGGGAGGGAGGACTACCCTACACCACCACCGGAAAATAGAGGACCCGAGACCTCCCCTGTCATTACAGGAGTGCGGGAGGGAGGACTACCCTTCACCACCACCGGAAAATAGAGGACCCGAGACCTCACCTGTCATTACAGGAGTGCGGGAGGGAGGACTACCCTTCACCACTGCTGGAAAATAGAGGACCCGAGACCTCCCCTGTCATTACAGGAGTGCAGGAGGGAGGACTACCCTTCACCACCGCTGGAAAATAGAGGACCCGAGACCTCACCTGTCATTACAGGAGTGCGGGAGGGAGGACTACCCTACACCACCACCGGAAAATAGAGGACCCGAGACCTCCCCTGTCATTACAGGAGTGCGGGAGGGAGGACTACCCTTCACCACCACCGGAAAATAGAGGACCCGAGACCTCACCTGTCATTACAGGAGTGCGGGAGGGAGGACTACCCTTCACCACCACCGGAAAATAGAGGACCCGAGACCTCCCCTGTCATTACAGGGGGGCGGGAGGGAGGACTACCCTTCACCACCACCGGAAAATAGAGGACCCGAGACCTCACCTGTCATTACAGGGGGGCGGGAGGGAGGACTACCCTTCACCACCACCGGAAAATAGAGGACCCGAGACCTCACCTGTCATTACAGGAGTGCGGGAGGGAGGACTACCCTTCACCACCACAGGAAAATAGAGGACCCGAGACCTCACCTGTCATTACAGGAGTGCGGGAGGGAGGACTACCCTACACCACCACCGGAAAATAGAGGACCCGAGACCTCCCCTGTCATTACAGGAGTGCGGGAGGGAGGACTACCCTTCACCACCACCGGAAAATAGAGGACCCGAGACCTCACCTGTCATTACAGGAGTGCGGGAGGGAGGACTACCCTTCACCACTGCTGGAAAATAGAGGACCCGAGACCTCCCCTGTCATTACAGGAGTGCAGGAGGGAGGACTACCCTTCACCACCGCTGGAAAATAGAGGACCCGAGACCTCACCTGTCATTACAGGAGTGCGGGAGGGAGGACTACCCTACACCACCACCGGAAAATAGAGGACCCGAGACCTCCCCTGTCATTACAGGAGTGCGGGAGGGAGGACTACCCTTCACCACCACCGGAAAATAGAGGACCCGAGACCTCACCTGTCATTACAGGAGTGCGGGAGGGAGGACTACCCTTCACCACCGCCGGAAAATAGAGGACCCGAGACCTCACCTGTCATTACAGGAGTGCGGGAGGGAGGACTACCCCTCACCACCACAGGAAAATAGAGGACCCGAGACCTCACCTGTCATTACAGGAGTGCGGGAGGGAGGACTACCCTTCACCACCACAGGAAAATAGAGGACCCGAGACCTCACCTGTCATTACAGGAGTGCGGGAGGGAGGACTACCCTTCACCACCGCCGGAAAATAGAGGACCCGAGACCTCCCCTGTCATTACAGGAGTGCGGGAGGGAGGACTACCCTTCACCACCACAGGAAAATAGAGGACCCGAGACCTCACCTGTCATTACAGGAGTGCGGGAGGGAGGACTACCCTTCACCACCACAGGAAAATAGAGGACCCGAGACCTCACCTGTCATTACAGAAGTGCGGGAGGGAGGACTACCCTTCACCACCGCCGGAAAATAGAGGACCCGAGACCTCACCTGTCATTACAGGAGTGCGGGAGGGAGGACTACCCTTCACCACCACCGGAAAATAGAGGACCCGAGACCTCACCTGTCATTACAGGAGTGTGGGAGGGAGGACTACCCTTCACCACCACCGGAAAATAGAGGACCCGAGACCTCACCTGTCATTACAGGGGGGCGGGAGGGAGGACTACCCTTCACCACCACCGGAAAATAGAGGACCCGAGACCTCACCTGTCATTACAGGAGTGCGGGAGGGAGGACTACCCTTCACCACCACAGGAAAATAGAGGACCCGAGACCTCACCTGTCATTACAGGAGTGCGGGAGGGAGGACTACCCTTCACCACCACCGGAAAATAGAGGACCCGAGACCTCACCTGTCATTACAGGAGTGCGGGAGGGAGGACTACCCTTCACCACCACCGGAAAATAGAGGACCCGAGACCTCACCTGTCATTACAGGAGTGCGGGAGGGAGGACTACCCTTCACCACCACCGGAAAATAGAGGACCCGAGACCTCACCTGTCATCACAGGGGGGCGGGAGGGAGGACTACCCTTCACCACTGCTGGAAAATAGAGGACCCGAGACCTCCCCTGTCATTACAGGAGTGCGGGAGGGAGGACTACCCTTCACCACCACAGGAAAATAGAGGACCCGAGACCTCACCTGTCATTACAGGAGTGCGGGAGGGAGGACTACCCTTCACCACCACCGGAAAATAGAGGACCCGAGACCTCCCCTGTCATTACAGGGGGGCGGGAGGGAGGACTACCCTTCACCACCACCGGAAAATAGAGGACCCGAGACCTCACCTGTCATTACAGGGGGGCGGGAGGGAGGACTACCCTTCACCACCACCGGAAAATAGAGGACCCGAGACCTCACCTGTCATTACAGGAGTGCGGGAGGGAGGACTACCCTTCACCACCACAGGAAAATAGAGGACCCGAGACCTCACCTGTCATTACAGGAGTGCGGGAGGGAGGACTACCCTACACCACCACCGGAAAATAGAGGACCCGAGACCTCCCCTGTCATTACAGGAGTGCGGGAGGGAGGACTACCCTTCACCACCACCGGAAAATAGAGGACCCGAGACCTCACCTGTCATTACAGGAGTGCGGGAGGGAGGACTACCCTTCACCACTGCTGGAAAATAGAGGACCCGAGACCTCCCCTGTCATTACAGGAGTGCAGGAGGGAGGACTACCCTTCACCACCGCTGGAAAATAGAGGACCCGAGACCTCACCTGTCATTACAGGAGTGCGGGAGGGAGGACTACCCTACACCACCACCGGAAAATAGAGGACCCGAGACCTCCCCTGTCATTACAGGAGTGCGGGAGGGAGGACTACCCTTCACCACCACCGGAAAATAGAGGACCCGAGACCTCACCTGTCATTACAGGAGTGCGGGAGGGAGGACTACCCTTCACCACCGCCGGAAAATAGAGGACCCGAGACCTCACCTGTCATTACAGGAGTGCGGGAGGGAGGACTACCCCTCACCACCACAGGAAAATAGAGGACCCGAGACCTCACCTGTCATTACAGGAGTGCGGGAGGGAGGACTACCCTTCACCACCACAGGAAAATAGAGGACCCGAGACCTCACCTGTCATTACAGGAGTGCGGGAGGGAGGACTACCCTTCACCACCGCCGGAAAATAGAGGACCCGAGACCTCCCCTGTCATTACAGGAGTGCGGGAGGGAGGACTACCCTTCACCACCACAGGAAAATAGAGGACCCGAGACCTCACCTGTCATTACAGGAGTGCGGGAGGGAGGACTACCCTTCACCACCACAGGAAAATAGAGGACCCGAGACCTCACCTGTCATTACAGAAGTGCGGGAGGGAGGACTACCCTTCACCACCGCCGGAAAATAGAGGACCCGAGACCTCACCTGTCATTACAGGAGTGCGGGAGGGAGGACTACCCTTCACCACCACCGGAAAATAGAGGACCCGAGACCTCACCTGTCATTACAGGAGTGTGGGAGGGAGGACTACCCTTCACCACCACCGGAAAATAGAGGACCCGAGACCTCACCTGTCATTACAGGGGGGCGGGAGGGAGGACTACCCTTCACCACCACCGGAAAATAGAGGACCCGAGACCTCACCTGTCATTACAGGAGTGCGGGAGGGAGGACTACCCTTCACCACCACAGGAAAATAGAGGACCCGAGACCTCACCTGTCATTACAGGAGTGCGGGAGGGAGGACTACCCTTCACCACCACCGGAAAATAGAGGACCCGAGACCTCACCTGTCATTACAGGAGTGCGGGAGGGAGGACTACCCTTCACCACCACCGGAAAATAGAGGACCCGAGACCTCACCTGTCATTACAGGAGTGCGGGAGGGAGGACTACCCTTCACCACCACCGGAAAATAGAGGACCCGAGACCTCACCTGTCATCACAGGGGGGCGGGAGGGAGGACTACCCTTCACCACTGCTGGAAAATAGAGGACCCGAGACCTCCCCTGTCATTACAGGAGTGCGGGAGGGAGGACTACCCTTCACCACCACAGGAAAATAGAGGACCCGAGACCTCACCTGTCATTACAGAAGTGCGGGAGGGAGGACTACCCTTCACCACCACAGGAAAATAGAGGACCCGAGACCTCACCTGTCATTACAGGAGTGCGGGAGGGAGGACTACCCTTCACCACCACAGGAAAATAGAGGACCCGAGACCTCACCTGTCATTACAGAAGTGCGGGAGGGAGGACTACCCTTCACCACCGCCGGAAAATAGAGGACCCGAGACCTCACCTGTCATTACAGGAGTGCGGGAGGGAGGACTACCCTTCACCACCACCGGAAAATAGAGGACCCGAGACCTCACCTGTCATTACAGGAGTGTGGGAGGGAGGACTACCCTTCACCACCACCGGAAAATAGAGGACCCGAGACCTCACCTGTCATTACAGGGGGGCGGGAGGGAGGACTACCCTTCACCACCACCGGAAAATAGAGGACCCGAGACCTCACCTGTCATTACAGGAGTGCGGGAGGGAGGACTACCCTTCACCACCACAGGAAAATAGAGGACCCGAGACCTCACCTGTCATTACAGGAGTGCGGGAGGGAGGACTACCCTTCACCACCACCGGAAAATAGAGGACCCGAGACCTCACCTGTCATTACAGGAGTGCGGGAGGGAGGACTACCCTTCACCACCACCGGAAAATAGAGGACCCGAGACCTCACCTGTCATTACAGGAGTGCGGGAGGGAGGACTACCCTTCACCACCGCCGGAAAATAGAGGACCCGAGACCTCACCTGTCATCACAGGGGGGCGGGAGGGAGGACTACCCTTCACCACCGCCGGAAAATAGAGGACCCGAGACCTCACCTGTCATTACAGGAGTGCGGGAGGGAGGACTACCCTTCACCACCACCGGAAAATAGAGGACCCGAGACCTCACCTGTCATCACAGGGGGGCGGGAGGGAGGACTACCCTTCACCACTGCTGGAAAATAGAGGACCCGAGACCTCCCCTGTCATTACAGGAGTGCAGGAGGGAGGACTACCCTTCACCACCGCTGGAAAATAGAGGACCCGAGACCTCACCTGTCATTACAGGAGTGCAGGAGGGAGGACTACCCTTCACCACCGCCGGAAAATAGAGGACCCGAGACCTCACCTGTCATTACAGGAGTGCGGGAGGGAGGACTACCCTTCACCACCACCGGAAAATAGAGGACCCGAGACCTCCCCTGTCATTACAGGAGTGCGGGAGGGAGGACTACCCTTCACCACCACCGGAAAATAGAAGACCCGAGACCTCCCCTGTCATTACAGGAGTGCGGGAGGGAGGACTACCCTTCACCACCGCTGGAAAATAGAGGACCCGAGACCTCCCCTGTCATTACAGGAGTGCGGGAGGGAGGACTACCCTTCACCACCGCCGGAAAATAGAGGACCCGAGACCTCACCTGTCATTACAGGAGTGCGGGAGGGAGGACTACCCTTCACCACCACCGGAAAATAGAGGACCCGAGACCTCACCTGTCATTACAGGAGTGCGGGAGGGAGGACTACCCTTCACCACCGCCGGAAAATAGAGGACCCGAGACCTCACCTGTCATTACAGGAGTGCGGGAGGGAGGACTACCCTTCACCACCACCGGAAAATAGAGGACCCGAGACCTCACCTGTCATTACAGGAGTGCGGGAGGGAGGACTACCCTTCACCACCACAGGAAAATAGAGGACCCGAGACCTCAGCTGTCATTACAGGAGTGCGGGAGGGAGGACTACCCTTCACCACCGCCGGAAAATAGAGGACCCGAGACCTCACCCGGCCAGCAAGCAAGGAAGTCATGGGGGGTGGGGGGGGGGGGGGTTATTTGTGAATCTTTTCTTCTCTCTTTTCATGTGACAACACTGAAGAAATGACACTTGTCTACAATGTAAAGTAGTGAGTGTACAGCTTGTATAACAGTGTACATTTCCTGTCCCCTCAAAATAACTCAACACACAGCCATTAAAGCGCAGGTCCACCCTAAAGTGGACCTTCCGCTCATCGGAACCCTCCCCCCCTCCGGTGCCACAATCGGCACCTTTCAGGAGGGAGGGGGGTGCAGTTACCTGGATAATCCAGGTAACTGCACCCACTTCCGGGACAGCTCTCAGCGGAAAGGGGCGTAACTTACGCCCCTTTCCGCAAGTGCCCACCACTTCCCGCAAGTGCCCCGCTGCCTGCTGGGAAACACACAGCTCCCAGAGGCAGCGGGGAGCGTCCTTATTGCGCAGTGCAATTCGCGCATGCGCAGTAGGGAACCGGGAAATGAAGCCGAAAGGCTCCATTTCCTGATTCCCATACCCAAGATGGCGGCGGCAGGACCCGACAGACGACCTAGCGATCGGCTTCGGGTGCCGACATCGCGGGTGCGCTGGACAGGTTAGTGTCCTTATTTTAAAAGTCAGCAGCTGCAGTATTGGTAGCTGCTGGCTTTTAAAAAAAAAAAAAAAAACGCGGAGTCCCGGTGGACTCCCGCTTTAATGTCTAAACCGCTGGAAACAAAAGTCAGTACACCCCTAAGTGAAAATGTCCAAATTGGGCTCAAAGTGTCAATATTTTGTGTGGCCGCCATTATTTTCCAGCACTGCCTTCACCCTCTTGGGCATGGAGGTCCTCAGAGCTTCACAGGTCACCACTGGAGTCCTCTTCCCCTCCCCCATGATGACATTGCGGAGCTGGTGGATGTTGGAGACCTTCCACTCCTCCACCTTCCATTTGAGGATGTCCCACAGCTGATCAATAGGGTTTAGGTCTGGAGACATGCTTGGCCAGTCCATCACCTTTCCCCTCAGCTTCTTTAGCAAGGCAGTGGTGGTGTTGGAGGTGTGTTTGGGGTGGTTATCATGTTGGAATACTGCCCTGCGGTCCAGTCTCTGAAGGGAGGGGATCATGCTCTGCTTCAGTATGTCACAGTACATGTTGGCATTCATGGTCCCCTCAATGATCTGTAGCCCCCCAGTGCCGGCAGCACTCATGCAGCCCCAGACCATGACACCCCCACCACCATGCCTGACTGTAGACAAGACACACTTGTCTTTGTCCTCCTCCTATTTCCCAAAGACAACCTCTGGATATGACGCTGAGCACGTGACCTCAACTTCTTTGGTGGACCATGGCGAGGCCTGTTCTGAGGGGAACCTGTCCTGTTATACCGCTGTATGGCCTTGGCCACCGTGCTGCAGATCAGCTTCAGAGTCTTGGAAATCTTCTTATAGCCTAGACCAGTGATGGTGAACCTCGGCACCCCAGATGTTTTGGAACTACATTTCCCATGATGCTCATCTACACTGCAGAGTGCATGAGCATCATGGGAAATGTAGTTCCAAAACATCTGGGTTGCCAAGGTTCGCCATCACTGGCCTAGGCCATCTTTATGTAGAGCGACAATTCTTTATTTCAGATCCTCAGAGAGTTCTTTGTCATGAGGTGCCATGTTGAACTTCTAGTGACCAGTATGAGAGAGTGAGAGCGATAACACCAAATTTAACACACCCGCTCTTCATTCACACCTGTGACCTTGTAACACTAACGAGTCACATGACCCTGGGAGGGAAAATGGCTAATTGGGCCCAATCTGGACATTTTCACTTAGGGGTGTACTGACTTTTGTTGCTAGCGGTTTAGACATTAATGGCTGTGTGTTGAGTTATTTTGAGGGGACAGGAAATTTACACTGTTATACAAGCTGTACACTCACTACTTTACATTGTAGACAAGTGTCATTTCTTCAGTGTTGTCACATGAAAAGAGAGGAGGAATGTCACTGAGGGGTGTACTTACTTTTGTCAGATACTGTATGTGTGTGTGTGTATATATATATATATATATATATATATATACCTTTATTAGGTACATCTGTTCAATTGCTCGGTAACAAAAATTGCTAATCAGCCAATCACATGGCAGAACCTCAATGCATTTAGTCATCTAGACGTGGTGAAGACAACTTGCTGCATCAGACTGAGGAAGAAAGGGGATCTCAGTAACTTTGAATGTGGCATGGTTGTTGGTGGCTGGGATTTTCACACACAACCATCTCTCGGGATTACAGAGAATGGTGAGAAAAAGAGAAACTATCCAGTGAGTGGCAGTTGTGTAGAGGAAAATGCCTTATTGGGGTCAGAGGAGAATGGGGCGGACTGGTTCCAGGTGATAGAAAGACAACAGGACCTCCAATTAGACATGTGCGATTCGTTTCGTACGAATCTCAAATTCGTACGAATTTCCCAAAATTCGTACGTTCGGGAGGATCCGAAATACGAATTGCCATGCGTCCGAATTCTGTACGCAATACGAATTTTTGTTTACGAATTTCAGATCAGTTGTCGTCGCATCGACGACTCAGTCATTATGCTTATTGTGAGGGGCTCCCACCATCCCTGTGCTATGCCGACTTCCTCCTGGGGCTGCTTATTATGAGGGGCTCCCACCATCCCTGCGCTATGCTGACTTCCTCCTGGGGCTGCTTATTATGAGGGGCTCCCACCATCCCTGCGCTATGCTGACTTCCTCCTGGGGCTGCTTATTATGAGGGGCACCCACCATCCCTGTGCTGTGCCGACTTCCTCCTGGGGCTGTACCTCTGCTGTGCATATTATGAGGGGCTCCCACCATCCCTGTGCTATGCTCATTATGAGGGGCTCCCACCATCCCTGTGCTATGCTGACTTCCTCCTGAGGCTGTACCTCTGCTGTGCATATTATGAGGGGCTCCCACCATCCCTGTGCTGTGCTGACTTCCTCCTGGGGCTGTACCTCTGCTGTGCATATTATGAGGGGCTCCCACCATCCCTGTGCTATGCTGACTTCCTCCTGGGGTTGTACCTCTGCTGTGCTCAGTATGTCAGTACAGCACAGGAATGGTGGAAACCCCTCATAATGAGCACAGCAGAGGTACAGCCCCAGGAGGAAGTCAGCATAGCACAGGGCTGGTGGGAGCCCCTCATAATAAGCAGCCCCAGGAGGAAGTCAGCATAGCACAGGGATGGTGGGAGCCCCTCATAATAAGCAGCCCCAGGAGGAAGTCAGCATAGCACAGGGATGGTGGGAGCCCCTCATAATAAGCAGCCCCAGGAGGATGTCAGCACAGCACAGGGATGGTGGGAGCCCCTAATAATAAGCAGCCCCAGGAGGATGTCAGCACAGCACAGGGATGGTGGGAGCCCCTCATAATAAGCAGCCCCAGGAGGAGCAGGCGCAAACTGGACCAGCGGTGCCTGGCAGACAATCCGCTTCTCTCTTTCTCATCTAATGAAACTTCGTATTTCGGAGAGGAAATTCTGTCATATTGAGGTATATTTTTTCCTTTAAATTCCTCCTAACGAATGTCGTACAAATTAACGAACCTAACGACAATTCGTATTTCGTACGAAACTAAACGGAATTTTGGATACGAAATACGAATTAATTGTAATACGAACCGTAACGGAACAGAACGAAACAAATTTATTGACAGGGCCCATGTCTACCTCCAATAACCTCTCGTTACACCCAAGGTATGGAGAATACCATCTCTGAACACAGCAGAAGACCACACCGGGTGCCACTCTTGTCAGCTAAGAACAGGAAACTGAGGCTACAATTGGCACAGGATCACCAACATTGGACAATAGAAGATTGGAAAAACTTTGCCGGGTCTGATGAGTCTGGATTTCACCTCCGACATTCAGATGGTGGGGTCAGAATTTGGCACATGGATCCATCCTGCCTTGTATCGCTGGTGGTGGGGGTGTAATGGTGTGGGGGATGGGGTATCACCGGTTCAGGCTGGTGGTGGGGGGTGTAATGGTGTGGGGGATGGGATATCACCGGTTCAGGCTGGTGGTGGGGGTGTAATGGTGTGGGGGATGGGGTATCACAGGTTTAGGCTGGTGCTGGGGGTGTAATGGTGTGGGGGGATGGGGTATCACGGGTTCAGGCTAGTGGTGGGGGGTGTAATGGTGTGGGGGATGGAGTATCACCGGTTCAGGCTGGTGGTGGGGGGTGTAATGGTGTGGGGGATGGGGTATCCTGGGTTCAGGCTGGTGGTGGGGGTGTAATGGTGTGGGGGGGATGAGATATCACCGGTTCAGGCTGGTGGTGGGGGTGTAATGGTGTGGGGGATGGGGTATCACCGGTTCAGGCTGGTGGTGGGGGGTGTAATGGTGTGGGGGATGGGATATCACCGGTTCAGGCTGGTGGTGGGGGGTGTAATGGTGTGGGGGATGGGATATCACCGGTTCAGGCTGGTGGTGGGGGTGTAATGGTGTGGGGGATGGGGTATCACCGGTTCAGGCTGGTGGTGGGGGTGTAATGGTGGGGGGGGTGGGGTATCACCGGTTCAGGCTGGTGGTGGGGGTGTAATGGTGTGGGGGATGGGATATCACCGGTTCAGGCTGGTGGTGGGGGGTGTAATGGTGTGGGGGATGGGATATCACCGGTTCAGGCTGGTGGTGGTGGGGTGTAATGGTGTGGGGGATGGGGTATCACCGGTTCAGGCTGGTGGTGGGGGGTGTAATGGTGTGGGGGATGGGATATCACCGGTTCAGGCTGGTGGTGGGGGGTGTAATGGTGTGGGGGATGGGATATCACCGGTTCAGGCTGGTGGTGGGGGGTGTAATGGTGTGGGGGATGGGGTATCACCGGTTCAGGCTGGTGGTGGGGGTGTAATGGTGTGGGGGATGGGATATCACCGGTTCAGGCTGGTGGTGGGGGTGTAATGGTGTGGGGGATGGGGCATCACCGGTTCAGGCTGGTGGTGGGGGTGTAATGGTGTGGGGGATGGGGTGTCCCCATCTTCTGATGGCTCCTCCCAGCAGGATATTGCCCCATATCACAAAGCTCCAATCATCTCACCACTGGACAATGAGGTCCCTGTCCTCCAATGGCCTCCACACTCACCACATCTCATCCAATAGAGCACCTTTGGGATGTGGTGGAACGGGAGATTCCCATCATTGATGTGCAGCCGATAAATCTGCAGTGACTGTGTGATGTCATCAGGTCACTATGGAGGAAAATCTCTGAGGAACGTTTCCAACACCTTGTTGTATCTCCGCCACCAAGAATGAAGGCCAAAGGGGGTCCAACCCGGGACTAGGAAGGGGGACCTAATAAAGTGGCTTTTATTTATTTTAAGGACAATGTGCAGCCAATGTTCTGCTTTACGATCCGCTTCATTACCGCCCCCCATTCTATGGCCGATCAGCCCTTCCATCTATGAGAAGGTGGTGAGGAAACAGACAACACACAGAAGACTTTAAACAGGTTTATTTAAGGTCAGTAACTTTTGGATTTTTACATGGCAAAATAATTGAAAAGCAAAAAAAAAAAACAAAAAAAAACGAACACAAGAAAACAAAAACTATATGTACATAATGTACAGCCAAGTTACAAAAAGCTTTTTTTTTTTTTCTTTTTTTTCGTATTAGTTTTCTAACAATACAGAGTAAGCAGAATGATTGTTTTCTACCAAAAGGTTCAATTCTTAGAAATAACTTATTGCTACTGATGGATCAAAAATTAAAATGTACAACACAAAAAAGGAGAAACAAAAATAAAAAGGTGATATTTTCGGACTTGGTTGTAGAAAGGTAGAAGGCTGGAAAGAGTCCGATATGATACAAAGTGAATACAAAACGGCTTTTGTTAGCGAGAGATACGGAGGGTGTTACAAAATATATATATATCTTCAAAAGGATTTCAGAAAAGACGGGATATTATACAAACGTGTCGCTTCTTTTCTTATAAAAATAAATCGTTAACCACAAAGCCCGGGTGTAATGCCTACCGGAGGGTGCGGGGTCCCGGACGAGCCCCCAACTCCGCCCAGCAGTAATGCCATTGTGGGCAACAATTGGCAACCACACCATCCTTTATTGGACGCTGGGCGGCAGGGGCGGGGGGGAAGGCACCTAGAAAAGGCCGAACAAAGCTCCGCCTTAAAGCGGGAATTCATTGTTCTCTATAAAAAATTTAAAAAAATTTGGATAGTCTTAAGCTCTTTTGAGTTGAAGAGAGTGGCAATGAGGAACCTACAGAGAGTGGCTTTATCAGCAGGCACTGGTGTGTGTCTACAGTTCCCATGAGAAGAGTGGAATCGCACGGGCACTCGATGAACTTCATTGGAGCCCACAAGTCAGAATGTAAAAATCGTTTGTAGCAAAAGAACATCCAGCATAACAAATGGATCCTTCGCAGAGAAGCAGGCTTTTCAGTTTGGGTGGAGCACCCCTTTACGTGAACCTCTTCAGCACCGGGGTCCAGGTCTTTAGGCTCCATTCGCACTTGTCAAGTCGCATTCCATGGCACCATCTTTCAGTTGCAGCAACTTTGGGGCACCGTACATCCATGGAGAGTAAAGTCCGATCAAAGTCACACTAGAAATGGTGCGACTTTGGAGACGCAGTAATGTGAACGGAGCGTTTTCCTGAGACGCCTCCGGCATTGAATGGATTAAGGCAGCAAGTGTGCGATTCAGCAGGTAAGAAGGGGTGCCAAGGTCACTACCAAAATGTTAAAAATAATTCCTCTCCAATGTCTTCTGATGGAGAAGACTCCTTCCATCCATTCCTTACACCAGGCTGCAGACCAGGGATATGCAAAAAGCGGACCTCCAGGTGTTGCAAAACTACAACTCCCATCATGCCTCTGGGGGTCATGCTTGTGGCTGTCAAGAGTCTTGTTATGCCTCATGGGACTTGTAGTTCTGCAACAGCTGGAGGTTCACTAATTGCATATCCCTGTTGTACACTAAAAGGTTATCAACCTTGTCCTCAATACCCCCCTTTAACAGGCTATGTTTGCAGATTTTCCTTTATCTTTCAGGCAGACCTGAACGGATGCTCCATAGACCTCTATGGAGTGTCGGATGTCGGCGGTGACAAGTCCGCTAACATCCAAGACGCTGCGAAAAAGTGTGAAAGCCCTACTTTTCCATCCGTCATGGCATCGGGTGACGTCAGACTCTGCGGTGCGTCAGCATCCAGTTCTCAAATTTTTTATTTTTTGTCGGAAATTCCAACAACAAAATTTCCGATGAAGCCTACACACAATCAGAACTTCCAACAATCTCACATCGAACATTTGTTGTTGGAAGTTCCGCCCGTGTGTCCGCGGCCTTCTGCCCGTGTGTCCGCGGCCTTCTGCCCGTGTGTCCGCGGCCTTCTGCCCGTGTGTCCGCGGCCTTAGAGAAATTCCCAAAACCTGGCCTGTTGGGCGGTACTTGAGGACAGGGTTGAGAATCACTGCTGTAGCCCCCCCCCCCCCCCGACTCATCTCCGCAGCACCTGGATATACCTTCACCTTGTCGTATGCAATGCCTGTAGAGCCCTTTCCTCTCCGATGGGAGACGCACACTGACAAGGTTGCTTTTTTTGGGGGGGGTTCCTGAAATTGGCCAGCTGGTGGATGAGCTTCTACATTAATAACCTGATCTAGAAAGATCCTGAAAGCTACTGGAAAACGCTGTAGAAGCAGACATGAGACAGAGAGGGGGCAGCAGGAGGCGGACACTCATTGGACAGGAGGTAAAGACCAAGTAGCTGGATGGAGGTGGAGGACGGGGGCTGGGCTGGGCTGGATCCTGGAAGCCATGAATTCAATGATTATATGAACACCTAAATACAGGAATGGGTTTTATGTCAGAGCGCCGTGTTCTGCTGCCACCACCCTGACATCAAACCCTGGGAAGATTGGGGAGACCACGAGCGGTCTTTACTCCATTGTCTCATAACCATCATTATATCATTTTGGCACACAGGAGGTACAACAGAAATGAGATGCACCCCTAGGCTTGAAGTGAACCTGTCACAAAAAAAAGAAAAGAGGGACCAGCCCTATCACAGAAGCACTAAACTTACCTGTCCAGCAATTCACATCTTGAAATGCCACCGCTGCACTGCCCCAGCAGGTATTCCTCAGATCCCGGTTGGTATATGCGCCCGCTCCTCCTCGCTATATGAAGTGCACAATGGCCGGACAAACCACTGCGCGGAGCGGAGGAGGTATATCACCCGCAGAAGATGGAGCGCAGTGACGCGGTGGCTTTTCTGGACAGAGGCTGGTATAGTGCCTCAGGTATAGGGCAAGTCTTTTGTTTGCCGGGGGGGGTGGGGGGTGTAAGAAATGCTTTCCCTGCCATACCCTAAAGCTACACATACATAGAACAACCAGATTGTAAGGTTCTCTGCTCTGTCCAAGTGTTTACATTGTATTTCAAAGTAAGTGCTGGTGTCCCCTGAACTCTTCTTGGGATGACAGAGTTACATGTGATGAATGCCATGCATTCTGATGGAATCCCATCTGCTAAGCACTGACAGGTTACTACAAGCACATAGCCTATGGCCTATAGTAGAGGTCTCCAAACTAGGACGTGGCCCTTTGCTAGCCTTTAATCGGGCCCTTGGGGCACTATTCCTCCTATTGACTTCAACAATAGGGCACCATTTCCTCTACTAATACAAAGAACAAGCGCTGCTCCACCTCCTACTGACCATCAAACCCTGAGGCCATGTTTATTCTCCCTGATGCTGGCCCAGGACATTCCTACCCCCCCCCCCCCCCCACTGACCACAATCCTGCCCCCTTAGGCTGGTTTTACACCTATGCATTTTTACTGCATATTTGCTCTACAGAACCTGTTCTATAGGAAACAATGGTAAATGGACTGTAGTGCAAATCTGCAAAAAAGCACAGGTGTGAATCCAGCCTTAGGGTCTGAAAGACAGTATAGTGGCCCTATGTTTGGAGGCCTCTGGCTTATAAGACACATGCATGCGCACGCACAGTGTCTTCAGTATGAAGAATTCGGGTCGAGCAGATCATATCACCGCATCCACCATAAACACTGCGCAAGATAAACCACCTCACGCTGGTGGCGCCTGACAGAGATTACTGGAGGGAGATTTAATATACAAAGAGCAGACCCCCCCCCACGCTATCCCCTACAAGGGGTCTGCACAGAACACTGATCTCCTCCCACTCGCCTTTTTCCCCCCTCGACTGAAATGTAGAAAGTGGCAGACGACGGGGGCAAAGAGCCGCTCAGATATACGAAAAGCCACAGGAATGTGGAAATGTTCAAACTACACAGAATTCAACGGGGTGACCTGGATCAGGGCAGAACCTGGATCAGGGCAGAACCTGGATCAGGGCAGAACCTGGATCAGGGCAGAACCTGGATCAGGGCAGAACCTGCAGAGCTTCATAGGAGGAACTCCTAAATCTAAACGGACCGCAAAGAACAGAAGCCAAGACAGGAGGATTAGAAGATAGAAAAGCCAGGCAGGAGAACACAAGAGCTCTGCGCCCTCTTCTGGACGGGGCGAGTGAAGCAAGCGGCAGACTCTCCAGACACCACGGGGCCGATTTACTACAACTGGAAAGTGCAAAATCTGGAAACCAATCGGCTTCTTCAATGCAGCTTTGACAATAAAACCTGAAAGCCGATTTGGTTTTTATGCAGCTGCACCAGATTTTGCACTCTTGTATACGAGACAAGAAGAAGAAGAAGAAGCAATCACCACAAACACCCACCCAACAGTCCGTGAAGCACATGGCACAACAGATACAAACCCTATACAAAAAAATAAAAAGAACCTCGACTGTGCGACTAAACCGGATCCTACAGAAGATTCACATTTCATCCAAAGACATAAAAAATACACAAAGTGAGGAAAAACTGCAAAACTTGTCAAGAGTGACGTCTCACAGCCAGTCATAGTACAGAGACTGGCAATAGTCCCTGAAATCAGACATGGGGGTCTGTGATCTGCCCGGGAAGGGGTAGAGAATGTACAGTATATACACAAGGACAGGCTACCGCTGACCGGACCGGGACTCGGATGAATAGCGGCAGATTGGGGACTGAATTGGCACTTTTATATGATGCTGGTGATTTGGGGTGACTGGTTGCTCAGAGACTGGATGAGCTGATCCCAATGACTGGTTACAGGGGGGGGGCTGGGATGGGCTTGTTTGGATTTTGGATCCAGTTAGGGGATTCTGAGATCTGCAGGCTGAGTGATTAAAACAGAGAAGTCACTACTGTCGGGTTTGGCTTCACCATCTCTACCAGGCTGGAGGATCTCCATCTTCATTCCTGCAACCAGGGGTCAGTGTTGACAGAGGAATCCCTCCCATGGAGCTATTGTGTTGTCCCAGCAGGGGGAGCCGTCCCTACCAGAACACAATTATTAATCCTAGTGCCTGGAGCTGCTGGCAAGAACCCGACATGCTGGTTTTACCAAAGTTGATTGATGGATCAATTTGGGTACAATCAGCCTGCTCATAGATTGTTTGAATCTTTGATGGTTTAGCAGGGACTGGCTGAGATTCGAACAATCTATGGACAACTTAGGTGACAAAAGAAACACATACCTCCATATCCATCCTACAGCTCAGGTGTGCAACCATAAACCAGATGCCTAGCCTTGGCCATCTACAGGGCCTGCTCTCCTCTATGGGACATTCGGATATAAACAGACTGCCTGTCCATTTACATCCAACAGCCGTCCGATCCGCCAGACGGACAGGGAACAGATCCCCCATCCATGTGATTGGGCAGCGGAATTTGTGAACGGACACATGACCCTTTATATTCAACCTCCCCACGCACAGTCCAATTGGTCCACCCGTGTGAAAGAGTCCCGACAATCCTCAGTGTGTTACATACATTGCTTTGTATGTCCTGCCTGGATCTAGAGCAGGGGCGCTCAACCTGTGGCTCTCCAGCTGTTGCAAAACTACAAGTCCCATCATGCCTCTGCCTCTGGGTGTCAGGCTTGTGGCTGTCGGAGTCTTACTATGCCTCATGGGACTTGTAGTTCCGCAACAGCTGGAGAGCCACAGGTTGAGCACCCCTGATCTAGAGGTAATCCTCGTCAGGACACTCTGCTGTAGAACTACCACTGCCAGAAGAGTCTCCTGCACTCAGGACAGGCGGGTGTGTCCCCCCCTATGTACATCATAGTACAGGAGGCTGGTGTGAGGAACCACAGTGCTCAGGAGGAGACCAGGTCCAAGAGGTGTTGGAAGGGTGCACAGGCTTTCCATGATCCTCCAAGGCATATAAAAACACACAAACTCCTAAAGGCCCCTCAGAGGGGGGAAAAAAAAACGGTTTGTTTTCTACCTGTCACTATGTGCTAGAAAGGTAATACCCCTCCATTGGAGCCAGGTTCACCCGCCTACCAGACAAAGCTTGGCACTCTTTAGTCAATGTCGTCCTTCCACTCTATAAGCCAACATACCGAGGGGGGAAACGCTCCAAAGAAATTTGGTGAAGTTTGGGTGAAGCAAAAAACATCTGACCCTTGAATAACGCCTCGGGGCCTCCCTTCCCCCTAATGGCGCCTGCTCTCCCCAAGTCTACTTTAACCCTCACCCTACTCAATAGGGAACGGGCTTAGATAAGAGGTTAGTGTGCGCCCATACAGCACTGTTCTTTTGGTTCTTGCTATACCCATTAAAGAGTACCGGACTACTCGACTCTTACATTTACTGTCTATACTTTGTACCTGCAATGTTTACATTCTCGATACCAAATTTCTGTCTGTGAATATTCTGTATCCTTTGTTTTTATGTCTGTTCTTCTGAAAATTGAATAAGCTTTATTTAAAAAAAAAAAAAAAAACCCCACACACAAGCTTTGATGATACCAGGTCAGTTCGGCCTTCAAATTTGGGTGAAAAGTGTCAAAGCAATGGGCTGACCCCTGGGGAGGTGAGTGAAGGAGGGTCAGCGCCTATAGAACAGCAGTATACAGGCTCTCCTCACTTAACTACCAGGTTCTGTTCCAACAACCAGGTCATTAAACGAGGAGCCACAAGTAAAGCAATAAGCATTAACTACTGTATTGTGAAGAAGAAAAAAAAAAAAAAAAAGTCTAAAAAACACAAAAACATTGCTCAATAACATTGTTTTATTTGGCATAAGTACAGAAGATCTACACTGTACAATGATGTATAGTGGGGGGTCTTTAGAGTGGTCATTAAACGAGGAGTATCAGTATATAGGACTTCCTATGAAGGGCTCAATGTCTGATATGGGGGAGGTGGTTTGTCCGGCCTAATCTGGCATCAATAAAGTTTGTTGTGGTTCAGCTTATGGATTTGTATGGTAGACGGGTCAGATGAAGGCAGATCTTTGGCAGGGAAGAAGGTCGGCTCAGGTAGCAGGAGGAGGAGAGGTAGGTAGTCAAGTGTTCTTCGAGAAGGACAGCGTGCGTGATAAGGCACTAGTAATGGCCGGGTCCAACATAAGACCCCGATACTCGCAGGATAATCTATTAAACCGTCAGCTGACAATGCTGAGCATGTGGCCCTAGGCTGGGATCAGAGAAGAAGACGGGCCAGAGATGTGGCCCTAGGCTGGGATCAGAGAAGAAGACGGGCCAGAGATGTGGCCCTAGGCTGGGATCAGAGAAGACGACGGGCCTGAGATGTGGCCCTAGGCTGGGATCAGAGAAGAAGACGGGCCAGAGATGTGGCCCTAGGCTGGGTTCAGAGAAGACGACAGGCCAGAGATGTCCTCAGACAATACATAACCACAACAGCTACAAGACCCCCCACCCGCCACGCTTGGTACTCGCAGGCTCTTCCTCTGTTACTGAGCCAAGAACACGGTGAAGAGGTTTATCAGCCACAGACCTAAAGATTGCAGACAGAAGGGGAAAGGGGCGGCTCCATCCAATGAACATTCCCCTACAATTCATCCTTCACTGATGACACGCCCATAACATGGAATTTAAAGCTGAACTCCGGCATGCTATAATACCCTTCCCAATATTTATCATCCTCTTGTATAGTTTGTTATTCCTTCCATACTTGTGTCTTTTAACTGACCTTTTAAGGTCCCTTTCATACCAAGGGTCTGATCGTGTGTGGCTCAGGCAGACCGGATCACCTCTATGGACTGGCAGTTGTAAAAGCTCCACCAAAAAAAAAAAAAAAAAAAATTTAAAGAAGGGGATTGGGTGTCCTCTGTCTAGGCCATGGGTGCTCAACCTGTCGCCCCTCCAGCTGTTGCAGAACTACACATCCCACGAGGCCTTGCAAGGATTAGTTACAAGCATGACTCCCACAGGCATAATGGGACTTGTAATTCCACAACAGCTGGGGGGGCCACCCGTTTGACACCCCTAGACCAGCGGTGCTCAAACTCCTCTCCTCAGGATAGGTTTGCAAGATAACTGAAACACATCACAGGTGATGGGATCCGCTGCTCAGTGATTGCAGTATTCTAGTCTGCATCTGCCCCAAGGTTATACTTAAAACCTGGCCTGTTAGTGGGTCCTGAGGACAGGAGTTGAGAACAAAACCCACTCTGCTCTATGGCCTGGAGGGAGTCCATGGACTGCGCTGTCAGTTTATACCCATTGCTCCATAAAGCAGACTGAGGCTGTGTCTGCTCTGCATAAACCAAGTGGACCCGTCACCCGCCCGCTCTGCTCAGCGTCCACCCCGTATGAAAAGGGCCTTAAAGTCAGTGACATCACTGTGAAGCGCCGACTTCCACTTCGTTAAGGTTCACGTCAATGCATGTTGGGAACACATGCAACATCGCAGGCACAGAAATGCACTACTCTTCACCAGATGTGCCATCATTTTCATGAGCACCAACCGGCCTGGTGCAGTCGGGGAAGACTTCTCTGCGTTTCTAGCATCCTACTGACATGAAATGACTGCCGCCTTACACGTGACATATGATGAAAGGCATCTATGACCGGTCACACCTCTATGTACAAGTCCTGGGGTCGGCTCACCCCTGTGCGGCTCTGAAAGACGTGTTCTGTGGGCCTCCTGAAAACACGGTGAAGAGGTCTCTGCACCGCTTCTGAAAACCGTAAAGTGCAGTGCCATTAGGACTAATGCCACCTCCATGCATCTTCTAAACTGCAGCTTGTTTTGGGAACAGGCGCAGTCCTGCAACCACCTGTACAAGTCTGGACCTAATCTTAGCGAGTTCATTTACTAAAACTGAAGCGAGTAAAATGTGGTGCAGGTCTGCATGGCAGCCAATCAGATGCCAATATCAGCTTTGACAATAAAACCTGGAAGCAGATGGGCTACCATGCACAGCTGCACCGGATTTAGCTCTCGTGTTTTAGCCCGGATTCACACTTGTGCATCACTACCTGCGACTCCCACAGGAATCACATGCAATTTATGTGTATAGCTTATGAATGGCTAAAATGGCATCCACACCAAAATGGCGCAGGACCCTTTGTTTTCCGCACCTTAATCGCATGGATGTCACATTCAAACAATGTGATTCGAGCAATTGTATGGAGTGTTACAATCTGAGTATCAATCTAATATTGACAGCCACGGATCGCAAGGACGCCGTGCAACAGCAAAGTACTCAGCAAAGATACTGAGAAACGCAGGGAATCTTGTGCGTGAACCAGATCTTAGCGAGTCGACCCCTTACTGTTCATAGCCAGTCTTTCAGAGTAAGCCCTGGTTAACGCCAGTGCGGCTTTGAAATCGTGATACTTCAGCGCAATTTCAAAGCCGCACACACACACATCGGTGCGATTAGCACTGCCGATTTTACCGTAACTTAACAGAAGCCTATGCAAGTCGCAGCGAAAGTCAGCAAGTAGTGCAGGAACCTTTCATAATCCTGGCGATATGAACCGTTCCATTGCTGACATCAGTGACTCGTCATGCGATTTGACATTTCCAAATGACAAGTTGTACTGGTGTGAATGTGGGCTACAATTCCCATCATGCAATGGGTGTACTCCATGAGTGAGCGTGGGGGGGGGGGGGGGGATTATAGGCTTGCCCATCAGTGTGAAGTCACGGCATCTCCTGACCTCGTGGTGGGCGGGACAGACCTGGGAGACGTCTGCTCTGTCAATCATATGCAGTGGGCGGGGTCAGACCAGGAGTCCGGGAGCAGCCCAGGTCCTCCATAGAATTACTCTGGGGGAAAGTACAATGGCAAGAGAACAGTCACATGGAAATTATTAACTCTTAATTCATAAACAAAAGGCTTCCTCAGTGAAAACACAAATCCCCTTTGCACTGCTGACACCAAACGTCTGGCTGGAGTTGAACTTTAATCTGGTGATGTCTGGATACAAAGTCCAGGTTGGTCCGGGTTCAGCACTATGAAGGAGGCTCCTACCAGCAGGCAACGGTGAGAAGTTATAAAAGGCTTTAATTAAATAAAAACATACTGCATCTGATAAATCATCATCGGCCTTCCTATCGGTGACATCAACCGTCAGTTCCCATGACGCCGCCCACAGTATTCTGGAGCCAATTAGACATTAGCGTTCTAAGGAACTCACAGCCAACGTCATCTCACTACAATTTAATTTTTTTTTTTTTTTTTTAAAAAGGCCTGAAGTTCTGAAGCCATTGGTGGTGTTAGTATAAAAACTAGAGAAGGTGCTCCCCTGGGAACCTCTACTATACCTTCTGTAATATAAAAACAAAGTGTAAAAAGTTGCTGCTCCTCCTACAATGGGGGGGGGGGGAAACTTAAACAAAAAACAAAACAAAAAAAAAAACAAAAAATTGTGCTTCTTTCCTGCGTTGCTAGTTAAAAAAAAAAAGTAGAAGTCGCAGCAAGCGATCCTATGTCCTCACAGTGGGAATCTGCATCGGCAGCAAACGCGCTACTGCGGCAGAAGCGTCGGGATCCTCCGGGTAAGGCGAGGGCAGAGCCGCGTACAACACAAGTCTGCCAGGCCGCCCCGGTGGAATGCTCCAGCAAGGCTCCGGCAAAAAAGGAGAAGGCTTCAATTGGCGAAGATTTATGGCAACTATCCAAAAATTGGAAGATCAGCAGAAGTCCAAGAGCTGACAATCGTCTCTCTTCCTCTTACAAACCTCAAAAAAAAAAAAAAAAAAAAAAAAAAAACATAAAATCTGATAAAAACAAGATAAAAGAGTTCAAGTTCGGTGATCACTGCAGCATCAGCTGCTTGAGGTTGTCATGGAGGATTGTATCTTTGACGTCGCGGAAGACCAGGCGGATGTTCTCGGTGTTGATGGCCGTGGTGAAGTGGTGGTAGAGCGGCTTCTGCTGCTGGTCTCGGCGCTTGTTGCGGAAACAATCTACCAGGTACTTTTGGACGTCGGAGAGGCAATGGGGTTCCCCCTCAAACTCAGGAAAGTAGTCCTTTATGCTGACAATTTTCACCTTCTCCTCCAGCAAGTCTGTCTTGTTGAGGAAGAGGATGATGGAGACGTTGCTGAACACGCGGTTGTTGACTATCGTCTCGAAGATGTTGAGGGACTCGGTCAGGCGGTTGGTCTGCCGGTCCTCCATGAGCACCTGGTCATACTCGCTGGAAGACACCAAGAACAGGATGGAGGTGACGCTGTCAAAACATTCAAACCAGCGTTTCCGCTCCGACCGCTGACCCCCAACGTCCACCATTTTAAAAGGCACATTTTTGATTTCGAAGTCATACTCATGGATTCCTTTGGTGGGACGACGGGCCAGCAATATGTCCTGCTGGGAAGGGAGGTAGTCCTGAAGGGGGAAAAGCAGAGACACTCACTGACACCAAATTCATCATCAGGAGACATTTACAGCAGAGATCTGCTCCCCCTCCAACCTCCGATGTACTACAAGCCCCAGCAATGTACTACAATCTCCATCAAGCTGTGCTCCTCTAATCCATGTACTACAATCCCCACCAATATACTACAAGCCCCAGCAATCTCTGCTCCCGTCACCAAGGTACTACAATCTCCATCAAGCTGTGCTCCCCTGTCATCAATGTATTACTACAATCCCAATCTGTGCTCCCATATCAATGTAGTACTATAATCCCCCATCAATGTACTACAATCTCCAGCAAATTGTGCTCCCTTGTTACCAATGTTCTACCACAATCCCCAGCAATCTCTGCTCCCGTCACCAAGGTACTACAATCTCCATCAAGCTGTGCTCCTCTGTAATCCATGTACTACAATCCCCACCAATATACTACAAGCCCCAGCAATCTCTGCTCCCGTCACCAAGGTACTACAATCTCCAAGCTGCGCTCCCCTGTCATCAATGTACTAAAATTCCCATCAATCTGTGCTCCCCTGTCACCGATCACCAGCATTTCTGGTTTGTAGAAATGCACATTTCTGTTGTCCATTCCAGCAGCATGCAGCAGAGGGCGCCCATGTGACACCAGACCAGTGCTCACGGATTGTGATCACCATTGTACTGGTGATAAAGGGTCAATCCCCCTCCAGACAGGAAGTCTGAGTATACTCTATATACTCTATATACTCTATATACTCTATATACTCTATATACTCTATATACTCTATATACTCTATATACTCTATATACTCTATATACTCTATATACTCTATATACTCTATATACTCTATATACTCTATATACTCTATATACTCATTACTATTGCGGACATAATCCTGGGTGACAGGAGGCTTCCACATGTCATACAGCGCCCCCCTCAGATCTAAACATCAATAAAACTAGAACAGGGACTAAAGGGGCGATGTAAAAAGGTGAACTCCACTAGGGCTGAAACAACTAATCGATTATGAAATTAATCGATTACTATTTTCATAAATTGATTAATTGTCCAGTAACAAAATGGGGTTAAAGTTAATGAGTGATATTTACTAGATTGATCTTTTAATAGTATAGCTCTCCTCCAATAGTATATACAGTATATCTCTCCTCTAATAGTATATACAGTATATCTCTCCTCTAATAGTATATACAGTATATCTCCCCTCTAATAGTATATACATTACATCTCCCCTCTAATGGTATATACAGTATATAGCATCTAATAGTACGGTATATACATTACATCTCTCCTCTAATGGTATATACAGTATATAGCATCTAATAGTATATACATTACATCTCTCCTCTAATGGTATATACAGTATATAGCATCTAATAGTATATACATTACATCTCTCCTCTAATGGTATATACAGTATATAGCATCTAATAGTATATACATTACATCTCTCCTCTAATGGTATATACAGTATATAGCATCTAATAGTATATACATTACATCTCTCCTCTAATGGTATATACAGTATATAGCATCTAATAGTATATACATTACATCTCTCCTCTAATGGTATATACAGTATATAGCATCTAATAGTATATACACATTATATCTCTCCTCTAATGGTATATACAGTATATAGCATCTAATAGTATATACACATTATATCTCTCCTCTAATGGTATATACAGTATATACATTATATCTCTCTTCTAATAGTATATACATTATATCTCCCCTCTAATAGTATATAGCCTCTATTATATACATTATATCTCTTCTAATAGTACTGGTCTGGTATATACAGTATCTCTCTCCTCTAATAGTATATCTCTTCTGTCTGTTATTCTCAGAGTGGATTAGATATTTTGCACCCCAACCATATAGTTGGTTATTTATATTTACTACTGCATAGAGATATTTAAGAATAAATGGTTTTTAAAACTTTACATATTAACTAAATTATACACCACGCTTTATTTTATTTTTATTTTTTTTTAAGGTTATTAGCCGAAACAATAAATCGGCCAATCAATAGATTATGAAAATAATTGTTAGTTGCAGCCCTAAACTCCGCCCCATGTGGTGACGTTATAAAGTGCGATGTATAAAGAACCAATGAGAAGAAAGTTCATCCAATGTATGCACAGCGGCCGGGATATCAGCGCTCATCCATGAATGAAGGTGAATCAGTTCATAAAATAAAATGCGATAACTCACAAGTGTAGATTGGCACGTCACATAGGCGGCCTCTCCGTGTATTCCTGCTCCAGATTGCCGGCGTGTGGCGCTGATGGCGACTCGGCTGCTCCGGTGAATTCCAGGGCTCAGACAGTCGCCCCCTAGTCAGCGGAGACATCAGCAGGCGTGGGGTACGGAGGGCCGTCAGGCGTGCTCCTTCTATAGGCTGGTTTTTGCCATGGTGACGCGGGCTGTATTTATAAATCGCTCGCATGGAAGCTTGAACTACATTACCCAGCATGCTATGCAATCAAAATCCTATGTAGTGAACAATTCATGAAAACAAAACAATGGCTGAGAAGCAAAAATATTTATATAAAAAAGTAGATGAGAGATATGGGGGTTAAGTCTCTCCATGCGCTTTCTATTTTGGAAGCACGGGACACACCTGTGCGATAACATCCGCCCATGTAAAAGAGGGAGGTGTTTATAGAACGCTCACACCTCAGACCACTTTCACACCGAGGGCGCTTTGCAGGCGCTATAGCGTTAGAAATAGCGCCTGCACTCCGCCCTCAAACTGCTGCACCATTGGGCTTTCACACCGGAGCGGTGCGCTGGCAGGACGTCAGGAAAAGTCCTGAGAGCAGCTTCTTTGGATCGGTGAAGGAGCGGTGTGAGTTTACCACTCCCCATTGGAATCAACGGGGCAGCGCTGCAATATCACCATTGTGGTGTATTGCAGGCGGTTTTAACCCTTTCTTGGCTGCTAGCGGGAGGTACAAGCGCCCCGCTAGCATCCAAAATGCACCCCAAATCAGACTGTAAAACGCCGCTAAAAATAGCAGCATTTTACCGCCGACGCGATGGGCAGCACAGTGTGAAAGCCCTCTAAGCCCTACAGCCTAAGAGCACTGTATGCAGTAGCGGTTATTGATGTATATGATAACTGATGACCAGAAGATTCAGTAAAGTTTTATTTAGAGGTCGACCGATATATCGGCCGGCCGATATATCGGCCGATATTTGCCGTTCTTTAAATAATCGGCATCGGCCGATTGTGTTAATAAAAAGCCGATTCTACAGCGGGACTTTGAAATGACTTCTGTAAGAAGTCAGTGTGAGTTGTCTGAGTCGTCATAGCAACCCTTTCCTCCACTCTGGGCAGACTGCCAAGAAAAGAACTAAATGATACAATGTTTACACTTCTGAATGAAATCATCTCTGTGTAGAAGTTCTCAGTTTAACCATTTAAAGACTAAATCTTTTCTGACACTTGTTGCTTACAAGTAAAAATCCTGTATTTTCTGCCAGAAAATCACTTAGACCCCCCAAAAAATATATATATTTTTTTAGCAGAGATCCTAGGGAATAAAATAGCGGTTGTTGCAATATTTTATGTCACACGGCATTTGCACAGAGGTCTTTCAAATGCATTTTTTTGGGAAAAAAATACACCATTTAAAAAATAAAAATAAAATAAAAACAGTAAAGTTAGCCCATTTTTTTTTTTTGTCCAAAAGTTTTGACTACCTGTTTTTATTTAATACATAGGTTTTTTGTTTTTTTTTTAATCTAGATCATACATACAAGTAAACTGATTGGAGGTTTGTTTTGTTTAATAAATGTTTAAAGCGGGAGTCCGCCGGGACTGCTCGTTTTTTTTTTTTTTTTTTTTAAAGCCAGCAGCTACAAATACTGCAGCTGCTGACTTTTAAAATAATGACACTTACCCGCCCAGCGCGCCCGCGATGTCGGCACCCGAAGCCGATCTCTAGATCGACACTCGAGTGCTGCCGCCGCCGCCATCTTGGGTATGGGAATCAGGAAATGGAGCCTTTCGGCTTAATTTCCTGGTTCCCTACTGCGCATGCGTGAGCCGCGCTGCGCAATGGGGACGGTCCCCGCTGCCTCTGGGATCTGCGTTTCCCAGCAGGCAGCGGGGCACTTGCGGAAGGGGGCGGGCACTTGCGGAAAGGGGCGTAATGTACGCCCCTTTCCGCAGAGAGCTAGCCCGGAAGTGGGTGCAGTTACCTGGATTATCCAGGTAACTGCACCCCCCTCCCCCCTGAAAGGTGCCAATTGTGGCGCCGGAGGGGGGGAGGGTTCCGATGAGCGGAAGGTCCATTTTAGGGTGGACCTCCGCTTTAAGTGTAAGAAATTTTCTGTATCACTTATGAAGACTGCTTTCACACTGGAGTGGGCAGACGTTGATGGTAAAACGCAAGTTTTAGCGGCTCTTTACCATCATTTTAGCGGTGCTATTTGGCTGCTAGTGGGGCACATATAACCCAGCTAGCGGCCAAGGAAGAGGTTAAATGCGCCCATGAAGCACCGCTGCCAAATCGCATTGCATGCGCTTCAGCAGTGGTGCCCATTCATATCAATGGGCAGGAGTGGTGGAGGAGCGGTATACACCACTCCAAACGTGCTGCTTGCAGGACTTTTTTTTTTTTTTTAAGATCCTGCCAGCGCATCGCCTCAGTGTGAAAGCACTCTGTCTTTCACACAGACTGCAGGGGAGCCATTTTGCAGGCACTTTACAGGCGCTATTTTTAGCCCAAAAGCGCCTTAAAAAACGCCCCAGTGGGAAAGGTGTGTTAGATCAAGGGGGATTAAAAATAAAATCGGCCTAACATATCGGCCCAAAAAAATCGGCATCATATATCGGCTATCGGCCGCCATGATTTCTAAATATCGGCATCGGCATCGGCCAGAGAAAAACCCATATCGGTCGACCTCTAGTTTTATTTGCATTGGAGAACCTGTCCCTTCATGTTATATAGAACTCATATGCCTAATCTAAAGTGGAGCTCCACCCAAAAATGGAAGCTCACTTGTTGGCTTCCTCTCCCCACCCCCCCCCCCCTCCAGGGCCCCATTGGGCACCTTTTTAGTGTGGGGGGCGCAGTAACCCGTTTTGATGACAGGCACCCGTCCCACCGCCGGGACATCTTGCCGTGGAAATATTCCTTGGAATTCCCCCTCCTCCTTCCTCCACCGCGCCCGTAAGAAAGCGCAGTAGCAAAACCGCTGTGAAGTCTGAAAGGCGTCACTGCCGGTTTTTCCCCCCTCACCACAAGTGATCGGAGAATCAGCTGGGGTGCCGATATTGCAGGATCCCAGGACAGGTAAGTGTCCCAAGAGTCCGGAGCTACAGTATTTGTACCGGATTTGTAGCTTCCAACTTAAATCTTTCGGTGGTGGTGGGGGAGGGGTCAGAACTCCTCTAATTCCTCAATGATTATAGGTGTGAGTGATTGGAGATTAGATGTGCTCTTCAGAAATGGTTATCGTCAGTCTACAGATACATCACACCTATAATTGAGGAATTAAATGACAAATTCATCCCCCCCCCCCCTTTGTTTACATTTATCCTTCACAGCCATTTATTTTATTTTAATAAATTGTCATTTTGTTCACCACACAGGATTCTGATTGCATAGCATGCTGGGTAATGTAGTACACACTCCTATGTGAGGGATATAAATACAGCCCCTCGTCATCACCATGGCATAATCACAGCCTGAAGCACACACTCTCCGAACACACACCCGACGGTCCCTCTCCGTACCCCGCGCCCGCTGACATCACCGCCAACGAGGGGGGCGACTGAGCCCTGGAACCCACCAGAGCGGGGCGAGCCGCCATCAGCACCGCCCACACCCTCCGCAATCTGGACAAGGATTATACCGATCGGTACCTACAGTGCCTAGAAAAAGTATTCATACCCCTTGAAAATTTTCCACATCACTCTTTTTTTTTTTTTTTTTTTTTTTTTTTAATACAAATAAGAAAAAACATTTTCCTTCCACTTCACAATTATGTGACACTTTGTGTTGGTCCATCACATAAAATCCCAATAAAATACATTTATGGTTTTGGTTGAACAAAATGTGGGAAATTAAGGGGTATGAATACTTTTCCAAGGCACTGTATTGTGATTTGCCTAAACATAATCTACTTTTGTGATTGGCCACTTTTTATTGTAATAACTGATGGGCCTTATTACGCTCTGATGATCGCCGCCGCCGCGTCTCCCTTCCTCCCCGTCAGCGGGCTGCACATACTGACACCAAGGACTCGGAAGCCTTATCGTTTGGACATTTCAGGTCTAAGTCGCCCCTTTTATAAACAGCCCTTACACCTTCACCCACTAGCAAGGATCTCCAAACTACGGCTCTCCAGCTGTTGCAGGACTACACGTCCCATGGGGCGTGGTAAACCTCGGACCTTCACTGACATGACTGGGCATGATGGGAATTGTAGTTCTGCAACAACTGTAGGGCCTCACGGCGCCCCCAGCATGTCATGTTTAAAGGCCATTTGATCAGTTTTACTGCCTTAGTAATTACCACAGCCTTTTCAACTGAGGGAAATCCTGAAAACATGACATGTCGGGACGCCTCGGACTGGAGCCGAGAAACACCGCTATAAAGCAACTTTCTTTACACTGAGCCTTCATTTCCAGGGCTCATCGTCATATGACTGGGTCTATTCTGGAATCATACAGCTCAATCCCCTCCCCCGCTAGGATTTCCTGTACTTCCTCACTGCACTACTGACCATGTCAGAGCCATTAGGCACAACACACCCCACTTACCTTTTGTCCAAGCTTGTCCAAATTATCCAGGAAATATTTTACAGATTCCCCCTGCAAGAGACAGAAAAATCGGTCATTGCAAATCGAAGAGCACCTGTCACAGCATATCCCATAATATCACAGAAGACTGCCCCCTATCAGACATAGGAGGGAGAGCACAGGACCATGGACACCAATCCCATTATACCCGGCCTGAAGACTTCCCCCTATCCATGGGCACCAATCCCATCATACCCGGCCTGAAGACTGCCCCCTATCCATGGACACCAATCCCATCATACCCGGCCTGAAGACTGCCCCCTAGCCATGGGCACCAATCCCATCATACCCGGCCTGAAGACTGCCCCCTAGCCATGGACACCAATCCCATCATACCCAGCCTGAAGACTGCCCCCTATCCATGGACACCAATCCCATCATACCCAGCCTGAAGACTGCCCCCTATCCATGGGCACCAATCCCATCATACCCGGCCTGAAGACTGCCCCCTATCCATGGACACCAATCCCATCATACCCGGCCTGAAGACTGCCCCCTATCCATGGACACCAATCCCATCATACCCGGCCTGAAGACTGCCCCCTAGCCATGGGCACCAATCCCATCATACCCAGCCTGAAGACTGCCCCCTATCCATGGACACCAATCCCATCATACCCAGCCTGAAGACTGCCCCCTATCCATGGGCACCAATCCCATTATACCAGGCCTGAAGACTGCCCCCTATCCATGGACACCAATCACATCATACCCGGCCCGAACACTGCCCCCTATCCATGGACACCAATCACATCATACCCGGCCTGAAGACTGCCCCCTAGCCATGGACACCAATCCCATCATACCCGGCCTGAAGCCTGCCCCCTAGCCATGGACACCAATCCCATCATACCCAGCCTGAAGACTGCCCCCTATCCATGGGCACCAATCCCATCATACCCAGCCTGAAGACTGCCCCCTATCCATGAGCACCAATCCCATCATACCCGGCCTGAAGACTGCCCCCTATCCATGGACACCAATCCCATTATACCAGGCCTGAAGACTGCCCCCTATCCATGGACACCAATCCCATTATACCAGGCCTGAAGACTGCCCCCTATCCATGGGCACCAATCCCATCATACCCGGCCTGAAGACTGCCCCCTATCCATGGACACCAATCCCATCATACCCGGCCTGAAGACTGCCCCCTATCCATGGACACCAATCCATCATACCCGGCCTGAAGACTGCCCCCTATCCATGGACACCAATACCATCATACCCGGCCCGAACACTGCCCCCTAGCCATGGGCACCAATCCCATCATACCCGGCCTGAAGACTGCCCCCTATCCATGGACACCAATACCATCATACCCGGCCCGAACACTGCCCCCTAGCCATGGGCACCAATCCCATCATACCCGGCCTGAAGACTGCCCCCTAGCCATGGACACCAATCCCATCATACCCGGCCTGAAGACTGCCCCCTATCCATGGACACCAATCCCATCATACCCGGCCTGAAGACTGCCCCCTAGCCATGGACACCAATCACATCATACCCGGCCTGAAGACTGCCCCCTATCCATGGGCACCAATACCATCATACCCGGCCGGAACACTGCCCCCTATCAGACATAGGAGGGAGCACACAGGACCATAGACACCACTCCCATCATCCCCGGCTCTCAGAAGCCAACACCAGCACAGTATTCAAGGTGTGGACAAGGCACCTCTGCTGGAACTCAGCAAGTCCCAGGATTTTGGGTGGAGGCGGCCAGTGCCAACACCCATCTATCCTGGGACTGTCTGGGCTCTGTGGTACTATGCAGAGGGTACCACAGGTACAGACTGACCGCGTGTGATAATCCCCCCCCAATAACTGAACACAGAGGTGAGGGAAGACTTCATTCATTCTGTAGCTGTATAAAGAGGTCATATGAACACAACTCAGGCCGTAGTGACACAGAACTGAAGACCCCTGCCAGACACTGAGTCCAGGATGTGGTACAGATAGCCAGAATTCAAGGACTGACCGTTTCCTGGACTCTTCATTCACCCACCTGCCATACAATAGACTTGACTAGATGTGACTCCAGAATACACAATGTCCTCATCCCCAGACCACAGAAAGCATTACCAACTACAAAGGGATCGTCCCAGTTAGTGTGTTGCCGATCACCACATATCCCTATATCCTATGTACTAATAGTATTCTGGAAGAAGGATCCCATCACAGATACCGGAGACTTCCCAGAGGGAGCCAATAGAAAAAATCACCCTCTAATATTAGATTGTAAGCTGTAATGACCAGGGCTCCTATTACCCCTGTAATGATCTGTATTGTAATCATACGGGCTGTGCTGGAAAAAAACAAAAACTGTAAACTGTAGGCACCATATAAAACAATAATAATATTATAAGGAGGAGCTCAATCCACCAGGAACATTCCTCTCATATATACAGGAAATAGAGGACAGCGAGGAGGAAAGATGGGCCCCGGTCTCTATAAATACCCCGGATGGCTCCACAAGAGACCTTTATAGTGACCCCTCATATCCAACTCCATCCTACACCAATAACAGACAGACAAATCCCCTCCTCTACGGAAGAGTCATCTCAAAGTGGACCTGCACACGACTTCAGCAGCGACTTGCAAAACTACTTCTGTATAGAAGTCAATGCAAGTCGCCTGAAGTCGCCCCAAAAATAGTACAGGAACCTTTTTTCTAAGTCGGAGTGACTTGAGTCGCTCCTATTAGAACGGTTCCATAGTACAGAACGGAGTGCGACTTGTCAGGCGGCTAAGTCGCCTGACAAGTTGCGGTAGTGTGAATGGGCATTTATTGTCGGTCCGGTTTCTAGGCAACCCAAGGCACGGCATTGGGTTTTCCCAGCAACGAGCTCCGCCCCCTCTGCCCCAAGTCCAGCCTAAAAAGGTGCAGCCTTTGTCTAAAGTGGGCACAGCAGGGAAGCGCAGTGCCCACCGGGACAGGGAAGAGCGTGCGGAGACGGGCTTGTAGCCTGCATGTGGGTAATCCACATGCCGGCCCAGCAAGGGAACGGACTGCCCGACTGGGAGAACAATGGGGTGGGGTCCTCTGCAGGGGGGCAGCTCCATGGGGCCCGTGTAGCACAGACACTTGTTGGGCTGTGTGGGCAGCCTGGAGAACTTGAGGGCTGTAGGGACAAGGTGGCAAAGCTGGTGCTGGGAAAGCAGGGCAATCCCATGACACCATCTCCCGTCTGATCAATGTTTATAAACAATGTTACTTTGATCAGATGGGAGAAATATACAAAGTAACATTGTATATAAACATCAGAGAAGAGATGGAGAGACATTTGTCTTCACTCATCTACAAACCAAAAGAAGGCGCTTTCATCTGATGTGATGAACTCTTCACTATTCTGATCAGATTGCAGGTTTTACATTTTTTTTAAAACAAATTTGTTCCCATTAACACTTATCTTACCCCCATCAGCCCCAATGAAGTCCCCCATTCTCCATGCTCATCCCTGAAGCACATGTAGAGGCGTTCTCTCCCGATGTGTGTAGACAAGAACGTCTATACAGTGAGGACAATCGATGTACAGCCCCCAGCACACGCACTATGAACGATCCTGAATATTTAATCACTTGTTTATGAGGTTTGGATAATATAATAAAAGTGCATTTTAGCTCGGGTGATATTTTTGTATACAGATTCCATAAAAATCAAATCATTCCTCTTTTCTTCTCTATGGGGCAGATATCTGCCTATGAGGATCACTCCATAGCATAAAGCAGTCATTATCAAAGAATAGGTAAAAAAATACTCAACTATATGGAGTCCCCCCCCCCCCTTAACTAGGGTTATACGATTTGTCCTAGAGCAGTGATGATGAACCTCGGCACCCCGGATGTTTTGGAACTACATTTCCCATGATGCTCCACTACACTGCAGAGTGCAAGAGCATCATGGGAAATGTAGGTGCCGAAGTTCCCCATCACTGATCTAGAGGAAGAATCTGAGCTATGTACTAATAAAAATACAAAGGTGTATGGGAATACGTCTTCTATGTGCTGCAAGTGCAACTTGTGTAAATAGAAAATGAGAAAAACGTGTGAAAAACTAAAAAACGAATCACTTTAGGAATACAACATCCTCAGAAGAGAGCCGTGTTGTCAGATGTATTCCCATGTTATGTGACCCCCCCCCCACACCGGCCATATGCAATGTTCCAATAAGGAGTCCTTTATTCCCCATAATGGGGGGCGGCGTGCATTGTGACTTCTCCCCGGAGGTGTCTGTGTTCCAGATGTGAGGACGCCGCCACGCCATCCATCCGCCACTCCTCTCTAATTACAGAGAGGGACAGGAAAGACAGGCTGGGCAGGGCGCTGATTCACAGATGGGATGCTCTGCAACTTCACCAGGAGAGACGACAGGAGCCGAGGAGAGGTCCCCAACATCTGTCCAGTGGGGGGGGGGGGTGTGTATAGTACCGCCTGTTCTGGGAGAGATATGTGCGATCTAGAATGCATAACCGCCCCACCCCCCATAAACTCTACAACGTATGGGGAGCCCCCTTCATGTCAGAATGGGGGTCTGTCCCAAAGTTTTATAGTCCCAATCAGGGTTGGGGGGAATAAATGGGCAAGATTTGATTTAAAGCAAAAGTTTCACACAAAAATTGAACCTCCGCTTTTCAGGGGGTGCAGATACTTGTCCAAGACCGGTATTTGCTCACACTTCTGGGCATAAACCCCCAAGGGAGTCTAGGCCTCTTTCAGTCCCCCTGCGCTGTCTGCAGGGACACACACGGGTCCCAGGAGATAGCGGGGACCAGTTGGGACGCGCAGCGCGACTTGTGCATGTGCAGTAGGGAACTGGGAAGTGAAGCCGCAACATTTCACTTCCCGATTCCCTCACTGTGGATGGAGGCGGCAGCCACCAAGAGCCGAGCTTCGGCATTGCTGGACCCCGGGACAGGTAAATGTCCATTGATAAAAAAATAAATAAATAAAAAGTCAGCAGCTGCTGGCTTTTAATAATTTTTTATTTTTTTTTGTTTTTAGTGGACCTCCTCTTCAAATTTAGTTCAATACAATTACTTTGGAGTAAAAATCTAAAGATAGTTTTCTTTTTAAGATACATTTAAGTGGTTGTAAACCCTTACAAACCACTTTGACCTACAGGTGAGCCTAGATTAAGGCTTACCTATAGGTCCAAGCAATATCTCCTAAACCTACACGGTTTAGGAGATATTTACCTGAAGACAGCGCCGTAGACAGCGGCGCGCAGGTGCACTGGGTAAGCCGCAGATCGCGGCGAAATGCCGCAAGTGTCGGCTCCCGTGCGCATGCGCGGGAGTAACGTCATCGATGCTCCGGCGAATCACAGCGCCGGAGCAGCGAGACCCACCATGAAGATGGACGCTCAGAGCTACAGGGGACAGCGGTGACTTCGCTGGCTCCTGTGTCAGGTAAGTGACACATAATGGACTACTATGCGATGCGATGCGATGCACAGTAGTCAATTATGCTTTGCAGGGAATCAAAGAGGAAGTAACACCCATCAGGGTTTACTTCCTCTTTAACCACTTGCCGCCCGCCATATAGCAAAATGATGGTGGCAAAGTGGTTTTAATATCCTGATCACGTCATATGACGTCTGGTCAGGATATTAAGCCGCTGCGCGCTCCCGGGGGCACGCATTGCGTCGATCGTCGTTGCGGTGTGTCAGTCTGACACACCGCAACTATGATCTCGGTAAAGAGTCTCTTTACCATGTGATCAGCCGTGTCCAATCACAGCTGATCAGTGTAAATAGAAAGAGCCAGTAATCGGCTTTTCCTCACTCACGTCTGTCAGATGTGAGTAGAGGAGAGCTGATCGGCTGCTCCTCTGGCAGGGGGGGGGGTTTGGAATTATCAGCACAGGCCGCCCCTCCCCCTAGGATGCCCACACTAGACCACCAGGGACGCCACCAGGAGATACCCAGCACCAGGTATGGCCTCTAGACCACCAGGGATGCCAGCCAGTGCCCATAATGGATGCCAGTGCCCACAATGGGCATCACTGATTGGTATGCGTTATTGTTTGGCACTGATTGGCATCTATCCCTACAAAACTTTAAATTACAATGCCGCCCACCAGTGTCAGTCACTGCAGCCCCGTCAGTGCCCATCAGTGAAGGAGAAAACGTATTTACCAAGTTTTGTAACTGAAACAAAAACTTTTTTTTTTTTCCAAGATTTTCGGTCAGAGGCGATCAAATACCACCAAAAGAGAGGTCTATTTGTGGGAACAAAATGATAAAAATTTAGTTTGGGTCGTGTAGCATGACCGTGCAATCGGCAATCAAAGTGCGACAGCGCTGAAAGCTCAAAATTGGTCTGGGCAGGAAGGTGTATAAGTGTCCCCCGGTATTGAAGTGGTTAATAATGTTTATTCAGCAAGAAATGGAGGAGCTTAGTTATGTAGCATGAGGCTGTATATTCTGTAATATTTACATTTTTGGAAAACTCATTCAATGAATCCAAGCAGTACAGAGCAGGAGGAGATTCAGAAAATCTCTGAAGATGAACGGCGCCTGCGCCATGAGTCGAGGTGCAAAACCCCACCATCCAAGTGGACATAGGGCTGCAAATATTAGAGGGCCCCTTGCGTGGTTGCTTCGCTCGGCTCTTTTTATTCTATGTCCACTTGGATGGTGGGGATAGAACCTGGACTCACATCGCAGGCACCGTTCATCTTCGGCTATTTTCGGAATCTGCTTGTCCTGTGTACTGTGCATGCGCACTACACAGTGGACACTATCCGACAGGACACCGGGTTCACACTATTGCGGATGGGAAGAGGGTTTCCCCGCATCCAATTCACATGTCAGGAGAGTGTTCGGATCTCTATGGAGCCGGTCCACATCTCCGGAGCGGCTCCGCTGCAAAGGTACAGGAATCCTGTGCGTCTTCTGGTCCGTTTCAGGGCCAAATTCAGCACAAAATTCAGGCTGAAATTGGACCTGAAAAACGGTGAACGGGGGATGTACCGGACCCCCTGCTGTGACCCCCTCCATGTGGCAGTGTGAGCTTTAAAGAGCACCTGTCATGGCAGCACCTGTTAGCGGTTATCTAATCACCTGCTGTGGCACTGCCGCATCACCAGCCGTCCCACTAAAGTGAATGGGACCGTCAGCCAACCTAGAGGAGCCGCCTCTGCAGAAAAGAGGACAGTCACTCTAAAAGTTTTGATCTAAAATCAAGTTGAACCACTTGCAGACTGCTGCACGCCGATATACGTCAGCAAAATGGCAGTGGTGGGTAAATAGGCGTACTCGTACGTCCCCTTTAATTTGCGGGGGTAGCAAGTGCGTGTCCGCCGTTGTCCCGACACACAGAATGGGGGGAGATGCCTGGTCATGTCCGAGTTTTACAATGCCTCATGGGACTTGTAGTTCCGCAACAGCTGGAGGGCCGTAGTTTGGAGATCCCCATTACAGATCTACTGCTCCGTCATTGGGAGCAGTGATCGCCATCATGTGAGGTGTAGCCCACCCCCAGTTAGAATCACTCCCTAGGACACACTTAACCCTTTGATCGGCCCGTAGTGTTTAACCCCTTCCCTGCTAGCGTCATTTACACAGTAATTGGCGCATTGTGATAGCACTGATCGCTGTATAAATGACAATGGTCCCAAAATAGCATCAAAAGTGTCTGATGTGTCCGCCGTAAAGTCGTACTTACAATAAAAATAGCAGATCGCTGCCATTACTAATAAAAAAATATTGATAATAAAAATGCCATAAATATATCCCCTATTTTGTAGACGCTATAACTTTCGTGCAAACCAAACGCTTATTGCAAAATTTTTTTTTACAAAAAATATGTAGAAGAAGAATACGTATCGGCATAAACTGAGGAAAAAAATTTATACATACACACACACACACACACACACACACTTTTAAGGGATATTATTGCAAAAAGTAAAAAATACTGCTTTTTTGTTTATAGCGGGGGAAAAAAAAAAAAAAAAAACCCGCAAAGGTGATCAAATACCAAAAGAGAGCTGTGTGTAAATTTTGTTTGGGAACCGTGTCGCACGACCGCGCAATTGTCAGTTAAAGGGACGCAGTGCAGAATCACAAAAAGTGTTCTGGTCAGGGGGTAAAATCTTCTGGGGCTGAAGTGGTTAAATCAAGCCTTTTTTTTTTTTTTTTACTAGAGACTCAACCGGTTCCCGACCGGCGCACGTCGATGTACATCGGCAGAATGGCACGGGCAGGCAAATGGGCGTACCTGTACGTCCCTTTAAATTTGCCGCCCTGCCATCACGAGCGCGCTGCCGGCCGGGACCCCCGTGAGTCCGGCCGTGGGTCCCGCGGATCGCTGCGGGCATACCCGCGATAGTCTCACAGGATGGCTGAGCAGAGAAATGCCATTGTAAACAGCATTTCTCCATTCTGCCTAGCAACTAGCGATGCTGATCTCTGCTCCCTGTGATTGGAGCAGAGATCAGTGTTCACTAAAATAAAGCCCAGCCCCCCACAGTTAGTAACACACCCCTAGGAACACTCAACCCCTACACTGCCATTTACACAGGAATCACTGCATTTATATAGCAATGATTGCGGTATAAATGACAATGGTCCCAAAAATGTGTGAAAAATATCCGATGTGTTCGCCACAATGTCGCAGTCACAATAGAAAAAAAAATAAAAAAAAATCACTGATCGCCGCCATTACTAGTAAAAAAAAAAAATTATTTATAAAAATGCCATAAAACTATCCCCTATTTTGTAAACGCTATAACTTTTGCACAAACCAATCGCTTATTGCGATTTTTTTTTTACCAAAAATATGTAGAAGAATACGTTTTGGCCTAAACTGAGGGGAAAAAAAGTTTTTTTTTTTTTTTATATATTTTTGGGGGATATTATAACAAAAAGTAAAAAATTATGTGTTTTTTTCAAAATTGTCGCTCTATTTTTGTTTATAGCGCAAAAAATAAAAACCGCAGAGGTGATCAAATACCACCAAAAGAAAGTTCTATTTGTGGGAAAAAAAAAAAAAAAAGGACATCCATTTTGTTTGGGAGCCACGTCGCACGACCGCGCAATTGTCAGTTAAAGCGACGCAGTGCCGAATCGCAAAAAGTGGTCTGGTCTTTGACCAGCAAAATAATGGTCCGGGGGGCTGAAGTGGTTAAAATCAAATCCCCCCCCCCCCCCCCCAGACTTCTGCAACTACTAGGACAGCCTGCCATGTAGTGCGGCCCACACCTCGCTGCCCTCTACTGGGTACACGGCTTTCACATTTTACCAAAGACATGGAGTAGAATATATTTTGGCTTCAAATTTATGATGAGATTTCGTTTTATTAGAAAAAAAAAAAAAAAAAAAAAAAAAAAAAAAAAGGATTCTAAATCTTTTTATCACAAAAAAAGGGAGGTGATCAAATACCACCAAAAGCAAGCTTTGTCTGAAAACAATATAAATGACGTTTGGGTGGCGTGTTGCATGACTGCGCAGTCACCAGTTAGAGGAAGTAAACCCTCCGGCACAAATATAAATAAACACGCCCTGCGAGATCCAGGCATGCGTTCCTATGCATAGCATATCAGCTCATTATTACTTACCCGAGAATGAATCCCCCGCAGCCATCCTCTGCTCTCCCTCAGGTCGCCGACATGTCGCCCGGGGCTTGCTTCCGGGTATCACGGTTCCTGCGCTGTGACTGGCTGGAGCCGCGATGATGTCACTCCTGCGCATGCACACGGGAGCCGGCGCGAATGGCACAGTACAACGGCACGTACTGCCATTGCTTCAGTTGGCTTAAGTGTGCATGGGCCGCATGAAATCAGCACAAATACAGGGATATCTCCTAAACTGTGCAGCTATAATGAGGATTGCCTGTACATTAAGGTGGTTGTAATGGGTTTACAGACACTTTAAAGTAATGCAGTGGCATGCCCTGGTCATGGGGGAGGGGTAAAACCTTGGAGGTGAAGGGGGTAAAATGTGCATTTCACAGATTATAAAGGGAGTCTCCTCTGATGACATCAGCAGGGCTGGGAGTGGAGGAGGGGCAGCGTGCCGTCCTCGTCACCTGAAAGGAAACTCCTCTCCCAGACAATAGCAGGAAGTCTGGCACACGCCGCCTGTCCGAGGATAATAAATGAGACCATCAATTCCGCGACACGGGGCCACCACAGTCCTGAGTGTACAGAGGACAGGAAGTCAGCTGTGTGCAGGAGAACGTCTTCCCCACAGACAGCACCGAGTTATTAATAGAGCTTTCATTAGAACAAGAGACACTTTCTGCTCACCGACCTTTTATGGAGCTGGGAGGACGGAGAGGAGCCGAGTCCCGACCGTTCTCACACTGGAGACGTGCCTGGAGGATTATGCAATCCCCTCCCCCACCCCTCACTACACAGGACAAACACGGAACTGTCACTTCCAAGAAAATACTGATCTATATTCTACACTGTCCATAAAAGAAGGTCTCAAGGATGGTGGGACCCCCTCATAATGGGCACAGCGGGTGTACAGACCCGGGAACTCAGGACACGGATGGTGGGAACCCCTCATAATGGGCACAGCGGGTGTACAGACCTGGGAACTCAGCACAGGGATGGTGGGAACCCCTCATAATGGGCACAGCGGGTGTACAGACCCGGGAACTCAGGACACGGATGGTGGGAACCCCTCATAATGGGCACAGCGGGTGTACAGACCCGGGAACTCAGCACAGGGATGGTGGGAACCCCTCATAATGGGCACAGCGGGTGTACAGACCCGGGAACTCAGCACAGGGATGGTGGGAACCCTTCATAATGGGCACAGCGGGTGTACAGACCCAGGAACTCAGCACAGGGATGGTGGGAACCCCTCATAATGGGCACAGCGGGTGTACAGACCCGGGAACTCAGCACAGGGATGGTGGGAACCCCTCATAATGGGCACAGCGGGTGTACAGACCCGGGAACTCAGGACACGGATGGTGGGAACCCCTCATAATGGGCACAGCGGGTGTACAGACCCGGGAACTCAGCACAGGGATGGTGGGAACCCCTCATAATGGGCACAGCGGGTGTACAGACCCGGGAACTCAGCACAGGGATGGTGGGAACCCCTCATAATGGGCACAGCGGGTGTACAGACCCGGGAACTCAGCACAGGGATGGTGGGAACCCCTCATAATGGGCACAGCGGGTGTACAGACCCAGGAACTCAGCACAGGGATGGTGAGAACCCCTCATAATGGGCACAGCGGGTGTACAGACCCGGGAACTCAGCACAGGGATGGTGGGAACCCTTCATAATGGGCACAGCGGGTGTACAGACCTGGGAACTCAGGACACTGATGGTGGGAACCCCTCATAATGGGCACAGCGGGTGTACAGACCCGGGAACTCAGCACAGGGATGGTGGGAACCCTTCATAATGGGCACAGCGGGTGTACAGACCTGGGAACTCAGCACAGGGATGGTGGGAACCCTTCATAATGGGCACAGCGGGTGTACAGACCTGGGAACTCAGGACACTGATGGTGGGAACCCCTCATAATGGGCACAGCGGGTGTACAGACCCGGGAACTCAGCACAGGGATGGTGGGAACCCCTCATAATGGGCACAGCGGGTGTACAGACCTGGGAACTCAGCACAGGGATGGTGGGAACCCCTCATAATGGGCACAGCGGGTGTACAGACCTGGGAACTCAGCACAGGGATGGTGGGAACCCTTCATAATGGGCACAGCGGGTGTACAGACCTGGGAACTCAGGACACTGATGGTGGGAACCCCTCATAATGGGCACAGCGGGTGTACAGACCCGGGAACTCAGCACAGGGATGGTGGGAACCCCTCATAATGGGCACAGCGGGTGTACAGACCCGGGAACTCAGCACAGGGATGGTGGGAACCCCTCATAATGGGCACAGCAGGTGTACAGACCTGGGAACTCAGGACACTGATGGTGGGAACCCCTCATAATGGGCACAGCGGGTGTACAGACCCGGGAACTCAGCACAGGGATGGTGGGAACCCCTCATAATGGGCACAGCGGGTGTACAGACCCGGGAACTCAGCACAGGGATGGTGGGAACCCCTCATAATGGGCACAGCGGGTGTACAGACCCGGGAACTCAGCACAGGGATGGTGGGAACCCCTCATAATGGGCACAGCGGGTGTACAGACCCGGGAACTCAGCACAGGGATGGTGGGAACCCCTCATAATGGGCACAGCGGATGTACAGACCCGGGAACTCAGCACAGGGATGGTGGGAACCCCTCATAATGGGCACCATGAGAGGTAAAATCAATGCAAAATTTCAGTGAATCAATTTATTTTTAGATTTATTTTTTCACCAGGACCTGCGCCGACATCGAAGCTGTGGCCCCCCCCTAAAAACTCCTGTCCACAGCACTTCAGGACTAGTATGGGGTCCATCAAAAAAACACAAACACTTGAGTCGAATCTTGGATCGAGAATTATAAAAAAAAAAAAAAGCTCTAGTATATACAGGAAGTGACAGAGAAGTGTCACATGTTCTGGACACCACATGCCGGGTCCCTGAAGCTCTGCCACACACGGGGTCCCTGGACTGAGAGGTCAGGTGATTGTTTGTCAAACATTTATCAGCATCTTATCACAGGGCACAATGTAGAAACAGACAATAGAGCTCGGGGGTGGGGAGAGTTGGACTTACAAATACAGCTAAAGATCCTGAAGTGTAATGTACACAGAACAGCTTCCAATCCACCCCAAAAATAAATAAAATGCCCTTTTGGAGACCCAATGAAAGCTGTGCATTTCCTGATCACAGGACCCTTTTCTTGATTCCTATATGAAAAAAATAAGAGCACCCCAACCCCCACCCTTCCTTTAGACAAGCACGCTCCTCCTTGCTTTTAGCTGTATTCTGCCTGTCAGTCTAAGAGACTAACCAAGTCAGTAATGAGCAGGCGGGGTTAGTAGGGAGGAGCATGCACATCTAAAGGGACACCAAGGATGCGTTTTTTTATATAACAGTGGACAGGAGCACAGCGATTGACATCACCTCCAATGTTCACACAAACATCACAAAGGACTGATGGTACATAAAGCTTGGGGGGGGGGGGGGGGTTCCAGATCAGGAGGAGGAGAGGGAAAGGATAATGTCTCCAATACAAAGAAATGACAGACCAGGCCCCTCCCACCTTCCAGTATCTCCCGTACAAATGACAGACCAGGCCCCTCCCACCTTCCAGTATCTCCCGTACAAATGACAGACCAGGCCCCTCCCACCTTCCAGTATCTCCCGTACAAATGACAGACCAGGCCCCTCCCACCTTCCAGTATCTCCCGTACAAATGACAGACCAGGCCCCTCCCTCCTTCCAGTATCTCCCGTACAAATTACAGACCAGGCCCCTCCCACCTTCCAGTATCTCCCGCACAAATGACAGACCAGGCCCCTCCCACCTTCCAGTATCTCCCGCACAAATGACAGACCAGGCCCCTCCCACCTTCCAGTATCTCCCGCACAAATGACAGACCAGGCCCCTCCCACCTTCCAGTATCTCCCGCACAAATGACAGACCAGGCCCCTCCCACCTTCCAGTATCTCCCGTACAAATGACAGACCAGGCCCCTCCCTCCTTCCAGTATCTCCCGTACAAATGACAGACCAGGCCCCTCCCTCCTTCCAGTATCTCCCGTACAAATGACAGACCAGGCCCCTCCCTCCTTCCAGTATCTGCCGTACAAATGACAGACCAGGCCCCTCCCACCTTCCAGTATCTGCCGTACAAATGACAGACCAGGCCCCTCCCACCTTCCAGTATCTCCCGCACAAATGACAGACCAGGCCCCTCCCTCCTTCCAGTATCTCGCGTACAAATGACAGACCAGGCCCCTCCCTCCTTCCAGTATCTCGCGTACAAATGACAGACCAGGCCCCTCCCACCTTCCAGTATCTCCCGCACAAATGACAGACCAGGCCCCTCCCACCTTCCAGTATCTCCCGTACAAATGACAGACCAGGCCCCTCCCTCCTTCCAGTATCTCCCGTACAAATGACAGACCAGGCCCCTCCCTCCTTCCAGTATCTCCCGTACAAATGACAGACCAGGCCCCTCCCTCCTTCCAGTATCTGCCGTACAAATGACAGACCAGGCCCCTCCCACCTTCCAGTATCTGCCGTACAAATGACAGACCAGGCCCCTCCCACCTTCCAGTATCTCCCGCACAAATGACAGACCAGGCCCCTCCCTCCTTCCAGTATCTCGCGTACAAATGACAGACCAGGCCCCTCCCACCTTCCAGTATCTCCCGTACAAATGACAGACCAGGCCCCCCCACCAGTCACACTGCAGGCAGATTATAACAGAGCGGTGTACCTGCTGCAACTCCTTTCGGTGTCCGATGACAGGCAGGGAAGACCTGTTACTGAAGTACTGCAGAGAAAAATAAGGCGTACCAGATAGGGCTGCATTGTGTGGCAGAGCTGTATAAATCTCAGGTCTGGATGGACAGAAATACAAATCCTTTGCCAGGAAATCAGCTCCTGTGTATGTGGGGAGTTCAGCTTGAAGTGGATGCCCAGATGGTGGCATTTATGTCTGCTGGGCACCCCGAGGATGCCGTTGGCAATGAAGAAGACATTGTCCTTGGAGGGGTGTTATGGCTGTTCCCTGGAGACAGATAATTGGGGGGGGGGGGGGGGGTGCAGCTGTCATGACAGGTTCCCTTTATTGCGGAGGATGGGGAGGACAGGTGTACACTCAGCCTTCTGTATATGAACAGTGTGCCTATTGTCTGCAGACATGTGACATGACACACTGGACCGCCGCCCAATCAGAGATCAGGACAGTGATGACACGGCAACCACTATCATCAAATTATGGGATGGATCACCAAGCCTGGCTGCACACTATGGTTATTTTCCATCACCCCAGCAAGAGATCACAACACTAACCCAAGAGATGTCAGTACAGCTATCCCCTCCCCCGCCATGCCATTGTGTGGTGAGGAACCCCCCCCCCTCGCCGATTGACTGCTGGCTTCCCAGCATATTGGTGTGATCACACATCACATATTTAGATATAATACCAAACAACCCCCCCCCCCCCCCCACTTACCTGAACCCGGTCTTTCCAGCGACGAGCACAGCAGCTCCAGACAGCGTCTCGGGTCCTGATTGGATAGATTGATAGCAGTGGGAGCCAATTGCTGCGCTGCCATGAATTCCAACGAAGCGGGAGCCAGGGGGCGGGGCCGAGTCCTGCTGCCTGTGGCAATAGATGCAGCAGAACAGAGCGTGCCCGCAAGTGTGCCCCCGAGGGAGAGTGGCTCTTTAATGGGGCACTTAAGAGGAGGGGCCAGGAGTGACACTGAGGGACCCCAGAAGAGGAGGACCGGGGCCACTTTGTGCAAAACCAACTGCACAGGAGGAGACAAGTACGACCTTTTTAAACACTTTAGTTATCCTTTAAGCTTGGAGGGTTCTTTACTGTAAGAGCAGCAAGGATGTGAATTCCCTTCCACAGAAATATTAAATAATCACCTGAATGACCAAAACATACAGAGATATACAATAATACTGACATATAATCACACACATAGGTTGGACTTGTGGCTTTTTTCAACCTCCCCGCACATGTTTGGGAGTGATGTCATCATGGCTCCGCCAATCAAACAGCAGCTGCCTGCGAACCCAGAAGGAAGGCTGGGTGAAGACGGAAGGCCTGTCAGCGCCCCACTGGAGGGCTTCGTTTTCAGGTAACTTTCATTATGCGATGCAGAAGTGCATGACGACATTTGCAGGGAGGTTTTTTTTTTTTGCAGTTTACTACGGCTTTAAAAAGTGCCGCTATGCTGCGCCCGAGCAACAAAAACACTGCTTAAAGCGGAGTTCCACCCAAAAAATGAACTTTTGCTTTAAGCACTCCTTACCCCCTTACATGCCACATTTGGCATGTCATTTTTTTTTTTTTTTGGAGGAGGGCTTCCTTTCCCACTTCCGCCCAGGGACCAAGGAGACTCCTCCTTTCGCCTTAGGCGGCCCCTCCCTCTAGGCCAGTGGTCTCCAAACTGCGGCCCGGAGGCCAGATGTGGCCCTTTGCTTGCTTTTATCCGGCCCTCGGGACACCATTTCATCAACCGATACTAACATTGAGGTAAAATTCCTCACAATGACACCAACAATGGGGGACAATTTTGTTACCATGTCACCAAAATGGGGCAGTTTCTCTCAATGACACCAACAATGGGGCCCCAATTACTTCCGATGAAACAAACGACGGGGCATTATTTTTTCCCAGTGACGTCGGGACCTTTTCACTGACCGCTGTCCGGCCCTCGTAAAGTCTGAAGGACTGTAAACTGGCCCTTTGTTTATAAGAGTTTGGAGACCCCTGGTCTAGGCGAACCCCTGGGACACGTGACCGGTCCCAGGAGATCGCCTATCCACTCGGAGCGCAGCTCGCGCATGCGCCGTGCCCAACCGTGAAGTCGAAAGCTGTCACGGCCAATTGCCCAGAGTGCCAATGGAGGTGCCGGCGGAGAGAAGCGACGCTCCGTTCGGCCGCATCGCTGGACCGTGGAACAGGTAAGTGTGTTTATTGAAAAAAAGTCAGCAACTACACTTTTAACAAACATAAAAGGCCTGGAACTCCACTTCAGAGGGCGGGCCTATTTCTGATACCTCTTTACCGGTTAAAGTCAGTATGTGATAGAAAATGACTTGGAACCTCCAAAAAAAATAAGTGTGTGTGTGTACCTTTTTTTCCCACATTATCCCAATTTGTTTTGGGAAATATGAAGGATGTTACACCAAGTAAATATATACCCAGCATGTCACATTAAAATTATACACATTTATGGAATGGTGACAAAACTATAGTAGTTTCACCCAAAAGTGGAACTTCCGCTTTAAGGACTCCTGACATGCCACAAGTGGCATGTTATTTTGGGGGGTACCTAGGTTTTGACAGGTACCCAGCACCCCACTTCCAGCCAGGCCACCTAGGCGACTCGAGCAGACGTTCTCCTCTGCCCCTCCCTCTAATCTGCCGGGATACGTCACGGGTCCCAGAAAATTGCTCAGCCATTCAGAACGCTCAGCGCGACTCGCACCAGACTGAAGCCACAAGCTGCCACAGCTGGGTGCCACCACTAGTGATGCCAGGGGAGAGAACCGAGGCTTTGGGGGCAGGGGCCATGGGACAGGTGAGTGTATTTAAAGTCAGCAGATATTTTTTGTAGCTGTTGACCGACAGAAACGACTGGAATTTAGCTTTAAAATTTTAAAAGGTTTACCCGTTAGTTACAGAGGAGAAGAAATGGGGTCATAAAAAAATAAATAAAAAAAAAAACATTTCTGATCACTTTTATTACTGTCCCAAGAAATGTAAACATCCCCTGTGACAGCAATAGGTGGTGACAGGTCCTATTTATGGGGAGATCCGGGGTCTATACTGAATGTAAACATCCCCTGTGACAGCAATAGGTGGTGACAGGTCCTATTTATGGGGAGATCCGGGGTCTATACTGAATGTAAACATCCCCTGTGACAGCAATAGGTGGTGACAGGTCCTATTTATGGGGAGATCCGGGGTCTATACTGAATGTAAACATCCCCTGTGACAGCAATAGGTGGTGACAGGTCCTCTTTATGGAGGGTGGACTTTATTTCAATAAATAGTAAAAAAAGGCTTGATTTAACCATTTGCCGGCCAGCCGCCGTATAGCTCTAATGTGCAAACTGCTATAGGTGTCCGTCGCTTCGTGCAATAAATTCAATGTCCACCGACCACCCACGATTGCGCCACAGAACCAGAACAGGGATCTGTCAATGTAAGCTCCACCGTAATGTCCCGGTCCTGCTAAAAGTTGCTGATAACCGCCACAACTAGTAGAAAAAAAAAAAATCCATAAAATCTATCCCCTATTTTGTAGACGCTAGAACACCTACGCAAATCAATATATATTACACTTATTGCAATTTATTTTTTACCAAAAATATGTAGAATACATATTGGCCTAAACTGATGAAGTGTTTTTTTTTTTTTTTATTGGGATATTATTTAAAGCGGAGGTCCACCCTAAAGTGGAGCTTCCGCTCATTGGAACCCTCCCCCCCTCCGGCGCCACAATTGGCACTGTTCAGGGGGGAGGGGGGGGGGATGCAGGTACCTGTAGAGTACAGGTATCTGCACCCACTTCCGGTGTAGATTCTGCAGAAGCCACGCCCCTTTCCTGCAGAATCTACGCCCCTTTCCGTAGGTCCCCCGCTGTCTGCTGGGAAACACACGGATCCCAGAGACAGCGGGGACCATCCTTATTGCGCAGTGCGACTCGCGCATGCGCAATAGGGAACCGGGAAATGAAGCCGAAAGGCTCCACTTCCTGATTCCCATACCCAAGATGGCAGCGGCAGCACCCGAGAGACGATCCAGAGATCGGCTTCGGGTGCCGACATCGCGGGCGCGCTGGGCGGGTAAGTGTCATTATTTTAAAAGTCACCAGCTGCAGTATTTGTAGCTGCTGGCTTTTTTTTTTTTTTTTTTTAAACGGCGGACTCCCGCTTTAAGAGTATAAAAAAAAAAAAAAAAAAATATAAAAAAAAAAAAAAGTTTAAAATAGTTTTTTGTTTATAGTGCAAAAAATAAACTGCAGAGGTGATCAAATACCAAAAGAAAGCTCTATTTGTGGGGAAAAAAATAAAATAAACACGGACATCAATTTTATTTGGGTACAGCGTCGGTATAATTGTCAGTAAAAGTAAAGCAGTGCCGAACTGCAAAAAATGGCCTGGTCACCAAAGGGGGTAAAACATTCCGGGGGCTGAAGTGGTTAAATCGACTCGATCCTCCTCCTCCTCCCAGTCCCGTTCACTTTAATGTGGACGGCTGGTATTTCATCAGTGACACAACAAGGTGAGGGACATGGCGGCAGCAGGTGATTGGACGCCCGCTAACAGGTGCTGCCATGACGGATCTGAAATGACAGGTTCTCTTTAAGACGCCTTTCACACTGTAGGCGTTTTTCCAGGCGATACAGCGCTGAAAATAGCGCCTGAAAAAAGTGGCTCCATTCACTCCAGTGTGAAAGCCCGAGGGCAGTGTGAAAGCCCGAGGGCAGGGACTTTCACAGCCAGCAGCTTCTTTGGAGCGGTGAACTCACCGCTGCTTCCCCATTGAAATCAATGGGGCAGCGCTGCGATACCGCCAGCAAAATGCCACTCTGGCAGCATTTTGCAGGCGGATTTAACCCGTTTTCGGCCACTAGTGGGGATAGATAGATCGATTATATATTTAAAAAAAAAAAAACACACACACACACTTTCCTCAGTTTAGGCCGATACATAATATACTTCCCCCCCAAATATTGCATTAAGCGTTTGATTGGTTTGCGCAAAAGTTAGTGTTTACAAAATGGGGGATAGATTTATGGAATTTAAATATTTTTTGTTTGCTTTACTAGTAATGGCGGCGATCAATTTTTATCACGACTGCGACATTGTGGCGGACAAGCCACATGTTTTTTTTAAACACATTTTTGGAACCATTGTCATTTATGCAGCAATCGGTGCTATACAAATGAACTGATTCCTGTGTACTGTGACACTGGCAGTTAAGGGGTTAACCACTAGGGGGCAGTGTAGTGGTTATGTCCTGGGGAGTGATTCTAACAGTGGGGGGGCGTGGCTACGTGTGACATCACTGATCTCAGCTCCCCGATCATAGGGAGCAGAGCTCAGTGTCATTAGGCAGAACAGGGAGATTCTTGTTTGTATCGGCATCTCCCCGTTCTTCCTCTCCGTGAGGCGATGGCAGGTGTCCCCACAGCGATAGAGTCTGCAGGAGCCGCAACCCGACTTATGGAGGTGCCGGCCGTGTCATTCTGCCAACGTACATCGGCATGCGTTAGTCGGTAACCGGTTAAAAATCTCCATACATTTAAAAAATAAATTAAAATATTTCTACAGGTTGCATGTGTGGTTTGAACGTTTTCATATGCGGCGCTAGTCACGTATGCTTTCGCTTCTGCCTTCATATTTTACCCCCCCCCCCTTTACACAAATAAAAGTCACTTTTAGTCCTATTAAAAGGAATGTAAACATCCCTTGTAATAGAAAAAAAAGCATGACAGGTCCTCATATATGAGATCAAAAAGACTTCACATCTCATATACACAAAAAAAAAAAAAAGTGTAATTTAATGGAAAAAATTAAATAAAAAAGGCCCTTTAAGAGCTGTGGGTGGGGGGTGACGTTTTGACGTCTCTTCCGCCCTACAATGATATGGAGACGGCTGGGGCCCCATCTTCCCCTCACTCGTCTCCATAACCAGCAAGTGAGGCGCGATCGCCCCCGCCGACTGCTCCAGTAAGCGGCGGCGGGCACAGGATCGCGGTGGGAGCCCTCTCCTGCCGCTGATAAAAGTGATCTTGCGGCGAATCCTCCGCAGAGACCACTTATCTTAAACTGGACTGCCTACTGAAAAAAGGATACTGGGGGAGCTACCTGCTGCCATAACGACAATAGCCTCCTTCCAACTACCGATGTATAATGAAGGTGGGCGGTCCGGAGCGGTTAAAGGCGAAGTTCACCTTTTAATATCAAGACCGTCTGCTCTCGAGCTCCCTCGTCACCACCTCCCATGCTTGCCTCTAATCTCTCCGCTTATCTCCTACTCCATTAGCTTTTAGACAATCCCTGAAAACCCTTCTCTTCAGGAGAAGCCTACCCCACCCCCACCTAACAACTGTACTTTCATTTTATCAGTTCATCCCCCACAGTTATTACCTTTTGTCCCCACCTGACCCTCCCTTCTAGATTGTAAGCTTTAATGATCAGGGCCCTCTGATCCCTCCTGTATTGATTTCTAAAGTGCTGCACAAACTGTTGGCGCTATATAAAGCCATAATTGTATTATTATTAACAACCTTTTATAGTAGATGGTGGGGGGGGGGGGGGGGGGAGGGGAACTTGCACATTGATTGTTTTCTCTGCAGCCTGTAAAGCATTGCACCCGCGATCAGCAGAGTGCAATGCCAGGATCCTGCAGACTCAGCACACCGTCTGCCGTACATCAGTCTTGCAGTTCACAACATCTCCATGTGGACGGCGTCCCATATCGCCATGCTATTTTTAAATTTTGACAGCAAGTGTGGGAAGAAGATTCCCCGCCCACTGTCACCGAAGTGCCCCGCCCACTGTCACCGGGAAGGGGGAGAGGAGGGTAGGACCTGGGACATGTAATATGTTCCAAAGGTGAACTTATCCTTTAACTACTTCATCTCCGGACCCCCTCCCATAACAGGCCATTATTTTGCCATTCAGCACCGCGTTACTTTAACCTCTTGCTGACATACTTCGGCAGGTTGGCTCTCCTGCACATGCCTGCGGGGAGGCTAGCGGGCGGGAGGGTGCCCGCTAACTCGATGTCCGCTGGCGACCTGCGATCGGTGTACAAAATGTAATAAATCTATCCCCTATTTTGTAGACGCCATTACTTTTGCACAAACCAATACGCGCTTACTGCGATTTTTTTTCAAAAAATATGTTCTAGAATACATAATGACCCTAAACTGATGGAGATTTTTTATTTTTTTATTCTTTTGGGTGGGAATTCTTTCAAAGAGCAAAAAAACAAACCTAAAGAAAGCTCAATTTGTGGGGAAAAAAACAAAAAAAAAAACAAATTTTTTTGGGGTACAGCGTGATGTGCCACGCAATTGTCAGTTAAAGTGACAAAGGGCCCGTCATTAAACCACCTCAATACCCGGCCATAGTAAAAGGACATCCTTGACTTGGGGGGGGGAACATCTGAATGATGCCTGCAGCTAGAGGCTTCAGATATTCTTTGCAGCGATTCTGTGCGCGATAAGAACGATCATATCGGCAGTTCTGGTGCTTCTCCGGGTTCTCCCGTGCCATCGGGGCCCCGAAGAAAGAATCGGCCCGTGCCAGATGAGGACGATAGAGATTTGCGGTGACCAGTCATCTCTATGACAGTCGGACGTGACATAACTCCACAAATCGTGGCTGTAAGAGATCGGTAAATAGTTTTTTCCCTGCGATCTCATGCTTTCCAGCCTGGAGGAGAGATGCAGGGTCGAAAAAGAAAGAAAGAAAGAAAGAAAGAAAGAAAGAAAGAAAGAAAGAAAGAAAAGAAAGAAAGAAAGAAAGAAAGAAAGAAAGAAAGAAAGAAAGAAAGAAAGAAAGAAAGAAAGAAAGAAAGAGAAAAAAGAAAGAAAGAAAGAAAGAAAGAAAGAAAGAAAGAAAGAAAAGAAAGAAAGAAACCTGTCATGTGGTTCAAAATGCATCCAATTTGCATATATGTGTACAGAGCCTACAGGCCGTACACACTAGGGGTGCAATGGATCATCACCGTGATCTGAATGGGTCACCCTCGCTCGGATCGGCACACGCTGCGATCTCGGCCTTCGAACGAAGCCGCGGCCTTTCCAAGCAGCGACCATCTTGGTGCACCCGTCGGCGTTTACAATGCGATTGCTCCGTCAAATGATGGAGTGATCATTTGTAAACAAACTGGTCTCATGACGACGCCGGTTCCTCTCCCCTCTGTGTACAGATATGTACAGTGGAGGGGAGAGATCAGATTGAAGCAGCGCTGTGGGCTGCATCTGTAGTGCCCACAGTGGTGCTCTGTGACAATTGCAGTCACAGCCATCCCCGGTAATACCCAGCCATGCTCAGCCAATATTACAGTGGGGGAGATTGTGGATATTACAGTGGGGGAAGATTGTGGATATTACAGTGGGGACTATATGGTGGTGGAATTTTCACAGGTTTTTGCAAATTCAATTATTTGCTGATCCGAAAAATAATCCAATCCGTGACTCTGATCCGAGGAACGATCCGTTGCACCCCTAGTACACAGACAATCCGCTGATTATCGGATCGTTAGTACGGTGCTTTCAACAGCCAATTATGGGGTTTTTTCGCCCAACAAAAGCTGGATGTGCAGACTATAAAATGTGTCACATGAGAACGCAATGTCCGTTTGTACGACAAGACTACGCATCACCATAAAACGAAAGAATAGATACAAAAAAACTATTCAACACGACGTCACTTCTGAAGTTGTATTCTGTCGTACGAGAATTCTATTGTGAGTAACTTTCACTTTCCACATGAAAACAGCATGCCACAAAACCACGGACCAACGGCCGTCCGAAAATCTCATTGTGTGGATGAGGCTTAAATCATCCCCATTCATCCATCACCAGAACAAGCGAACCCCAACTCCAAATACACATGGGAGGACACCCCCCACGCACGCGCACACACCCAGGCAGAGCCCACCAGAAGACACACCCACGCAGAGCCCGCACATATAATTCAGCACATCCAATGAGAGTTCACTGGAGCGTCACAAAAGATGTTTCAGAGTGGAGGTCATCCCTTCACAATGAGAAACGCACAACCTCCATCAGACAGGTCTATGCACAAAGTGCTTACCAGGCACAATGCCACCTTCAGGTGCCACAGTAGACACCGATTAGCCCTCCTCCTGATGCTAAACTCTGGATCGAAAAATCTCGCACTCTTCTGGTGCCAGGAGATGCATAACAATACCAACACCACAGGCTCCCCTAATCCAGAGCATGAGGACGGACGGGAGGGGGGAGATCGTATAGCCAATTCCACACTCTACAATCGGTGATTATCAATGGGCAGGGTGAAATGGTCACTCAGGCGCATTAAAGGGCAGGTTCACCTTTTCCCAAAATATTGTAAAGATGGAACTCACACATCCTCACTGCTGCATTGCACCTTCCACCAGCCATCTCCCACCTCCCTCTCCAGCCAGATTAATGGGCATTGCATAGTGCCAGAAGCTGTGCAACAGTGCAATATGAGTCACCTGACTCCACTGACCAATGAGAATCCTCGTGGCATTACTTTTTTAGGAACTCTCATGGAAGAACTTCTCGTTGTGGTCAGTGCTGACCAGGAGGGCTCACCCTTGCTCACATTATGCGGTTATACAGCCTCAGGCACTGTGTAGTGCAGGTTTGAAGTGCTGGACAAAGAGGGGTATCACATTAGCTGCATGTAGAGGGGGGGGGGGGGGGGGGGGAGGGGCACAGTGCATTAGCTCACTTATTGATGAACAAACTCTTAAAACATTTGGGGGTTGAACCTCCTGAGATGAAGTTGCATTCTTGTAGTGCAAGCTTCACATTCACACAACAGGGGCTACATGTGATCACACCAACCAATACCCCACAATTCTGTGTTAAGAACCACCTTCTTACCAGCTGGAATTCTCGGCGTCGGTCGTATGCATGCTGAATGCCGCTATCCGCCCATAATGCCTTTATACACGACAAGTGTGTGAGGAAAATGTGCGTCTCCACCATTCCCTGAACTACCATGGCTGAGCGCGTGTCAAACGCCATCATCACTTCTCCATGTTTCTGATTGGACAAGTTCCCCCAGGGGATGTGCAGCTTTTCACGGGCGTCCACCAGCACTCGGATACCTGAAAAGACAGAAGGGGGTGGGGGGGGGGGTCAGTACTTCCGATACACCAAATGACAAGTCCACTTGTGTCCCCTCATAAAATATTTGTTTCAGCACAGCGATGGGGATGGGAACACCCCCCATCCAACAATGCACAGAGCATCCAACAATGCACATAGCACAGCAATGGGGGTGGGAACACCCCCCATCCAACAATGCACAGAGCACAGCAATGGGGGTGGGAACACCCCCCATCCAACAATGCACAGAGCACAGCAATGGGGGAGTGCCCTGTATTACAGTATTGAAGTGGTGAAACAATAAGTTTACTTTTTAAATCTAAATTCCAGCTCCCCTACGTATTAATATACAATCACCACTAGGGTTGTCCTGATACAGACATTAGTATCAGTGCCGATACGGAGCATTTTCCCGAGTACTTGTATTCAGGTAAATGCTCTGATGCTTAATCCGATACCTGGACAGTCAGGGATGATCGGTGCGGCACTGGGGAGGAGTTACAATCACAGATTTCCCTGTATACATTTCAATAAAGCAGCCGACAGCCTCTTCTCCTCCCTCAAACTGCTTTATTGAAATGTATACAGGGAGACCGGTGGGTCACGTGAGCAGCGCACCGAGCATGGCTTATTTTTATAAAACACAGACACAGGGGCACATAGTATTAAACAGGTACAATGGTATAAAACATTAAGGCCCCTTTCACACGGGGTGGATCAGTAATGATCCGCTCGCTCAGTGGGGATCGCTCCGTTGTCCCCGCTGAGCCGGCTGCGGACAGGGCGATCTCCGCACACTGTGCAGGGACCGCCCTGTCAGCTCTCATCTATGGGGGGATCGTATGAGCACAGACCGTCTGTCCGTGTTCATCCGATCCGCTCTGCAGACAGATAGAAAAATAGGATTTTCCTCCGTCTGCAGAATCGGACAATAGCGGGTATCTGCGGATGTTTATCCGCACACACCCGCTGTCCCATAGGGATGCATGTATGTCCGCATTTCATCAGCAAACGGATGGATGAAATACGGACTTACTGTCCGCATGTGTGAAAGGGGCCTAACTGAAACTTCAGCAGCAAGAGGGGGAAGGGGGCAGGCACAGAGGAGTGACAGGAGAGCTGCGGATGACGGAGGCACAAACTGACCATGGTGTCAGGGCTCAGCAGCCATGATATACTGTGGTCAGTTTACGGGGGGGGGGGGCATAGCCAGGTATTTTAGGCGTTACAGGGGGCCAAATTACACAAATTAGCACTGTGCTTTATAACATGCTTTAAGGAATGTACTTTTATAGAGAAAATAAAAAAAAAAAAAAAAAAAAACACACACACCTTTCTATTTATCCTAAACAGCCCTTACCAAAGCATCCAGCTCGTTTTATATAAACAAAAATATACTGTTTTCCTGGATGTGAAAATGTTAAGACACAGGAAGGAGTTAAGACACAGGATAGATCATTTGGCAGAGTGTGCAGGAGCTGAGCGATCAGATAAGAGCCTGTGTGGATAGAGCTATAGTATTGAAAAACACAAGTATGTCCTGGGTTCTGTAAACAATCTGATTGTACAATCTTTTACATCCATCATCTATGTAATACAAGGGCCTGCCTGATTGTACAATGTAATGGGAAGGCCCACCTATCTATCCAATCTCTCCTTGAGATTTACCAAAGCAATGTATAGCCACCTGAACTGAGGGTCAGCTCAGGAGGGACTCAGCTGTCACATTCCCGCATGCTTTTTTTGGAGCACTTGCCATGCATATAAGGCAGGCCGTATGCCTGAATGGGCTTCCCTACACGCAATCACCCCAAAGACACTCCAGAACTTTTTTCTAGAGCGGAGTGTGGCTTTTTTTTTTCTGTGCTCTTTTGTTGCATTTGCAGCATGCTTCTGAAACAAGCAAAGCGCGCATTTGCCGTGTAGTTTGCCATGCATTTGGAAACGCACAGATGTTAACAGAGCCTCATTGTTCTTGTGTAAAATACACCAATTTCACTTTCAGGCCTCCATCACTCCTAGAGTACTGGCAGCACACTTTTTTGGCTCGTTTTTCCTGCGACACACATAGATCAGCCTATTCATTTCAAACGGCTGCCCTACACATGGCAAAGTAACTCATGAGACATTTTGGTGCGCTGCGGGGTTGCACTGTGCATTCTGCTGCGTTTGTCGCTCATTCATTCCACATGGAAAAACATGCATTTGGTTCAGAGTTAGTTATGCCGTTAATGGCACCAAAAGTACAACTAGTTAACTTTTAGCTGTATAAAACGGTGGCCATACAGTCTACAATCCGAATACACAATCTCCTTTACCAAGACTATACAATAGGAGGACACACACACACAATCTATCCAATCACTCTGCACCAAATCAGGCAGGCCCTTGCACTACATTGTGCAATCAGATTGTATGGTGAGCTTTAGAGAACCCAGGACACTTCAATACTACATCTCCATCCATATCGCTCAGCTCCTGCACACTCTGCCAAATGAACGATCTGTGGTTGTGCATTTAGTGAGAATGGTAATCACAGATTGCATTGGAAAAAAAGTGCACCTGCAGAGGTGTGTGGGAGTGATCTCCTGGAGGGGGGGGGGAAGCGTGTGTGCTAATCAGGTAAGCTGGTGAACTCCTCCGTGTCCTTAACAGTTTTCACTTCACACAGTCCATCCAGGAAGTAATGGAGAAGTGTTTTTACACAACAAGCTGGACACCGAGGGAAGGGCTGTGTAGGATACAAAGGTTTTAATTCCTGCAACAAAAGGGGTAGATGAATGGTATATTGGTACATATGGAAGGGGGGGGGGGGGGGGGGGGGGTAAACACACACTCTCCATGGTGGGGAGATCAGCAGAGATGCGCTGCGCTGTCTTCCCTCCACCAGGAACTATTTTTGTGATCTGACTTCAGACAGGAAACATTCTCTGCTTGTAATCGGTATTTGATTGCCGCTCTCTTGTAAACACTCAGACCTGATTAAAAGAGCGGGGGTGGCTGCACCATTAACCCTCTACATGCTCAACTGTTAAAGCATTTAGAGAATGTCTGATGAGAACACAGATAGCAACCCAACTGAAGAGAGCCAGCAGAGCACAGGACAGGGCGCAGGGGGAGGGGCCTTGATGGCTGCAGTACAGGGTGCTGGGCACAGGAGGGGCGGACCCCCAGGGCACAGGAGGGGGCGGGGTGAAGTCAGGCAGAGGACCCCCAGCACATACAGGTAGAGGGAACACTGCACAGGGTAATCTGTTGTGGGGACTATAGACGGCAGATCTCAGGGACGCCTGCAGTGACCTCACAGATACAAGTCGATTACTCCGGGCATGGCGAGACACCCAGACTCCCAGAATGCCACCCGCCTCCTACACACAGAAGCTTTATAAATTCTGAATGAGACCCGAGAAGAACTGGCAGGACCAAAAGACAGTCCCAGGCTAACAAATACAAAATCCAACCAAGTCAGCGAAGAGCGCGCTCAGGAGATCAGTTATTGGCCAATTCCGGACAATCCACATACAAGTCTATTTCTCAACACATTCTCTTAGAGAGACAGAATTATGGGGGGTGGGGGGGAGAATATGGCAGGGATAGGAGACCGACCCCACACCACTGGACAGGAGGAGGGGGGGACACCGACCCCACACCACTGGACAGGAGGAGGGGGGGGGGGGGGGGGACACCGACCCCACACCACTGGACAGGAGGAGGGGGGGGGGGGGGGACACCGACCCCACACCACTGGACAGGAGGAGGGGGGGGGGACACCGACCCCACACCACTGGACAGGAGGAGGGGGGGGGGGACACCGACCCCACACCACTGGACAGGAGGAGGGGGGGGGGGGGGGACACCGACCCCACACCACTGGACAGGAGGAGGGGGGGGGGGGGACACCGACCCCACACCACTGGACAGGAGGGGGGGGGGGGACACCGACCCCACACCACTGGACAGGAGGGGGGGGGGGGACACCGACCCCACACCACTGGACAGGAGGGGGGGGGGGGGGGGACACCGACCCCACACCACTGGACAGGAGGGGGGGGGGGGGGGGACACCGACCCCACACCACTGGACAGGAGGGGGGGGGGGGGACACCGACCCCACACCACTGGACAGGAGGGGGGGGGGGGGGGGGGACACCGACCCCACACCACTGGACAGGAGGGGGGGGGGGGGGGACACCGACCCCACACCACTGGACAGGAGGGGGGGGGGGGGGGGACACCGACCCCACACCACTGGACAGGAGGGGGGGGGGGGGGAACACCGACCCCACACCACTGGACAGGAGGAGGAGGGGGGGACACCGACCCCACACCACTGGACAGGAGGAGGAGGGGGGGACACCGACCCCACACCACTGGACAGGAGGAGGGGGGGGGGGACACCGACCCCACACCACTGGACAGGAGGAGGGGGGGGGGGGACACCGACCCCACACCACTGGACAGGAGGAGGGGGGGGGGGGGACACCGACCCCACACCACTGGACAGGAGGAGGGGGGGGGGGGGGGACACCGACCCCACACCACTGGACAGGAGGAGGGGGGGGGGGGACACCGACCCCACACCACTGGACAGGAGGAGGGGGGGGGGGGACACCGACCCCACACCACTGGACAGGAGGAGGGGGGGGGGGGACACCGACCCCACACCACTGGACAGGAGGAGGGGGGGGGGGGGACACCGACCCCACACCACTGGACAGGAGGAGGGGGGGGGGGGGACACCGACCCCACACCACTGGACAGGAGGAGGGGGGGGGGGGGACACCGACCCCACACCACTGGACAGGAGGAGGGGGGGGGGGGGACACCGACCCCACACCACTGGACAGGAACAGGAGGAGACCAACCCCCACACCACTGGACAGGAGGAGGGGGGGGGGGGGACACCAACCCCACACCACTGGACACCGAGGGGACGGGAGGAGGAGGGACACCGACCCCACACCACTGGACACCGAGGGAGCAGGAGGAGACCGACCCCCACACCACCGAGCCCTGGGAGGGGGGTAGGAGGAGACCGACCCCCACACCACCGAGCCCTGGGAGGGGGGTAGGAGGAGACCGACCCCCACACCACCGAGCCCTGGGAGGGGGGTAGGAGGAGACCGACCCCCACACCACCGAGCCCTGGGAGGGGGGTAGGAGGAGACCGACCCCCACACTACCGAGCCCTGGGAGGGGGGTAGGAGGAGACCGACCCCCACACCACCGCACGCCGAGGGGGGAGGAGATTAATCATGCCCTCTGGATGTAAATTCAGGAGACAATTAAACATTTGATGTAAATAAGGGGGGAGGAGAAATGGTGGAGAGGCGGTACAAAGCTGCCGGTGTCATGTTGGTCTCACATGCTGTCAGTGTGCTCTGGATTGCATTTCCTCTTTAACATTCAGTGATTCATAGAGGGGAAGGGGAACTATTTCCATCGGTGATAACTCTGGGGGATTTCTTCCATCTCCTGCAGCTACAGCACTGAACACACCTCAGGCATAACAGAACAGGATTGGTTGTCTCAGGCCCCACAGACTGGAGTGCCGACCACCAACCCGAGATAAAATCAGCAGACAGACAGGTCCTCTTGGATACACAGAGCCCACTCCGCACAGGACATAAAGCTCAGGAGGTCCCCTGTATGTGAATGAGTGTGTCTCCAGCCTGACATCCAATCACAGGGACTCCTGACGTCACATGGTGACTCAACTCGATTCACAACAAACACCAAACAGCCAGAACTGAAAGCGACATACAGAGCGAGGAGAGACCACATCCTGTGTGCTGAGCGCAGCAATGACGCAAACCACACAAACAGCCCCGCGTCCCCATCTCCGCTTCCTGCGAGACCCAGGCCCTGCACATGTTAGAGACACCTCACCGAAGCCATACCAGGGACTCATCACACCAGGGGGGGGGGGGGGAGCTCAACAGGGACAAGCGCCACACCGGGGGGACCATTCATCACACCAGGCTGGATTTTAGGGGGTGCAGCTGTGCAGGCCTCGCGTAATATCAGCACACTATCCTTCAGGAGACAAACCAACATTCTGGGGGCACGGAGGGTGTTGGGCACTTGCGTTTTTGAAAGTTGCTTTCTGTCATGGGGTTCCTATAAACCTTCTGGATTGAACTGTGGGTGCCCCAACCACCCCCCCCAATAATTCTTATGGTGTAGGGAATCGCTGCCACAAATAAATATATATATATACATCTCTGAATGATTCCTGTAGCTGCACCCATCATTCAGATATCCCGACTCAAAGTCAAAGGACATCGTATGATGGCCGGCAGGCAGGAAGTGGTTAATAATTAGGTTTATTCAGCATGAACTGGAGCTTAGTTATGTAAAATGAGGATGCGTATTCTGCAATACTTAAATTTTTGGTAAACTCATTCAATGAATCCAAGCTGAGATGACATGCACCGCATTGATGAATTCACAAAATTTTATAGTAACTATGAGATTAAACAAAGTTCAGGAATATTCCTCTATGTACACTACAAACTGTATGACTGAATTAGTTCTGATAATATTTGCAAACAATGTAGCGGACGACTAATGTTTTTCTTCTCTGCCGATAACAATATTTAGAAATCGGGCCTGCCGATGGTCGATTTGCGTAGCCGATAACTTAAGCCAATTTCTCTTTTTTTGGCAGGTGGCAGGGGCAGGCCGCACTGGCAGGCAGGGGCAGGCCGCACTGGCAGGCAGGGGCAGGCCGCACTGGCAGGCAGGGGCAGGCCGCACTGGCAGGCAGGGGCAGGCCGCACTGGCAGGCAGGGGCAGGCCGCACTGGTAGGCTTGACTGAGCCGATTTGTCAGTTTCCGTTACACTACATATAACGGAATGCAGAGACCAGCTGTCAGAATTGACGGCTGAATTCACAGCACGATGTCAGGGGTGGGCGGGGCCCTGCAGCTATCAAACATCAGTCAATGATTGGGCTGCTTAAGAAAGTGGGCGGGGCCACATACACGTAACAGCCCACCCAGATCCTATTGGCTGGTGTTGGATATCTGGGTCCCACCCACCGGACATCACACCGAATTCTGAACAGCTCCTCTCTCTGCATTCGGTTTCACACACTGAGGACAGAGCCGCGGGGGGCGTGAAACCGTCAGCGGGGTGTGGGGGAAGGGAGGTAATCGGCCTATTTTTGCACAAAAACCGGCCAATGCCGATTACTTAAAAAAGTCCAAATATCTGGCCGGCCTCTAATAAAGAGCGCCCGTCATTTCAGATCCATCATGGCAGTGCCTGTTAGCAGGCGTCCAATCACCTGCTGCCTACCTCAGAGGAGGGATGGACTCGGGTGTGTGTGTGTGGTCCCTTCCCTCCAATCAGCTCTCACTGAGCTCTACAGAGTGCAACATCTCCGCTTTCTGAAAGCTCAGACAAGCGGTATACATTTTAGCACTTTGAAGGGCTGTAGAGATAACTGCAGATAAAGAGGTATGACTTCTGTAGGAGGATTTGTACATCCCCTGAGGCCAGTCACTGCACTGGGTATATATGGAGGCTTTACATGGAGGGGAAAAAAAAAAAAAAAAAACACTCAAATCAGCCCCACTAAATCTCATCTTTGAGCCCCTCTCCATCCAGCACTGTGCACAAGAGCAGGCGCTCTCCCTCATTGGCTCCCACTGCTGTCAATCACAGCCAGTGAGGAAGGAGCAGGGCTGAGCCAGGCTCTGGGGGGTCCTCTATAGGTCTTATGGACACACAGAGGTGGCTCAGGAGCGAGCACATGCATGAGCAAGTTGCTTTCTATGGGGCACTCGGCAGGGAGGAGCCATGAGCAGCAGACCCCAGAAGAGGAGTTTGGGAGTTGCTCTGTGCAAAACCATTACAGAGCAGGTAAGTATCACGTGTGTTATTTTCTAAAAATATAACATTATATCCCTTACAATCATCTGACGTCATTATGAAAATTAGTCATAAGTGTCATATACAGATATATAGACAACCCCCCTGCAATACTTGGTACCACAGTAAACCAGCCCCCCCGTACCACTGCCCCACCAGCGCCCCCCCAGTATCGGGGAGGGGGTCTATATAGACACATAGGGGGTGAACCCCCCAGGGGGGGCCATATAGACACATAGGGGTGTGACCCCCAGTATCAGGGAGGGGGGTCCCTATAGATGCATAGGGGTGTGACCCCAGTATCAGGGAGGGGGGTCCCTATAGATGCATAGGGGTGTGACCCCCAGTATGGGGGAGCGGGTCCATATGGGTGTGACCCCCCCCCCCGTATCAGGGAGGGGGTATATATAGACGCATAAGGGTGTGACCCCCCAGTATCGGGGAGGGGGGGTCTATATAGATGCATAGGGGTGTGACCCCCAGTATTGGGGAGGGGGTCTATAGATGTATAGGGGCTCCTGAGTTGGGGTGGTCTATATAGACAAATAGGCGTGAGACCCCCCCCCCCCAATATTGGGGAGGGTGGTCTACATAGGGGCTCCAGAGTCGGTGGTGGTCAATATACACAGGGGTGTGGCCACTATTAGGGGGTGGTCTAGATAGATAGGGTCCAAGTTGGGGTGGTGTATACAGACACATAGGGGTGTGACCCCCAGTATTGGGGAGGGGGTCTATATAGATGCATAGTGGTGTGACCCCCAGTATTGGGGAGGGGTTAGTCTATATAAACAGGGGTGTGACCCCCAGTACTGGGGAGGGGGTCTATATAGACACATAGCGGTGTGACCCCCCCCCCCCCGTATTGGGGAGGAGGGTCTGTATACACATTGGGGTGTGACCCCCCTCAGTATTGGGGAGAGGGTCTATATAGATGTATAGGGGCTCCTGAGTTGAGGGATGGTCTATATAGACACATAGGGGTGTCACCCCCAGTATTGGGGGGTCTATATAAACACATAGGGGTGTGACCCCCCAGTATTGGGGAGGTCTATATAGACACAGGGGTGTGACCCCCCAGTATTGGGGAGGTCTATATAGACACATAGGGGTGTGACCCCCCAGTATTGGGGAGGTCTATATAGACACATAGGGGTGTGACCCTCAGTATTGGGGAGGGGGGTCTATATAGACACAGTGGTGTTGGGGAGGAGGGGGGTCTATAAAGACAGGGGTGTGACCCCCCAGTATTGGGGAGGGGGGTCTATATAGACACAGTGGTGTTGGGGAGGAGGGGGGTCTATAAAGACAGGGGTGTGACCCCCAGTATTGGGGAGGGGGGTCTATATAGACACATAGGGGTGTGACCCCCCAGTATTGGGGAGGAGGGGGGTCTATATAGATGCTCCTTGTTGGGGGTGATCCATATACATGGGGGCATGGCCACTATTGGGGGGGTGGTGTAGGCAGATAAGGCCCAGAGTTGGGGGTGGTCTATATAAACACATATGGGGTGCGACTCCCAGTATTGGGGGGGTCTAGATACATAGGGGTGTGACCCCCCAATATTGGTGGGTCTGTATAGATACATAGGGGTGTGACCCCCCAATATTGGTGGGTCTGTATAGATACATAGGGGTGTGACCCCCCAGTATTGGGGGGGGGTCTTTATAGGAGCTCCTGAGTTGGGGATGGTCCATATACACAGGGGGTGGTGTAGACAGATAGGGCCCGAGTTTAGGGGTGGTCTATGTAAACACATACCGGGTGTGCGAGTATTGGGGATCTATATAGACACATAGGGGTGTGACCCCCCAGTATTGGGGGTCTATACAGGTGCTCCTGAGTTGGGGGTGGTCTAGATACATAGGGGTGTGACCCCCCCGGTATTGGGGAGGGGGGTCCATATAGGTGCTCCTGAGTTGGGGGTGGTCCAGACAGGGCCTGAGTTGGGGGTTGTCCATATAAACACATAGGGGTGTGACCCCCGAGTATTGGGGGAGGGGGTCTATATAGACATAGGGGTGTGACCCCCCAGTATTGGGGGAGGGGGTCTATATAGATGTATAGGGGCTCCTGAGTTGGGGTGGTCTCTATACACGGGGGGTGTGGCCACCATTGGGGGTCTATATAGATGTATAGGGGCTCCTGAGTTGGGGGTAGTCTATATACACGGGGGGTGTGGCCACCATTGGGGGGTCTATATAGACAGATAGGGGTGTGATCCCCCAGTATTGGGGGAGGTTGTCTATATAGATGTATAGGGGCTCCCGAGTTGGGGTGGTCTATATACACAGGGAGTGTGGCCACTATTGGGGGGGGGGTGTATATAGATGTATAGGGGCTCCTGAGTTGGGGTGGTCTATATACACAGGGAGTGTGGCCACTATTGGGGGGGGGTGTATATAGATGTATAGGGGCTCCTGAGTTGGGGTGGTCTATATACACAGGGAGTGTGGCCACTATTGGGGGGGTGTATATAGATGTATAGGGGCTCCTGAGTTGGGGTGGTCTATATACACAGGGAGTGTGGCCACTATTGGGGGGTGGTGTAGGCAGATAAGGCCCAGAGTTGGGGGTGGTCTATATAAACACATATGGGGTGTGACTCCCGGTATTGGGGGGGTCTAGATACATAGGGGTGTGACCCCCAATATTGGGGGGTCTGTATAGATACATAGGGGTGTGACCCCCCAGTATTGGGGAGGGGGTCTATATAGGAGCTCCTGAGTTGGGGATGGTCCATATACACAGGGGGTGGTGTAGACAGATAGGGCCAGAGTTTAGGGGTGGTCTATGTAAACATACAGGGTGTGTGAGTATTGGGGGATCTATATAGACACATAGGGGTGTGACCCCCAATATTGGGGGTCTATACAGGTGCTCCTGAGTTGGGGGTGGTCTAGATACATAGGGGTGTGACCCCCCAGTATTGAGGAGGTGGTCTATATAGACACCATAGGGGTGTGACCCCCCCGGTATTGGGGAGGGGGTCCATATAGGTGCTCCTGAGTTGGGGGTGGTCCAGACAGGGCCTGAGTTGGGGGTTGTCCATATAAACACATAGGGGTGTGAACCCCCGAGTATTGGGGGAGGGGGTCTATATAGATGTATAGGGGCTCCTGAGTTGAGGTGGTCTATATACACAGGGAGTGTGGCCACTATTGGGGGGTCTATATAGATGTATAGGGGCTCCTGAGTTGGGGTGGTCTATATACACAGGGAGTGTGGCCACTATTGGGGGGGTCTATATAGATGTATAGGGGCTCCTGAGTTGGGGTGGTCTATATACACTGGGGGTGTGGCCACCATTGGGGGGTCTATATAGATGTATAGGGGCTCCTGAGTTGGGGTGGTCTATATACACTGGGGGTGTGGCCACCATTGGGGGGTCTATAGACACACATAGGGGTGTGATTCCCCCAGTATTGGAGGAGGCGGTCTATATAGATGTATAGGGGCTCCTGAGTTGGGGGTGGTCTATATAGATGTATAGGGGCTCCTGAGTTGGGGTGGTCTATATACACAGGGAGTGTGGCCACTATTGGGGGGGTCTATATAGATGTATAGGGGCTCCTGAGTTGGGGTGGTCTATATACACTGGGGGTGTGGCCACCATTGGGGGGGTCTATATAGATGTATAGGGGCTCCTGAGTTGGGGTGGTCTATATACACTGGGGGTGTGGCCACCATTGGGGGGGTCTATATAGATGTATAGGGGCTCCTGAGTTGGGGTGGTCTATATACACTGGGGGTGTGGCCACCATTGGGGGGTCTATAGACACACATAGGGGTGTGATTCCCCCAGTATTGGAGGAGGAGGTCTATATAGATGTATAGGGGCTCCTGAGTTGGGGTGGTCTATATACACTGGGGCTGTAGCCACCATTGGGGGGCTCTATATAGACACATAGGGGTGTGATCCCCCAGTATTGGGGGAGGGGTCTATATACACAGGGAGTGTGGCCACTATTGGGGGGGGGGGGGTCTATATGGATGTATAGGGGCTCCTGAGTATATACACTGGGGGTGTGGCCACCATTGGGGGGTCTATATAGGGGCTCCTGAGTTGAGGGTGGTCCATGTACACAGGGGGTGTGGCCACTATTGGGGGGTGTAGACAGGGCCCGAGTTGGGAGTGGGCTATATAAACACACATGGGGTGTGGCCCCCAGGGGCCCCTGTGTCTCACCTTTGATGACGTTGCTGTAGATGGTGGCCCTGAACTCCTCCTTGGCCCTCAGGTCGAAGTCCTGGCCATGGATGATCCTCATCTGTTTGAGGAAGGTGCTCTTGCCGCTCTCCCCGGCCCCGAGGAGGAGGATCTTCACCAGCCGCTTGACATACGTCTTCTCCCGGGAAATGGTCCGGTCTATCTCCTTGGACTTCCTCTGCTGCTCGGCCTCCCGGGTGTTCAGCACACAGTTCGGGAAACAGACGGACAGCACGGAGCGGGACGGCAGGAAGTCCGCCATCTTCCTCTCTACCGAGCCCAGGGAGGAGGCTGTCTGACTGCGTGCGCGGCCCCGAGCACAGAAGAGCGCGCAGCCCCGCCCGGCACGTTCCCGTATGCTGAGTGTGAAACTGTCCCCGTCTGGCGCCATCTTGTCGGGGACCAAATCCAACCAGCGGTAATAGAGCCGACCACATCAATATGGCCGCTGAATGGAGACACTGAGCGCGGCGCGACGGACGTAGGAAGCTCTGACGTCACCGGGTCTATAAAACCTAGCTGAGGGAGGGCGAGCAAAGGGAATGGCGGCCTGTGATTCAGGGGCCACAGGCTTTTATAACACTAACCGCCATGGAAGTGATACACAGGGGCCACAGGCTTTTACAACACTAACCGCCATGGAAGTGATACACAGGGGCCACAGGCTCTTAATAACACAACCCCCCCCCTCACAGAAGTGAAACTCAGGGGGCCACAGGCTCTGTTATAACACAAATCACCACATAGAAGTGATACTCAGGGGCCACAGGCCCTTTTATTGCACAAACCCTTTCATAGAAGTGATACTCAGGGGTGACAGGCCCTTTTATTGCACAAACCCCTTTCATAGAAGTGGTACTCAGGGGCCACAGGCCATTTTCTAACAAATCACCACATAGAAGTGATACTCTGGGGTCACAGGCCCTTTTCTAACACAAACCCCTTCATAGAAGTGATACTCAGGGGCCACAGGCCATTTTATAATGCAAACCCCCTCATAGAAGTGATACTCAGGGGCCACAGGCCCTTTTATAATGCAAACCCCCTCATAGAAGTGATACTCAGGGGCCACAGGCCCTTTTATAATGCAAACCCCCTCATAGAAGTGATACTCAGTGGCCACAGGCCCTTTTATAATGCAAACCCTGTCATAGAAGTGATATTCAGGGGCCACGAGCCCATTTATAACACAAACCCCCTCATAGAAGTGATACTCAGGGGCCACAGGCCCTTTTATGATGAAACCCCCCTCATAGAAGTGATACTCAGGGGCCACAGGCCCTTTTATAATGCAAACCCCCTCATAGAAGTTATATTCAAGGGCCACGGGCCCTTTTATAACACAAACCCCCTCATAGAAGTGATATTCAGGGGCCACGGGCCCTTTTATAATGCAAACCCCCTCATAGAAGTGATACTCAGGGGCCACAGGCCCTTTTATAATGCAAACCCCCTCATAGAAGTGATACTCAGGGGCCACAGGCCCTTTTATAATGCAAACCCCCTCATAGAAGTTATATTCAGGGGCCACGGGCCCTTTTATAACACAAACCCCCTCATAGAAGTGATATTCAGGGGCCACGGGCCCTTTTATAATGCAAACCCCCTCATAGAAGTGATACTCAGGGGCCACAGTCCCTTTTATAATGCAAACCCCCTCATAGAAGTGATACTCAGGGGCCACAGGCCCTTTTATAATGCAAACCCCCTCATAGAAGTGATACTCAGGGGCCACAGGCCCTTTTATAACACAAACCCCCTCATAGAAGTGATATTCAGGGGCCACGGGCCCTTTTATAATGCAAACCCTGTCATAGAAGTGATATTCAGGGGTCACGAGCCCATTTATAACACAAACCCCCTCATAGAAGTGATACGCAGGGGCCACAGGCCTTTTTATGATGAAAACCCCCTCATAGAAGTGATACTCAGGGGCCACAGGCCCTTTTATAACACAAACCCCCTCATAGAAGTGATATTCAGGGGCCACGGGCCCTTTTATAATGCAAACCCCCTCATAGAAGTGATACTCAGGGGCCACAGGCCCTTTTATAATGCAAACGCCCTCATAGAAGTGATATTCAGGGGGCACGGGCCCATTTATAACACAAACCCCCTCATAGAAGTGATACTCAGGGGCCACAGGCCCTTTTATAATGCAAACCCCCTCATAGAAGTTATATTCAGGGGCCACGGGCCCTTTTATAACACAAACCCCCTCATAGAAGTGATATTCAGGGGCCACGGGCCCTTTTATAACACAAACCCCCTCATAGAAGTGATATTCAGGGGCCACGGGCCCTTTTATAATGCAAACCCCCTCATAGAAGTTATATTCAGGGGCCACGGGCCCTTTTATAACACAAACCCCCTCATAGAAGTGATATTCAGGGGCCACTGGCCCTTTTATAACACAAACCCCCTCATAGAAGTGATATTCAGGGGCCACAGGCCCTTTTCTAACACAAACCCCCTTATAGAAGTGATACTCAGGAGCCACCGGGCCCTTTATAACACAAACACCCCTCACATAAGTAATACTCAGGGGCCACAGGCCCTTTATAACATAAACCCCCTCAAATAAGTGATACTCAAGGGCCACAGGCCTTTTTATAACACAAACCCCCACATAGAAGTGATACTCAGGGGCCCTTTTATAACACAAACACCCTCATAGAAATCATACACAGGGGCCACAGGCCCTTTTATAATGCAAACCCCCTCATAGAAATGATACTCATGGGCCACGGGCCCTTTTATAACACAAACTTCCTTCAAGGAAGGGATACTCAGGCGCCACCGGCCTCTTTATAACACAAACCCCCTCACAGTAGTAATACTCAGGGGCCACAGGCCCTTTATAACATTAACCCCCTCAAATAAGTTATACTCAGGGGCCGCAGGCCCTTTTTCTAACACACACCCTCATAGAAGTAATACTCAGGGGCCTCTGGCCCTTTATTAAATAAATCCCCTCACAGAAGCGATATTCAGGGGCAATAGGTCCTTTTCTATTACATACAAAATCCCCTTACAGGAGTAATAGGGGCCACAGACTTTTTGAACTGCAAAGGCCCTCTAATGCCCCGTACACACGAGCGGACTTTTCAACATCCAAAGTCCGACGGACTGAGTCCGTCAGACTATTCGATCGTGTGTGGGCTGCAACGGACTTTAGCTTCGCAAAAGTCTGACGGACTTTAGAAATGAAGCATGCTTCAAATTTTCCCGACGGAACTCCGCCGGACCCGGTCCCCTTCGAAAAATCCGCTCGTGTGTATGCTACTCCGACGGACTAAAACCGACGCTAGGGCAGCTATTGGCTACTGGCTATGAACTTCCTTATTCGAATCCAGTCGTACGTCATCACGTTCGACTCCGTCGGAGTTTGGTGTGATGGTGTGTGGTCAAGTCCGTTCGGTCGAAAAGTCCGCCAGAACTCCGTCGGAACTCCGGCGCAACTCCTTTGGAAGTCTGCCGGACATAAGTCCTCTCGTGTGTACGGGGCATAAGCCCACGTACACACGGTCGGAGATTTTGCCAACCAAATCCGTCGGATTTTGCCCGTCGGATTTAGTCCGACAGATTGTGTCCGAAACTGTTGCATACACACGGTCGGGCCAAGTTGGCGAAAAAAATCCGATCTTTCAGAACGTGATGACGTAATTTCGTTACGATGGGACTACATTCAGGCTAGTAGCCAATAGCTTTGATGTAGGAATTTGATCTGAGCATGCGTGGCACTTGGTCCGATGAAAATGCTCTACACATGATCGGATTAGGTCCGTCCGGCCCAGTTGGTCGGGAAATATTTCCAACATGTTGGAAAATTGGGTCGGACGGAGATTCGGACGGAATCAGTCCGATGCATACCACACACAGTCGGATTATCTGACGACACGGTCCGATAAGACTCACTCCAACAGATTCTCCGACCGTGTGTACAAGGGCTAAGAAGTTATACATATGCTGGGGCCCTCATTAAAGTGATAGAGGCCACAGGCCCTTCTATAGTACAAAGCCGCTCATAAAAAAAAAATATACATACTTGAACTCTTCATAGAATAATTTACAGATGGGCCCCTTATAGAAGTGACACAGACAGGGCCCTTTATTCAAGACATATATGGAAAGGGGTCCCTGACTGCATTCACAGGGGAACCTCATAGACCTGACACACACAGGGCACCCTCATAGACCTGACACACACAGGGGACCCTCATAGACCTGACACACACAGGGGACCCTCATAGACCTGACACACACAGGGGACCCTCATAGACCTGACACACACAGGGGACCCTCATAGACCTGACACACACAGGGGACCCTCATAGATCTGACCCACACAGGGGATCCTCATAGACCTGACCCACACAGGGGACCCTCATAGACCTGACACACACAGGGGAAACTCATAGACCTGACACACACAGGGGACCCTCACAGACCTGACACACACAGGGGACCCTCATAGACCTGACACACACAGGGGAACCTCATAGACCTGACACACACAGGGGACCCTCATAGACCTGACACACACAGGGGAAACTCATAGACCTGACACACACAGGGGACCCTCACAGACCTGACACACACAGGGGACCCTCATAGACCTGACACACACAGGGGACCCTCATAGACCTGACATACACAGGGGAACCTCATAAACCTGACACACACAGGTGACCCTCATAGACCTGACACACACACACACACAGGGACCCTTATAGTAGGGTGACCAGACATCCCCAGTTTCCGGGGACAGTCCCCGAATTGAGGACCCTGTCCCCAGTTTTGTCCCCAGATTGGATTTGAACAGGGGTTGGGGTAATTTCAAAGACAGGCAGTGCAGAATAAAAAAACAAAAATCTGAATTACACACCCCCACTCCACCCTTCCTACTAGCTTAGGAAGGTGTCATTTTTCCATTATCTGCGCCCCTCTCTGATGATGATGTGCTGGTCGGAGTGGAGGGAATATTTCTTCAGTTTCAGGTGCATGCCCATTCAGCTCCGCTCGCATGCTCTTCCGCCTTGGCTCAAGTCCCGACCAGCCGCCTGCCTGCTTATCTTCTTGCCTTCCCTGGCAGAATGATCTTCTTCCCTACCCAGTAGTAGCCGGGGGCCCAGAAAGTAAGACTTGGCAGGCTGTGAGGCAGGCGGTGGCGGCAATGGACACTGAACCACTGATAGCTCTTTACTCATTACTAGTAAAAAAAAAAAAATATGTCCCCGGATTTCATTTAAAAAAATATGGTCACCTTACCTTATAGACCTGACACATACATAGGGACCCTCATAGATCTGACACACAGGGACCCTCATAGACCTGACACACACAGGAACCCCTCATAGACCTGACACACACAGGAACCCCTCATAGACCTGACACACACAGGAACCCTCATAGACCTGACACACACAGGGACCCTCATAGACCTGACACACACAGGGCACCCTCATAGACCTGACACACACAGGAACCCCTCATAGACCTGACACACACAGGAACCCTCATAGACCTGACACACACAGGGACCCTCATAGACCTGACACACACAGGGCACCCTCATAGACCTGACACACACAGGAACCCCTCATAGACCTGACACACACAGGCGATCCCTCATAGACCTGACACACACAGGAACCCTCATAGACCTGACACACACAGGAACCCCTCATAGACCTGACACACACAGGGGATCCCTCATAGACCTGACACACACAGGAACCCCTCATAGATCTGACACACACAGGATGCCCTCATAGACCTGACACACACAGGATGCCCTCATAGACCTGACACACACAGGGGATCCCTCATAGACCTGACACACACAGGGGATCCCTCATAGACCTGACACACACAGGGGATCCCTCATAGACCTGACACACACAGGAACCCTCATAGACCTGACACACACAGGAACCCCTCATAGACCTGACACACACAGGGGATCCCTCATAGACCTGACACACACAGGGGATCCCTCATAGACCTGACACACACAGGGGATCCCTCATAGACCTGACACACACAGGAACCCTCATAGACCTGACACACACAGGAACCCCTCATAGACCTGACACACGCAGGGGATCCCTCATAGACCTGACACACACAGGAACCCCTCATAGATCTGACACACACAGGATGCCCTCATAGACCTGACACACACAGGGCACCCTCATAGACCTGCCACACACAGGAACCCTCATAGACCTGACACACACAGGAACCCCTCATAGACCTGACACACACAGGAACCCTCATAGACCTGACACACACAGGGGACCCTCATAGACCTGACACACACAGGGGACCCTCATAGATCTGACACACACAGGAACCCTCATAGACCTGACAAACACAGGAACCCTCATAGACCTGACACACACAGGGGACCCTCATAGACCTGACACACACAGGGGATCCCTCATAGACCTGACACACACAGGGGACCCTCATAGACCTGACACACACAGGGGATCCCTCATAGACCTGACACACACAGGAACCCCTCATAGATCTGACACACACAGGATGCCCTCATAGACCTGACACACACAGTGCACCCTCATAGACCTGACACACACAGGAACCCCTCATAGACCTGACACACACAGGGGATCCCTCATAGACCTGACACACACAGGAACCCCTCATAGACCTGACACACACAGGAACCCCTCATAGACCTGACACACACAGGGCACCCTCATAGACCTGACACACACAGGAACCCTCATAGACCTGACACACACAGGGACCCTCATAGACCTGACACACACAGGGCACCCTCATAGACCTGACACACACAGGAACCCTCATAGACCTGACACACACAGGGACCCTCATAGACCTGACACACACAGGGACCCTCATAGACCTGACACACACAGGAACCCCTCATAGACCTGACACACACAGGAACCCCTCATAGACCTGACACACACAGGAACCCCTCATAGACCTGACACACACAGGAACCCCTCATAGACCTGACACACACAGGGCACCCTCATAGATCTGACACACACAGGAACCCTCATAGACCTGACACACACAGGAACCCCTCATAGACCTGACACACACAGGGGATCCCTCATAGACCTGACACACACAGGAACCCTCATAGACCTGACACACACAGGAACCCCTCATAGACCTGACACACACAGGGGATCCCTCATAGACCTGACACACACAGGAACCCCTCATAGATCTGACACACACAGGGGATCCCTCATAGACCTGACACACACAGGAACCCCTCATAGATCTGACACACACAGGATACCCTCATAGACCTGCCACACACAGGAACCCTCATGGACCTGACACACACAGGAACCCCTCATAGACCTGACACACACAGGAACCCTCATAGACCTGACACACACAGGGGACCCTCATAGATCTGACACACACAGGAACCCTCATAGACCTGACACACACAGGAACCCTCATAGACCTGACACACACAGGGGACCCTCATAGACCTGACACACACAGGGGATCCCTCATAGACCTGACACACACAGGGGACCCTCATAGACCTGACACACACAGGGGATCCCTCATAGACCTGACACACACAGGAACCCCTCATAGACCTGACACACACAGGGGACCCTCATAGACCTGACACACACAGGAACCCCTCATAGACCTGACACACACAGGGGACCCTCATAGATCTGACCCACACAGGGGACCCTCATAGATCTGACCCACACAGGGGACCCTCATAGACCTGACACACACAGGGGACCCTCATAGATCTGACCCACACAGGGGACCCTCATAGACCTGACACACACAGGGGACCCTCATAGACCTGACACACACAGGGGACCCTCATAGACCTGACACACACAGGAACCCCTCATAGACCTGACACACACAGGGGACCCTCATAGACCTGACACACACAGGGGATCCCTCATAGACCTGACACACACAGGAACCCCTCATAGACCTGACACACAGAGGGGACCCTCATAGATCTGACCCACACAGGGGATCCTCATAGACCTGACCCACACAGGGGACCCTCATAGACCTGACACACACAGGGGAAACTCATAGACCTGACACACACAGGGGACCCTCACAGACCTGACACACATAGGGGACCCTCATAGACCTGACACACACAGGGGAACCTCATAGACCTGACACACACAGGGGACCCTCATAGACCTGACACACACAGGGGAAACTCATAGACCTGACACACACAGGGGACCCTCACAGACCTGACACACACAGGGGACCCTCATAGACCTGACACACACAGGGGACCCTCATAGACCTGACATACACAGGGGAACCTCATAAACCTGACACACACAGGTGACCCTCATAGACCTGACACACACACACACACAGGGACCCTTATAGTAGGGTGACCAGACATCCCCAGTTTCCGGGGACAGTCCCCGAATTGAGGACCCTGTCCCCAGTTTTGTCCCCAGATTGGATTTGAACAGGGGTTGGGGTAATTTCAAAGACAGGCAGTGCAGAATAAAAAAACAAAAATCTGAATTACACACCCCCACTCCACCCTTCCTACTAGCTTAGGAAGGTGTCATTTTTCCATTATCTGCGCCCCTCTCTGATGATGATGTGCTGGTCGGAGTGGAGGGAATATTTCTTCAGTTTCAGGTGCATGCCCATTCAGCTCCGCTCGCATGCTCTTCCGCCTTGGCTCAAGTCCCGACCAGCCGCCTGCCTGCTTATCTTCTTGCCTTCCCTGGCAGAATGATCTTCTTCCCTACCCAGTAGTAGCCGGGGGCCCAGAAAGTAAGACTTGGCAGGCTGTGAGGCAGGCGGTGGCGGCAATGGACACTGAACCACTGATAGCTCTTTACTCATTACTAGTAAAAAAAAAAAAATATGTCCCCGGATTTCATTTAAAAAAATATGGTCACCTTACCTTATAGACCTGACACATACATAGGGACCCTCATAGATCTGACACACAGGGACCCTCATAGACCTGACACACACAGGAACCCCTCATAGACCTGACACACACAGGAACCCCTCATAGACCTGACACACACAGGAACCCTCATAGACCTGACACACACAGGGACCCTCATAGACCTGACACACACAGGGCACCCTCATAGACCTGACACACACAGGAACCCCTCATAGACCTGACACACACAGGAACCCTCATAGACCTGACACACACAGGGACCCTCATAGACCTGACACACACAGGGCACCCTCATAGACCTGACACACACAGGAACCCCTCATAGACCTGACACACACAGGAACCCCTCATAGACCTGACACACACAGGAACCCCTCATAGACCTGACACACACAGGAACCCCTCATAGACCTGACACACACAGGAACCCCTCATAGACCTGACACACACAGGAACCCTCATAGACCTGACACACACAGGGACCCTCATAGACCTGACACACACAGGGCACCCTCATAGACCTGACACACACAGGAACCCTCATAGACCTGACACACACAGGGACCCTCATAGACCTGACACACACAGGGACCCTCATAGACCTGACACACACAGGAACCCCTCATAGACCTGACACACACAGGAACCCCTCATAGACCTGACACACACAGGGGACCCTCATAGACATGACACACACAGGAACCCTCATAGACCTGACACACACAGGAACCCTCATAGACCTGACACACACAGGGCACCCTCATAGATCTGACACACACAGGAACCCCTCATAGACCTGACACTCACAGGAACCCCTCATAGACCTGACACACACAGGAACCCCTCATAGACCTGACACACACAGGAACCCCTCATAGACCTGACACACACAGGGCACCCTCATAGACCTGACACACACAGGAACCCTCATAGACCTGACACACACAGGAACCCTCATAGACCTGACACACACAGGGCACCCTCATAGATAGTGATGGCCGAACGGTTCGCCCGGCGGTCGTTTCGCGGCGAATTTCCGACTTTCGCCGTCCGCGGGTTCGAACGCCTTTTTCCGTCGTTCGCCCCGGCGGACTTACGTGTTTAATGTATACAAGAACTTTAACCTTTCGTGACACGTTTATCATGTGTTACAGGACAACCAATTGAGACATGACAGCTCATGGACACTTGGACATTCCCCCTAACCTATAAATACACCCGATCCGGTGGCCATTTTACATTCTTTCTTCTGTCACTGTAGGGAAAGGATCCTGTGTGGAGTAGGGACAGAGAAAACGCTAGCTATTTGGTACACAAAAGTTCTTTTCAGGACTGGTATAGGTGTTAGGTCAGCAGCCTGAGTTTCTTTTGTCAGTTTAGATAAAGGGACAGAGCGCTGTATGCTGCTATTTTAGGGACAGCTCAGCCAGATTAGTCTTTCTTCATCATCATCATCATCATCATCATTAGCTGTTACTATCAGGTCCACAAAAGAGCTGTTCCAGCTAATCGTTCCAGCCTACTCTTTTTTGCCAATTTGTATAGGGACAGGCAGGAAGCAGTGTGTCAGGCAGTGAGGATAATTTTAAAGACTTGCTGTTACTATTAGTTCCACAAAGGTTCTTTTCAGGACTGGTATCAGTGGTACGGTAATAGGCTTGTACACGTATAATATTCTTTCTTCCAAATATAGAAAGAATATTATACTTGACTGCTGCCCTTCTGCTGCAGTCTGCTAATCATTCACAACTCACTTGTTCCACAAAGCTCTTTATCAGGACTGGTAACTTGGTCTGTCTAGGGTGCTACGGTACATAGGCTTGGGTGCGGTACAGTCTGCTGTTCTGTAAGGACCGCTATCGGTCCACAATACATAGGGTTGCCGTGCACTACTGCTGACCGCTGCCCTATACTGCAGCAGTCCTTCATTGGTATAGGGACTGACGTACAGTCTGCTAATCACTAACACACAACCTGCTTGGTCCACAAAAGTTCTTATAAGGACTGGTAACTTGGTATAGGGTGCTACGGTACATAGGCCTGAGTGCGTTACAGTCTGCTGTTCTGTAAGGACCGCTATCGGTCCACAATACATAGGGTTGCCGTGCACTACTGCTGACCGCTGCCCTATACTGCAGCAGTCCTTCAGCGGTATAGGGACTGACGCACAGTCTGCTAAACACTAACACACAACCTGCTTGGTCCACAAAAGTTTTTATAAGGACTGGTAACTTGGTATAGGGTGCTACGGTACATAGGCCTGAGTGCAGTACAGTCTGCTGTTCTGTAAGGACCGCTATCGGTCCACAATACATAGGGTTGCCGTGCACTACTGCTGACCGCTGCCCTATACTGCAGCAGTCCTTCATTGGTATAGGGACTGACGTACAGTCTGCTAATCACTAACACACAACCTGCTTGGTCCACAAAAGTTCTTATAAGGACTGGTAACTTGGTATAGGGTGCTACGGTACATAGGCCTGAGTGCGTTACAGTCTGCTGTTCTGTAAGGACCGCTATCGGTCCACAATACATAGGGTTGCCGTGCACTACTGCTGACCGCTGCCCTATACTGCAGCAGTCCTTCATTGGTATAGGGACTGACGTACAGTCTGCTAATCACTAACACACAACCTGCTTGTTCCACAAAAGTTCTTATAAGGACTGGTAACTTGGTATAGGGTGCTACGGTACATAGGCCTGAGTGCGTTACAGTCTGCTGTTCTGTAAGGACCGCTATCGGTCCACAATACATAGGGTTGCCGTGCACTACTGCTGACCGCTGCCCTATACTGCAGCAGTCCTTCATTGGTATAGGGACTGACGTACAGTCTGCTAATCACTAACACACAACCTGCTTGGTCCACAAAAGTTCTTATAAGGACTGGTAACTTGGTATAGGGTGCTACGGTACATAGGCCTGAGTGCGTTACAGTCTGCTGTTCTGTAAGGACCGCTATCGGTCCACAATACATAGGGTTGCCGTGCACTACTGCTGACCGCTGCCCTATACTGCAGCAGTCCTTCATTGGTATAGGGACTGACGTACAGTCTGCTAATCACTAACACACAACCTGCTTGTTCCACAAAAGTTCTTATAAGGACTGGTAACTTGGTATAGGGTGCTACGGTACATAGGCCTGAGTGCGTTACAGTCTGCTGTTCTGTAAGGACCGCTATCGGTCCACAATACATAGGGTTGCCGTGCACTACTGCTGACCGCTGCCCTATACTGCAGCAGTCCTTCATTGGTATAGGGACTGACGTACAGTCTGCTAATCACTAACACACAACCTGCTTGGTCCACAAAAGTTCTTATAAGGACTGGTAACTTGGTATAGGGTGCTACGGTACATAGGCCTGAGTGCGTTACAGTCTGCTGTTCTGTAAGGACCGCTATCGGTCCACAATACATAGGGTTGCCGTGCACTACTGCTGACCGCTGCCCTATACTGCAGCAGTCCTTCAGCGGTATAGGGACTGACGCACAGTCTGCTAAACACTAACACACAACCTGCTTGGTCCACAAAAGTTTTTATAAGGACTGGTAACTTGGTATAGGGTGCTACGGTACATAGGCCTGAGTGCGTTACAGTCTGCTGTTCTGTAAGGACCGCTATCGGTCCACAATACATAGGGTTGCCGTGCACTACTGCTGACCGCTGCCCTATACTGCAGCAGTCCTTCATTGGTATAGGGACTGACGTACAGTCTGCTAATCACTAACACACAACCTGCTTGGTCCACAAAAGTTCTTATAAGGACTGGTAACTTGGTATAGGGTGCTACGGTACATAGGCCTGAGTGCGTTACAGTCTGCTGTTCTGTAAGGACCGCTATCGGTCCACAATACATAGGGTTGCCGTGCACTACTGCTGACCGCTGCCCTATACTGCAGCAGTCCTTCAGCGGTATAGGGACTGACGCACAGTCTGCTAAACACTAACACACAACCTGCTTGGTCCACAAAAGTTCTTATAAGGACTGGTAACTTGGTATAGGGTGCTACGGTACATAGGCCTGAGTGCAGTACAGTCTGCTGTTCTGTAAGGACCGCTATCGGTCCACAATACATAGGGTTGCCGTGCACTACTGCTGACCGCTGCCCTATACTGCAGCAGTCCTTCATTGGTATAGGGACTGACGTACAGTCTGCTAATCACTAACACACAACCTGCTTGTTCCACAAAAGTTCTTATAAGGACTGGTAACTTGGTATAGGGTGCTACGGTACATAGGCTTGAGTGCGGTACAGTCTGCTGTTCTGTAAGGACCGCTATCGGTCCACAATAGATAGGGTTGACGTGCACCACTGCTGACCGCTGCCCTATACTGCAGCAGTCCTTCAGCGGTATAGGGACTGACGTACAGTCTGCTAAACACTAATACACAACCTGCTTGGTCCACAAAAGTTCTTATAAGGACTGGTAACTTGGTATAGGGTGCTACGGTACATAGGCTTGAGTGCGGTACAGTCTGCTGTTCTGTAAGGACCGCTATCGGTCCACAATAGATAGGGTTGACGTGCACCACTGCTGACCGCTGCCCTATACTGCAGCAGTCCTTCAGCGGTATAGGGACTGACGTACAGTCTGCTAAACACTAATACACAACCTGCTTGGTCCACAAAAGTTCTTATAAGGACTGGTAACTTGGTATAGGGTGCTACGGTACATAGGCTTGAGTGCGGTACAGTCTGCTGTTCTGTAAGGACCGCTATCGGTCCACAATAGATAGGGTTGACGTGCACCACTGCTGACCGCTGCCCTATACTGCAGCAGTCCTTCAGCGGTATAGGGACTGACGTACAGTCTGCTAAACACTAATACACAACCTGCTTGGTCCACAAAAGTTCTTATAAGGACTGGTAACTTGGTATAGGGTGCTACGGTACATAGGCTTGAGTGCGGTACAGTCTGCTGTTCTGTAAGGACCGCTATAGGTCCACAATAGATAGGGTTGACGTGCACCACTGCTGACCGCTCACCTATACTGCAGCAGTCCTTCAGCGGTATAGGGACTAAGAGTTTTGTCACAGGGTCATTTAAAAAATGACATGCAGAGGAAGAGGCAGGCCCTTCCGCAGGGGTGGTAGGGGTAGGGCAGGAGCAACAGGCTTGAGCCAAAGTGGGAAGTTGCAGAAGGTGCGTTCAATTACTTTAAAGGATGCACCAGACTTGGTTGAGTGGCTCGCTCAGCCTTACTCTTCTGCACCCTCCTCATCCTCTCGATCTGCACCCTCTTCTTCACTCTCTGCTATGTGCACCCCCAAAGACACTACCACCAACAACACGACCACCACCACCACCACCACATACCTTCCGCTTGAGTCACTGGAATTATTTTCCGATCCATATCAAGAGGACATTTCTGATGCGCAGCCACTCTTGGTATTGGATCAGGAAGAGGAGGTAGCAACAAGCGCTACTCAGCAGTCTGACGCCAGTACCCAGATCAGCCCAAGGAGGAGGTTGGTCCCCGGTGTTGCTGCCTACTCTACTTATAGCGGTGGGGAAGGTGACGTTGATGATGACGTGTCTAGTGATGTCACGTGGGTGCCCACAAGAGAGGAAGAGGAGGGGAGTTCAGAGGGAGATATGGACCAGCAGATAGGGAGGAGAAGCAGCAATGACTTACATTGCACAGCAGGGACAAAGCAGACTGCAAATGTATCAGGAGCGAGTCATCGACCATGTACGGTCACATCTGGCGCTCCCAGGACACCGGCACATGGCTCCGCAGTGTGGGCTTTTTTTAACGTGTCCGCTGCTGACAATAGCGTTGCCATCTGCAATCTTTGCAGTCAACGCGTTAGTCGCGGTAAGCCCAATACTCACCTAGGGACGACCGCCTTAAGAAGGCACATGAGCAGCCATCACCGAGCCCAGTGGGAGCAACGGAACACACAAAGCCACACTGCAGGCTCTCACCGTCCAGCCTCGTCTTCTACTTCTCCTTCTCCTCTCTCCTCACAATTGTCCTCCACTCCACCTTCCATCACGCCAAGCTCACATTTTTCTGCAAAAAGGCAGGCTTCCGTGGGCCTAATGTTTGAGCGTAAAAAAATGATGACGCCGGATAACCCTCTTGCCCAACGGTTGGCGGCTGGCTTGTCAGAACTCATAGCCCGCCAACTACTGCCATATAAACTGGTGGACTCGGAGGCCTTTCGCAAATTTGTGGCCATTGGAACACCACAATGGAAGGTCCCAGGAAGGAAGTATTTCTCAGAGAAGGGCATCCCAGAGCTATATGGCCATGTTCAGCGGCAAGTGAATGTATCTCTGGCACACAGTGTCGGTGCCAAGATACATCTGACCACAGACACGTGGTCTAGCAAACACGGGCAGGGAAGGTATATCAGTTTTACTGCCCACTGGGTGAACCTTCTGACGGCCGTCAAGCATGTAACCCGTGGCACCCGTGTAGATTTGGTTTTACCGCCACGGATTGCATGCAGGCCTGACTCTTCTTCTCCTCCTCCTACTCCATCCTCCTCCCTCTCCTCCTCAGCTGCCTCCTCCTTTTCCGCTGCTAGCGTCTCTTCCACTGCACCGCCCAAGCTCCCCAGAACCTATTCCACATGCCAGGTGAGACGTTGCCATGCCGTGCTGCGTCTGTTGTGCCTGGAAGCAAAGAGCCACACTGGCCCGGCACTCCTTTCAGCTTTGCGTTCACAGGCAGATGAGTGGCTAACACCGCTCAATTTGACAGTTGGTAAAGTGGTGTGTGACAACGGTGCCAATCTGCTTAGCGCATTGAAACAGGGCAAAATCACGCACGTGCCGTGCATGGCACACGTCTTAAACTTGGTCGTGCAGCGATTCCTTGTCAAATACCCTGGGGTCCAGGACATCTTGCGGCAGGCAAGGAAAATCTCGGCCCATTTCAGAAGATCTTACACGGCCATGGCTCGCCTTGCTGACATTCAGCGGCGACACCATCTGCCGGTCAGACGTCTTATTTGCGATTGCCCGACGCGATGGAACTCAACCTTCTATATGCTTGATAGGCTGCTCCAGCAGAAACGTGCAGTTAACGTCTACCTGTATGAACTCTGCGAAAGAAACGGTTCTGGGGAGCTGGGTTTTTTTTCACCGCGCCAGTGGCTGCTCATGCGCGACACATGCAGACTTCTGCGGCCATTTGAGGAGATCACCAAACTGGTCAGTCGCAGCCATGGCGCCATCAGTGACATGGTACCTTATGCCTTCTTTCTGGAGCGTGCATTGCGTCGTGTCATTGATCAGGCTGTGGAGGAGCAGGAGCGGGAAGATGAGGAAGTCGCAATGCTGGATGAATTCCCAGGGGGGGCTACTCTATCTGAGACAAGTCAACAACAGGAGTCTGATGAGGAGTCAGAGGAGGATGGTGCCGGGGCGGATGAGCAGGAGCAAGAAGAGCATGCTTTAAACCTTTCTGGGATCCCTGTTGTGCGAGGATGGGGAGAGGAGAATGAAGAGGACGACATTATCCTGGATGATGAGCAGGAGCCAGGCCACCACACCGCTTCCACTTTAGTGCAAATGGGGGCCTTCATGCTCCAGTGTTTTAATAGGGACCCCCGTATAAAAAGCATGAGGGTCAAGGACCAGTACTGGGTGGCAACGTACTTAGACCCCCGGTACAAACACAAAATGGCGGAAATGTTACCGCCGTCGCAGAGGGCTGTCAGAATGCAGCACTTCCAGGCCTTGCTTCGAGAAATGCTGCATTCTGCTTTTGCGTGCGCTGGCAGAGGAGCAATTCCCACTCCCAGAGAAGGATTTGCGGGTACCAATCCAACAGCGCCTGCAAGAAGAGGCCGGTTTGAAGATGTGTTGGTGACTTCGGATATGAGGTCATTCTTTCAGCCGACCCATCGACAGGTGTCATCCGGATCCAGCATCAGGGAACGCCTAGACCGTCAGGTGTCCGACTACATTGGGTTAACGGCCGATGTGGACGCTCTGAGGAGTGATGAACCCCTAGACTACTGGGTGGGCAGGCTTGACCTCTGGCCAGAGCTTGCCCAATTTGCAATCGAACTGTTGGCTTGCCCCTCATCCAGTGTCCTGTCCGAAAGGACGTTCAGCGCAGCAGGGGGGATTGTGACCGATAAGCGTACTCGCCTAGCTCACCACAGTGTTAACTACCTCACATTTCTAAAAATGAATGAGGCATGGATCTCGGAGGAATTCAACACATGTGATCAGTAGACCATGTATATGTCTATAAACAATTTTTGGAATCAAGCACACAGACCTTCTTAATTCATTTGGCTCACTTCCCTGACCCAAAAAAGCACACCGTACTATATGCCCCTACCCTCCTCTTTGAAGAGGTTGAGCGGTGTCATATTTCTACTGGGGCTGCTTATTATGAGGGGTTCCCACCATCCCTGTGCTGTGCTGACTTCCTCCTGGGTGTTCTTATTATGAGGGGCTCCCACCATCCCTGTGCTGTGCTGACTTCCTCCTGGGGGTTCTTATTATGAGGGGATCACACCATCCCTGTGCTGTGCTGACTTCCTCCTGGGGCTGCTTACGGTGCTGCTGTCAGCGCTGTATGTCACGGAGCTGCTGTCAGCGCTGTATGTCACGGAGCTGCTGTCAGCGCTGTATGTCACGGAGCTGCTGTCAGCGCTGTATGTCACGGAGCTGCTGTCAGCGCTGTATGTCACGGAGCTGCTGTCAGCGCTGTATGTCACGGAGCTGCTGTCAGCGCTGTATGTCACGGAGCTGCTGTCAGCGCTGTATGTCACGGAGCTGCTGTCAGCGCTGTATGTCACGGAGCTGCTGTCAGCGCTGTATGTCACGGAGCTGCTGTCAGCGCTGTATGTCACGGTGCTGCTGTCAGCGCTGTATGTCACGGAGCTGCTGTCAGCGCTGTATGTCACGGAGCTGCTGTCAGTGCTGTATGTCACGGAGCTGCTGTCAGCGCTGTATGTCACGGAGCTGCTGTCAGCGCTGTATGTCACGGAGCTGCTGTCAGCGCTGTATGTCACGGTGCTGCTGTCAGCGCTGTATGTCACGGAGCTGCTGTCAGCGCTGTATGTCACGGAGCTGCTGTCAGCGCTGTATGTCACGGAGCTGCTGTCAGCGCTGTATGTCACGGAGCTGCTGTCAGCGCTGTATGTCACGGAGCTGCTGTCAGCGCTGTATGTCACGGTGCTGATGTCAGTGCTCTGTATTACGGTGCTGCTGTCAGTGCTCTGTATCTCCTGCACCCTCTTGTTTGCCTACCCTGGTCCCTGACCTTCCCTCTCCTCCATTGCCTTCATTAGCTCCATAGTCCTGAATTGTCAGAACAATTTCCCAAATAAAAAAAAAATGCTTGTAGTTATCGATCCCAAATTCACCTCATACATGTATTATGCTATTGTCCAGGTGGTGGGACTACGTGCTACCCCCTAATAATTACCCCGTGGCCGCAAATTCGACCTAAAGGTTTGCGAAATTCGCCTCCCATTGAAGTCAATGGAGCCCGCGGCGAACGGTCGTTTTCGCGAACGTTTGTGTCCGTTCGCGTTTCGCGTTCGCGAAACGTCCCGTCGGAAGTTCGTCCATCACTACTCATAGATCTGACACACACAGGAACCCTCATAGACCTGGCACACACAGGGGACCCTCATAGACCTGACACACACAGGGGATCCCTCATAGACCTGACACACACAGGGGATCCCTCATAGACCTGACACACACAGGAACCCTCATAGACCTGACACACACAGGAACCCCTCATAGACCTGACACACACAGGGGATCCCTCATAGACCTGACACACACAGGAACCCCTCATAGATCTGACACACACAGGATGCCCTCATAGACCTGACACACACAGGGGATCCCTCATAGACCTGACACACACAGGGGATCCCTCATAGACCTGACACACACAGGGGATCCCTCATAGACCTGACACACACAGGAACCCTCATAGACCTGACACACACAGGAACCCCTCATAGACCTGACACACACAGGGGATCCCTCATAGACCTGACACACACAGGGGATCCCTCATAGACCTGACACACACAGGGGATCCCTCATAGACCTGACACACACAGGAACCCTCATAGACCTGACACACACAGGAACCCCTCATAGACCTGACACACGCAGGGGATCCCTCATAGACCTGACACACACAGGAACCCCTCATAGATCTGACACACACAGGATGCCCTCATAGACCTGACACACACAGGGCACCCTCATAGACCTGCCACACACAGGAACCCTCATAGACCTGACACACACAGGAACCCCTCATAGACCTGACACACACAGGAACCCCTCATAGACCTGACACACACAGGGGACCCTCATAGACCTGACACACACAGGGGACCCTCATAGATCTGACACACACAGGAACCCTCATAGACCTGACAAACACAGGAACCCTCATAGACCTGACACACACAGGGGACCCTCATAGACCTGACACACACAGGGGATCCCTCATAGACCTGACACACACAGGGGACCCTCATAGACCTGACACACACAGGGGATCCCTCATAGACCTGACACACACAGGAACCCCTCATAGATCTGACACACACAGGATGCCCTCATAGACCTGACACACACAGGGCACCCTCATAGACCTGACACACACAGGAACCCCTCATAGACCTGACACACACAGGGGATCCCTCATAGACCTGACACACACAGGAACCCCTCATAGACCTGACACACACAGGGGATCCCTCATAGACCTGACACACACAGGAACCCCTCATAGACCTGACACACACAGGAACCCCTCATAGACCTGACACACACAGGGCACCCTCATAGACCTGACACACACAGGAACCCTCATAGACCTGACACACACAGGGACCCTCATAGACCTGACACACACAGGGACCCTCATAGACCTGACACACACAGGAACCCCTCATAGACCTGACACACACAGGAACCCCTCATAGACCTGACACACACAGGAACCCCTCATAGACCTGACACACACAGGAACCCCTCATAGACCTGACACACACAGGGCACCCTCATAGATCTGACACACACAGGAACCCTCATAGACCTGACACACACAGGAACCCCTCATAGACCTGACACACACAGGGGATCCCTCATAGACCTGACACACACAGGAACCCTCATAGACCTGACACACACAGGAACCCCTCATAGACCTGACACACACAGGGGATCCCTCATAGACCTGACACACACAGGAACCCCTCATAGATCTGACACACACAGGGGATCCCTCATAGACCTGACACACACAGGAACCCCTCATAGATCTGACACACACAGGATACCCTCATAGACCTGCCACACACAGGAACCCTCATAGACCTGACACACACAGGAACCCCTCATAGACCTGACACACACAGGAACCCTCATAGACCTGACACACACAGGGGACCCTCATAGATCTGACACACACAGGAACCCTCATAGACCTGACACACACAGGAACCCTCATAGACCTGACACACACAGGGGACCCTCATAGACCTGACACACACAGGGGATCCCTCATAGACCTGACACACACAGGGGACCCTCATAGACCTGACACACACAGGGGATCCCTCATAGACCTGACACACACAGGAACCCCTCATAGATCTGACACACACAGGATGCCCTCATAGACCTGACACACACAGGGCACCCTCATAGACCTGACACACACAGGGGATCCCTCATAGACCTGACACACACAGGAACCCCTCATAGATCTGACACACACAGGATGCCCTCATAGACCTGACACACACAGGAACCCCTCATAGACCTGACACACACAGGAACCCCTCATAGACCTGACACACACAGGAACCCTCATAGACCTGACACACACAGGGGACCCTCATAGATCTGACACACACAGGAACCCCTCATAGACCTGACACACACAGGAACCCTCATAGACCTGACACACACAGGGGACCCTCATAGATCTGACACACACAGGAACCCCTCATAGACCTGACACACACAGGGACCCTCATAGACCTGACGCTACACACAGGGACCCTCATAGACCTGACACAACCAGGGACCCCTCATAGACCTGACAACACAGGGACCCCTCAAAGACCTGTCAAAACAGGGACCCCTCAAAGACCTGTCAAAACAGGGACCCCTCAAAGACTTGTCAAAACAGGGACCCCTCATAGTGCAAAGGAATGTAATGTACATAATGATAATCAGAAAATGTCTATTTGCTTATGTGTATACATGTATCTATGCAACTCCTTATCTATTTCAATAGACCTGACAACACAGGGACCCCTCATAGACCTGACACACACAGGGACCCTCATAGACCTGACACACACAGGGACCCTCATAGACCTGACACACACAGGATGCCCTCATAGACCTGACACACACAGGGGACCCCTCATAGACCTGACACACACAGGAACCCCTCATAGACCTGACACACACAGGGACCCTCATAGACCTGACACACACAGGGACCCTCATAGACCTGACACACACAGGATGCCCTCATAGACCTGACACACACAGGGGACCCCTCATAGACCTGACACACACAGGGGACCCCTCATAGACCTGACACACACAGGGCACCCTCATAGACCTGCCACACACAGGAACCCTCATAGACCTGACACACACAGGAACCCCTCATAGACCTGACACACACAGGGGATCCCTCATAGACCTGACACACACAGGAACCCTCATAGACCTGACACACACAGGAACCCTCATAGACCTGACACACACAGGGGATCCCTCATAGACCTGACACACACAGGAACCCCTCATAGATCTGACACACACAGGATGCCCTCATAGACCTGACACACACAGGGCACCCTCATAGACCTGCCACACACAGGAACCCTCATAGACCTGACACACACAGGAACCCCTCATAGACCTGACACACACAGGGGATCCCTCATAGACCTGACACACACAGGAACCCCTCATAGACCTGACACACACAGGGGATCCCTCATAGACCTGACACACACAGGAACCCCTCATAGACCTGACACACACAGGAACCCCTCATAGACCTGACACACACAGGAACCCCTCATAGACCTGACACACACAGGAACCCCTTTATAGACCTGACACACACAGGGGATCCCTCATAGACCTGACACACACAGGGGACCCTCATAGACCTGACACACACAGGGGATCCCTCATAGACCTGACACACACAGGAACCCCTCATAGATCTGACACACACAGGATGCCCTCATAGACCTGACACACACAGGCGATCCCTCATAGACCTGACACACACAGGAACCCCTCATAGACCTGACACACACAGGAACCCCTCATAGACCTGACACACACAGGAACCCCTCATAGACCTGACACACACAGGGGACCCTCATAGATCTGACACACACAGGAACCCCTCATAGACCTGACACACACAGGAACCCTCATAGACCTGACACACACAGGGGACCCTCATAGATCTGACACACACAGGAACCCCTCATAGACCTGACACACACAGGAACCCTCATAGACCTGACACACACAGGGGACCCTCATAGATCTGACACACACAGGAACCCCTCATAGACCTGACACACACAGGGACCCTCATAGACCTGACGCTACACACAGGGACCCTCATAGACCTGACACAACCAGGGACCCCTCATAGACCTGACAACACAGGGACCCCTCAAAGACCTGTCAAAACAGGGACCCCTCAAAGACCTGTCAAAACAGGGACCCCTCATAGTGCAAAGGAATGTAATGTACATAATGATAATCAGAAAATGTCTATTTGCTTATGTGTATACATGTTTCTATGCAACTCCTTATCTATTTCAATAGACCTGACAACACAGGGACCCCTCATAGACCTGACACACACACACACACACAGGGACCTTCATAGACCTGACCCCCCCCCCCCCCCCCACACACACACACACACACACACACAGGGGACCCTCATAGACCTGACACACACAGGGGACCCTCATAGACCTGACACACACACACACAGGGACCTTCATAGACCTGACCAACACACACACACACACACACACACACAGGGACCTTCATAGACCTGACCCACACACACACACACACACACACACACAGGGGACCCTCATAGACCTGACACACACAGGGGACCCTCATAGACCTGACACACACACACACACACACAGGGACCTTCATAGACCTGACCCCCCCCCCCCCCCCCACACACACACACACACACACACACACACACAGGGACCTTCATAGACCTGACCCACACACACACACACACACACACACACACAGGGGACCCTCATAGACCTGACACACACAGGGGACCCTCGTAGACCTGACACACACAGGGGACCCTCGTAGACCTGACACACACAGGGGACCCTCGTAGACCTGACACACACAGGGACCCTCATAGACCTGACACACACAGGGACCCTCATAGACCTGACACACACACACACACACACACACACACACACACACACAGGGGACCCTCATAGACCTGACACACACACAGGGACCCTCATAGACCTGACACACACAGGGGACCCTCATAAACCTGACACACACAGGGGACCCTCATAGACCTGTCACACACAGGGACTCTCATAGACCTGTCACACACAGGGACTCTCATAGACCCTCATAGATCTGACACACATCAGGACCCCTCATAAACCTGACACACACACAGGGACCCTCATAAACCTGACACACACACAGGGACCCTCATAGACCTGACACACACAGGGGACCCTCATAGACCTGACACACACCAGGACCCTCATAGACCAGACACACACAGGGACCCCTCATAGACCTGATACACACAGGGACCCCTCATAGACCTGGCACACACACACAGGGACCCTCATAGACCAGGCGTGCACACAGGGGACCCTTGTAGATCTGACACACACACACACAGGGATCCCTCATAGACCTGACACACACAGGGGACCCCTCATAGACCTGACACACACAGGGGACCCCTCATAGACCTGACACACACAGGGGACCCCTCATAGACCTGACACACACAGGGGACCCCTCATAGATCTGACACACACAGGGGACCCTCATAGACCTGACACACACAGGGGACCCCTCATAGACCTGACACACACAGGGGACCCCTCATAGACCTGACACACACAGGGGACCCCTCATAGATCTGACACACACAGGGGACCCTCATAGACCTGACACACACAGGGGACCCCTCATAGATCTGACACACACAGGGGACCCCTCATAGATCTGACACACACAGGGGACCCCTCATAGATCTGACACACACAGGGGACCCCTCATAGATCTGACACACACAGGGGACCCCTCATAGATCTGACACACACATGGGACCCCTCATAGATCTGACACACACAGGGGACCCCTCATAGATCTGACACACACAGGGGACCCCTCATAGATCTGACACACACATGGGACCCCTCATAGATCTGACACACACAGGGGAACCTCATAGACCTACAAACAAGATATGTGTGGATTCTGACCAAATCCTGTTGGGTGGAGCACCCCACACCTTCAGTAAGTACCTCTCATTAGTGACCACCTGTGTCATGGTGGAGACCTCATGTTCTCCCATATAGAGGAGTATAGCTCCCATGGGTCAGAGAAGCAGGATCTCCTAGTCTATGGATAGTGAAGGACCCACTTATCATGGGGCACTTTGTCTCAGTAAGTGGGCTTAAGTACCGTATAGCAATATGGTGTGACCAAATCCCCATATTTTTTGATAATGTTTTTTGAAAATGTCTAGGTGTTTTTAACCACTTCAATACCGGGGGGCACTTATACACCTTCCTGCCCAGACAAATTTTGAGCTTTCAGTGCTGTCGCACTTTGAATGACAATTGCGCGGTCATGCTACATTGTACCCAAACTAAATTTTTATCATTTATCAATAGAGCTTTCTTTTGGTGGTATTTGATCGCCTCTGGGATTTTTATTTTCTGCTAAACAAATAAAAAAAGACAGAAAATCTTGAAAAAAAACATGTTTTTTTTGTTTCAGTTACAAAACTTTGTAAATAAGTAAGGTTTCTCCTTCACCGATGGGCACTGACGGAGCTGCAGTGACGGGCACTAAGGCGGCACTGATGGGCACCAATGAGGTGGCACCAATGAAGTGGCACTGATAAGCGGCACTGATAGGTGGCACTGATATGCGACACAGATAGACACTGATAGGTGGCACGGATTGTCATGGATAGGTGGCACGGATTGGCATGGATGGGTGGCATGGATAGGCGGCACAGATGGGCATGGATAGGCGGCACGGATGGGCATGGATAGGCGGCATGGATAGGTGGCACGGATGGGCATGGATGGGCACTGATAGGCAGCATGGATGGGCACTGATAGGCGGCATGGATGGGCATTGATAGGCGGCATTGTAATGTAAAGTATTGTAGGGATGGATGCCAATTAGTGCCAAACAATAATGCATGCCAATCAGTGATGCCCATTGTGGTCATTGATTGGCATCCATTATGGGCACTGATTGGCATTCATTATGGGCACTGACTGGCATCCCTGGTGGTCTAGGGGGGCATACCTGGTGCTGGGCATCCCTGGTGGTCTGGTGGCGTCCCTGGTGGTCTAGTGTGGGCATCCTCGGGGGGGCTGTGCTGATAATCTATCAGCACAGACCCCCCCCCCCCCTGTCAGGGGAGCAGCCGATCGGCTCTCCTCTACTCGCGTCTGACATTGGACACGGCTGATCACGTGGTAAAGAGTCTCCGTCGGACTGACACACCGCAACAACGATCGACGCAATGCGCGCCCCCGTCATATGACATCCGGACCCTCATAGACCAGACACACACAGGGGACCCTCATAGACCAGACACACACAGGGGACCCTCATAGACCTGACACACACAGGGCACCCTCATAGACCTGACACACACAGGGGACCCTCATAGACCAGACACACACAGGGGACCCTCATAGACCTGACCCACACAGGGGACCCTCATAGACCCGACACACACAGGGACCCTCATAGACCTGACACACACAGGGGACCCTCATAGACCTGACAACACCGGGACCCCTCATAGACCTGACACACACAGGGGACCCTCATAGACCAGACACACACAGGGGACCCTCATAGACCTGACACACACAGGGGACCCTCATAGACCAGACACACACAGGGGAACCTCATAGACCTGACAACACCGGGACCCCTCATAGACCTGACACACACAGGGGACCCTCATAGACCTGACCCACACAGGGGACCCTCATAGACCCGACACACACAGGGACCCTCATAGACCTGACACACACAGGGGACCCTCATAGACCAGACACACACAGGGGTCCCTCATAGACCAGACACACACAGGGGACCCTCATAGACCTGACACACACAGGTGACCCCTCATAGACCTGACACACACGGGGGACCCTCATAGACCAGACACACACAGGGGACCCTCATAGACCAGACACACACAGGAACCCCTCATAGACCTGACACACACAGGGGACCCTCATAGACCAGACACACACAGGGGACCCTCATAGACCTGACACACACAGGGGACCCTCATAGACCAGACACACACAGGGGACCCTCATAGACCTGACACACACAGGGGACCCTCATAGACCAGACACACACAGGGGACCCTCATAGACCTGACACACACGGGGGACCCTCATAGACCAGACACACACAGGGGACCCTCATAGACCAGACACACACAGGAACCCCTCATAGACCTGACACACACAGGGGACCCTCATAGACCTGACACACGCAGGGGACCCTCATAGACCTGACACACACGGGGGACCCTCATAGACCAGACACACACAGGGGACCCTCATAGACCAGACACACACAGGAACCCCTCATAGACCTGACACACACAGGGGACCCTCATAGACCTGACACACACAGGAACCCCTCATAGACCTGACACACACAGGGACCCCTCATAGACCTGACACACACAGGAACCCCTCATAGACCTGACACACACAGGAACCCCTCATAGACCTGACACACACAGGGGACCCTCATAGACCTGACACACACAGGGGACCCCTCATAGACCTGACACACACAGGGGACCCTCATAGACCTGACACACACAGGGGACCCTCATAGACCAGACACACACAGGGGACCCTCATAGACCTGACACACACAGGGGACCCCTCATAGACCTGACACACACAGGGGACCCTCATAGACCTGACACACACAGGGGACCCTCATAGACCTGACACACACAGGGGTCCCTCATAGACCAGACACACACACACAGGGGACCCTCATAGACCAGACACACACAGGGGACCCTCATAGACCTGACACACACAGGGGACCCTCATAGACCTGACACACACAGGGGACCCTCATAGACCAGACACACACAGGGGACCCTCATAGACCTGACACACACAGGGGACCCTCATAGACCTGACACACACAGGGGACCCTCATAGACCTGACACACACAGGGGACCCTCATAGACCTGACAAACACACACAGGGGACCCTCATAGACCAGACACACACACACAGGGGACCCTCATAGACCTGACACACACACACAGGGGACCCTCATAGACTTGACAACACCGGGACCCCTCATAGACCTGACAAACACACACAGGGGACCCTCATAGACCAGACACACACACACAGGGGACCCTCATAGACCTGACACACACACACAGGGGACCCTCATAGACTTGACAACACCGGGACCCCTCATAGACCTGACAAACACACACAGGGGACCCTCATAGACCAGACACACACACACAGGGGACCCTCATAGACCTGACACACACACACAGGGGACCCTCATAGACTTGACAACACCGGGACCCCTCATAGACCTGACAAACACACACAGGGGACCCTCATAGACCAGACACACACACACAGGGGACCCTCATAGACCTGACACACACACACAGAATAGCTCAAAATAGTAAATGAAAATAATAGTAAAAAATAAATAAAATAGAATAGAATAAAATAGAATATAACCTTCTCCTTAAATTTGAATTTCAAATAGAATACATTCAAATTTGAATAGAAAAGAATAGAATAGAAAAAAAAAAACATTAGAAGAGAATAGAAAGAATATAAACATTTCCCAAAATTCAAACAGAATAGAAAATCAAAGAATAAACAAGACTAGAATAGAAATCAATAGAATAGAAAAAAAAACAATTGAATAGAAAGAATATAACCTTCCAAAATTCAAAGTTTGAGTAGAATAAATTAGAATAGAATATAATAGAAAGTATATAACAATATACACGAACTGTGTTCTGAAATCCTAATTTCAAATAGAATAAATTTGAATAGATTAGAAAAGAATATAATATGCAAGAAAAGAATAGATCAGATGATAAAAGTGTGGCATAGAAAGAATATAACCATCTTTCGAATATTGAATGGAATGAGCCTCCATCGAGGAATGAGTCTTCATTGAGGAATGAGTCTTCATGGAGTAATGAGCCTCCATCGAGGAATGAGTCTTCATCGAGGAACAAGCCTCCATCGAGGAATGAGTCTTCATTGAGGAATGACCCTTCATTGAGGAATGAGTCTTCATGGAGTAATGAGCCTCCATCGAGGAATGAGTCTTCATCGAGGAACAAGCCTCCATCGAGGAATGAGTCTTCATTGAGGAATGACCCTTCATTGAGGAATGAGCCTCCATTGAGGAATGACCCTTCATTGAGGAATGAGCCTCCATTGAGGAATGAGCCTTCATGGAGTAATGAGCCTCCATTGAGGAATGAGCCTCCATTGAGGAATGAGCCTTCATTGAGGAATGAGCCTCCATCGAGGAATGAGCCTTCATCGAGGAATGAGCCTTCATCGAGGAATGAGCCTCCATCGAGGAATGAGCCTCCATTGAGGAATGAGCCTCCATCCAGGAATGAGCCTCCATCGAGGAATGAGCCTCCATCAAGGAATGAGCCTCCATCCAGGAATGAGCCTCCCTCAAGGAATGAGCCTCCATCAAGGAATGAGCCTCCATCGAGGAATGCGCCTCCATTGAGGAATGAGCCTCCATTAAGGAATGAGCCTTCATCGAGGAATGAGCCTCCATCGAGGAATGAGCCTCCATTGAGGAATGAGCCTCCATCCAGGAATGAGCCTCCATCGAGGAATGAGCCTCCATCAAGGAATGAGCCTCCATCCAGGAATGAGCCTCCCTCAAGGAATGAGCCTCCATCAAGGAATGAGCCTCCATCGAGGAATGCGCCTCCATTGAGGAATGAGCCTCCATTAAGGAATGAGCCTTCATCGAGGAATGAACCTCCATTGAGGAATGAGCCTCCATCGAGGAATGAACCTTCATCAAGGAATGAGCCTCCATCGAGGAATGACCCTTCATTGAGGAATGAGCCTCCATTGAGGAATGAGCCTTCATGGAGTAATGAGCCTCCATTGAGGAATGAGCCTCCATCGAGGAATGAGCCTCCATCGAGGAATGAGCCTTCATCGAGGAATGAGCCTCCATCGAGGAATGAGCCTCCATTGAGGAATGAACCTCCATCCAGGAATGAGCCTCCATCGAGGAATGAGCCTCCATCAAGGAATGAACCTCCATCCAGGAATGAGCCTCCATCAAGGAATGAGCCTCCATCGAGGAATGACCCTTCATTGAGGAATGAGCCTCCATTTAGGAATGAGCCTTCATTGAGGAATGAGCCTCCATCGAGGAATGAGCCTTCATTGAGGAATGAGCCTCCATTGAGGAATGAGCCTTCATCGAGGAATGAGCCTCCATCCAGGAATGAGCCTCCATCCAGGAATGAGCCTCCATCAAGGAATGAGCCTCCATCCAGGAATGAGCCTCCATCCAGGAATGAGCCTCCATCAAGGAATGACCCTCCATCAAGGAATGAGCCTGATGTAAGGGGGTGCTGATGGGACACTCTGATGTAAGGGGGCTGGTGATAGGACACTCTGATGTAAGGGGGCTGGTGATGGGACACTCTGATGTAAGGGGGCTGGTGATGGGACACTCTGATGTAAGGGGCTGGTGATGGGACACTCTGATGTAAGGGGGCTGCTGGTGGGACACTCTGATGTAAGGGGGGCTGGTGATGGGACACTCCGATGTAAGGGGGCTGGTGATGGGACACTCTGATGTAAGGGGGCTGGTGATGGGACACTCTGATGTAAGGGGGTGGTGATGGGACACTCTGATGTAAGGGGGCTGCTGGTGGGACACTCTGATGTAAGGGGGGCTGGTGATGGGACACTCCGATGTAAGGGGGCTGGTGATGGGACACTCTGATGTAAGGGGGCTGGTGATGGGACACTCTGATGTAAGGGGGTGGTGATGGGACACTCTGATGTAAGGGGGCTGGTGATGGGACACTCTGATGTAAGGGGGTGCTGATGGGACACTCTGATGTAAGGGGGTGGTGATGGGACACTCTGATGTAAGGGGCTGGTGATGGGACACTCTGATGTAAGGGGGCTGGTGATGGGACACTCTGATGTAAGGGGCTGGTGATGGGACACTCTGATGTAAGGGGGCTGGTGATGGGACACTCTGATGTAAGGGGGCTGGTGATGGGACACTCTGATGTAAGGGGGCTGGTGATGGGACACTCTGATGTAAGGGGTCTGGTGATGGGACACTCTGATGTAAGGGGGTGCTGATGGGACACTCTGATGTAAGGGGGCTGGTGATGGGACACTCTGATGTAAGGGGGCTGGTGATGGGACACTCTGATGTAAGGGGGCTGCTGGTGGGACACTCTGATGTAAGGGGGGCTGGTGATGGGACACTCCGATGTAAGGGGGCTGGTGATGGGACACTCTGATGTAAGGGGGCTGGTGATGGGACACTCTGATGTAAGGGGGTGGTGATGGGACACTCTGATGTAAGGGGGCTGGTGATGGGACACTCTGATGTAAGGGGGTGCTGATGGGACACTCTGATGTAAGGGGGTGGTGATGGGACACTCTGATGTAAGGGGCTGGTGATGGGACACTCTGATGTAAGGGGGCTGGTGATGGGACACTCTGATGTAAGGGGGCTGGTGATGGGACACTCTGATGTAAGGGGGCTGGTGATGGGACACTCTGATGTAAGGGGTCTGGTGATGGGACACTCTGATGTAAGGGGGTGCTGATGGGACACTCTGATGTAAGGGGGTGCTGATGGGACACTCTGATGTAAGGGGGCTGGTGATGGGACACTCTGATGTAAGGGGGCTGGTGATGGGACACTCTGATGTAAGGGGGCTGGTGATGGGACACTCTGATGTAAGGGGGCTGGTGATGGGACACTCTGATGTAAGGGGGCTGGTGATGGGACACTCTGATGTAAGGGGGCTGGTGATGGGACACTCTGATGTAAGGGGGCTGGTGATGGGACACTCTGATGTAAGGGGGCTGGTGATGGGACACTCTGATGTAAGGGGGCTGGTGATGGGACACTCTGATGTAAGGGGGCTGGTGATGGGACACTCTGATGTAAGGGGGCTGGTGATGGGACACTCTGATGTAAGGGGGCTGGTGATGGGACACTCTGATGTAAGGGGGCTGGTGATGGGACACTCTGATGTAAGGGGGCTGGTGATGGGACACTCTGATGTAAGGGGGCTGGTGATGGGACACTCTGATGTAAGGGGGCTGGTGATGGGACACTCTGATGTAAGGGGGCTGGTGATGGGACACTCTGATGTAAGGGGGCTGGTGATGGGACACTCTGATGTAAGGGGGCTGGTGATTGGACACTCTGATGTAAGGGGGCTGGTGATGGGACACTCTGATGTAAGGGGGCTGGTGATTGGACACTCTGATGTAAGGGGGCTGGTGATGGGACACTCTGATGTAAGGGGTCTGGTGATGGGACACTCTGATGTAAGGGGGCTGGTCTGGATGAAGTCCAGGGCCAAATTTCTGTCCCAGTCCAGTCCTGGGGGGAACCTGAAGCATCACCTTCTGGATGACTGGGATTGTCCTACAGTGGAATAGGTTGGTGAAGTGGCGTCCATGGACCATTTTGCTTGACATAGAAGTGTATAGAAGGTTGTGGGGGGGGGGGGGCTCTGGGGATCCATTTTCTTTATCACATGAATTATGCAGAGTGAGTGTTAAGCAGGGGCGGATCCAGGGGGGGGGGGCAACGGAGCAATTTCCCCCTCCGAGAATACGGCCGGCGGGTGACGGCACGGCCGGTTCACCTGGTATGGACTTAAAGGGGAAGCCCTACGGTGAAAAAACGGCGTGGGGGTCCCCCCCAGGTCTATATTGGACCCTTATCCAAGCACGCTACCTGGCTGGTCAGCAAAGGGGGTGGGGACAAGCAAGCGCCCCCCTCCTGAGCCGTACCAGGCCGCGTGCCCTCAACATAGGGGGCGCTTTGGGGAAGGGGGGGCCGTGCGGCCCCCCCACCCCAAAGCACCTTGTTCCCATGTTGGTGAGGACAAGGGCCTCTTCCCGACAACCCTGGCCGTTGGTTGTCAGGGTCTGCGGGTGGGGGGGCTTATCGGAGTCCGGGATGCCCCCTTTAATAAGGGGCCCCCCGGATCCTGGCCCCCCACCCTATGTGAATGAGTATGGGGTACAATGTACCCCTACCCATTCACTTGTGAAAAAAATGTAAATAAAACACAACACACAAGGGTTAAAAATAATTTATTGCACAGCTCCGGGGGTCTTCTTCCGTCTTGGGGGGTCTTCTCGCCAGACTCCTTCGCTATCTTATGCTAGCTCTTTTACTAGTGGAGGAGCCCGGCTTTCTTCTTCGCCGCCGCCCGGGGGTCTTCTTCCGACTTCGGGGGTCTTGTCCCCCTCTTCGGGGGTTTTGTCCCCCTTTTCGGTTCTTCTTGCCGGGCCTCCGCTCCTTCTTCCAGCTCTTTTACTGGCGGTGGCCCGGTCTTCTGTCGCCGCTGTCTTCGCCGCCTTCTGTTCTTCTCTTCTTGAGAACCGAAGAGGGGGACAAGACCCCCGAAGTCGGAAGAAGACCCCTGGGCGGCGGCGAAGAAGAAAGCTGGGCTCCCCCGCTAGTAAAAGAGCTAGCAGAAGATAGCGGAGGAGTCCGGCGAGAAGACCCCCCAAGACGGAAGAAGACCCCCGGAGCTGTGCAATAAATTATTTTAAACCCTTGTGTGTTGTGTTTTATTTACATTTTTTTCACAGGTGAATGGGTAGGGGTACAATACTCATTCACATAGGGTGGGGGGCTGGGATCTGGGGGCCCCCTTATTAAAGGGGGCTCCCGGATTCCGATAAGCTCCCCGCCCGCAGACCCCAACAACCAACGGCCAGGGTTGTCGGGAAGAGGCCCTTGTCCTCATCAACATGGGGACAAGGTGCTTTGGGGTGGGGGGGCCGCACGGCCTCCCCTTCCCCAAAGCGCCCCCTATGTTGAGGGCACGCGGCCTGGTACGGCTCAGGAGGGGGGCGCCCCCCCTTCCCCAAAGTACACCTCCATGTTGAGGGCACGCGGCCTGGTACAGCTTAGGAGGGGGGGGCGCTCGCTCGTCCCCACCCCCTTTCCTGACCGGCCGGGTAGCGTGCTCGGATAAGGCCCTGATATGGTGATATGGACCCACTACCGTTTTTTCGGCATAGGGTTTCCCCTTTAAGTCCATACCAGGTGACGGGGCCGGCGACGTGTCAATCTCGCCACCAAAGGCGGTGAGATAAACGTCCTTCGCTAGTCCTGGCTACCTGGAGCCGCGCTCAAAATGAACGGACTTTCCTCCTTGCGGGAAAGTCTGTTCATTTCAAAAGTATGGCGGACTAGCACACACACGGCCGTAGCAGGCCGGCGGACAATATTTGAGTCAAAACTACCTTTTAAATACGCCGGACTTTTGGGTAAAAAAAAAGTCCGCCAGAGCCCACACACGGACTTTTCCGACGGATAGTTTGATCGTGTGTACGCGGCATCAGACTAAAACTAAATAGAAATTTGACTTCAAAATTAACATTGGTCTGTAGTGCATAGTCATACCTCAATGCCATAATAAATAACATATTAGATTTTTCACTCCAGCGGTATATAATGAGTTTGGAGATTGTAGAGAAATGTTAAAGAGGAAGTAAACCCTGATGAGTGTTACTTCCTCTTTTTTTCCCTGCAAAGGTAAAGCATAATGGACTACTATGCATCGCATCGCATCGCATCGCATTAGTAGCCCATTATGTGTCACTTACCTGACACAGGAGCCAGCGAAGTCGCCGCTGTCCCCTGTAGTCCGCCGCATCCATCTTGCTTGTGGCGTCTCGCAGCTCCGCCGCTGTCATTCGGCGAAGCCGCGATGACGTCACTCCCGCGCATGCGCACGGGAGTCGACAAATGCGGCAGCTCCATTTTTGGAACTGCCGCGTTTAGTGCGCCTGCGCGCCGCTGTCTACGGCGCATGCGCCGTAGACAGCGGTGCCTGTCTTCAGGCAAATATCTCCTAAACCGTATAGGTTTAGGAGATATTGCTTGGACCTACAGGTAAGCCTTAATCTAGGCTTACCTGTAGGTCAAAGTGGTTTGTAAGGGTTTACAACCACTTTAAAGTGCATCTTTGTACAGATTTCAACTTCTTCTTTACATTTGCTTATAAGCACCGCCCCCTCCCTCCCAATAATGTCTGGGAGGACAACGGGGAGAGGCAGACGTTCCCTTGGCACTGTAAGGGGGGCAGCAACAAATGTGTCCACAGGCAAAGGTGGACATGGTGGTCACTCCTCAGGCAGAGCATCATTTCCTCTGTTTAGTGAGTTTGCCCGTGCTATTCAGCCAAACCTTTCCTCATCCTCCTCATCCTCTGTCAGGCAAGCAGAGACAAGTGTGGAGTCCCCTGCAGTTGCCAAAGTGTTAGGGCTGGACTCAGCCCTTCCTTCTCTGAGCTGGCCGCTCAGCTGTTGGCTAATTGTCAGCTCCGGTCTCTCCATAGTTACTCAGCTGTTGATGATATCCTGCTCGTCAGTCCTGCCTACATAAGCCGTCCGGCCCAGAGGACCTCTGCTTTCACCTTGGTCAACAGCACAGAAACTTTTCTGACATGCCTTCTGGCTCCAGATCCTGCTTGCTGTTCCATTATATTGATCCCTGACTTCTGGCTTGGCTGACTATCCCTTCTAGTTACTGAACTTTGGCTAAGTTTTGACTACGTTTGTTCCTTTTACTTTTATTATTAAACAAGTGTGATTTAACTGTACTTCTGTCTCGGTCTGATTTCATGGTTTCTGACAGTAGACGAAGGCCATTGAGAATCTCTGCTCCTGTGTTGGCACATCCTGATCCTACATTGCCTTTTATCCTAGAAGTTGATGCTTCTGAGACTGGAGTTGGCGCCCTTCTGTCACAACGTCCTACCTCTGAGAGCGCTATGCATCCGTGTGGCTACTTTTCTAAGAAATTGTCACCTGCTGAGTGCAATTATGAGATTGGGGACAGAGAGCCGTTGGCGATCATTTTACCCCTGAAAGAATGGAGACATCTCCTTGAAGGTACCACTGTGCCCGTTCTTATTCTTACTGACCATAAGAATCTTACATTCTTGTCTGAGGCTAAGCGACTCTCTCCCAGAAGGGTGCGGTGGGCTCTTTTCTTGTCGAGCTTTAATTACATTGTCTCATTCTTACCCGGTACTAAGAATGTAAGGGCGGATGCCTTGTCACAATAATTTTCCTCCACTTCCAAGTCGGAGTCGGTTCCGGTTCCTATGATTCCTCCTGATCATATCTTGGCTATGATTCGCACCAGTCTTACTTCTCCTCTGGGTGACAAAATTCTTGCTGCTCGGGTCCATGCTCCTCCTGATAAACCTTGTGACCGCTGCTTTGTCCCCGAGAGTCTCCGTACTGCAGTGCTCCAGACTTACCATTCTCCCAAGGCAGCTGGCCATCCTGGGAAGAATCAACTCATTTGGCTCATCTCCCAACAATTCTGGTGGCCTAGTCTACGGGCTGATGTTACTGCCTTCGTAGCTGCCTGTCCCGTGTGTGCTCAGAGTAAGACTCCACCACACCTTCCAGTGGGCCTCCTACAACCCATACCCAATGGAGAGAGGCCCTGGACCCACCTGTCTATGGATTTCATTGTGGAATTGCCCAACTCCCAACGCAACACTGTTATCCTTATGGTGGTTGACCGGTTCTCAAAAATGTCTCATTGTATTCCACTTAAGAAGTTGCCCACCTCTAAGGAACTGGCTTCCATTTTTGCTCGGGAGATCTTTCGCTTACATGGGCTACCCAGGGTGATTGTTTCGGATAGGGGCAGTCAGTTTGTCTCCCGGTTCTGGCGAGACTTTTGTACACAGTTGGGAATCCAGCTTGCTTTTTCCTCTGCGTATCACCCGCAGTCTAATGGGGCTGCAGAACGAGCCAATCAGTCCTTGGAGCAATTCCTATGTTGCTATATTTCTGACCATCATAACAACTGGTCAGACCTCTTACCATGGGCAGAGTTTTCTCACAACAGTGCCTTGAATTCTGCTTCCCGATTGTCTCCATTTATGGCGAATTATGGTTTCCAACCTTCCATGTTGCCCGACTCGTTTATTCCGCAGAGTATTCCGGCATTAGAGGAGCATCTCCGTGGTCTTTGTTCCATTTTATTTCTATTACAAGGGGTATACAGATCCTTTGTGATAGAAATAAGGGATGACAGGTCCTCTTTATGGAGAGATCTGGAGTCTATAAGAACCCCAAATCTCTCTTCTACTTTTAAAAACAAAAGATTAACCAAAAAAAAAAAAAAAATTATCTTTTGCTTTTAAAAAATAAAAATAGTTTTCTCCTGGAAGTTCCAGCACCTATTCTCTGAGATAAAAATCCCTGGGGGCCCTTATCCAAGACCTTGGGGCTGCGCGTCCGCCATTCGAGACGTCATTTCCAGTTTTCGATCTGGTTTGAACATTCGGACGGTTTGGAATGCACGCCGGCTCGGACCGAGCGGTGGGGAGGATAATCGAACAGGCTGGTTGTGTTGGTGCTGACTATGGCACCTCGAAATGTGAGTGGCAAATTTTATATTTTAATTTAATCCTTGTTTTGACTTTTAATAAAAGGGTATCGCACTTTGCTGGATTATTATCTCTCCCTGGGTCTCGGTTATTGGTGTTTGAGGAGATCAGCTGGTGGTGGTTTCCCATCTACCATTCTCAAGGTGGGACATTGTGAAAACAACATGCAAAAAAGGGTGGTACCCTATGATTTGGAAGGCGCAAATCATAGATGCTGTTGGTAAGTGTGCATTTTGTACACTTTGTGGTGGAGCACTTATATGAGGACTATCTGAGGCACCTTTAAGACCAGGAGCACAGTGATTGGAGCTTTCTTCAGCAAGATTTAGGAAAAAAATTTTGGACTGTGCAAAATGTATTAATAATTCTTATAAATAATTTTTTTTTTTTACCTTTTGGACTCTCAAGTATATTTGAATTTTTTTTAAATCCTTTATTCACTTGCAATTATGACAGATGTGTTAGCGCCTTGCTTTTCATTGGTTCCCTTTATCCAGGACCGACTCACACCAGTCCCTGACACAATAAGGACTCTTATCCCAGACCAACTCGTATGTAGATCATCAATAACCCCCACCACAATGAATGGAATGTTACCCCCAGAGACCCTGGGCTCCTTACATGTAGGTCATCAATAACCCCCACCACAATGAATGGAACGTTACCCCCAGAGACCCTGGGCTCCTTATATGTAGGTCATCAATAACCACCACAACTATGGAACATTACCCCCAGAGACCCTGGGCTCCATACATGTAAGTCATCAATAACCCCCCCACCACAATGAATGGAATTTTACCCCCAGAGAAGCTGGTCTCCATATATGTAGGTCATCAATAACCCCCACCACAATGAATGGATTGTTACCCCCAGAGACCCTGGGCTCCTTATATGTAGGTCATCAATAACCCCCACCACAATGAATGGAACGTTACCCCCAGAGACCCTGGGCTCCTTATATGTAGGTCATCAATAACCCCAACCACAACTATGGAACATTACCCCCAGAGACCCTAGGCTCCATACATGTAGGTCATCAATAACCCCAACCACAATGAATGGAATGTTACCCCCAGAGACGCTGGGCTCCATACATGTAGGTCATCAATAACCCCCACCACAATGGATGAAACGTTACCCCCAGAGACCCCGGACTCCCTATATGTAGATTATCAAAACCCCCCCACCACAATGGATGGAATGTTACCCCCCAGAGACCCTGGGCTCCATACATGTAGGCCATCAATAACCCCTACCACAATGGATGGAATTTTACCCCCAGAGACGCTGGGCTCCATACATGTAGGTCATCAATAGCCCCCACCAAAATGGATGGAATGTTACCCCCAGAGACCCTAGGCTCCATAAATGTAGGTCATTAATAACCCCTACCACAATGGATGGAATGTTACCCCCAGAGACCCTGGACTCCATACATTTAGGTCATCAATAACCCCCCACCACAATGGATGGAGCATTACCGCCAGAGACCCTGGTGTCCCTATATGCAGATCATCAAAAACCCCCACCACATTGGATGGAATGTTACCCCCAGAGACCCTGGGCTCCATACTTGTAGGTCATTAATAACCCCCACCACAATGAATGGAACATTACCCCAAGAGACGCCGGACACCCTAAATGCAGATCATCAAAAAACCCCACCACAATGGATGGAACGTTGCCCCCAGAGACCCCGGGCTCCCTATACATAGATCATCAATAACCCCCATCACAATGGATCAAACATTACCCCCAGAGACTCTGGGCTCCCTATATATAGGTCATCAATAACCCCCACCACAATGGATGGAATGTTACCCCCAGAGAGCCCAGGCTCCATAGGCGTGCGCACATGGTGTGCCAGAGCCCTAATCACCCTGTGTGGTGCATATTCCCCCTGTTTAGACCCCTAATATTTCATCAAATAAAAATAAAAAAAGATCTCCTTTTTTCTGCAATTTTTTTTTTTTTAAATAATAAAAATAAAGGTATATGCACACACACACCCAACATGCTGTACAGACCTATGCTGGGCTCCATATACAGGTGATACTTGAAAAATTAGAATATCGTGCAAAAGTTCATTTATTTCACTAATGCAACTTAAAAGGTGAAACTGATATATGAGATGGACTCATTACATGCAAAGCAAGATAGTTCAAGCCCTGATTTGTGATCATTGTGGTGATTATGGCTTACAGCTCAGGAAAACCCCAAATCCACAATCTCAGAAAATTTGAATATTATGTGCAATCAATAAAACAAGGATTGTACATAGAACAATATCGGACCTCTGAAAAGTATAAGCATGCATATGTACTCAGTACTTGGTTTGGGCCCCTTTTGCAGCAATTACTGCCTCAATGCGGCGTGGCATGGAAGCGATCAGCCCGTGGCACTGCTGAGGTGTTATGGAAGTCCACGATGCTTCAATAGCAGCCTTCAGCTCTTCTGCATTGTTCAGTCTCATCTTTCTCTTGGCAATGCCCCATAGATTCTCTATGGCAGTGGTCATCAATCCTGTCCTCAAGGCCCATTAACAGGCCAGGTTTTATGTATTACCTCGGGGGAGATGCAGACTAGAATACGGCAATCACTGAGCAGCAAATGATATCACCTGGGATGTATTTTAGTTATCTGGCAAACCCGGCCTGAGCACAGGAGTTGATGACCACTGCTCTATGGGGTTCAGGTCAGGCGAGTTTGCTGGCCAATCAAGCACAGTAATCCCACGGTCATTGAACCAGGTTTTGGTGCTTTTGGTATTGTGGGCAGGTGCCAAGTCCTGCTGGAAAATGAAGTCAGCATCCCCGTCTGCGGAAGGAAGCATGAAGTGTAGGGTTGCCACCTTTTCTTCAAGTCGAACACTTTAGCGGCGCACAGCAATCTTTTTTTTATAGTATAAACTATACATATATTTTGCTACTAAATAACATTTCTAATTATATGAAGTTAATAACAAGAGTTCCCCCTTTACATCTGAACTTGCAGAGTTTACTGTAAGGGGGGACTCTTCAGACTCTGATGTAAGGGAGAACTCTGGGGACTCTAACATAAGGGATGCTCTGGGAACCCTCATCTAAGGGGGGACACTGAGAACTCTGATGTACGGAGAGGACTCTGATGTAAGAGGGAACACTGTGGCCTCTGGTGTAAAGGGGAACTCTGATATAAGGGGTGCTCTAAGAACCCTGATTTTCCTTAGTGTACTTACTCAGAGGCAAGAGAGTGAAGGGGGGAGACTTCAGTCACAGATGGATGGATGGTGAGATGGATGGTGAGCTCACTCACCTCTTGACAGTCAACGCCTCTCATCCAGTTGGATCTGAGGCTGCTGGACTTCAAATTTCTGGCCCAAATTTCCCTTTTCTGAGGCACAGTGCCAGGGATTGGAGTGTGGGCAGACAAAGAGGGGTAGGGGTGGGGGGGAGGGGAGAGGTACAGATCAAGCCCTCTCTCCTCTCCCGTCTGTATGTGTTTGGGGGGGGGGGGGTTGTTAGTGCTGGCTTTTGGGAGTGTGAAAAAGAGTGTAACAGGCACTCTCAGCTTAGACAACTGCAGCCAGTAACCCTGCTGGGAAGCCATAGGCCAGTCTAAATAATGTGTCCGGGTTGCAGACAGTCTGAAACCCGGACACATGATTCCAAATCCGAACTGTCCGGGTGAATCCTGGACAGATGGCAACCCTAATGAAGTGCTCCAAAATCTCCCGGTAGATGGCTGCGTTGAGCCTGGACTTAATGAAGCACAGAGGACCAACACCAGCAGATGAAACGGCTCCCCAAATCAACACTGACTGTGGAAACTTTAAACTGGACTTCAAGCATCTTGCAGTGTGTGCCTCTCCATTCCTCCTCCAGACTCTGGCTCCTTGGTTTCCAAATGAGATGCAAAATTTGCTCTTATCAGCAAAGAGGACTTTAGACCACTGAGCTACAGACCCGGTCTGATTTTCTTTAGCCCAGGTAAGACGCTTCTGACGTTGTTTAGAAGTTGGTTCACAAGAGGAATAGGACATTAGAAGCCCATGTCCAGGATCCTTCTGTGTGTGGTGGATCTTGATGCACTGACTCCAGCCTCAGAGCCCGTTCACACTGAGGCGGCACGACTTGCAGCGCGAGTGCCTCAGGCGACCGGGATCCGACTTTAGCGGCGGCTTGCGAAATGACTTCTGTATAGAAGTCAATGCAAGTCGCCCCAAAAGTCGTACAGGAACCTTTTTCTAAGTCGGAGCGACTTGAGTGGCTCCGATTAGGACGGTTCCATTGCATAGAGCGGGACGCGACTTGTCAGGCGGCTAAGTCAGCTGACGGGTCGCCCCCTGTGTGAACCGGCTCTTAGTCCACTCCTTGAGAAAGTCCCCAACACATTTGAATGGCCTTTTCCTGACAATCCTCTCCAGGCTGCGCTCATCCCTGTTGCTTGTGCACCTTTTTCCTTCCATATAACTTTTTATTAACCTCCCTGGCGGTATTCACAAGCCTGGCTCGGGGTGAGATTTAATTACCATAAGCGGTATTCCCGAGCCAGACTCGGGATCGCATCGCTGGATCCATGGAGGGGGTTACTTACCTTGTCCCCTGGATCCAGCGATGTCTCCCCGCTGTGATCAGCGTGAGCCGCCGTGTCTCACTTGATCTGCGACAGCGCAGAGCTGCATTTCCAGCGAGCGTTGCGACGCACGGGGACGGAGGTCGGCGCCAAATTCAAAAAAGTCAATAACACTGTATAGAAACAGCAATCTTACAGATGACAGTACTGTATAAAATAATCACACATCCCCCTCTGTCCCTCGTGGTCTGTCCCGTGTCCTGCATGCAGTTTTATATTATAAATACTGTTCTTTATGCCTGGAAACTGGAGATTGTCCATAGCAACCAACACACGTCCCTTTACATCAAAAGTGGTTATAGACCAGCTAGAAAACAGCGACTATAAATTAGAATCACTCGTAGAATTGAGCGATAGCGATTTGTGGGGAACTTTGTCATCAAACACTAAAAGTAACGACAGCGACAATTCTGCAACTCCACATATTCCAGTGTTTTTGATTTGATTACATTATTGAATAATTTTTATTATTATTATTTGTTATAATTATTTATAGTTATTTATTTTATTATTATAAATTATTTATATATATATATATATTATGATTACATATTTCAAATTTTATCATACCCGGGATGTCTATTAGACTCTTGTTTGGACGGATTTAAGTGAATTATTTCTAAGAATTCCAGGCCTACAATATAAAATGCCAAATTTCCATGCAAAATAATGGTACCGCTTTCAGCACCTAAAATCTAAAATAATCGTCCCGCCAGGGAGGTCAATGTGTTTGGATGCAGCACTTTGGGAACATCCAACTTCTTTTGAAATTACTTTTTGAGGGTGTCGGTGATGTTTTTCTGCACAACAGTCCAGCCAGCAGTCTTTCCCATGTTTGTGATTCCTACTGAACCAGACAGAGAGATCCATTTACACTTTGCAGGTGTTAGGACTTAAAGCGGGAGTCCGCCGGGAGTTCCGCTGTTTTTTTTTTTTTTTAAAAGCCAGCAGCTACAAATACTGCAGCTGCTGACTTTTAAAATAATGACACTTACCCGCCCAGCGCGCCCGCGATGTCGGCACCCGAAGCCGATCTCTCGGTCGTCTCTCGGGTGCTGCCGCCGCCCTACTTGGGTATGGGAATCAGGAAGTGGAGCCTTGCGGCTTCATTTCCTGGTTCCCTACTGCGCATGCGCGAGTCGCGCTGCTCAATAAGGACGGTCCCCGCTGTCTCTGGGATCCGTGTGTTTCCCAGCAGGCAGCGGGGGACCTTCAGAAAGGGGCGTAGATTCTGCGGAAAGGGGCGTACCTTCTGCAGATATCTATGACGGAAGTGGGTGCAGATACCTGTACTGTACAGGTTCCTGCACCCCCCTCCCCCCTGAAAGGTGCCAATTGTGGCGCCAGAGGGGGGGGAGGGTTCCAATGAGCGAAGCTCCACTTTAGGGTGGAGCTCCGCTTTAATTATCTGATTAGAGTGGAAGACTTTAAGCCTAGAATGTCGCACCTTTTCACAATATTCTAATTTTCTGAGATTGTGGATTTGGTGTTTTCCTGTAGCTGTAAGCCATGATCATCACAATTATGACAAATCAGGGCTTGAACTATCTTGCTTTGCATGTAATGAGCCCATCTCATCTATCAGTTTCACCTTTTCAGTTGCATTAGTGAAATAAATGAACTTTTGCACGATATTCTAACTTTTTGGGTATCACCTGTATGTAGGTCATCAATAACCGGCATCACAATGGATGGGAAGTTCCCCCCAGAGACCTTGGGTTCCATATATAGTAGGCCACCACTAACCACCATCACTGCAATGGATGGAAAGTCCCCCAAGAGACCCCGGGCCACATACTGTATATGTAGGTCATCGATGACCACCCCAACACAATGGATGGAAATTCACCCTCAGACACCCTGGGGCGCCATATATGTGGATAATCACTTATTTTTATTTTATTAAAGGGGCTGCAAACCCTTAATGCATCCTATGCATGAGGTGAAAAAACTTTTGGCAGCCACGCCCCCCCCCCCATTTTACTTACCTGAGCCCCGTATTTTCCTCTTTGGAGAGACGCTGTCCCTCTCTTCTGCACGGGGCCCCCGGCTCTTGATTGGATCGTTTGATAGCAGTGCAGCCATTGGCTCCCGCTGCTGCAGTGTTAATTTTGGCAGCAATTTTCTATTTAGTTTTAGTCTAATGCCCCATACACGCGGTCGGATTTTCCGACGGAAAAAAGTCAGATCGGATCATGTCGTTGGAACATCCGACCGCATGTGTGGGCCCCATCTGACTTTTTCCGTCAGACTTTCCGACGGAAAATGTGCGATCGGATCGTGTTGTCGGAAAAATCCGACCGTGTGTGTGGGGGCTCCATCTGACTTTTTCCGTTGGATTTTCTGACGCACAAAGTTTGAGAGCAGGAATCTAAAATTTTCCGACAACAAAACCCGATCGCATAAATTCCGATTGCGTGTGTAGACAATTCCGACGGGCAAAGTGCCACGCATGTTCAGAATAAACGAAGAGACGAAAGCTATTGGCTACTGGTCCCGTTTATAATCCTGACGTACGTGTTTGACGTCACCTCGTTTAGAACGATCGGATTTTCCGACAACTTTGTGCGACCACGTTGTATGCAAGACTAGTTTCGGTCAAAATCCGTCTGAAAAAATCCGACGGATTTTGTGGTCAGAATGTCCGATCGTGTGTATGGGGCATTAGTCTTAGGACTAAAATGGCATTTTAGTTTTTTAGTTTTAGTCCCATTTTAGTCTTCAGCAGTTGTTTTAGTTTTACTCGTATTTAGTTGTCTAAAAATCAAATAGGTGTAATTCAATTGTAATGCATTAGTTAACCACTTGCTTACTGGGCACTTAAACCCCCCTCAGTCCCAGACCAATTTTCAGCTTTCAGCTCTGATGCACTTTGAATGACAATTACGCGGTCATACAACACTGTACCCAAATGACATTTTTATCATTTTTTTCCCACAAATAGAGCTTTCTTTTGGTGGTATTTAATTACTGCTGGGAGTTTTATTTTTTGCTAAACAAACAAAAAAAGATGCAAAAAAAAAAAAATCATGTTTTAATAGTTTGTTATAAAATTTTGCAAACGGGTCATTTTTCTCCTTCATTGAAGTGCGCTGATGAGGCGGCACTGATAGGCTGCATTGGTGGGCACTGATGGGCTGCATTGGTGGGCACTGATAGGCTGCACTGGTGGGCACTGATAGGCATAGTTAAGGCGGCACTAATAGGCACAGATAAGGCGGCACCGATGGGCACAGATAAGGCGGCACTGATGGGCAAAGATGGGCACAGATAAGATGGCACGGATGGGTGGCACGAATGGGTGGCACGGATGGGCACTGATAGGTACCACTGATAGATGGGACTGATGGGCACTGATAGGTGGCACTGCTGGGCACTGATGGGCGGCACTGCTGGGCACTGGTAGATGACACTGATGGGCACGGATATGTGGCACTGGGGTGCAGCACCTTTGAGGCAGATTGTGGGCACTGCCGGGTGGCACTGCTGGGTGGCACTGTGGGCACTGCTGGGTGGCACTGACGGGGGGCACTTACTTTTATTAAATGTGGCACTGCAGGGGGCAGGTGGGCACTGGCAGGGGGCAGGTGGGCACTAGCAGGGCTGGCCGTGATCGGGACTGATGTCCCGATCACGGCCGCCGGTGATCAGCTTTTTTTTTTCTCCTTGCGCTGACAGCATGACAGGAATAATAGCCGATTACCGGCTCCGTTATATCACATGATCAGCTGTCATTGGCTGCACGGATCGGTGATCAGGCGAGTCTCACGGACTCGCCGATCACAAAGCGCGCCGCGCGCCCCTCAGTACACGGGACTACGTCTATTGACGTCGTCCCGAAAAAGGAGATCCGCGCTTTAGCCGTCATTTGGCTATAGCGCGGGTCTCAAGTGGTTAAAGTGGTTGTAAATCCTTACAAACCACTTTGACCTACAGGTGAGCCTAGATTAAGGCCTTCCTGTAGGTCCAAGAAATATCTCCTAAACCTGCACGGTTTAGGAGATATTTGCCCGAAGACAGGCACCGCTATCTACGGCGCATGCGCCGTAGACAGCGGCGCGCAGGCGCACTGAGCGCGGCATTTCCAACAATGGAGCTGCCGCGCGTGTCGGCTCCCGTGCGCATGTGCGGGAGTGACGTCATCGCGGCTTCGCCGAATGACAGCGGCGGAGCAGTGAGACCCCACCGAGAAGATGGATGCGGCGGACTACAGGCGACAGCGGTGACTTCGCTGGCTCCTGTGTCAGGTAAGGGACACATAATGGACTACTATGTGATGCGATGCGATACGATGCGATGCGATGCGATACATAGTAGTGCATTATGCTTTACCTTTGCAGGGAATGAAAGAGGAAGTAAACTCATCAGGGTTTACTTCCTCTTTAATCAATGTAAAGAGGTGTTAGGTGTAATAATAATTCTATACTCACACTACACAGACACACTCCACAGATATGTATCTATGTCTATAGTCTATACTGAGTCTTTTCTGATAGCGGCTGGCTCTAGGTGTGAGGTTTATCTCCAGGACCATCTCCCAGCTCCAGAGTCTGCTCTGTATCTATGTCTATTCTGAGTCTTTTCTCAGACAGATATGGTAGAGGAGAGCTTGGCTGAGGCTGGATCCCACCCAGGAAATATCTGTACGTTGGCGGGATCCGCTCTCAGACGGCCCGTGATACCCGGCACATGGAAGTCCCTGCGCCATTGGGATCAGCATGGTTAACTGTTCACATGCTGGGGGAGGGGGGAAGACAGACATGAAGGACCGGGCTGGTGTTTGATGTGGTGAGTGGGGGTCACATGCGATAACCCGGGGGGACTCAGATCATAGATATCATCTGCTGCTAAATGAAATACATAGAATGTTGGGGGGGGGGGGGGGACAAAGTCCCATCAGTCTGGGAGATGATATCAGCATCCAAGAGAATGAGGACTAACTCTCGACTGAACTTGGTGCATGTGACCAAGATGGCCGCTACATGGACGCGGGAGGGGCGTAAACAGGCCATGGCAGTGAGAAGTGACTCAGTAGACATGTGCAATTCTTTTCATTCATAATTTTTTTTTGAAAGAATTTCAACAAATTTGTTAATTTGGAAATATCCAAATTAACGATAACCAGTAAAAATTAAAATTTTTTAAAACATTTGTGAATTCGGAAATTTGAAAACCCTTGAAAATTCGAAAATCTGAAATAATAACTAATAATAACTTAATTATAACTAAATATTAAATGATCGGTATTGCAATTTCTTTTCAAATTTGGCTATTAGTGAAGGTAACGAATACGAATTTATCCGAAGTTTACGAATTATGCGAAAATAACGAACGCTGCATCTAAACGAATGGAACATAACAAATTAATAATAATAAATAACAATAATAATAATAATAAAAAAACTTTTTATTATTATTATTTAATATTAATTTGTTCCGTTCCATTTGTTTAGATGCGGCGTTTGTTATTTCGGATAATTCGTAAACTTCAGAGATACATTTTTATTCGTTACGTTTCACTAACAGCCAAATTTGAAAGGAAATCCCAGTGCCTAGAATTGAATATTTAGTTAGTTATTCTTTCGAATTTTTGGATTTTCTTTCTTATTTTCGAATTTACGAATTTTCAAAGTTGCGATTTGCTGTCATATAACGAATAACCCCCCAAAAAAACAAAAAAATAAATAAACAAAAGAAACGTAAACAAACTGATTTTTCGGCAGTGCACATGTCTATGACTCTGTGTGACTGGGTGGATTTGGTGATATATTCTGTAAGGGCCAACACAGCCAGATTCAGCAGGCTTTTTACAGTGCATCCAAGGAAGTGTACACTGTGCTGTCCCCTAATGCTTTTAATGAGTCGGTGGAGCCACTATGAGCTCATAGAGGAGGGGGCGGACCTGCAACCTAGGAACACACAATCTGCATTTCTCAGAGAGAGAGAGAGAGAGCAGAGCTGTGGGAGGGGCCCAGCAAGCTCCACCCACTACTGAAGACTACAGGAGGGGGGCGGAGACAAGACCAGTCCCCCTGCACAAGTAGAGAGCGGTCTTTATTAGGCTTGGTTCACATCTGTGCATTTTTTTTTGCAGTCCATTTAACATGGTTTCCTATGGGACACGTTCACATCTGTGCATTTTTTTGGAAAGGGTCAGGGACTTTTCCTCCCGCATCAGATTGCATTTTTTGCATGTAATCGACTTCAGTGGACCCGCAGCAAAAATACAAGCGTTGCGTTTTTGATGCGTTTTTGCCTGCGGTTTGTGTTTATTTTTTTATTTTTTTGTGTTTTGTTTTCTAATAGGAAAGGTACCTTTTTAAAAAGTGTGAATAGACAGTTGTTAGGAAGCTGGCGGCTGCCACGTGCCTTAACAACCAATGACTCATCAGCTGTCAGCGGGCTTCCCCACTGACAGCTGAATGTAAACAAATCAATGAAAAGCTTTAAAAAAAAACCTTCGGGTCTGGTAAGGATTTTAAGAGGAACCCCACGCCAACATTTTTTAAGAAAACAGTGTGCCCCCCCCCCCCCCCAAAAAAAAAGGAATCTATACCACACCCTTATTCGAGCATGCAGCCCGGCAGAGCCAGGAAAGGAGGGAACAAGCGAGGGCCCCCACCCCCTCCTGAACCATACCAGGTCCCATGCCCTCAACATGGAGGGGGCGGTGTTTGGGGTGGGAGGGGTAGGGGGGCCCTTCCCCCAAAGCACCTTGTTCCCATGTTGATGAGAGCAAGGGCCTCTTCCCCACAACCCTGGCCCGGTGGTTGTGAGGGTCTGCGGGCAGGGGGGCTTATTGGAATCTGATAGACCCCTAACTAAGCATCTTAACAAGGCCCCCCCCACCTATGTGAATGAGTTTGGGATACATAGTACCCATACTCATTCACTACCCCCCCCCCACCAAAAAAAAAAAAGTGTAGTGTAAAAAAAACACAGGCGGCAGTTTTTTAAAAATTATTTTATTTAAAAAAAAAAACAGAAATGTAAAAAAAAGCCCCCCCCCCCGGTGTAGATCCATCATCACTCACAATGTCCACCACCGCCGGCGTGCGAACAGAGCAAGAGCAAGCAAAGAAAAAAAGACGCATGCAAAAACGCAAAACGTGTCAAAAATCCACATCAACCGCATACATATGAACTCTGGGATCCTATTGGCTGGGGGGGGGGGGGGGGGCTTGGGTTATAGGAGATATTGGGCCTCCCCGGGTGTCTAATGAATACAATGTCCCGGATGGTTTCCAGATCTCTTATTGAATACACAGAGAGAGATGGAGAGAGATGTGAGGACAATGCCCCCCCCCCCCCCCCGCACAGGTTCACTTCCTCTTTCTGGACGCACACAGCAGCAGGTTTGGTGACGTCACCAACATAAAAATACTTTCACTTCTGTGAAATCTCTGCAGACTGTCACTCCACCCAGACCCAGCGCTCAGCCCTTCACCCACTTCTCCACCGCCAACAATACACAGTCCTCACCACCCCGGGGGGCGATCCTGGGGGGGGGCTTAGTGTTGTAGATAGGGCCGGGACAAGGTGACAACATTGTGCTCACCCTTGTGTGGGAAAAGCACACAGAACGTGGGTTTCCCACACTTTTTTCTGGTGTGAGCCGGTGTCCTATCATATAAGGTCCCCCATCGGATAGTGTCCTCTGTGTAGTGCGCATGCGCAGTACACAGCACACGCAGATTCCGACAATTGCCGAGGATGAACGGCGCCTGCGCACTGAGTCCAGGTTCTATCCCCACCATCCAAGTGGATATAGAGTAGGAATATAAAAGAGCCGAGCGCGAAGCGTGGCGAGCGAAGCGTGGCGAGCGAAGCGAGGGGCCCTCTAATATTCCCAACCCTATGTCCGCTTGGATGGTGGGGCTACCACCTCCACTCACCGCGCAGGCGCCGCGCAGGCGCCGTTCAGCTTCTGAGATTTTCCCAAGCTTCGTCTGCCCCGTACTGCGCATGCGCAGTACGGGGCGGACACTATATGATGGCCGGACGCTATACGACAGAACACCGGCCCTCAAACTCAGTCCTGACAGCCAGAGAACTAGCATTTCCTGAAACAAAGGTCAGCAGTGACTGCCTGCTAGTTATTCCCCTTTTATCCCCTCAATCAGCATGAGGGAATGGGGCCAGTGGAATATCCTGGGAATCATCAGCCAGCGGGGATGGGGCCCTTGGAATATCCTGGGAATCCTTAGCCGGCGGGGATGGGGCTCCTGGAATATCCTGGGAATTCTCAGCCGGTGGGGATAGGGCCCTTAGAATATCCCGGGATTCCTCAGCCGGTGGGGATGGGGCCCTTGCAATATCCTGGGAATCCTCAGCCGGCGGGGATGGGGCCCTTGGAATATCCCGTCATTCCTCAGCTGGTGGGGATGGGGCCCTTGCAATATCCTGGGAATCCTCAGCCTGTGGGGATGGGGCCCTTGGAATATCCCGTCATTCCTCAGCTGGTGGGGATGGGGCCCTTGCAATATCCCGGGAATCCTCAGCCAGCGGGGATGGGGCCCTTGGAATATCCCGGGATTCCACAGCCGGTGGGGATGGGGCCCTTTGAATGTTCTGTGAATCCTCAGCCAGCAGAGATGGGGCCCTTTGAATATCCCGGGATTCCTCAGCCGGTGGGGATGGGGCTCCTGGAATACCCTGGGAATCCTCAGCCAGCGGGGATGGGGCCCTTGGAATATCCTGGGAATTCTCAGCCGGTGGGGATAGGGCCCTTAGAATATCCCGGGATTCCTCAGCCGGTGGGGATGGGGCCCTTGCAATATCCTGGGAATCCTCAGCCGGCGGGGATGGGGCTCCTGGAATATCCCGTCATTCCTCAGCTGGTGGGGATGGGGCCCTTGCAATATCCTGGGAATCCTCAGCCTGTGGGGATGGGGCCCTTGGAATATCCCGTCATTCCTCAGCTGGTGGGGATGGGGCCCTTGCAATATCCCGGGAATCCTCAGCCAGCGGGGATGGGGCCCTTGGAATATCCCGGGATTCCACAGCCGGTGGGGATGGGGCCCTTTGAATGTTCTGTGAATCCTCAGCCAGCAGAGATGGGGCCCTTTGAATATCCCGGGATTCCTCAGCCGGTGGGGATGGGGCTCCTGGAATACCCTGGGAATCCTCAGCCAGCGGGGATGGGGCCCTTGGAATATCCCGGGAATCCTCAGCCGGTGGGGATGAGGCCCCTGGAATATCCTGGGAATCATCAGCCAGCGGGGATGGGGCCCTTGGAATGTTCTGGGAATTCTCAGCCAGCGGGGATGGAGCCTCGGGAATCCTCAGCCGGCAGGGATGGGGCCCCGGGAATCCTCAGCCGGCAGGGATGGGGCCCCGGGAATCCTCAGCCGGCAGGGATAGGGCCCCAGGAATCCTCATCCGGCAGGGATGGGGCCCCCCGGGAATCCTCAGCCGGCGGGGATGGGGCCCCATGAATCCTCAGCCGGCGGGGATGGGGCCCCGGGAATCCTCAGCCGGCGGGGATGGGGCCTTATTGATCTTGGTGGTATTTTCCCGAGTTACAATGTATCATTATACAGAATAAAGGAAAAGATTTCTTATATTGCAGCTGGCCAATCCTTAGATGTGACGGCTGCATTTGTTTTTCTTTTTTTAGGCTTTCTTTGCCTTATTTTTATCTGGTGATCCAGCCAGTAAGTCTGTTGTTTCTCAACAGAACAAGTTCTCCAGTAGAATGTATCAGTTTACAGGGATGAGACAAACCATTTTACCCCTGACAGGGGTGCTTACAATGATCAGCTTTTATTGATGTAAATAATTTATCCCAAAAGCACAAAAGAATCCGTGTTGCTGTAACTGATTATAAAAAGTGAGGTGGGGGGGTTTGTCTTTATTGTGTTGGTGTATCTAAATCTGCTAGTCCAGCCTGTGACACCAGTAAAAGCCTTCCAGGGGCGCTAGCCTTCCCCTATGGAAACAAGGAAAAGCATTTGTATTTCTATGTGCCCTTGTTGCAGATTTCCCCTCACTTCCTGTCTGGTAAAATGTTGTCACCAGGACAGGAAGTGAGGAGCGATCTCTGTCATGAAGTCTTGGATCGCAGTAAAAGCCTGACAGGGAACCCTTCCTCCCTATACCAGTCCAGAATGGGAAGTGTTTTGTCTGTAGGACGAGGGGGGGAGGGGAATGGGGTGAGTTCACCCCACACCAATACAGAAGTGAAAGGGGAAGTGGGCCGCCCGGCTCTGTGTGTGATCCATCCTTGGGACCCTCTGCCTTCTCCCTCCCCCCCGGGGAATGGAACTTGTCCCCCACCAGAGACGGAGCTCCCACCTTTCCCGAGACATTCCAGGGGCCCCACCCCCCCCTGGCTGAGAATTGCTGGGACATTCCAGGGGCCCCACCCCCCGGCTGAGGATTCCCAGGACATTCCAGGGGCCCCACCCCCCCGGCTGAGGATTCCCAGGACATTCCAGGGGCCCCATCACCCCTGGCTGAGGATTCCCAGGACATTCCAGGGATCGTAACCCCCCCCGACTGAGGATTCCCAAAACATTCCAAGGGCCCCATCCCCACTGGCTGAGGATTCCTGGGACATTCCAGGGGCCCCACCCCCCTCCCCGGCTGAGGATTCCCGGGACATTCCAGGGGCCCCATCCACCCCGGCTGAGAATTGCCGGGACATTCCAGGGGCCCCACCCCCCCGGCTGAGGATTCCCAGGACATTCCAGGGATCATAACCCCCCCCCGACTGAGGATTCCCAAAACATTCCAAGGGCCCCATCCCCACCGGCTGAGGATTCCCGGGACATCCCAGGGGCCCCATCCCTGCTGGCTGAGGATTCCTGGGACATTCCATGGGCCCCATCCCTGCCAGCTGAGGATTCCCGGGACATTCCAGGAGCCCCATCCTCACCGGCTGAGGATTCTCGGGGCATTCCAGGGGCCCCATCCCTGCCAGCTGAGGATTCCCAGGACATTCCCCGGGCCCTATCCGCGTGGGCTGAGGATTTCTGGGACATTCCAGGGGCCCCATCCCCCCTTCTTAGGATTCCCAGGACATTCCAGGGGCCCCATCACCACCAGCTGAGGATTCCAAGGACATTCCAGGAGCCCCATCCTCACCGGCTGAGGATTCTCGGGGCATTCCAGGGGCCCCATCCCTGCCAGCTGAGGATTCCCAGGACATTCCACAGGCCCCATCCCCGTGGGCTGAGGATTTCTGGGACATTCCAGGGGCCCCATCCCCCCTTCTTAGGATTCCCAGGACATTCCAGGGGCCCCATCACCGCCAGCTGAGGATTCCCAGAATTTGGATTCTATACATTCAGAACTGACATTTCTGGAAGTTCCGTCTTCATCCGTAACAGGAGGATCCCAATGTGCGGGAAGTTGGTCACATCCCCCCCCCCCCCCCCCCCGCACACAGAGATCTCCTGATTGTCACAATGTATCCAAAGAGCAGATTGTATCTCATCATCCCAATTCTTCACCTGGGGATCCTGTCCTAGGGTGACAACACTGACTGCATGGGAAAAGAGCAGTGACTACAGAACCCCTCCCCTCCATGTGTGGCGGCATTATCTTCACCGTACACAAGACCTGAGATGAACCCATACACCTCCCATCATAGGTCAGAAAATCTGCCAATCACCCAATCTGTAAAGGGGAACTCCACCCACACCTAACATTACTCACCCGCTGTGCCCATTATGAGGGGTTCCCCCCATCCCTGTGCTGAGTTCCCGGGTCTGTACACCCGCTGTGCCCATTATGAGGAGTTCCCACCATCCCTGTGCTGAGTTCCCAGGTCTGTACACCCGCTGTGCCCATTATGATGGGTTCCCACCACCCCTGTGCCAAGTTCCCGGGTCTGTACACCCGCTGTGCCCATTATGAGGAGTTCCCACCATCCCTGTGCTGAGTTCCCAGGTCTGTACACCCGCTGTGCCCATTATGATGGGTTCCCACCATCCCTGTGCTGAGTTCCCGGGTCTGTACACCTGCTGTGCCCATTATGAGGGGTTCCCACCATCCCTGTGCTAAGTTCCCGGGTCTGTACACCCGCTGTGCCCATTATGAGGGGTTCTCACCATCCCTGTGCCAAGTTCCCGGGTCTGTACACCCGCTGTGCCCATTATGAGAGGTTCCCACCATCCCTGTGCTGAGTTCCCGAGTCTGTACACCCGCTGTGCCCATTATGAGGGGTTCTCACCATCCCTGTGCTGAGTTCCCGGGTCTGTACACCCGCTGTGCCCATTATGAGGGGTTCCCACCATCCCTGTGCTGAGTTCCCGGCTCTGTACACCCGCTGTGCCCATTATGAGGGGTTCCCACCATCCCTGTGCTGAGTTCCCGGGTCTGTACACCCGCTGTGCCCATTATGAGGGGTTCTCACCATCCCTGTGCTGAGTTCCCGGGTCTGTACACCCGCTGTGCCCATTATGAGGGGTTCCCACCATCCCTGTGCTGAGTTCCCGGGTCTGTATACCCGCTGTGCCCATTATGAGGGGTTGCCACCATCCCTGTGCTGAGTTCCCGGGTCTGTACACCCGCTGTGCCCATTATGAGGGGTTCCCACCATCCCTGTGCTGAGTTCCCGGGTCTGTATACCCGCTGTGCCCATTATGAGGGGTTCTCACCATCCCTGTGCTGAGTTCCCGGGTCTGTACACCCGCTGTGCCCATTATGAGGGGTTCCCACCACCCCTGTGCTGAGTTCCTGGGTCTGTACACCCGCTGTGCCCATTATGAGGGGTTCCCACCATCCCTGTGCTGAGTTCCCGGGTCTGTATACCCGCTGTGCCCATTATGAGGGGTTCTCACCATCCCTGTGCTGAGTTCCCGGGTCTGTACACCCGCTGTGCCCATTATGAGGGGTTCTCACCATCCCTGTGCTGAGTTCCCGGGTCTGTACACCCGCTGTGCCCATTATGAGGGGTTCTCACCATCCCTGTGCTGAGTTCCCGGGTCTGTACACCCGCTGTGCCCATTATGAGGGGTTCCCACCATCCCTGTGCTGAGTTCCCGGGTCTGTACACCCGCTGTGCCCATTATGAGGGGTTCCCACCATCCCTGTGCTGAGTTCCCGGGTCTGTACACCCGCTGTGCCCATTATGAAGGGTTCCCACCATCCCTGTGCTGAGTTCCCGGGTCTGTACACCCGCTGTGCCCATTATGAGGGGTTCCCACCATCCCTGTGCCGAGTTCCCGGGTCTGTACACCCGCTGTGCCCATTATGAGGGGTTCCCACCATCCCTGTGCCGAGTTCCCGGGTCTGTACACCCGCTGTGCCCATTATGAAGGGTTCCCACCATCCCTGTGCTGAGTTCCCGGGTCTGTACACCCGCTGTGCCCATTATGAGGGGTTCCCACCATCCCTGTGCTGAGTTCCCGGGTCTGTACACCCGCTGTGCCCATTATGAGGGGTTCCCACCATCCCTGTGCTGAGTTCCCGGGTCTGTACACCCGCTGTGCCCATTATGAGGGGTTCCCACCATCCCTGTGCTGAGTTCCCGGGTCTGTACACCCGCTGTGTCCATTATGAGGGGTTCCCACCATCCCTGTTCTGAGTTCCCGGGTCTGTACACCCGCTGTGCCCATTATGAGAGGTTCCCACCATCCCTGTGCTGAGTTCCCGGGTCTGTACACCCGCTGTGCCCATTATGAGGGGTTCCCACCATCCCTGTTCTGAGTTCCCGGGTCTGTACACCCGCTGTGCCCATTATGAGGGGTTCCCACCATCCCTGTGCTGAGTTCCCGGGTCTGTACACCCGCTGTGTCCATTATGAGGGGTTCCCACCATCCCTGTGTTGAGTTCCCGGGTCTGTACACCCGCTGTGCCCATTATGAGGGGTTCTCACCATCCCTGTGCTGAGTTCCCGGGTCTGTACACCCGCTGTGCCCATTATGAGGGGTTCTCACCATCCCTGTGCTGAGTTCCCGGGTCTGTACACCCGCTGTGCCCATTATGAGGGGTTCCCACCATCCCTGTGCTGAGTTCCCGGGTCTGTACACCCGCTGTGCCCATTATGAGGGGTTCTCACCATCCCTGTGCTGAGTTCCCGGGTCTGTACACCCGCTGTGCCCATTATGAGGGGTTCTCACCATCCCTGTGCTGAGTTCCCGGGTCTGTACACCCGCTGTGCCCATTATGAGGGGTTCCCACCATCCCTGTGCTGAGTTCCCGGGTCTGTACACCCGCTGTGCCCATTATGAGGGGTTCCCACCATCCCTATGCTGAGTTCCCGGGTCTGTACACCCGCTGTGCAAATTATGAGGGGTTCCCACCATCCCTGTGCTGAGTTCCCGGGTCTGTACACCCGCTGTGTCCATTATGAGGGGTTCCCACCATCCCTGTGTTGAGTTCCCGGGTCTGTACACCCGCTGTGCCCATTATGAGGGGTTCTCACCATCCCTGTGCTGAGTTCCCGGGTCTGTACACCCGCTGTGCCCATTATGAGGGGTTCCCACCATCCCTGTGCTGAGTTCCCGGGTCTGTACACCCGCTGTGCCCATTATGAGGGGTTCTCACCATCCCTGTGCTGAGTTCCCGGGTCTGTACACCCGCTGTGCCCATTATGAGGGGTTCCCACCATCCCTGTGCTGAGTTCCCGGGTCTGTACACCCGCTGTGCCCATTATGAGGGGTTCCCACCATCCCTGTGCTGAGTTCCCGGGTCTGTACACCCGCTGTGCCCATTATGAGGGGTTCTCACCATCCCTGTGCTGAGTTCCCGGGTCTGTACACCCGCTGTGCCCATTATGAGGGGTTCTCACCATCCCTGTGCTGAGTTCCCGGGTCTGTACACCCGCTGTGCCCATTATGAGGGGTTCCCACCATCCCTGTGCTGAGTTCCCGGGTCTGTACACCCGCTGTGCCCATTATGAGGGGTTCCCACCATCCCTATGCTGAGTTCCCGGGTCTGTACACCCGCTGTGCCCATTATGAGGGGTTCCCACCATCCCTGTGCTGAGTTCCCGGGTCTGTACACCCGCTGTGCCCATTATGAGGGGTCCCCACCATCCCTGTGATGAGTTCCCGGGTCTGTACACCCGCTGTGCCCATTATGAGGGGTTCCCACCATCCCTATGCTGAGTTCCCGGGTCTGTACACCCGCTGTGCCCATTATGAGGGGTTCCCACCATCCCTGTGCTGAGTTCCCGGGTCTGTACACCCGCTGTGCCCATTATGAGGGGTTCCCACCATCCCTGTGCTGAGTTCCCGGGTCTGTACACCCGCTGTGCCCATTATGAGGGGTTCCCATCATCCCTGTGCTGAGTTCCCGGGTCTGTACACCCGCTGTGCCCATTATGAGGGGTTCCCACCATCCCTATGCTGAGTTCCCGGGTCTGTACACCCGCTGTGCAAATTATGAGGGGTTCCCACCATCCCTGTGCTGAGTTCCCGGGTCTGTACACCCGCTGTGTCCATTATGAGGGGTTCCCACCATCCCTGTGTTGAGTTCCCGGGTCTGTACACCCGCTGTGCCCATTATGAGGGGTTCCCACCATCCCTGTGCTGAGTTCCCGGGTCTGTACAACCGCTGTGCCCATTATGAGGGGTTCTCACCATCCCTGTGCTGAGTTCCCGGGTCTGTACAACCGCTGTGCCCATTATGAGGGGTTCTCACCATCCCTGTGCTGAGTTCCCGGGTCTGTACACCCGCTGTGCCCATTATGAGGGGTTCTCACCATCCCTGTGCTGAGTTCCCGGGTCTGTACACCCGCTGTGCCCATTATGAGGGGTTCCCACCATCCCTGTGCTGAGTTCCCTGGTCTGTACACCCGCTGTGCCCATTATGAGGGGTTCTCACCATCCCTGTGCTGAGTTCCCGGGTCTGTACACCCGCTGTGCCCATTATGAGGGGTTAATTTTGTTTTATTGAAAATCTTACAAACAACAACTTATATACAATAAAACCATAATAAATAAATAAAAACATATTTACAAAATAATTGAATATCATTATACAGACCAGAAAGAACAAGAACAAAATAAACAGTGCAAAAACAGATTGCGCATTACATAATCCCTATGGGAGAGCCAGACTAAGGAACATCACCGTCACCATGCATGGAGCCTTTTATCAAAATTGTATTTGATCTGAAAATCTAAGGGAGTGAAAGAAGAATACAAAGAAAGCCGCACACCCCGAGATCAACAGGCAGCAGCTACAGAGCCCTGATATTCCTCCACGCCTTTATCCAGGCCTCCTGCTGCCACCTGTCTTTCTCAAGACCCCGAATCTTCCCAACCTCACCCAGAATGTTCTGCATCACCACTTCCACAGGGAGGATTTTACCCCGTAAGGATACCTGACACCGTGCACTCCACGTGAAATAACGGACTACTAAACTAACTAAAAAAAGTGTTTCCAAATCATAATCCCGACGAGTCTGGAAAGCCCCATACACCCACTCTGCATAACTCATATGGGGGAGGAAGGGTATACTCAGAGCCCTCCCCACCCTCTTGTACACCTCTATATTAAAAGGGCACTGAAGTAGAAAGTGATCCATGGACTCCACCACTCCTCCACACTCCACTCTCGGGCAGCCCCGATCACTCATGGAAAGAAACTTCAAGTTGCCCTTCACATATAGTTTTCCATGAAAGGCAAGCCAAGCCTGATCCCTAAACTTCATTGGGATTCTCTCCAAATTAATCAACCGCAAACCCACCCCCAAAACCAGGCTTGGGCAATCCCTCAAGGCCAGTGGCTCGCAAAAAACAGAGCTCATGATCCGCTTCTCAAGAAGTTTCCTTGGAAGAGATCTGACTTCTCCTGCTGTTACTTGCCACTGCCGAAGCATTTTCAAACACGGGGCAACATAAGCCGGGAGCTTATCATGCTTGACCCTCAGGCTCTTCACTGGCCCACCATTTTCCCAGTCTCGCAGAAAGGGCCTAAACCAGGACTGGAAAATACCAACCCACCCAGGCGGTCTCTCTGCCAACATGTTACCAAGATTGTACTTCACAAACATCAGAGAGAAAAAGACTACAGGGTTGATCATCCCTAGACCACCCTCCCGCCTAGAAAGGTAAGTCACATTCCTTTTGACAAGGTTTATTCTGTTCCCCCATAACAGCTGGAAGAAACAAGTATAGACCCTGGTATAGAGAGAAGCTGGCAAAACGCAAACAAAACTGACATATAGAAAAATCGGAATCAGGTAAGTCTTGATCAGATCAACCTTTTCCCTCAAGGAAAGCTGCCAACCTTTCCAGCTTGCCACCTTGGCATCGGCATTCTCCAGCCTGTTCACCCAATTTGCATGACCATAGTCACCTGGGCCAAATTCAATGCCTAGAACTCTAATTTTTTGCTGGGGCTCCGGGAAGTCATCCGGGAGAACAAAGCTCTCACCTTCCACGCCCATCCAGAAAGCTTCACACTTGTCCTGGTTGACCTTTGAACCTGATGCCTCTGAATACTGCGTTATCACTGAGACCACCTCCTGCGCCTCTCCAGTCCCAGAGACAAAAACAGAAACATCATCAGCATAGGCCACAACTTTCAAAGGAGGCTCACCAGCGATGCCCAAAGGTACTCCACACAATGGCCCATTCTCCAGCCTTCTGATGAAGGGGTCAATTGCAAATGCATATAACAGAGGACTCAATGGGCACCCCTGACGCACACCCGAGCCGACCACAAAGGGTTGCCCGACCCAACCATTAACTAGCGGAAAGCTTTCAGCCCCTTTGTACAAAATCTTAAGCCAATCAATGAAACCCCCCTCCAGGCCATATCTGCCAAGAAGCAGCCATAAGTACTCATGATTAACCCGATCAAAGGCCTTAGCCTGATCCAATGTCAGCAAAAATTTACCCCAACCAGCAGCCCTACAACGCTCCAAGGCCTCCCGGACGGCTAACACTGCTGAGAAAGTGCTTCTACCTTGGACCGAACAGTGCTGGTGGTGGGATAACAAACTGCCTGCCACTGGCGAAAATCGCCAGAAAAAAATCTTTGCCAGTATCTTTCTATCGACATTAAGAAGGCTAATGGGGCGCCAATTCTCAATCATCGAAGGATCTTTACCCTTTGACAGAAGGATCACTGCAGATTGCCTCATGGAGGGAGGGAGAGAACCCTCCTGCAAACAGCTATTAAAAACCTCCGCAAGGTAGGGAGCCAGGATCGTCTTAAAACATTTATAAAACTCAGCTGTCAACCCATCTGGCCCTGGCGTTTTCTTGATGGCCAGTTTATCAATAGCCTGGACTACCTCATCTGCAGTGATTTCATCTGTCAAATTCATCAAAGGAACATTACTCTCCAGTCCTGGTGTAGAGTCCAAAAAACCCAACATCCTTGTCCGATCAAGGTTCCTTCCTCCCAGGAGATCTGCATAGTATGACCTGACCACCTCCAGGATCCCTGACCTAGACTTCGTCAGGGAGCCCGTACTGTCCTTCAGGCCATGGACCGTCTTAACTGCTACGCTCTGTTTACAGTTCTGGTAAGGGTCAGGTGAATGGTATTTCCCGTAATCCCTCTCCTGAACCAAAGAGGCGTGCCGGTCATATTCATGTCTCCTAAGGAGGAGCTTCACCTCAGAGATCGCCCCAGAATCTCCTCCATTCGAAACAAGGCGGTCAAGTTTCCTCCGCAAACGCTGGTAGGTGATATACTTATCTTGCTGCTTCTTTCTTCCTATGGCCTTGAAAAGCCTAACAGTCCGCTGTTTTACAAGCTCCCACCATTCTGACTTGCTGTTGCAAAAGTCTAGGATCGTTACCTGTGCTTGAAAAAAATCCTCAAAGGATTGTCTTACTCTCTCGTCTTCCAGGAGGGCCGAATTCAATCTCCAGATACCCCTCCCCCTAGGTGGCATGTCTGAGGCATTCAGAGTCACAGACAGAATACAGTGGTCAGAAAACTCCACTGCCCGACACACAGGGGCCGAAAAAGCAGAGTCTCCCTTTAAAAAAAACCTATCTATCCTACTCTGACTACTACCTCTCTGAAAAGTGAACCCCGTGCTGTCTGGGCAACGCTTAATGTGCGCATCTACCAGACCTGCTTCCCTAACTATCGCATTGAGAAAAAGGGTGTCATAGCCCAGCTTATCTCTGAAACCTCTCCTGTCTTTAGACCTAGTAATGGTGTTGAAATCACCTCCAAAGATAACCTGCTGGGCCGTAAAAAGAAAAGGCTTAATCTTTGTAAGGAGGCATTTCCTGCCCCACTTTGTCTGGGGACCATAGATGTTAATCAGGCGCAAGTCCTGCCCCCTTACAGAGACGTCCAAGACCATGCATCTCCCAATCTCTACCTCAATTACCCGCCGGCACGTTACCATACCAGAAAAAAGGACTGCAACCCCGCTGTAAGGCTCGGCCGCAAGAGACCAAAATGAGGGACCACGTCTCCACTCCTTCTTTGCCAGATGTATATCGGCCAGACTACTCAGATGGGTCTCTTGTAAAAACAAAATGTCAGCATCAAACTCGCTGAGCAAAAATAAGGCCATATGACGAGCACTTACTGATCTCAAACTGGCAACATTAATGGTTGCCACTTTTAACGGAGTGGGAACTGCCATTAGGGTAATTGAGGCAGACGTTTCTTAGCCTGACTACTCCCTCTGCCTGGAGAACCAGCACGCTTTGTTGCGCCCTGGCACTCATCGTCCATGGAGGACGCTGAACTGAACGAGTCCCAATCATCATCATCGTCCGACAGGACCTTAAACTTATTTTTCAAAGGCAAAACTTCAGGATTGAAGGGAACTGAACCCCTTTTTTTCCTTATTTTGCCCCTCCTCCTCCTATCCTCCAACCACTCCATATCATCTTTGGATAAACCACAACCAGCCTCCCCACACCTATCCTCCCCTTCAACCCCCTCCCCCCCACTCTCCCTTCCCTTATCTACCACCAGGCCAGCCTCCCCACTATTTTCCCCACTCCTCTGGCCCCCACGATCTGCAATAGGAACCCTGCAGCGTCGGGGGAGGGGGACTGGCACCACACCTGATGCACCAGCCTCAGCACCTCTTGCTGCCTCTGCAATTTTAGAAGACACAGAAGGATAAGACACAGAAGGATTGGACACATTCTTGGCAACTGAAACTTTACATACAGGCTGGGAGGACACAGGCACATTGGGTACTGGCACAGACTGGGGAGACACAGACCCATTGGGTATGGGCACAGACTGGGGAGACACAGACCCATTGGGTATGGGCACAGACTGGGGAGACACAGACCCATTGGGTATGGGCACAGACTGGAGAGACACATTGGGTATTGGCACAGACTGGGGAGACACATTGGGTATTGGCACAGACTGGGGAGACACATTGGGTATTGGCACAGACTGGGGAGACACATTGGGTATTGGCACAGACTCAGATGGGATCACAGGCCCTCCAGCTGATGAGCTCTGCGCATCCTCCATGTCCGGACGGAAAAACTCCCTCATGAGCTCAGGCTTATTGTGCATTGCCTCAGGACACTGACTATAAGGATGTCCCACTGCATTGCACAGATTACACCTTATAATATTACAATCCTTTGCCAAATGCCCTATACCCTGACACAGGGAGCACTTCATTACTGGACAGGAGGATGCAAGATGCCCTTTATCTCCACATTTATTGCAGAGCTTTGGCTGGCCCGGGTAGAAGATGGTCAGCCTGTCCCTCCCCAGGAAAGCTGAGGATGGCAGATGTTGGACAACATTGTCAATAACCTTTAGTTTCAGCTGCACAGACCATCCCCCTGTCCATATTCCCCGATCGTCCAAAATCTTTCTCAGGGGGCTCAGGACATCCCCATACCTCCTCAACCATACAGTCAGATCCCCTTGTGGTATGGATTCATTGCGCACAAGAATTGTCACCATCTTAATGAGGGGCTGGCGGGAAATAAGTTTGGGGATGAGCCCTTTCCAGTCCGGCAGGCCCCTACACACGTGTTCAAACTTCTCCCAAAATATGTCCAGAGACTCGGGACGGATAAAGGACAAATCATATTCATAGGAACCTGCCGGACTGATCAGGGCGAAGATATCCGCAGGCCTAAACCCCATCTGCAGAATTTTATCCACCACCACCCTCCTATGTGGGGGGTTTCCATCACCTTCCCATTTCAATTGTACAACATTCCTCCTTTTAAACAGGGAGAAAGATAGAAAGTCCCCATGCTCCTTCCCTGCTTGTTCCCCCTTTCCAGATCCTGTGGCAGCAACACCAGCATAAGTTTTTCTTCCAGCATTTGCAGTCTTGTCCTCAGATACATTCAGACCTGCTGGCAGAGAGTGTGAATCAGCTGGGATAGCAGTCTTCTGATTAGCAGGACCCACCCCCTCCCCCGAACACTCAGCTGCAATCCTGGGAGATATCACAGTCTTGGCTGCTGCAGACTCCTGGAGAGCTGTAGTACTACTGCTCCCAGCATCTCCTCCACCATTCACAGGAACAGCCGCTGTGCCTGGTCCAGGCAAAGTCACTGTATTGTCCATGGACCTCTCTGCAGACTGAAGCTGACAGTTATTAGCAGATGTATTTGCTTGCTGTATATTGTCTATGGGTCTGGGCTGACTGTCTGCAGTACCACAACCCTCAGCAGGCCCATTGTTATTAAAGATCCCACCATCCTGCACACACACAGTACCTGCACCTGCTCTCTCCACAGGAATAGGAACGGTGTCCATCTTCTCCTCACCTTCCTGGGGAGCTGAATCTGGACTGGCCTCCAGTTTGCTGATCAGATCCAACATGTTAGAACCTTCATCCTCCTGCTGGGATGTTCCACATTGCTGGGGAGGGAAGGGGACAGAGGCCTCCGCCATTGAGGGTTCAGCAGATGTCTGAGATGTTGAAGAGCTGGGCTCATCCTCCGGGCCCACTTTCTCACTCTCTGCTTCCATCTCCTCGCTCTCCATGCAGGAAGAAGCTCCTTTCCTCAGTTGATTAAATCGCTCCTCGTTTTTATATTTTTCTTTAAAAGCTCCACTATTCTCCTTCAGAGAACTCACCAATTCTTTCTGCTTCCGCAGAGCTTGTTCCAGGTCCTTCAATTCAGGCCTCAGAGCCGGTCTCTTCTTACTGAAGACTTTGGCACAAATCTGCTTCTTCTTTTTAAATTCAGCTTTCAAAGCTCCCAACTTCTCCTCTTCCTTCTCAATCCGCTTCAGCGTTTCCACAATCCTCCGTCTAAAGGAAGACAGAGATTCATCCTTCCTTGGGCCAGGCCCAGAATCTTCCGCAGGTTGAGGCCTATCCAGGGGGCCCCCGCCAGGGTCCTCCCCAGGATCCAGCATCCTTCCTGGGGCAGAGGAGTAACTCTAGCCCCTGGTCTCTGGAAGCACAGGAGCAAAGGAACTAGCAACCTCTCACCTCGCTGTCAAGGAGAGGAATGGCAGTTTCCCACCATCCCTGTGCTGAGTTCCCGGGTCTGTACACCCGCTGTGCCCATTATGAGGGGTTCCCACCATCCCTGTGCTGAGTTCCCGGGTCTGTACACCCGCTGTGCCCATTATGAGGGGTTCTCACCATCCCTGTGCTGAGTTCCCGGGTCTGTACACCCGCTGTGCCCATTATGAGGGGTTCCCACCATCCCTGTGCTGAGTTCCCGGGTCTGTACACCCGCTGTGCCCATTATGAGGGGTTCCCACCATCCCTGTGCTGAGTTCCCGGGTCTGTACACCCGCTGTGCCCATTATGAGGGGTTCTCACCATCCCTGTGCTGAGTTCCCGGGTCTGTACACCCGCTGTGCCCATTATGAGGGGTTCTCACCATCCCTGTGCTGAGTTCCCGGGTCTGTACACCCGCTGTGCCCATTATGAGGGGTTCCCACCATCCCTGTGCTGAGTTCCCGGGTCTGTACACCCGCTGTGCCCATTATGAGGGGTTCCCACCATCCCTATGCTGAGTTCCCGGGTCTGTACACCCGCTGTGCCCATTATGAGGGGTTCCCACCATCCCTGTGCTGAGTTCCCGGGTCTGTACACCCGCTGTGCCCATTATGAGGGGTTCCCATCATCCCTGTGCTGAGTTCCCGGGTCTGTACACCCGCTGTGCCCATTATGAGGGGGTCCCACCATCCCTGTGCCGAGTTCCCGGGTCTGTACACCCGCTGTACTATATGTCAGAGCTATATAAATGTATAATAATAGTGTATGACTGTGGGGGAGGGGACATTAGAGTGTAAGCTCCTCTGTACAGAGACTGATGTGAGTGGCTGTGTTCTCTGTGCGGCACTGTGGTATATGTCAGAGCTCTATATACACATAATTCTGTGAATAGTAATAAGAAGACAATATATAATCAGGCAGGCTTGTTTCTGTTGCTCTGGCTGGTAAAGGGTTAATTGCTGTCAGCTCTCACCCTGTACAGAGCGCCTCTAGTGGTCAGAAAATGAAGTGGCTCTTCTTTAGAATGGAGGTGCCCAGTGCGCCCTCTGGTGGCCTAATTCCGTGCTGCAGCCACTCAGCTGAGCATGCAAATGAGAACAGCTGCTGTGTGGCTGCTGATTGGCTGCAGTTTGGAGGATCCTGAGCTGGGAGAGGGGCAGAATCCCTGAGCCCACCACAACCTGAGTGTCTGCTGTGTGTGTGCTGCTATCTCTCTGCAGCCAACATGACTGTCAAACACCTAGACCAGGGCCAGCACTACAGGCCCAGGATGGCATTCCTGAGAAAGGTGAGCATTGCTGCCAGTGCAGAGTGTGGGCAGAGCTCTGACATTTGTTGCTTGCATGGAGTGTGTACAATATGTGTGCATGGAGTGTGTACAGTGTGTATGTCATGTACAGTGTGTAGTGTTTATGTTATGGAGGTGATCATTGGTTATACACTGTGTGCTCTCAGTGTTTGTTTACTGTACCTCTGATCAATGTTTATACAATGTATGTGATCAATATTTATATATACAATGTATGTGATCAGTGTTTTATGTAATAGATCTGATCAATATTTATATATAAAATGTGTGTGATCGGTATTGATACATTGTGTGCATTCGGGTTGTTGTTTAATGTATCAATTGATTAATGTGCTTCTGATCAATGTTTATGCAATGTTTGTGATCGATATTTATAATTAAAATGTGACTGATCAGTATTGATACAGTGTGTCCAATGTTTACACAATGCGTGCATTCAGTTGTTGTTGTTGTTGTTTACTCTATCAATTGATGAATGGACTTCCGATCAATGTTTATACAAGGTATGTGATCAGTGTTTATATTATAGATGTGATCAATTTTTATATATAAGATGTGTCTGATCGATATTGATACAGTGTTTACACAATGTGTGCATTCAGTATTTAATGTATCAATTGAGGAATGTTTATTTCCACTATAAATGCGCAGAATCTGTGTGCGGGATACAAATCGCACACAATGTATCTATGTGTCACACAGATGGGTACATATAAAGTGTACATTTATATATATATATCCATATTCACAATGAGGTTTATGATTTGGTGATTGAAGTGAATACTCAATCAATGTATTGATCCTGAAGTACTTTTAATCATCCCCCCGGGTCTGTGCAGTGTATGATTTACAGTGTGTCTAGGTGATCGGTGTACATTTTTGGTGATCGATGTGCGGTGTGTTATACAAGGTGTTGAGTTGTCACCCTGCCATGGTCATCCTTGCTCATGCTGTGTGTGTATAATCTCCAGCCGGCTCCTCGATTGGCTGTTGGTATCTCCATGTATTGATCTGTATCCTATAATTGGGTAATGGAGCGTGGGGTGTACATTTCCTTATATGATATAAATTGAGGGACGCTGGCGGTGGGATCGCTGTCCTGGTTCCTGAGAAGCGGTCATCTCGCTGACTGACATCCGTCTGTAGGGTCCCCGTAGAACCATCTCCAGATATGGTTGAATCTGGATACGTTGATGTCTGTGGGTGCCTGGCAACCCTCTAGGTGACCAATTGGTCCCACAGAATAGTTTTTTTTTTCTGGCCAATCAGGTCTGTTCGCCTGAGGATACAGTACATTACATAACATGTGTGCTCACCTAATATAGTGTTCATGTGAAGGGCGTTATCAGTCTAAAGGCGGGTACAAACTATAAGAAAAATTCTGTATGGGGATCGATCGTTTTGATTTTCTTATACTGAGTGCACAACTTTCCACATCCAATTCAGACTTTCTAAATGAAAACTTCCGAAGGTACAATCGAATATTCCCCGGATCAACTTTACCTATAAATGCCAGTACCCAGTTCTATTATTATTATATTATGTACACATAGGAAAGAATCCAGGACTTTTTTTTAAAGCAATCTACTGAGCTGGCCAGAACGACCTCTGGAGGGAGTCATTTTCATACAGGAAAAATCAGATTCGAAAAACTGCGCATGATCAGAAGTCATAAACAACAAAAAAAGCCTTTGTCATTCAATTTTTAAATGATAAGTTCCATCCTTGGGTTCAACTTGCTGTTAAACATCAAGGAATCCTTTGCTCGATTTTCTTTTAGTGTGTACCCAGTTTTAACAATAGTTCATGGATTGGATTATTTGATGTCCTCCTTTCTGGGATGGATTTGTGTTGGTCGGTTTCTGGGATGGATCTTGTGTTGGTCGGTTTCTGGGATGGATTTGTGTTGGTCGGTTTCTGTTTCAAATCCATTCTTTATTATTTTTATAAAAAACATTAACCAACCATATCCATTTACAACAACATCATACAACAATATTCCCAAAACATAAGACATTTTACTCAACCTAAAAAAAAAAAAAAAAAAAAAAAAAAAAAAGATTTGTGTTGGCCGGTTTCTGGGATGGGTCTTGTGTTGGCCGGTTTCTGGATTGGATCTTGTGTTGGCCGGTTTCTGGATTGGATCTTGTGTTGGTCGGTTTCTGGGTTGGATTTGTGTTGGTCGGTTTCTGGGATGGATTTGTGTTGGTCGGTTTCTGGGTTGGATTTGTGTTGGCCGGTTTCTGGGATGGGTCTTGTGTTGGCCGGTTTCTGGATTGGATCTTGTGTTGGCCGGTTTCTGGATTGGATCTTGTGTTGGTCGGTTTCTGGGTTGGATTTGTGTTGGTCGGTTTCTGGGATGGATTTGTGTTGGTCGGTTTCTGGGTTGGATTTGTGTTGGTCGGTTTCTGGGATGGATCTTGTGTTGGCCGGTTTCTGGGATGGATTTGTGTTGGTCGGTTTCTGGGATGGATTTGTGTTGGTCGGTTTCTGGGATGGATTTGTGTTGGCCGGTTTCTGGGTTGGATCATGTGTTGGCCGGTTTCTGGGTTGGATCATGTGTTGGTCGGTTTCTGGGTTGGATCTTGTGTTGGCCACCAATGTAAGGAACATTCTTCTCACTGATCACCAATGTAAGGAACATTCTTCTCACTGATCACCAATGTAAGGGACATTCTTCTCACTGATCACCAATGTAAGGAACATTCTTCTCACTGATCACCAATGTAAGGAACATTCTTCTCACTGATCACCAATGTAAGGGACATTCTTCTCACTGATCACCAATGTAAGGAACATTCTTCCCACTGATCACCAATGTAAGGAACATTCTTCTCACTGATCACCAATGTAAGGAACATTCTTCTCACTGATCACCAATGTAAGGATCATTCTTCCCACTGATCACCAATGTAAGGAACATTCTTCTCACTGATCACCAATGTAAGGAACATTCTTCTCACTGATCACCAATGTAAGGAACATTCTTCCCACTGATCACCAATGTAAGGAACATTCTTCTCACTGACCACCAATGTAAGGAACATTCTTCCCACTGATCACCAATGTAAGGAACATTCTTCCCACTGATCACCAATGTAAGGAACATTCTTCTCACTGATCACCAATGTAAGGAACATTCTTCTCACTGATCACCAATGTAAGGAACATTCTTCCCACTGATCACCAATGTAAGGAACATTCTTCCCACTGATCACCAATGTAAGGAACATTCTTCTCACTGATCACCAATGTAAGGAACATTCTTCCCACTGATCACCAATGTAAGGAACATTCTTCCCACTGATCACCAATGTAAGGAGCATTCTTCTCACTGATCACCAATGTAAGGAACATTCTTCTCACTGATCACCAATGTAAGGAACATTCTTCTCACTGACCACCAATGTAAGGAACATTCTTCCCACTGATCACCAATGTAAGGAACATTCTTCCCACTGATCACCAATGTAAGGAACATTCTTCCCACTGATCACCAATGTAAGGAACATTCTTCTCACTGATCACCAATGTAAGGAACATTCTTCTCACTGATCACCAATGTAAGGAACATTCTTCTCACTGATCACCAATGTAAGGAACATTCTTCTCACTGATCACCAATGTAAGGAACATTCTTCTCACCGATCACCAATGTAAGGAACATTCTTCCCACTGATCACCAATGTAAGGAACATTCTTCCCACTGATCACCAATGTAAGGAACATTCTTCCCACTGATCACCAATGTAAGGAACATTCTTCCCACTGATCACCAATGTAAGGAACATTCTTCTCACTGATCACCAATGTAAGGAACATTCTTCTCACTGATCACCAATGTAAGGAACATTCTTCTCACTGATCACCAATGTAAGGGACATTCTTCTCACCGATCACCAATGTAAGGGACATTCTTCTCACTGATCACCAATGTAAGGGACATTCTTCTCACTGATCACCAATGTAAGGGACATTCTTCTCACCGATCACCAATGTAAGGGACATTCTTCTCACCGATCACCAATGTAAGGAACATTCTTCTCACTGATCACCAATGTAAGGAACATTCTTCTCACTGATCACCAATGTAAGGAACATTCTTCTCACTGATCACCAATGTAAGGAACATTCTTCTCACTGATCACCAATGTAAGGAACATTCTTCTCACTGATCACCAATGTAAGGAACATTCTTCTCACTGATCACCAATGTAAGGAACATTCTTCTCACTGATCACCAATGTAAGGGACATTCTTCTCACTGATCACCAATGTAAGGAACATTCTTCTCACTGATCACCAATGTAAGGAACATTCTTCCCACTGATCACCAATGTAAGGAACATTCTTCCCACTGATCACCAATGTAAGGAACATTCTTCCCACTGATCACCAATGTAATGAACGTTCTTCTCACTGATCACCAATGTAAGGAACATTCTTCTCACTGATCACCAATGTAAGGAACATTCTTCCCACTGATCACCAATGTAAGGAACATTCTTCTCACTGATCACCAATGTAAGGAACATTCTTCTCACTGATCACCAATGTAAGGAACATTCTTCTCACTGATCACCAATGTAAGGAACATTCTTCTCACTGATCACCAATGTAAGGAACATTCTTCTCACTGATCACCAATGTAAGGAACATTCTTCTCACTGATCACCAATATAAGGAACATTCTTCTCACTGATCACCAATGTAAGGGACATTCTTCTCACTGATCACCAATGTAAGGAACATTCTTCTCACTGATCACCAATGTAAGGAACATTCTTCCCACTGATCACCAATGTAAGGAACATTCTTCTCACTGATCACCAATGTAAGGAACATTCTTCTCACTGATCACCAATGTAAGGAACATTCTTCTCACTGATCACCAATGTAAGGAACATTCTTCTCACTGATCACCAATGTAAGGAACATTCTTCTCACTGATCACCAATGTAAGGGACATTCTTCTCACTGATCACCAATGTAAGGAACATTCTTCTCACTGATCACCAATATAAGGAACATTCTTCTCACTGATCACCAATGTAAGGGACATTCTTCTCACTGATCACCAATGTAAGGATCATTCTTCCCACTGATCACCAATGTAAGGAACATTCTTCCCACTGATCACCAATGTAAGGAACATTCTTCTCACTGATCACCAATGTAAGGAACATTCTTCTCACTGATCACCAATGTAAGGGACATTCTTCTCACTGATCACCAATGTAAGGAACAGTCTTCCCACAAATGAATAGGTTTAGAAGGGGTTCCCTAAGACATAAAACTAATGTTGGGGTTGTTTAGGGGTGGGATGGTGGAGAAATGATCTCATCTCATAAAGTTGGGACATATGAATACACAGCAAATGGTGGAAGGAGGGAATGTAGACAGGAAGTGGCTGAGAGAGGTTGAAGTAGATCAGCAGCACTGAGACGCAACAATGGATGAAACTAATGTTTTTTGAAAGGGAAGTGGTAGAGCCATGGAAGAATGGCTTTATGGATGCAGCGAGTGACATCTTGTCCCCCATCGTTCATTCACATCTGCATCATCTTCATTGTCATTGTGTGTGTGTGTGTGTGTGTGTGTGTGTGTGTGTGGCGGGGGGGGTTGTGACTCCTGTTTAAAGGGGGGTTCCGGATTCATATCTGAGTGGGACACCTTGCTGGGACCCGGGCCCCTGCCGCCTGTCCTCCAGGCTGGGTGCAGTGGATGAAGCCTTCCAATCTGCTCTAATCCCGGAACTCTGTCTTATGTCTCCTCCACCCGAGGCTTATCCCGCTGAGGAGAATTACACTGATGGCCTGTGACAAGGCCAGCTGCTCCCTGCGGCCGATGCGCTTCTTGGGCTCTGTACCGGCACTGAGGAGATTTGTGCCGTCCGGCCTGTCGAGGCTTAAAGTATACCCAAAACTTGTTCAGCTGGAGTGTGAATGGTGTCAGGTATTTAATCCTGAAGGTGATCAGTGTACGGAGGAGTCCCCCCTTATCTTCTCCATATCCCTGAAGGTGATCAGTGTACGGAGGAGTCCCCCCTTATCTTCTCTATATCCCTGAAGGTGATCAGTGTAGGGAGGAGTCCCCCCTTATCTTCTCTATATCCCTGAAGGTGATCAGTGTACGGAGGAGTCCCCCCTTACCTTCTCCATATCCCTGAAGGTGATCAGTGTACGGAGGAGTCCCCCCTTACCTTCTCCATATCCCTGAAGGTGATCAGTGTACGGAGGAGTCCCCCCTTATCTTCTCCATATCCCTGAAGGTGATCAGTGTAGGGAGGAGTCCCCCCCTTATCTTCTCCATATCTCTGAAGGTGATCAGTGTAGGGAGGAGTCCCCCCTTATCTTCTCCATATCCCTGAAGGGGATCAGTGTACGGAGGAGTCCCCCCTTATCTTCTCCATATCCCTGAAGGTGATCAGTGTACGGAGGAGTCCCCCCCTTATCTTCTCCATATCCCTGAAGGTGATCGGTGTACGGAGGAGTCCCCCCCTTATCTTCTCCATATCCCTGAAGGTGATCAGTGTACGGAGGAGTCCCCCCCTTATCTTCTCCATATCTCTGAAGGTGATCGGTGTACGGAGGAGTCCCCCCTTATCTTCTCCATATCCCTGAAGGTGATCAGTGTATGGAGGAGTCCCCCCTTATCTTCTCCATATCCCTGAAGGTGATCGGTGTACGGAGGAGTCCCCCCTTATCTTCTCCATATCCCTGAAGGTGATCAGTGTATGGAGGAGTCCCCCCTTATCTTCTCTATATCCCTGAAGGTGATCAGTGTAGGGAGGAGTCCCCCCTTATCTTCTCTATATCCCTGAAGGTGATCAGTGTACGGAGGAGTCCCCCCTTACCTTCTCCATATCCCTGAAGGTGATCAGTGTACGGAGGAGTCCCCCCTTACCTTCTCCATATCCCTGAAGGTGATCAGTGTACGGAGGAGTCCCCCCTTATCTTCTCCATATCCCTGAAGGTGATCAGTGTAGGGAGGAGTCCCCCCTTATCTTCTCCATATCCCTGAAGGGGATCAGTGTACGGAGGAGTCCCCCCTTATCTTCTCCATATCCCTGAAGGTGATCAGTGTACGGAGGAGTCCCCCCCTTATCTTCTCCATATCCCTGAAGGTGATCGGTGTACGGAGGAGTCCCCCCCTTATCTTCTCCATATCCCTGAAGGTGATCAGTGTACGGAGGAGTCCCCCCCTTATCTTCTCCATATCCCTGAAGGTGATCGGTGTACGGAGGAGTCCCCCCCTTATCTTCTCCATATCCCTGAAGGTGATCAGTGTACGGAGGAGTCCCCCCCTTATCTTCTCCATATCTCTGAAGGTGATCGGTGTACGGAGGAGTCCCCCCTTATCTTCTCCATATCCCTGAAGGTGATCAGTGTACGGAGGAGTCCCCCCTTATCTTCTCCATATCCCTGAAGGTGATCGGTGTACGGAGGAGTCCCCCCTTATCTTCTCCATATCCCTGAAGGTGATCAGTGTATGGAGGAGTCCCCCCTTATCTTCTCCATATCCCTGAAGGTGATCAGTGTATGGAGGAGTCCCCCCTTATCTTCTCCATATCCCTCATAGTGTACGGAGGAGTCCCTATCACCCCCCCTCCCCCCCCCCTCGGGTCACTGGTACTGCTGGTTCACCAGTCCAGCACTGAGTGCCTTTCCATGTTCTCTCTCTGGGTGAATTGCTCTTTGCAGCGGATGAGACATGAGGGGCCCGACTACATCAAATGAAAAACATTTCTCATGTCATCCGCCATGTTCTGCTCAAACATTCATTAATGGGGGTGTGTGTGTGGGGGGGGGGGGGGCCTGAGGCCACCAATTGGGCTGAACATCTCATTGGTCTCCAGCAGTCGGGATAATAGACGGAGATTGTGATTGGTTGTTGGTGGACGCTAAATGTTTCTAGTGGCTTTCTGGGAGAAGGTAGAAATTTTGAGGAGAACCTGGCTGGGATTGGCTCTTGGGCTGTACAGGACAGTGGGTCATACGTCTCATCACCTGGGGGTCCGGCTATTACCTCCCAGTGGAAGTTTATATCGTTTTATACCACCATAGGTACACTTACAGGTGAGCCAAGACCTGGTCCCACTACCTGCCTCTCTCACCTAGCTGGTCCAGCCCAGCATCCACCAGTTACTACAGTGCCACTACTGACCTCATCTGGGGGCTTAGAGAGACCCCAACGCCAAATACTGAGAGATAACATCAGCTCAGCAGCCATGATACCAGCCTCCTCCATGGGCAGACCCTAACACCAAATACAAGGAGATGCCATCAGCTCACCTATGTGGCCTAGCCCAGCAACCACCTCTTACCGCCACCATGATACCGGCCTTTTCTGTGGGCTTAGAGAGACCCCCCAACCCCAAATACCCAGAGAGGCTATCGTGCTCGGCTAAATGGTGCAGCTCTGCACCCACTGTCAACTGCGGTCATGATCCCGGCTTGGTCCTTGGGCTTAGAGAGACCCCAAAACAAATTAGTTAAACATACCAACAGCTTACCTAACTGGTCCAGACCAGCATCTGCCACTTACTGCCCTGCAATCGGCCTCATCTCTGGTCTTAGAGAGACCCCAACACCAAATGCCCAAAGATGCCACCAGCTCACCCAAATAATACAGCTAAGCACCTGCCATTGATTGCAGCCATGATACTGGCCTCATCTCTATGCTTGGATAGACCCCCAACACCAAATACCCAGCACCCACCTCTTACCGCAGCCAAGATGCCAGCCTTTTCTGTGGGCTCACCAAGATGATCCGGCCCAGAACTTGCCACTTACTGTAGAGCCACTACCAGCCTCATCTGCTGGATTAGATATAACAACCAACACCAAATCCTCAGAGACGCGGTCAACTCACCCATCTGGTCCAACCCAGAACCCACCACCTACTGCAGCCTCAATACCGGCCTCCTCTCTGTGCTTAGAGAGACCTCCACACCAGATACTCCGAGATTCCAATGGTTCATTAAAATGATCCGACCCCCCCAGCACTTACTGTAGAACCGCCACTTACCTCTTCTCTATGCTTAGATAGAACTCAATGCCAGATACTCAGACGCCATCAGCTCACCTATGTGGTCATGCCCAGCACCCACCTCTTACCACAGCCATGATACCGGCCTTTTCTGTGGGCTTAGTGAGTCTCCCAACACCAAATACTCAAAGCTACATCAACTCGCTCAAATGGCCCGACCCTGAACCCGGCACCTAATACAGCCTCAATACCGGCCTCGTTTCTGGGTTTAGAGAGACCCCAACACCAACTACTCATAAAGGTGCCATCAGCTCACCTATCTGATCCAGTGCAGCACCGGGCAGTAACTGGCGCCCCACTAACGGCCTCCTCTCCGGGCAGACACCAACTACTCAGAAATGCCACCAGCTCACCGAAATAGTCCGGCTCTGCACCCGCCACTTACTGCATCCGTGATACTGGCCAAATACTCAGACACCATCAGCCCACCTATTTACGTCTGGCCCAGCACCCACCTCTTACCCCAGTCCCTCTCGTGGATTCATCTATGGGCTTGGTGAGACCCCCAGCACCAAATACTCAGAGGAAGCCATCAGCTCATCTCACTGATCCGGTGCAGCACCCGCCAGTTACTGGCACCCCGCTACCGCCCATATTTGTGGGCAAACTTCAACACCAACTACACAATGATGCCATCAGCTCACGTCATAGTCCAGCTCTGCACCCACCATTGACTGCAGCCGTTAAATCTGTGGGCTTAGAGACCCCAACACCAAACACTCAGAGCCCCACCATCAGCTCTTTCTCTTTTAGTGACCTTTTATTTATTTTTTATACATTTTGTACCTTTTTGCTCTGTCTTCTCCTGCGCTGTCATTGTCGTTGGTGGGCCCTATAACGCAGGTTGGCACATCGCATTATGGGCAGCGCATGTGGACACGTCTCACGGATCTGACCCAGCAGAATATTATACAACGTCTCACCTGTGTGCATGTGATGGTGTGATTCTTATAACACACCCTAGGGGCCCATTTTCTATGCTCAGTATGCATGGATGGCTTTTTGTGGTGCGTCAGTTTGGGTTGTATCAGCCGGTGTGCTTATTATCAGCCCTCAACACATCACACAAATGTTCTGACCTTTGCATTGGCCGGTGCTTTCTGTTGTGTGCATGTGGGTGCCCTGAGGGTCAGGTGTGTGCATGTGGGTGCCCTGAGCGTCAGGTGTGTGCATGTGGGAGCCCTGAGGGTCAGGTGTGTGCATGTGGGTGCCCTGAGGGTCAGGTGTGTGCATGTGGGTGCCCTGAGGGTCAGGTGTGTGTGTGTCCCAAGGGTCAGGTGTGTATGTTGGGGTGTCTTGAGGGTCAGGTGCGTACGTCGAGGTTGTGCTGAGGGTCAGGTGGGTACGTCGCGTTGCACTGAGGGTCAGATGGGTGCACTGAGGGTCAGATGGGTACGTCGGGGTGCGCTGAGGGTCAGATGGGTACGTTGGGGTGAGCTGAGGGTCAGGGGGGTGTGCTGAGGGTCAGGTGGGTACGTCGCGGTGCACTGAGGGTCAGATGGGTGCGCTGAGGGTCAGATGGGTACGTCGGGGTGCCCTGAGGGTTAGATGGGTACGTTGGGGTGCGCTGAGGGTCAGACGGGTATGCCGGGTGTGCGTTAAGGGTCAGGTGGGTACTTTGGGGTTTCCCTGAGGGTCGGATGCGTATGTCGGGGTGTGCTGAGGGTCTTTTGGGTACACCGGGGTGCTCTGAGGGGCTTGTGCGCAAGTCGGGGGGGGGGGGCGGGGGTCTGGTGGGTACGTCGGGGTTGCACTGAGGGGCTGGTGGGTACGTCGGGGTTGCACTGAGGGGCTGGTGGGTACGTTGGGGTGCACTGAGGGGCTGGTGGGTACGTTGGGCTGGTGGGTATGTCAGGGTTGCACTGAGGGGCTGATGGGTATGTCGGGGGTTGCACTGAGGGGCTGGTGTGTATGTCGGGGGTTGCACTGAGGGGCTGGTGTGTATGTCGGGGGTTGCACTGAGGGGCTGGTGGGTACGTCGGGGTTGCACTGAGGGGCTGGTGGGTACGTCGGGGTTGCACTGAGGGGCTGGTGGGTACGTCGGGGTTGCACTGAGGGGCTGGTGGGTACGTCGGGGTTGCACTGAGGGGCTGGTGGGTACGTCGGGTTGCACTGAGGGGCTGGTGGGTACGTCGGGGGTTGCACTGAGGGGCTGGTGGGTACGTCGGGTTGCACTGAGGGGCTGGTGGGTACGTCGGGGTTGCACTGAGGGGCTGGTGGGTACGTCGGGGTTGCACTGAGGGGCTGGTGGGTACGTCGGGGTTGCACTGAGGGGCTGGTGGGTACGTCGGGGTTGCACTGAGGGGCTGGTGGGTACGTCGGGTTGCACTGAGGGGCTGGTGGGTACGTCGGGGTTGCACTGAGGGGCTGGTGGGTATGTCGGGGTGCACTGAGGGGCTGGTGGGTACGTCGGGGTTGCACTGAGGGGCTGGTGGGTATGTCGGGGTTGCACTGAGGGGCTGGTGGGTATGTCGGGGTTGCACTGAGGGGCTGGTGGGTACGTCGGGGGTTGCACTGAGGGGCTGGTGGGTACGTCGGGGGTTGCACTGAGGGGCTGGTGGGTACGTCGGGGTTGCACTGAGGGGCTGGTGGGTACGTCGGGGTTGCACTGAGGGGCTGGTGGGTACGTCGGGGTTGCACTGAGGGGCTGGTGGGTACGTCGGGGTTGCACTGAGGGGCTGGTGGGTACGTCGGGTTGCACTGAGGGGCTGGTGGGTACGTCGGGTTGCACTGAGGGGCTGGTGGGTACGTCGGGTTGCACTGAGGGGCTGGTGGGTACGTCGGGGTTGCACTGAGGGGCTGGTGGGTACGTCGGGGTGCACTGAGGGGCTGGTGGGTACGTCGGGGTTGCACTGAGGGGCTGGTGGGTACGTCGGGGTTGCACTGAGGGGCTGGTGGGTACGTCGGGGTTGCACTGAGGGGCTGGTGGGTACGTCGGGGTGCACTGAGGGGCTGGTGGGTACGTCGGGGTGCACTGAGGGGCTGGTGGGTATGTCGGGGTGCACTGAGGGGCTGGTGGGTATGTCGGGGTGCACTGAGGGGCTGGTGGGTATGTCGGGGTTGCACTGAGGGGCTGGTGGGTATGTCGGGGGTTGCACTGAGGGGCTGGTGGGTATGTCGGGGGTTGCACTGAGGGGCTGGTGGGTACGTCGGGGGTTGCACTGAGGGGCTGGTGGGTACGTCGGGGGTTGCACTGAGGGGCTGGTGGGTACGTCGGGGGTTGCACTGAGGGGCTGGTGGGTACGTCGGGGGTTGCACTGAGGGGCTGGTGGGTACGTCGGGGGTTGCACTGAGGGGCTGGTGGGTACGTCGGGGGTTGCACTGAGGGGCTGGTGGGTACGTCGGGGGTTGCACTGAGGGGCTGGTGGGTACGTCGGGGGTTGCACTGAGGGGCTGGTGGGTACGTCGGGGGTTGCACTGAGGGGCTGGTGGGTACGTCGGGGGTTGCACTGAGGGGCTGGTGGGTACGTCGGGGGTTGCACTGAGGGGCTGGTGGGTACGTCGGGGGTTGCACTGAGGGGCTGGTGGGTACGTCGGGGGTTGCACTGAGGGGCTGGTGGGTACGTCGGGGGTTGCACTGAGGGGCTGGTGGGTACGTCGGGGGTTGCACTGAGGGGCTGGTGGGTACGTCGGGGGTTGCACTGAGGGGCTGGTGGGTACGTCGGGGGTTGCACTGAGGGGCTGGTGGGTACGTCGGGGTTGCACTGAGGGGCTGGTGGGTACGTCGGGGTTGCACTGAGGGGCTGGTGGGTACGTCGGGTTGCACTGAGGGGCTGGTGGGTACGTCGGGTTGCACTGAGGGGCTGGTGGGTACGTCGGGTTGCACTGAGGGGCTGGTGGGTACGTCGGGTTGCACTGAGGGGCTGGTGGGTACGTCGGGGTGCACTGAGGGGCTGGTGGGTACGTCGGGGTTGCACTGAGGGGCTGGTGGGTACGTCGGGGTTGCACTGAGGGGCTGGTGGGTACGTCGGGGTTGCACTGAGGGGCTGGTGGGTACGTCGGGGTTGCACTGAGGGGCTGGTGGGTACGTCGGGGTGCACTGAGGGGCTGGTGGGTATGTCGGGGTGCACTGAGGGGCTGGTGGGTATGTCGGGGTGCACTGAGGGGCTGGTGGGTATGTCGGGGTTGCACTGAGGGGCTGGTGGGTATGTCGGGGTTGCACTGAGGGGCTGGTGGGTATGTCGGGGGTTGCACTGAGGGGCTGGTGGGTACGTCGGGGGTTGCACTGAGGGGCTGGTGGGTACGTCGGGGGTTGCACTGAGGGGCTGGTGGGTACGTCGGGGGTTGCACTGAGGGGCTGGTGGGTACGTCGGGGGTTGCACTGAGGGGCTGGTGGGTACGTCGGGGGTTGCACTGAGGGGCTGGTGGGTACGTCGGGGGTTGCACTGAGGGGCTGGTGGGTACGTCGGGGGTTGCACTGAGGGGCTGGTGGGTACGTCGGGGGTTGCACTGAGGGGCTGGTGGGTACGTCGGGGGTTGCACTGAGGGGCTGGTGGGTACGTCGGGGGTTGCACTGAGGGGCTGGTGGGTACGTCGGGGGTTGCACTGAGGGGCTGGTGGGTACGTCGGGGGTTGCACTGAGGGGCTGGTGGGTACGTCGGGGGTTGCACTGAGGGGCTGGTGGGTACGTCGGGGGTTGCACTGAGGGGCTGGTGGGTACGTCGGGGGTTGCACTGAGGGGCTGGTGGGTACGTCGGGGGTTGCACTGAGGGGCTGGTGGGTACGTCGGGGGTTGCACTGAGGGGCTGGTGGGTACGTCGGGGGTTGCACTGAGGGGCTGGTGGGTACGTCGGGGGTTGCACTGAGGGGCTGGTGGGTACGTCGGGGGTTGCACTGAGGGGCTGGTGGGTACGTCGGGGGTTGCACTGAGGGGCTGGTGGGTACGTCGGGGGTTGCACTGAGGGGCTGGTGGGTACGTCGGGGTGCCCTGAAGGTCAGGTGGGTACGTCGGGGTGCACTGAGGGGCTGGTGGGTACGTCGGGGTGCACTGAGGGGCTGGTGGGTACGTCGGGGTGCACTGAGGGGCTGGTGGGTATGTCGGGGTTGCACTAAGGGGCTGGTGGGTACGTCGGGTGCACTGAGGGGCTGGTGGGTACGTCGGGGTGCACTGAGGGGCTGGTGGGTATGTCGGGGTGCACATCGCTGTCTGCCCTGTCACATGTCATCAGCAAACCTGTCCTAATTACAGCCAATCGCAGAGAAGGACAGAAACCCAAATCCCCCTCCCCTGGGAGGAGTGAGTCTCTCTTGCGGCATTGGGGGTAGAGCTGGGGGCAGAGCTGGGGGCAGAGCTGGGGGCTCTGTGCCGGGGGTCCTCCTCCCAACACTGGATTGTGTATTTTCGGTGGGCAGACGGGACCCCATACACTGCGCCAATACAATGCAATCTACACCGACCGGCCAGAACATTCTGACAGGTGAATAATATGGATTATGTGGTTACAATGCCACCTAGTGGGTGGGCTGTATTAGGCAGCGAGTGAACATGTTGTCCCTGAAGTAGAGAGCAGATGAAATGACTTTGCAGTGTGTGGTGTATGTGTCGGGGTGCCCACGCTGACCCGTCTCCACAGACAAAGGCCCCTACAATGGGCACGTGAGCACCAGAAGGGGAGCAATGGAAGAAGGAGGCCCGGTCTGATGAGTTCAGTAACGGTTTGAGGAACACAACAAGGTTGAAGTGTTGACTTGGCCTCCAAATTCCCATCCAATCGATCATCTGCGGGATGTGCTGGGAAAACATGTCCGATCCATGGAGGCCCCCCCCCCCAACTTACAGGACCTAAAGGATCTGCTAGTGACGGTTTGGTGCCGGAGACCACAAGATACCTTCAGAGGTCTAGTGGGGTCCATCCCTGGAGGGGTCAGGAAAGGGGGACCTACCCAACATTAGGTGGGGGGAGGGGAGGGGGGTCATAATGTTATGGCTGATCGACGGCCCTTCAAGTTGTGAAGAATCTGCTCTCTGGCCGCAGTGTGAGAACATCGAGCAGAGCCGAGACCCAACGTGACCAGAGCAGGCCATGGAATCCAGATCTCCCCGCAGACCCAACGTGACCAGAACAGGCCATGGAATCCAGATCTCCCCACAGACACAACGTGACCAGAGCAGGCCATGGAATCCAGATCTCCCCACAGACACAACGTGACCAGAGCAGGCCATGGAATCCAGATCTCCCCACAGACACAACGTGACCAGAGCAGGCCATGGAATCCAGATCTCCCCGCAGACACAACGTGACCAGAGCAGGCCATGGAATCCAGATCTCCCCACAGACACAACGTGATCAGAGCAGGCCATGGAATCCAGATCTCCCCGCAGACACAACGTGATCAGAGCAGGCCATGGAATCCAGATCTCCCCGCAGACCCAACGTGACCAGAGCAGGCCATGGAATCCAGATCTCCCCGCAGACCCAACGTGACCAGAGCAGGCCATGGAATCCAGATCTCCCCACAGACACAACGTGACCAGAACAGGCCATGGAATCCAGATCTCCCCGCAGACCCAACGTGATCAGAGCAGGCCATGGAATCCAGATCTCCCCACAGACACAACGTGACCAGAACAGGCCATGGAATCCAGATCTCCCCACAGACACAACGTGACCAGAGCAGGCCATGGAATCCAGATCTCCCCACAGACACAACGTGACCAGAGCAGGCCATGGAATCCAGATCTCCCCACAGACACAACGTGACCAGAGCAGGCCATGGAATCCAGATCTCCCCACAGACACAACGTGACCAGAGCAGGCCATGGAATCCAGATCTCCCCGCAGACACAACGTGACCAGAGCAGGCCATGGAATCCAGATCTCCCCGCAGACACAACGTGACCAGAGCAGGCCATGGAATCCAGATCTCCCCGCAGACACAACGTGATCAGAGCAGGCCATGGAATCCAGATCTCCCCGCAGACCCAACGTGACCAGAGCAGGCCATGGAATCCAGATCTCCCCGCAGACCCAACGTGACCAGAGCAGGCCATGGAATCCAGATCTCCCCACAGACACAACGTGACCAGAACAGGCCATGGAATCCAGATCTCCCCGCAGACCCAACGTGATCAGAGCAGGCCATGGAATCCAGATCTCCCCACAGACACAACGTGACCAGAACAGGCCATGGAATCCAGATCTCCCCACAGACACAACGTGATCAGAGCAGGCCATGGAATCCAGATCTTCCCGCAGACACAACGTGACCAGAGCAGGCCATGGAATCCAGATCTCCCCACAGACACAACGTGACCAGAGCAGGCCATGGAATCCAGATCTCCCCGCAGACACAACGTGACCAGAGCAGGCCATGGAATCCAGATCTCCCCACAGACACAACGTGACCAGAACAGGCCATGGAATCCAGATCTCCCCACAGACACAACGTGATCAGAGCAGGCCATGGAATCCAGATCTTCCCGCAGACACAACGTGACCAGAGCAGGCCATGGAATCCAGATCTCCCCGCAGACACAACGTGACCAGAGCAGGCCATGGAATCCATATCTCCCCGCAGACACAACGTGACCAGAGCAGGCCATGGAATCCAGATCTCCCCGCAGACACAACGTGACCAGAGCAGGCCATGGAATCCAGATCTCCCCGCAGACACAACGTGACCAGAGCAGGCCATGGAATCCAGATCTCCCCGCAGACACAACGTGACCAGAGCAGGCCATGGAATCCAGATCTCCCCGCAGACACAACGTGACCAGAGCAGGCCATGGAATCCAGATCTCCCCGCAGACACAACGTGACCAGAGCAGGCCATGGAATCCAGATCTCCCCGCAGACACAACGTGACCAGAGCAGGCCATGGAATCCAGATCTCCCCGCAGACACAACGTGACCAGAGCAGACCATGGAATCCAGATCTCCCCGCAGACACAACGTGACCAGAGCAGGCCATGGAATCCAGATCTCCCCGCAGACACAACGTGACCAGAGCAGACCATGGAATCCAGATCTCCCCGCAGACACAACGTGACCAGAGCAGGCCATGGAATCCAGATCTCCCCGCAGACACAACGTGACCAGAGCAGACCATGGAATCCAGATCTCCCCGCAGACCCAACGTGACCAGAGCAGGCCATGGAATCCAGATCTCCCCGCAGACACAACGTGATCAGAGCAGGCCATGGAATCCAGATCTCCCCGCAGACCCAACGTGACCAGAGCAGGCCATGGAATCCAGATCTCCCCACAGACACAACGTGACCAGAGCAGGCCATGGAATCCAGATCTCCCCGCAGACACAACGTGACCAGAGCAGGCCATGGAATCCAGATCTCCCCGCAGACACAACGTGACCAGAGCAGGCCATGGAATCCAGATCTCCCCGCAGACACAACATGACCAGAGCAGGCCATGGAATCCAGATCTCCCCGCAGACACAACGTGACCAGAGCAGGCCATGGAATCCAGATCTCCCCGCAGACACAACGTGACCAGAGCAGGCCATGGAATCCAGATCTCCCCGCAGACCCAACGTGACCAGAGCAGACCATGGAATCCAGATCTCCCCGCAGACCCAACGTGACCAGAGCAGGCCATGGAATCCAGATCTCCCCACAGACACAACGTGACCAGAGCAGGCCATGGAATCCAGATCTCCCCGCAGACACAACGTGACCAGAGCAGGCCATGGAATCCAGATCTCCCCGCAGACACAACGTGACCAGAGCAGGCCATGGAATCCAGATCTCCCCGCAGACACAACGTGACCAGAGCAGGCCATGGAATCCAGATCTCCCCGCAGACACAACGTGACCAGAACAGGCCATGGAATCCAGATCTCCCCGCAGACACAACGTGACCAGAGCAGGCCATGGAATCCAGATCTCCCCGCAGACACAACGTGACCAGAGCAGGCCATGGAATCCAGATCTCCCCGCAGACACAACGTGACCAGAGCAGGCCATGGAATCCAGATCTCCCCGCAGACACAACGTGACCAGAGCAGGCCATGGAATCCAGATCTCCCCGCAGACACAACGTGACCAGAGCAGGCCATGGAATCCAGATCTCCCCGCAGACACAACGTGACCAGAGCAGGCCATGGAATCCAGATCTCCCCGCAGACACAACGTGACCAGAGCAGGCCATGGAATCCAGATCTCCCCACAGACACAACGTGACCAGAGCAGGCCATGGAATCCAGATCTCCCCACAGACACAACGTGACCAGAGCAGGCCATGGAATCCAGATCTCCCCGCAGACACAACGTGACCAGAACAGGCCATGGAATCCAGATCTCCCTGCAGACACAACGTGACCAGAGCAGGCCATGGAATCCAGATCTCCCCACAGACACAACGTGACCAGAGCAGGCCATGGAATCCAGATCTCCCCACAGACACAACGTGACCAGAGCAGGCCATGGAATCCAGATCTCCCCACAGACACAACGTGACCAGAGCAGGCCATGGAATCCAGATCTCCCCGCAGACACAACGTGACCAGAACAGGCCATGGAATCCAGATCTCCCCGCAGACACAACGTGACCAGAGCAGGCCATGGAATCCAGATCTCCCCGCAGACACAGCTGGAGCCCATTGATTTGCTGCCTCCTGGATTCCTGAGAACATCGCCTGTCACTGATGGTGACACCTGGAGAGAAGTGCCTGCTGATCACAGCTGTGCTGCTACCTGGAATCCAGCAGGATGTGGCCAGTTAGGGTGGAAGGAGGTGGGACGGGTAGGCTGTGCTAATGATTCTGGGACTTCTCTCATACATTGCTGATGGAATTTTTCATCTTTTTCCATTTGTAGAAGTGACGGCGGAGTCATGTGACCCGTTCTGACTCCTCTACATCCTCCAGCTGCTGCAGCATTACAATGGTGGTGGTAGTAGGCCTCTTCTATTCTCTATACAGCAGAGCTCAGACTGGGCGAGGCAGAAGCATTACAATCAGCCCATATGCTAACAAGTATTCTGATAGGAGGAGTGACGGGGAGATGACCTCACACTGATGGGAGGAGAGAGTGGAGTGACGGGGAGATGACCTCACACTGATGGGAGGAGAGAGCAGAGTGATGGGGAGATGACCTCACACTGATGGGAGGAGAGAGCAGAGTGATGGGGAGGTGACCTCACACTGATGGCAGGAGAGAGCAGAGTGACGGGGAGAGAAGCTGTTATATTCCAGGCCCCGCCCGATATTTTTTGTGGTTTTCTTTCATATTTATGAGTCAATGAAGTGAGAGCTGGCCATACAGTGATGTCATGTGGTCAGTCTGAATAACCAATGAGGTGACAGCTGGGTGTACAGTGATGTCATGTGATCAGTCTGAATAACCAATGAGGTGACAGCTGGCCGTACAGTGATGTCATGTGATCGGTGTGGGTGGGTGTTCCTCCGGCCCGGTCAGCGTGTTCCTGCCAGTAGATGGGATGTGGAGTTGGATTGTATGCGGGTTCCTGGTCTCTGAGTATATATAATATATACAACATATGACGGTCTTCTCCTCCCCCTTCAGTAGAAGGTGTGCTGGCTTTGGTGTCCGATGGTCTTCTAATTAATGTGTAACCCCCCCCCGGACGCCCCGTATGGTCGCTGTGCCTGGCGTGCTCCGCTATTAATGACCCCTTGGGGAGCAGACTGGGGGGGGGGGGCGCGTTCATCCTAATTCTTGTTTATTGTAGATGGAAAACAATGAAATTTCCCCTGCCCCCCCCTGACAGCTCAGCCTGGATGGCGTCTTGCCCTTTCGGAGGATTCCGCCCCCTCAGTGGCGCTCAGCGGTCTGCGCTCGGCTCAGAAGTGGGTTAGGTGTGAAGGGAGCGTGAATTATACATCACCATCCACTCTGTGTGTTCCGGGGGGAGGGGGGCTCGGCGCTCCGGCACAGACGCTTTCTGTACTTTTTAATTTTTTACATCAAATTTTATTGAATTTTAATGGCGGCCGAATTCTCCAGACGTTCGGCTCTGCGGAAGAGCGCAGGCGACCTTTCCTGCGCCGGATTATTCTGCATCTGTAATTCAGATCCCCCACCTCCCAGGTTCCTTTATTTATTTATTTATTTATTTAGTTATTTATTAAAATGATGCAAAGTGCAGAACTCACAGCAACCAATCGGGTGAAAGTAAATTCAGATCATTCCTTAAAGTAAAACTCCGGCTCCAAGTGCTTTCTGATATGCAGAGATCAAAAACAAGACAACGTGTGAACACCGGTGCAATGTAAATGGTTTCTAATATATTAGATGTAATGTAACTCAATTTAGTGTAACAGCATGTAAGGTGTTCCGTAGAGGAGGTGCAGCACTAGAGAAGACCTGGAGAAGAGAGTGGGTAGTAAGGAGTTTCATAGAGGAGGTGCATCATTGAGAAGACCTGGAGAAGAGAGTGGGTAGTAAGGAGTTCCGTAGAGGAGGTGCATCACTAGAGAAGACCTGGAGAAGAGAGTGGGTAGTAAGGAGTTTCATAGAGGAGGTGCAGCACTAGAGAAGACCTGGAGAAGAGAGTGGGTAGTAAGGAGTTTCATAGAGGAGGTGCATCACTAGAGAAGACCTGGAGAAGAGAGTGGGTAGTAAGGAGTTTCATAGAGGAGGTGCATCACTGAGAAGACCTGGAGAAGAGAGTGGGTAGTAAGGAGTTACATAGAGGAGGTGCATCACTGAGAAGACCTGGAGAAGAGAGTGGGTAGTAAGGAGTTTCATAGAGGAGGTGCATCACTAGAGAAGACCTGGAGAAGAGAGTGGGTAGTAAGGAGTTTCATAGAGGAGGTGCATCACTGAGAAGACCTGGAGAAGAGAGTGGGTAGTAAGGAGTTTCATAGAGGAGGTGCATCACTGAGAAGACCTGGAGAAGAGAGTGGGTAGTAAGGAGTTTCATAGAGGAGGCGCATCACTAGAGAAGACCTGGAGAAGAGAGTGGGTAGTAAGGAGTTTCATAGAGGAGGTGCATCACTGAGAAGACCTGGAGAAGAGAGTGGGTAGTAAGGAGTTTCATAGAGGAGGTGCATCACTGAGAAGACCTGGAGAAGAGAGTGGGTAGTAAGGAGTTTCATAGAGGAGGTGCATCACTGAGAAGACCTGGAGAAGAGAGTGGGTAGTAAGGAGTTCCGTAGAGGAGGTGCATCACTAGAGAAGACCTGGAGAATAGAGTGGGTAGTAAGGAGATGCATAAAGAGGGTGCATCACTAGAGAAGACCTGGAGATTAGAATGGGGGGTAAGAAGTTCCACAGAGGAGGTGAGCTGCCCCCAGTGACTCATAGTGACTGGAAATTTTGTGTGTCTTCCAGATCGAGGCGTTGTTGCTGGAGATGCAGGACGTGGAGGTGGGAATAAAGACTCACACCCAGCGCCTGATGATCACCACCATCCCTCATGCAATCACAGGTAACTCATATTTTTGGTACCCCACTTCAGAGACCCCCATGATCTGGATTTCTGCTTTTGCTAAGAAATTCTGTTCTAAAATCCTCTCCAAACAAATGCTTCACATGGAAGGTATTGTCAGCCACTGGCCAATGGGGACATTTCTCCACTGTAGCACAGTAGTCAGTGTCTCCACCCCTCCCACAATGATGAGGTTTCCCCACATTATTTGTGTCTCTGTCCCTCCCACAATGATGAGGTTTCCCCACATTATTTGTGTCTCTGTCCCTCCCACAATGATGAGGTTTCCCCACATTATTTGTGTCTCTGTCCCTCCCACAATGATGAGGTGCCCCCACATTCTCTTGTGTCTCTGCCCCTCCCACAATGATAAGGTGCCCCCACATTCTCTTGTGTCTCTGTCCCTCCCACAATGATGAGGTGCCCCCACATTCTCTTGTGTCTCTGCCCCTCCCACAATGATGAGGTTTCCCCACATTATTTGTGTCTCTGCCCCTCCCACAATGATGAGGTGCCCCCACATTCTCTTGTGTCTCTGCCCCTCCCACAATGATGAGGTTTCCCCACATTATTTGTGTCTCTGCCCCTCCCACAATGATGAGGTGCCCCCACATTCTCTTGTGTCTCTGTCCCTCCCACAATGATGAGGTGCACCCACATTCTCTTGTGTCTCTGTCCCTCCCACAATGATGAGGTGCCCCCACATTCTCTTGTGTCTCTGCCCCTCCCACAATTATGAGGTTTCCCCACATTATTTGTGTCTCTGTCCCTCCCACAATGATGAGGTGCCCCCACATTATTTGTGTCTCTGCCCCTCCCACAATGAGGTGCCCCCACGTTCTCTTGTGTCTCTGCCCCTCCCACACTGATGAGGTTTCCCCACATTATTTGTGTCTCTGCCCCTCCCACAATGATGAGGTTTCCCCACATTATTTGTGTCTCTGCCCCTCCCACAATGATGAGGTGCCCCCACATTCTCTTGTTTTTCTGCCCCTCCCACACTGATGAGGTTTCCCCACATTATTTGTGTCTCTGTCCCTCCCACAATGATGAGGTGCCCCCACATTCTCTTGTGTCTCTGCCCCTCCCACAATGATGAGGTTTCCCCACATTATTTGTGTCTCTGTCCCTCCCACAATGATGAGGTGCCCCCACATTCTCTTGTGTCTCTGCCCCTCCCACAATGATGAGGTTTCCCCACATTATTTGTGTCTCTGCCCCTTCCACAATGATGAGGTGCCCCCACATTCTCTTGTGTCTCTGTCCCTCCCACAATGATGAGGTGCACCCACATTCTCTTGTGTCTCTGTCCCTCCCACAATGATGAGGTGCCCCACATTCTCTTGTGTCTCTGCCCCTCCCACAATGATGAGGTGCCCCCACATTCTCTTGTGTCTCTACCCCTCCCATAATGATGAGGTTTCCCCACATTCTTTTGTGTCTCTGCCCCTCCCACAATGATAAGGTGCCCCCACATTCTCTTGTGTCTCTGCCCCTCCCACAATGATGAGGTTTCCCCACATTATTTGTGTCTCTGTCCCTCCCACAATGATGAGGTTTCCCCACATTCTTTTGTGTCTCTGCCCCTCCCACAATGATAAGGTGCCCCCACATTCTCTTGTGTCTCTGCCCCTCCCACAATGATGAGGTTTCCCCACATTATTTGTGTCTCTGCCCCTCCCACAATGATGAGGTTTCCCCACATTCTCTTGTGTCTCTGCCCCTCCCACAATGATGAGGTGCCCCCACATTCTCTTGTGTCTCTGCCCCTCCCACAATGATAAGGTGCCCCCATATTCTCTTGTGTCTCTGCCCCTCCCACAATGATGAGGTGCCCCCACATTCTCTTGTGTCTCTGCCCCTCCCACAATGATGAGGTTTCCCCACATTATTTGTGTCTCTGCTCCTCCCACAATGATGAGGTTTCCCCACATTCTCTTGTGTCTCTGCCCCTCCCACAATGATAAGGTTCCCCCATATTCTCTTGTGTCTCTGCCCCTCCCACAATGATGAGGTTTCCCCACAATATTTGTGTCTCTGTTCCTTCCACAATGATGAGGTTTCCCCACATTCTCTTGTGTCTCTGCCCCTCCCACAATGATGAGGTTTCCCCACATTCTCTTGTGTCTCTGCCCCTCCCACAATGATGAGGTGCCCCCACATTCTCTTGTGTCTCTGCCCCTCCCACAATGATAAGGTGCCCCCACATTCTCTTGTGTCTCTGCCCCTCCCACAATGATAAGGTTCCCCCATATTCTCTTGTGTCTCTGTTCCTCTCACAATGATGAGGTGCCCCCACATTCTCTTGTGTCTCTGCCCCTCCCACAATGATGAGGTGCCCCCACATTCTCTTGTGTCTCTGCCCCTCCCACAATGATAAGGTTCCCCCATATTCTCTTGTGTCTCTGCCCCTCCCACAATGATGAGGTGCCCCCACATTCTCTTGTGTCTCTGTTCCTCCCACAATGATGAGGTTTCCCCATATTATTTGTGTCTCTGTCCCTCCCACAATGATGAGGTTCCCCCATATTCTCTTGTGTCTCTGCCCCTCCCACAATGATGAGGTGCCCCCACATTCTCTTGTGTCTCTGCCCCTCCCACAATAAGGTTCCCCCATATTCTCTTGTGTCTCTGTTCCTCCCACAATGATAAGGTGCCCCCACATTCTCTTGTGTTTCTGGCCCTCCCACAATGAGATTTCATGCCATCCATTGATGAAATCTATGTCCATCGTGATGACCGGTGGCCCCTCCCAATCTGCACAGGCCACACCCCCTTTGCTAAATGACAAATTCCTGTCTGCAGAGAAAAATATTCAGCCAGCAATCTTGGGTAACGTCTCCTGGGATCCCCAAATTTGGTCATTGACGTCACCTGGGATTGCCAAATTTGGCCATTGACATCACCTGGGATCTTCAGATTTTGGCAATGACGTCTCCTCGGATCACCTGCGTTTAAATTTAAGGGACACCGGCCCGGGAATCGGTCATTTAGCAGCGGGAGTGCGGCATGGACTGCCCACTGGAATTTTGTCACCATTGACATCTTTAGATTTTCAGCCTGTTGGCAAATCTACCAGGAAGGTTACCGGCCGTCCCCAGACCTGAACGTTCTGCGCTGCAGCTTTATTCTATGAGAATACAGAGAAGGGGAAATGAGGTCCTGTATTGGAGGAGGTGATGGCAGCTGTTGGCGATATGTCATGGACTTCCCCAGGATACCCTCTGTGTTCGGTGAAGGAGGAATGTCCCCCCTGTTATCTGTCTATGGTAGTCAGGGCCATCTTTAAGGCAGGGCAAAAGGGGCAGCTGCCCTGGGCCCTGTCATTGTTGTGGGGCCCAAATCAGCTGCCTCATACATGCCAACTATCCCAGTTTAAATTCCCTTGTCCCTTGAAGTTTTAGTCCACAATAACAATGGTGGTATCTGTCTGTGATAGTCATGAAGAACCCCCAAGGACAGAACAATAATGGGGGTTCTTCATGACTACCATAGATAGATACCACCATTGTTCTGTCCTCGGGGGTTCTTCATGACTACCATAGATAGATACCATCATTGTTCTGTCCTCGGTATCTATCTATGGTAGTCATGAAGAACCCCCGAGGACAGAACAATGGTGGTATCTATCTATGGTAGTCATGAAGAACCCCCGAGGACAGAACAATGGTGGTATCTATCTATGGTAGTCATGAAGAACCCCCGAGGACAGAACAATGGTGGTATCTATCTATGGTAGTCATGAAGAACCCCCGAGGACAGAACAATGGTGGTATCTATCTATGGTAGTCATGAAGAACCCCCGAGGACAGAACAATGGTGGTATTTGTCTATGGTAGTCATGAAGAACCCAGAGATCAGAACAATGGTGGTATCTGCAGACTGACGCACACACCGCAGCACTGCCTCTATGTGACGCAGAGGAACATCTCGCCATCTTCTGGAATTGGATGGAGATGACCTTGTCTGACCTCTTCCGTCACACTGACCATTGGATGGGGCTGATATAGATCTAGGGAAATCATTACACCATGTGACAGACCGTTCTCTTCTCAGCCAATCACATCTTACCCCAGGGTACAGAGCGATGAAAGATTTTGATTGGCTGCAAACCCCCTATGTGTGAAGAAGTCTGTATACACTGAGTTATGTGACCCGACATCCTGACAGGTAGATATATAATGGTACACACGCCCTTCACCTGTGGAGGGAAGACGAGTCCCAGCAATCCTTGTCAGTCCTTTTCTGGGGATTGTAGTGCAGTTTTACAGCCCAGCAGGCGGGGTGATGTCTAATGAATGGCGGCCAGCCTTTGCTGTTCCATATTTCTGATGAGGATGTGAATTGTGAAATGATTGGTGTTGGTGATTCCTCCTGATTGGTGTGTTTTATTGGACAGGTCACGACATCCTGGAGTGGCTCATTCAGAGGTTACAGATCGGAGATGAAGGTGAGTGAACGACGCTCGATGTTCTGGCAAGTGTGCATGACGATGAGGTAGGGGGGGCCAGAGTGTGCATGACTATGAGGGAGGGGGCCAGAGTGTGTGTGACGGTAAGGGAGGGGGGGCGAGTGTGCATGACGATGAGGGGGGGCCTGAGTGTGTGTGATGATGAGGAGGGGACCTGAGTGTGCGTGATGATGAGGGAGGGGGGACCTGAAGTGTGTGCGTGATGATGAGGGAGGGGGGGCCGAGTGTGTGTGTGTGTGATGATGAGGAAGGGGGGCCCGAGTGTGTGTGTGTGTGTGTGTGATGATGAGGGATTGGGGCCCAAGTGTGCATGACGATGAGGCAGGGGGCTGAGTGCGTGATGATGAGGGAGGGGGGCCAGAGTGTGCGTGATGATGAGGGAGGGGGCTGAGTGCGTGATGATGAGGGAGGGGGGCCAGAGTGTGCGTGATGATGAGGGAGGGGGGCCTGAGTGTGTGTGTGTGTGTGTGTGATGATGAGGGAGGGGGGCCCGAGTGTGCGTGATGATGAGGGAGGGGGGCCCGAGTGTGCGTGATGATGAGGGAGGGGGGCTCGAGTGTGCGTGATGATGAGGGAGGGGGGCCCGAGTGTGTGTGTGTGTGTGTGATGATGAGGAAGGGGGGCCCGAGTGTGTGTGTGTGTGTGTGTGTGTGTGTGAGATGATGAGGGATTGGGGCCCAAGTGTGCATGACGATGAGGCAGGGGGCTGAGTGCGTGATGATGAGGGAGGGGGGCCCGAGTGTGTGATGATGAGGTAGGGGGGCCCGAGTGTGTGTGTGTGTGTGATGATGAGGGAGGGGGGCCTGAGTGTGTGTGTGTGTGTGATGATGAGGAAGGGGGGCCCGAGTGTGTGTGTGTGTGATAATGAGGAAGGGGGGCCCGAGTGTGCGTGATGATGAGGGAGGGGGGCCCAAATGTGTGTGTGACGTTGAGGGGGGCCCAAGTGTGTGTGATGAGTGAGGGGGGGGGGATCAAGCGTGCATGACGATGAGTAAGCATATCCCCAGTCTCCAGCCTAACCTGCAGCATATCCCCAGTCTAATCATCTGTTATTTATGTCCTGTATTCCGGGTACTAAACATTGTGTGGCCCTTTGGTGATGTCAGGGGCCACAGTTGAGGCCCCTAGATCTTATGCTGCCAACCATGTTTTAAATCTTCCCCGCCCCATCGTAGAGAAGAGAAGTTTGGGCTTTAGATAACATTTCCGCAGCATTTCTCTGGAGACAAAAGGAAGGATTCCAGTTGGCTGGCGATGAGCGGACACATGGAATGGCCGGAGACTTGGCAAATGTCCGCCATCTTTTCTGCCTCCTGCAGTGCAGTCCATATAACAATGGAGTCCACATTGAGTGGTGATGTTTTGTGTAATGAGAAGGGATCTATACATGGCAGATATATCAGGAAGGTGGTGCCCCCCCTGTGGCCCCCCCAGGCCCGGGACCCCTCTGGACTATTTCAGGTACAAAGCTGCTTCTTCCTGGTGAGTTAATTACCGCAAAGGTCATCGGAGAGATCACCAGTGTGCCGGGAAGACATTTACCGCTCTTGTATAATGGCCAATTATCTAGCCTCATTATTGGCGTGGCTGATCCGTGTCTTCCCTGTGTCGGCGCATGTTGGGCTCATGTTACTTGGAGGGCTTTGTAGTGCCATTGTCCTCCATCTGGGGGCGCAGATGAATCATCTTCTCTATATTAGATGAAATGAGGGAAACGATGCTGTCAGGGGCCAGGTCATTGCTGACTGGTTGTCACCTCACAGCGCCCCCCAGTGGAAGGATGATCATGAAGCTGTGTGTCTGATATCTTCAATCTGCAGAAAGACACCCAAGTGTGAAGTGTCAGCTCTGCAGGGTAGTAGATTGCATCTTTTATCATGTTCACTGTCCATCCTGTATTTACTCCATATTCCAATATTCTATATGGATATTCAATTTCATTTCTCACTTTTAATGTTGTGTTACCACAGAGGGGATCGGCCTGACAGACCTTCTCCATGATACCTGTCCATTATCTGCTGATCTGTACTTCTTCTTCTCCTAATGCCTGTCCTCCCACCCTAATACTTCCCCTGTCATCCTGATCCCTTCCTGCCCCCTGCTTTGTCATCCTGATCCCTTCCTGCCCCCTGCTTTGTCATCCTGATCCCTTCCTGCCCCCTGCTTTGTCATCCTGATCCCTTCCTGCCCCCTGCGTTGTCATCCTGATCCCTTCCTGTCCCCTGCCTTATCATCCTGATCCCTTCCTGCCCCCTGCTTTGTCATCCTGATCCCTTCCTGCCCCCTGCTTTGTCATCCTGATCCCTTCCTGTCCCCTGCCTTGTCATCCTGATCCCTTCCTGCCCCCTGCTTTGTCATCCTGATCCCTTCCTGTCCTCTGCCCTATCATCCTGATCCCTACCTGTCCCCTGTCTTGTCATCCTGATCCCTACCTGTCCCCTGTCTTGTCATCCTGATCCCTACCTGTCCCCTTCCTTGTCATCCTGACAAGGAATGATGAGTGAGGGGGCTCGAGGGTGTGGAGCAATGAGTAAGCATGTCCCCGGTCTGCAATGTAACCTGTCATGCTGTCCCCAGCCCTGTCATCCTGTCCCCTGTCCCCTGTGACGATGAGCGAGGGGGCTTGAGCTGGCGGGACAATGAGTGAGGGGGCTCGAGGGTGCGGAGTGATGAGTAAGCATGTCCCCAGTCCTCGGCCCCCATGACGTCCCGTCCCCGGCCCCCATGACGTCCCGTCCCCCATGACGTCCCGTCCCCGGCCCCCAGACGTCCCGTCCCCGGCCCCCTGTCATCCCATCCCCGGACCCCGCCCTCTGTCCCCCTGTTATCCTGTCCCCAGCCCCCAGTCATTCTGTCCCCAGGCCCCCTGACGTCCCGCCCCCGGCCCTCTGTCCCCCTGTTATCCTGTCCTTAGCGCCCGCTCATTCTGTCCCCGGCCCCCGGTCATCCTTATCCCAGTCTATCCTCTGTCTTCTTTTTCCTGCCCTTTTGTTTCAGTCACCTGGCAGCGCTCCTCTGTTCTCTGTGGTCATCACTGGTTTTAATTTGTTTTCTCTCCACAGAGGGGCAGCATTTGGGCAATTTGATGGTGAAATGCGGCTACATCTACCCTCTGCAGGAGCCCACCAACCTCATCCTGAAACCAGACACCAGTCTGTACCGCTTCCAGGTCTGGGGGTGCAGAGCGGGTGTATGTTGTGAAGATGGAAATAGGGCAGGGGGAAGGGAATGTGGGAAATGGGTGATGATGGGTTGAAGGTGTGGAGATGAGCTGGAGGGTAATAGAAAGGGGGTGAAGCTGGTCGAAGAGGTGATATTTGGGATTCAGGGTGGGGAGGTTGCAATGAAGATGGTTTGCAGGAGGAGAGGAAGGGGTTGCAGGGGAAGAGGAAGGTGATTAAGATGGAGGAGGTGAAGATGGGGTTCAGGCTGAGAGGAGGAGGAGGTGAAGATGGGGTTCAGGCTGAGAGGAGGAGGGGGTAAAGATGGGGTTTAGGCTGAGAGGAGGAGGAGGTGAAGATGGGGTTCAGGCTGAGAGGAGGTGAAGATGGGGTTCAGGCTGAGAGGAGGAGGGGGGGAAGATGGGGTGCAGGCTGAGAGGAGGAGGGGGTGAAGATGGGGTTCAGGCTGGGAGGAGGGGGAGGTGAAGATGGGGTTCAGGCTGAGAGGAGGAGGAGGTGAAGATGGGGTTCAGGCTGAGAGGAGGGGGAGAAGATGGGGTTCAAGCTGAGAGGAGGAGGGGGTTCAGGCTGAGAGGAGGAGGAGGTGAAGATGGGGTTCAGGCTGAGAGGAGGAGGAGGTGATGATGGGGTTCAGGCTGAGAGGAGGAGGTGAAGATGGGGTTCAGGCTGAGAGGAGGAGGAGGAAGTGAAGATGGGGTTCAGACTGAGAGGAGGAGGGGGTGAAGATGGGGTTCAGGCTGAGAGGAGGAGGGGGTGAAGATGGGGTTCAGGCTGAGAGGAGGAGGGGGTGAAGATGGGGTTCAGGCTGAGAGGAGGAGGGGGTGAAGATGGGGTTCAGGCTGAGAAGAGGAGGAGGAAGTGAAGATGGGGTTCAGACTGAGAGGAGGAGGAGGAGGTGAAGATGGGGTTCAGGCTGAGAGGAGGAGGGGGTGAAGATGGGGTTCAGGCTGAGAAGAGGAGGAGGAAGTGAAGATGGGGTTCAGACTGAGAGGAGGAGGTGAAGATGGGGTTCAGGCTGAGAGGAGGAGGGGGTGAAGATGGGGTTCAGGCTGAGAAGAGGAGGAGGAAGTGAAGATGGGGTTCAGACTGAGAGGAGGAGGAGGGGGTGAAGATGGGGTTCAGGCTGAGAGAAGGAGGGGGTGAAGATGGGGCTCAGGCTGAGAGGAGGAGGAGGTGAAGATGGGGTTCAGGCTGAGAGGAGGAGGAGGAAGTGAGGATGGGGTTCAGGCTGAGAGGAGGAAGGGGTGAAGATGGGGTTCAGGCTGAGGAGGAGGGGGTGAAGATGGGTTTCAGGCTGAGAAGAGGAGGAGGAAGTGAAGATGGGGTTCAGGCTGAGAGGAGGTGGTGGTGAAGATGGGGTTCAGGCTGAGAGGAGGAGGTGGTGAAGATGGGGCTCAGGCTGAGAGGAGGAGGAGGAAGTGAGGATGGGGTTCAGACTGAGAGGAGGAGGGGGTGAAGATGGGGTTCAGGCTGAGAGGAGGAGGGGGTGAAGATGGGGTTCAGGCTGAGAGGAGGAGGAGGTGAAGGTGGGGTTCAGGCTGAGAGGAGGAGGGGGTGAAGATGGGGTTCAGGCTGAGAGGAGGAGGGGGTGAAGATGGGGTTCAGGCTGAGAGGAGGAGGAGGAGGTGAAGGTGGGGTTCAGGCTGAGAGGAGGAGGAGGTGAAGATGGGGTTCAGGCTGAGAGGAGGAGGGGGTGGTAAAGATGGGATGCAGGCTGAGAGGAAGTAGATGGAGAAAGAGGTGAAAATGGGGGGCAGGCTAAGAGGAGAAGAGGTGAAGATGGGGTTCAGGCTGAGAGGAGGTGAAGATGGGGTTCAGGCTGAGAGGAGGAGGAGGTGAAGATGGGGTTCAGGCTGAGAGGAGGAGGGGGTGGTAAAGATGGGATGCAGGCTGAGAGGAAGTGGATGGAGAAAGAGGTGAAAATTGGGTGCAGGCTGAGAGGAGGAAGAGGTGAAAATGGGGGGCAGGCTAAGAGGAGAAGAGGTGAAGATGGGGTTCAGGCTGAGAGGAGGTGAAGATGGGGTTCAGGCTGAGAGGAGGAGGAGGAGGAGGAGGAGGAGGAGGAGGAGGGGGTGGTAAAGGTGGGATGCAGGCTGAGAGGAAGTGGATGGAGAAAGAGGTGAAAATTGGGTGCAGGCTGAGAGGAGGAAGAGGTGAAAATGGGGGGCAGGCTAAGAGGAGAAGAGGTGAACATGGGGGGGCAGGCTGAGAGGAGGATGAGGGGAAGATGGGTTGCAGGTTGAGAGGAGAAGAGGTGAAGATGGGGTTCAGGCTGAGCGGAGGAGGTGAAGATGGGGTGCAGGCTGAGAGGAGGAGGAGGAAGTGAAGATGGGGTGCAGACTGAGAGGATAAGAGGTGAAGATGGGGTGCAGAATGAGAGGAGGAGGAAGTGAAGATGGGGTGCAGGCTGAGAGGAGGAGGAGGAGGAGGAAGTGAAGATGGGGTGCAGGCTGAGAGGAGGAGGAAGTGAAGATGGGGTGCAGACTGAGAGGAAGAGGAGGTGAAGATGGGGTGCAGGAGGAGAGGAGGAAGAAGTGAAGATGGGGTGCAGGCTGAGAGGAGGGGGAGGTGAAGATGGGGGGCAGACTGAGAGGAGGAGGAGGTGCAGATGGGGTGCAGGAGAACTGGAAGGGGGTGAAGATGGGGTGCAGGGTGAGAGGCGGATGAGGTGAAGATGGGGTGCAGGAGGAGAGGAGGAGGAGGAGGTGAAGATGGGGTGCAGGAGGAGAGGAGGAGGAGGTGAAGATGGGGTTCAGGAGGAGGAGGAGGAGGTGAAGATGGGGTGCAGGCTGAGAGGAGGAGGAGGTGAAGATGGGGTGCAGGCTAAGAGGAGGAGGTGGTGAAGATGGGGTGCAGGATGAGAGGAGGAGGAAGTGAAGATGGGATGCAGGCTGAGAGGAGGAGAAGGAGGTGAAGATGGGGTGCAGGCTGAGAGGAGGAGGTGAAGATGGGGTGCAGGCTGAGAGGAGGAGGTGAAGATGGGGTGCAGGAGGAGAGGAGGAGGTGAAGATGGGGTGCAGGAGGAGAGGGGGAGGAGGTGAAGATGGGGTGCAGGCTGAGAGGAGGAGGAGGAGGTAAAGATGGGGTGCAGGAGGAGAAGAGGAGGAGGTGAAGATGAGGTGCAGGCTGAGAGGAGGAGGAGGTGAAGATGGGGTGCAGGAGAAGAGGAGGAGGAGGTGAAGATGGGGTGCAGGCTGAGAGGAGGAGGAGGTGAAGATGGGGTTCAGGCTGAGAGGAGGAGGTGAAGATGGGGTTCAGGCTGAGAGGAGGAGGAGGAAGTGAAGATGGGGTTCAGACTGAGAGGAGGAGGGGGTGAAGATGGGGTTCAGGCTGAGAGGAGGAGGGGGTGAAGATGGGGTTCAGGCTGAGAGGAGGAGGGGGTGAAGATGGGGTTCAGGCTGAGAAGAGGAGGAGGAAGTGAAGATGGGGTTCAGACTGAGAGGAGGAGGAGGTGAAGATGGGGTTCAGGCTGAGAGGAGGAGGATGTGAAGATGGGGTTCAGGCTGAGAGGAGGAGGGGGTGAAGATGGGGTTCAGGCTGAGAGGAGGAGGGGGTGAAGATGGGGTTCAGGCTGAGAGGAGGAGGGGGTGAAGATGGGGTTCAGGCTGAGAGGAGGAGGAGGAAGTGAGGATGGGGTTCAGGCTGAGAGGAGGAAGGGGTGAAGATGGGGTTCAGGCTGAGGAGGAGGGGGTGAAGATGGGTTTCAGGCTGAGAAGAGGAGGAGGAAGTGAAGATGGGGTTCAGGCTGAGAGGAGGAGGAGGTGAAGATGGGGTTCAGGCTGAGAGGAGGAGGTGGTGAAGATGGGGTTCAGGCTGAGAGGAGGAGGTGAAGGTGGGGTTCAGGCTGAGAGGAGGAGGAGGTGAAGATGGGGTTCAGGCTGAGAGGAGGAGGGGGTGGTAAAGATGGGATGCAGGCTGAGAAGAAGTGGATGGAGAAAGAGGTGAAAATTGGGTGCAGGCTGAGAGGAGGAAGAGGTGAAAATGGGGGGGCAGGCTAAGAGGAGAAGAGGTGAAGATGGGGTTCAGGCTGAGAGGAGGTGAAGATGGGGTTCAGGCTGAGAGGAGGAGGAGATGAAGATGGGGTTCAGGCTGAGAGGAGGAGGAGGAGGAGGAGGGGGTGGTAAAGGTGGGATGCAGGCTGAGAGGAAGTGGATGGAGAAAGAGGTGAAAATTGGGTGCAGGCTGAGAGGAGGAAGAGGTGAAAATGGGGGGCAGGCTAAGAGGAGAAGAGGTGAACATGGGGGGGCAGGCTGAGAGGAGGATGAGGGGAAGATGGGTTGCAGGTTGAGAGGAGAAGAGGTGAAGATGGGGTTCAGGCTGAGCGGAGGAGGAGGTGAAGATGGGGTGCAGGCTGAGAGGAGGAGGAGGAAGTGAAGATGGGGTGCAGGCTGAGAGGAGAAGAGGTGAAGATGGGGTGCAGAATGAGAGGAGGAGGCGGAAGTGAAGATGGGGGGGCAGACTGAGAGGAGGAGGTGAAGATGGGGTTCAGGCTGAGAGGAGGAGGGGGTGAAGATGGGGTTCAGGCTGAGATGAGGGGGTGAAGAAGGGGTTCAGGCTGAGAGGAGGAGGGGGTGAAGATGGGGTTCTGGCTGAGAGGAGGAGGTGAAGAAGGGGTTCAGGCTGAGAGGAGGAGGGGGTGAAGATGGGGTTCTGGCTGAGAGGAGGAGGGGGTGAAGATGGGGTGCAGGCTGAGAGGAGGAGGAAGTGAAGATGGGGTGCAGGCTGAGAGGAGGAGGAGGAGGAGGAGGAGGAAGTGAAGATGGGGTGCAGGCTGAGAGGAAGAGGAGGTGAAGATGGGGTGCAGGAGGAGAGGAGGAAGAAGTGAAGATGGGGTGCAGGCTGAGAGGAGGGGGAGGTGAAGATGGGGGGCAGACTGAGAGGAGGAGGAGGTGCAGATGGGGTGCAGGAGAACTGGAAGGGGGTGAAGATGGGGTGCAGGGTGAGAGGCGGATGAGGTGAAGATGGGGTGCAGGAGGAGAGGAGGAGGAGGAGGTGAAGATGGGGTGCAGGAGGAGAGGAGGTGAAGATGGGGTGCAGGAGGAGGAGGAGGAGGTGAAGATGGGGTGCAGGCTGAGAGGAGGAGGAGGTGAAGATGGGGTGCAGGCTAAGAGGAGGAGGTGGTGAAGATGGGGTGCAGGATGAGAGGAGGAGGAAGTGAAGATGGGATGCAGGCTGAGAGGAGGAGAAGGAGGTGAAGATGGGGTGCAGGCTGAGAGGAGGAGGTGAAGATGGGGTGCAGGCTGAGAGGAGGAGGTGAAGATGGGGTGCAGGAGGAGAGGAGGAGGAGGTGAAGATGAGGTGCAGGCTGAGAGGAGGAGGAGGTGAAGATGGGGTGCAGGAGAAGAGGAGGAGGAGGTGAAGATGGGGTGCAGGCTGAGAGGAGGAGGAGGTGAAGATGGGGTGCAGGAGAAGAGGAGGAGGTGAAGATGGGGTGCAGGCTGAGAGGAGGAGGAGGTGAAGATGGGGTGCAGGCTGAGAGGAGGAGGTGAAGATGGGGTGCAGGCTGAGAGGAGGAGGTGAAGATGGGGTGCAGGAGGAGAGGAGGAGGTGAAGATGGGGTGCAGGAGGAGAGGGGGAGGAGGTGAAGATGGGGTGCAGGCTGAGAGGAGGAGGAGGAGGTACAGATGGGGTGCAGGAGGAGAAGAGGAGGAGGTGAAGATGAGGTGCAGGCTGAGAGGAGGAGGAGGTGAAGATGGGGTGCAGGAGAAGAGGAGGAGGAGGTGAAGATGGGGTGCAGGCTGAGAGGAGGAGGAGGAGGTGAAGATGGGGTGCAGGCTGAGAGGAGGAGGTGAAGATGGGGTTCAGGCTGAGAGGAGGAGGAGGAAGTGAAGATGGGGTTCAGACTGAGAGGAGGAGGGGGTGAAGATGGGGTTCAGGCTGAGAGGAGGAGGGGGTGAAGATGGGGTTCAGGCTGAGAGGAGGAGGGGTGAAGATGGGGTTCAGGCTGAGAAGAGGAGGAGGAAGTGAAGATGGGGTTCAGACTGAGAGGAGGAGGAGGTGAAGATGGGGTTCAGGCTGAGAGGAGGAGGATGTGAAGATGGGGTTCAGGCTGAGAGGAGGAGGGGGTGAAGATGGGGTTCAGGCTGAGAAGAGGAAGTGAAGATGGGGTTCAGACTGAGAGGAGGAGGGGGTGAAGATGGGGTTCAGGCTGAGAGGAGGAGGGGGTGAAGATGGGGTTCAGGCTGAGAGGAGGAGGGGGTGAAGATGGGGCTCAGGCTGAGAGGAGGAGGAGGTGAAGATGGGGTTCAGGCTGAGAGGAGGAGGGGGTGAAGATGGGGCTCAGGCTGAGAGGAGGAGGAAGTGAGGATGGGGTTCAGGCTGAGAGGAGGAAGGGGTGAAGATGGGGTTCAGGCTGAGGAGGAGGGGGTGAAGATGGGTTTCAGGCTGAGAAGAGGAGGAGGAAGTGAAGATGGGGTTCAGGCTGAGAGGAGGAGGAGGAGGAGGTGAAGATGGGGTTCAGGCTGAGAGGAGGAGGTGGTGAAGATGGGGTTCAGGCTGAGAGGAGGAGGAGGTGAAGGTGGGGTTCAGGCTGAGAGGAGGAGGAGGTGAAGGTGGGGTTCAGGCTAAGAGGAGGAGGAGGTGAAGGTTGGTTTCAGGCTGAGAGGAGGAGGAGGTGAAGATGGGGTTCAGGCTGAGAGGAGGAGGGGGTGGTAAAGATGGGATGCAGGCTGAGAAGAAGTGGATGGAGAAAGAGGTGAAAATTGGGTGCAGGCTGAGAGGAGGAAGAGGTGAAAATGGGGGGGCAGGCTAAGAGGAGAAGAGGTGAAGATGGGGTTCAGGCTGAGAGGAGGTGAAGATGGGGTTCAGGCTGAGAGGAGGAGGAGATGAAGATGGGGTTCAGGCTGAGAGGAGGAGGAGGAGGAGGGGGTGGTAAAGGTGGGATGCAGGCTGAGAGGAAGTGGATGGAGAAAGAGGTGAAAATTGGGTGCAGGCTGAGAGGAGGAAGAGGTGAAAATGGGGGGCAGGCTAAGAGGAGAAGAGGTGAACATGGGGGGGCAGGCTGAGAGGAGGATGAGGGGAAGATGGGTTGCAGGTTGAGAGGAGAAGAGGTGAAGATGGGGTTCAGGCTGAGCGGAGGAGGAGGTGAAGATGGGGTGCAGGCTGAGAGGAGGAGGAGGAAGTGAAGATGGGGTGCAGGCTGAGAGGAGAAGAGGTGAAGATGGGGTGCAGAATGAGAGGAGGAGGCGGAAGTGAAGATGGGGGGCAGACTGAGAGGAGGAGGAGGAGGTGAAGATGGGGTTCAGGCTGAGAGGAGGAGGGGGTGAAGATGGGGTTCAGGCTGAGATGAGGGGGTGAAGATGGGGTTCAGGCTGAGAGGAGGAGGTGAAGAAGGGGTTCAGGCTGAGAGGAGGAGGGGGTGAAGATGGGGTTCTGGCTGAGAGGAGGAGGGGGTGAAGATGGGGTGCAGGCTGAGAGGAGGAGGAAGTGAAGATGGGGTGCAGGCTGAGAGGAGGAGGAGGAGGAGGAAGTGAAGATGGGGTGCAGGCTGAGAGGAGAAGGAGGAGGAGGAAGTGAAGATGGGGTGCAGGCTGAGAGGAAGAGGAGGTGAAGATGGGGTGCAGGAGGAGAGGAGGAAGAAGTGAAGATGGGGTGCAGGCTGAGAGGAGGAGGAGGAGGAAGTGAAGATGGGGTGCAGACTGAGAGGAAGAGGAGGTGAAGATGGGGTGCAGGAGGAGAGGAGGAAGAAGTGAAGATGGGGTGCAGGCTGAGAGGAGGGGGAGGTGAAGATGGGGGGCAGACTGAGAGGAGGAGGAGGTGCAGATGGGGTGCAGGAGAACTGGAAGGGGGTGAAGATGGGGTGCAGGGTGAGAGGCGGATGAGGTGAAGATGGGGTGCAGGAGGAGAGGAGGAGGAGGAGGTGAAGATGGGGTGCAGGAGGAGAGGAGGAGGAGGTGAAGATGGGGTGCAGGATGAGAGGAGGAGGAAGTGAAGATGGGATGCAGGCTGAGAGGAGGAGAAGGAGGTGAAGATGGGGTGCAGGCTGAGAGGAGGAGGTGAAGATGGGGTGCAGGCTGAGAGGAGGAGGTGAAGATGGGGTGCAGGAGGAGAGGAGGAGGTGAAGATGGGGTGCAGGAGGAGAGGGGGAGGAGGTGAAGATGGGGTGGAGGCTGAGAGGAGGAGGAGGTAAAGATGGGGTGCAGGAGGAGAAGAGGAGGAGGTGAAGATGAGGTGCAGGCTGAGAGGAGGAGGAGGTGAAGATGGGGTGCAGGAGAAGAGGAGGAGGAGGTGAAGATGGGGTGCAGGCTGAGAGGAGGAGGAGGTGAAGATGGGGTGCAGGAGAAGAGGAGGAGGTGAAGATGGGGTGCAGGCTGAGAGGAGGAGGAGGTGAAGATGGGGTGCAGGCTGAGAGGAGGAGGAGGTGAAGATGGGGTGCAGGCTGAGAGGAGGAGGTGAAGATGGGGTGCAGGCTGAGAGGAGGAGGTGAAGATGGGGTGCAGGAGGAGAGGAGGAGGTGAAGATGGGGTGCAGGAGGAGAGGGGGAGGAGGTGAAGATGGGGTGCAGGCTGAGAGGAGGAGGAGGAGGTACAGATGGGGTGCAGGAGGAGAAGAGGAGGAGGTGAAGATGAGGTGCAGGCTGAGAGGAGGAGGAGGTGAAGATGGGGTGCAGGCTGAGAGGAGGAGGAGGTGAAGATGGGGTGCAGGCTGAGAGGAGGAGGAGGTGAAGATGGGGTTCAGGCTGAGAGGAGGAGGTGAAGATGGGGTTCAGGCTGAGAGGAGGAGGAGGAAGTGAAGATGGGGTTCAGACTGAGAGGAGGAGGGGGTGAAGATGGGGTTCAGGCTGAGAGGAGGAGGGGGTGAAGATGGGGTTCAGGCTGAGAGGAGGAGGGGGTGAAGATGGGGTTCAGGCTGAGAAGAGGAGGAGGAAGTGAAGATGGGGTTCAGGCTGAGAGGAGGAGGAGGTGAAGATGGGGTTCAGGCTGAGAGGAGGAGGATGTGAAGATGGGGTTCAGGCTGAGAGGAGGAGGGGGTGAAGATGGGGTTCAGGCTGAGAAGAGGAAGTGAAGATGGGGTTCAGGCTGAGAGGAGGAGGGGGTGAAGATGGGGTTCAGGCTGAGAGGAGGAGGGGGTGAAGATGGGGCTCAGGCTGAGAGGAGGAGGAGGTGAAGATGGGGTTCAGGCTGAGAGGAGGAGGAGGAAGTGAGGATGGGGTTCAGGCTGAGAGGAGGAAGGGGTGAAGATGGGGTTCAAGCTGAGGAGGAGGGGGTGAAGATGGGTTTCAGGCTGAGAAGAGGAGGAGGAAGTGAAGATGGGGTTCAGGCTGAGAGGAGGAGGAGGAGGAGGTGAAGATGGGGTTCAGGCTGAGAGGAGGAGGTGGTGAAGATGGGGTTCAGGCTGAGAGGAGGAGGAGGTGAAGGTGGGGTTCAGGCTGAGAGGAGGAGGAGGTGAAGGTGGGGTTCAGGCTGAGAGGAGGAGGAGGTGAAGGTTGGTTTCAGGCTGAGAGGAGGAGGAGGTGAAGGTGGGGTTCAGGCTGAGAGGAGGAGGAGGTGAAGATGGGGTTCAGGCTGAGAGGAGGAGGGGGTGGTAAAGATGGGATGCAGGCTGAGAAGAAGTGGATGGAGAAAGAGGTGAAAATTGGGTGCAGGCTGAGAGGAGGAAGAGGTGAAAATGGGGGGGCAGGCTAAGAGGAGAAGAGGTGAAGATGGGGTTCAGGCTGAGAGGAGGTGAAGATGGGGTTCAGGCTGAGAGGAGGAGGAGATGAAGATGGGGTTCAGGCTGAGAGGAGGAGGAGGAGGAGGAGGGGGTGGTAAAGGTGGGATGCAGGCTGAGAGGAAGTGGATGGAGAAAGAGGTGAAAATTGGGTGCAGGCTGAGAGGAGGAAGAGGTGAAAATGGGGGGCAGGCTAAGAGGAGAAGAGGTGAACATGGGGGGGCAGGCTGAGAGGAGGATGAGGGGAAGATGGGTTGCAGGTTGAGAGGAGAAGAGGTGAAGATGGGGTTCAGGCTGAGCGGAGGAGGAGGTGAAGATGGGGTGCAGGCTGAGAGGAGGAGGAGGAAGTGAAGATGGGGTGCAGGCTGAGAGGAGAAGAGGTGAAGATGGGGTGCAGAATGAGAGGAGGAGGCGGAAGTGAAGATGGGGGGGCAGACTGAGAGGAGGAGGAGGAGGTGAAGATGGGGTTCAGGCTGAGAGGAGGAGGGGGTGAAGATGGGGTTCAGGCTGAGATGAGGGGGTGAAGATGGGGTTCAGGCTGAGAGGAGGAGGTGAAGAAGGGGTTCAGGCTGAGAGGAGGAGGGGGTGAAGATGGGGTTCTGGCTGAGAGGAGGAGGGGGTGAAGATGGGGTGCAGGCTGAGAGGAGGAGGAAGTGAAGATGGGGTGCAGGCTGAGAGGAGGAGGAGGAGGAGGAGGAAGTGAAGATGGGGTGCAGGCTGAGAGGAGAAGGAGGAGGAGGAAGTGAAGATGGGGTGCAGGCTGAGAGGAAGAGGAGGTGAAGATGGGGTGCAGGAGGAGAGGAGGAAGAAGTGAAGATGGGGTGCAGGCTGAGAGGAGGGGGAGGTGAAGATGGGGGGCAGACTGAGAGGAGGAGGAGGTGCAGATGGGGTGCAGGAGAACTGGAAGGGGGTGAAGATGGGGTGCAGGGTGAGAGGCGGATGAGGTGAAGATGGGGTGCAGGAGGAGAGGAGGAGGAGGAGGAGGTGAAGATGGGGTGCAGGAGGAGAGGAGGTGAAGATGGGGTGCAGGAGGAGGAGGAGGAGGTGAAGATGGGGTGCAGGCTGAGAGGAGGAGGAGGTGAAGATGGGGTGCAGGCTAAGAGGAGGAGGTGGTGAAGATGGGGTGCAGGATGAGAGGAGGAGGAAGTGAAGATGGGATGCAGGCTGAGAGGAGGAGAAGGAGGTGAAGATGGGGTGCAGGCTGAGAGGAGGAGGAGGTGAAGATGGGGTGCAGGAGAAGAGGAGGAGGAGTTGAAGATGGGGTGCAGGAGGAGAGGAGGAGGTGAAGATGGGGTGGAGGCTGAGAGGAGGAGGAGGTAAAGATGGGGTGCAGGAGGAGAAGAGGAGGAGGTGAAGATGAGGTGCAGGCTGAGAGGAGGAGGAGGTGAAGATGGGGTGCAGGAGAAGAGGAGGAGGAGGTGAAGATGGGGTGCAGGCTGAGAGGAGGAGGAGGTGAAGATGGCGTGCAGGAGAAGAGGAGGAGGTGAAGATGGGGTGCAGGCTGAGAGGAGGAGGAGGTGAAGATGGGGTGCAGGCTGAGAGGAGGAGGAGGTGAAGATGGGGTGCAGGAGAAGAGGAGGAGGAGGTGAAGATGGGGTGCAGGCTGAGAGGAGGAGGTGAAGATGGGGTGCAGGGTAAGTGGAAGGGGAATAAGATAAAGGAGCTAAAGATGGGGTACAGGCTGAGAGCCAGTGGATGGATAAGGAGGTGAAAATGGGGTGCAGGGTAAAATGTAGGGGATGTTGGGCTTGGGGGTGCGGGGTAAAATGTAGGGGATGTTGGGTTTGGGGGTGCGGGGTAAAATGTAGGGGATGTTGGGTTTGGGGGTGTGGGGTAAAATGTAGGGGATGTTAGGGTTGGGGGTGCGGGGTAAAATGTAGGGGATGTTAGGGTTGGGGGTGCAGGGTAAAATGTAGGGGATGTTAGGTTTGGGGGTGCAGGGTAAAATGTAGGGGATGTTAGGTTTGGGGGTGCGGGGTAAAATGTAGGGGATGTTAGGGTTGGGGGTGCGGGGTAAAATGTAGGGGATGTCAGGTTTGGGGGTGCGGGGTAAAATGTAGGGGATGTTAGGGTTGGGGGTGCAGGGTAAAATGTAGGGGATGTTAGGTTTGGGGGTGCAGGGTAAAATGTAGGGGATGTTAGGGTTGGGGGTGCAGGGTAAAATGTAGGGGATGTTAGGTTTGGGGGTGCAGGGTAAAATGTAGGGGATGTTAGGGTTGGGGGTGCAGGGTAAAATGTAGGGGATGTTAGGTTTGGGGGTGCAGGGTAAAATGTAGGGGATGTTAGGGTTGGGGGTGCAGGGTAAAATGTAGGGGATGTTAGGGTTGGGGGTGCAGGGTAAAATGTAGGGGATGTCAGGTTTGGGGGTGCGGGGTAAAATGTAGGGGATGTTAGGTTTGGGGGTGCAGGGTAAAATGTAGGGGATGTTGGGTTTTGGGGTGCGGGGTAAAATGTAGGGGATGTTAGGGTTGGGGGTGCAGGGTAAAATGTAGGGGATGTTAGGTTTGGGGGTGCGGGGTAAAATGTAGGGGATGTTAGGTTTGGGGGTGCAGGGTAAAATGTAGGGGATGTTAGGGTTGGGGGTGCAGGGTAAAATGTAGGGGATGTTAGGTGTGGGGGTGCAGGGTAAAATGTAGGGGATGTTAGGGTTGGGGGTGCAGGGTAAAATGTAGGGGATGTTAGGTTTGGGGGTGCAGGGTAAAATGTAGGGGATGTTAGGGTTGGGGGTGCAGGGTAAAATGTAGGGGATGTCAGGTTTGGGGGTGCGGGGTAAAATGTAGGGGATGTTAGGGTTGGGGGTGCAGGGTAAAATGTAGGGGATGTTAGGTGTGGGGGTGCGGGGTAAAATGTAGGGGATGTTAGGTGTGGGGGTGCAGGGTAAAATGTAGGGGATGTTAGGGTTGGGGGTGCAGGGTAAAATGTAGGGGATGTTAGGTTTGGGGGTGCAGGGTAAAATGTAGGGGATGTTAGGTTTGGGGGTGCAGGGTAAAATGTAGGGGATGTTAGGTTTGGGGGTGCAGGGTAAAATGTAGGGGATGTTAGGGTTGGGGGTGCAGGGTAAAATGTAGGGGATGTTAGGTTTGGGGGTGCAGGGTAAAATGTAGGGGATGTTAGGTGTGGGGGTGCGGGGTAAAATGTAGGGGATGTTAGGTTTGGGGGTGCGGGGTTAGGGTTGGGGGCGCTCTGTATATGGTAATGATAATGTTCCCTCTGCTTTGTGGCTGTGAAGTTCTACGTTTCCCATAATGCTTAGCGCGGTTCTCTCTCTCATTCCAGACTCCATACTTTTGGCCAACACAGCAGTGGCCAGCGGAGGATACGGACTATGGTGAGTGGGAGGGGTTATATGGTGGGGAGGGGCAACAAAGAATGATTAGTTTTTGGCTAAGATCAAGTGTAGTATCTGTTCTTATCAGTTGCCAATAGGTGGCGCTTGCTTCCGTCCCTGCTCTACGGCGAGGTGGAGTAGGGGTGGCGGTTGCTATGCAAAGCCTGTTGGTGTAAAGGTGACCCGGACTGGTTTGTAGCCGGTTCGGGAAGCCTCCTGATGAGGGCGGAGAACCACGGGTCGGCGCCAGGGGAGGGGACCCTGGCAGATCGGCTTGGATTGTGGCAGCTTTAGCCCCGGTCAGTTTTTCGGGAGGGAACGCTTAGCTCTCCTGTTCCAGCAGGGGGGCGGCCTGTACCTCTTGACTATAATTAGGTAGGAGTGATGGGAGTGAGGGTTTGACCGGATGGCAAAGGGTCTCACCAAGCTCCTGGATCTCCATGCCTTTCTGGCTGTGGTGGGGGTTGTTGTGGTCTGGGTTGGGGGGTCGGGGATGCTTTTGTTAGAAAGCCCATGGTGATGTGCCCCTGGAGTGGCAGTCCAGGGGTGCCTTCTTTCACTGTGCTCTGCACTTTGATATTCGGCACCTAGGTCACGTCACCATTAACACGCTTTTTTTACACCTGCCTCTAGGGCCCGGCCTTTTGGCTAGGACCAGAGGAATTTTTGATTCCTGACCGGAGGGCCGATCATTGTATATTGTATTGCACAATGGCCACTTTTTACTCTCCTCTCCACTATCCCTTTCCTCACTTTTTATTTATTTTATTTGTGTGTATTTTGTCACTGTTTGTCACTGCACGTGTGATGAGTAGGGTGTCGGTCCTCGGACCAATCCTGAAAGTCTTTGGGAGAGCGGACATAGGCCTTCTGGCTTGGCCCAATCTCCATGAGGGGGGGCCTACCTTCGGGGAAGCCCCCACAGTACCAAGTACCTAGGAGGTTCTGTTTCGGCAGTCCTCCCGGGGAAAGGAGGTCTTCCGGTTTCGTCCGGGGCCCACTTGTTGAGTCTGGTACCTCAGTCCCCGTCCGGAGCCTAACGCCCCGGGGGATCAGGGTATGGTCCTTCTTTTGGAGGACATCAGACACCCGTCTGCACTTTTTAGTGTTTCACTCTTTGTGTGTCTGCACTTTTTTTATGCACCGGATGGAAGTTTTTTGGGTGTGTTTTGCACGCCATGGGCTTTTTCAATAGAAAAAAAACAAAGAATGATTAGTGATCAGAAAAGTATCAATGCATTCAGTGTGCTGTATGTAAAGGGGGCGGAGACAATGAATGGCAGTCTTTGGTTGGTGAGGGCGGGGATCCTAGAGGATTAGCAGATATCTGACTGACATTCACAAAGCCAATGATATTCACGTCTAAGAAAGCGACAGTTATTTTCAGTCCAATAGGATGTGAGGATTGCAGTCACATGGATAATATAGAGAGACCTATCCTTGTGTTAGAGCTTTGTGAATTGAGCCAATTCTTTCCTGTAGTGATTATTTGTCGGGGTTTGTGTTGCAGCGATTTACCTGGCGAAGAAGAATATCCGGAAGAAGGGGATTCTGGAGGAGTATGAGAAGGTAAGTACACAGGGGCGGGGACAGATCACAAGGGCGGGGACAGATCTGGCCATTCAGAAGTGATCCACCACACCCACTGAGAATCCTCCAATCACAGCTGATGATGTCACGAATCTTGGCTCAAAGATCCGTTCCACCGACCTGAATATCCAACATCTCCAACACTTACCATTCCTCTCACATTTATAGTGCTTCCAAGAGAACCTGTCAGTAAAAATGTATCAAACTGACGCATTGCCATTCTATTCAACCCTAAAACCAGGTCCTTAGAGTACTTCTAGATATCTGCCCCCCCCTTCTCCTTTCCAGATATTCCCCCTCCCCCTTCTAGATATCTGCCCCCTTCTCCTTTCCAGATATCCCCCCTCCACTTCTAGATATCTGTCCCCCCCTTCTCCTTTCCAGATATACCCCCTCCCCCTTCTAGATATCTGTCCCCCCCTTCTCCTTTCCAGATATCCCCCCTCCACTTCTAGATATCTGTCCCCCCCTTCTCCTTTCCAGATATACCCCCTCCCCCTTCTAGATATCTGCCCCCCCCTTCTCCTTTCCAGATATACCCCCTCCCCCTTCTAGATATCTTCCCCCCCCTTCTCCTTTCCAGATATACCCCCTCCCCCTTCTAGATATCTTCCCCCCCCCCTTCTCCTTTCCAGATACCCCCCTCCCCCTTCTAGATATCTGCCCCCCCCCTTTTCTCCTTTTTCAGATATCTCCCCCCTCCCCCTTCTAGATATCTCCCCCCCAGATATCTGACCCCCATTATAGACGTTAGTTTCCTCTCTAAACCCCGGTACGTTCTGTTCCCTGCTCCCCTTCTCTATGCCCCAGTACTCAACTTATGTTCCGTACCCCACCCTGTGTACCCCAAGGTACTGACATTCTGTCCCCTTCCCCATTGCACCCCAGTGCTCGCGTTCTGTTCCATAAACAAACCCCTTTACCTCCTTCATACCCCAGTACTCTCATTTTGCTCCATGCTTCACCCTGCGCCCCAGTACTCACATTACCCCTGCCTCCACCTGCGCCCCAGTATTCACTTTCTGTTCTACCCCCCTGCACCCCAGTATTCATGTTTTCCTACCCTCCCCCTCCGCCCCAGTATTCACAAAATATGCTACATTCCTGCACCCCAATACTCACTCCGTTTCCCCCTGTACCCCAGTATTCAGATTCTGCTCCCCCCTGCACCCCAGTATTCACATTCTGTTTGCCCCCTGCACCCCAGTATTTACCCTTTCTTTGACACCCCCCCCCACTGCACCCCGGTACTGACACTCTGTTCCCTGCCCTCACTCACAGATAGCGCTGTGTTTTTCCACCTCCTCTCCCCGCCGTCTCCCTGGACTCTTCATAATTTATGCAAATTTCTATAAGAGCTCATTAGCTTTCCCTTCCTCTTTCCGTTCCAGGAAAACTACAGCAATTTGAATAAGAAAATTAACCACAAATGGGACTTTGTCGTCATGCAGGCGAAGGAGCAGTACAAGTGAGTACTCCGCCCCTGTACGTGTCGTCTTGTTAACTCCTTTCTTCCAACATGGAGAGGAGATCGCAGTGCCGTCTGGTAACCCGCCACTACCGCTATCACTTATAGGTTGTGAGATGAGATGGGTGTGATCACCTCGCCGACACCCGCACAGGTTTGGGACCCGATTCCTCAACCTGCAAAGCAGCACCTAACCATCCTAAAGGCATGCCAAAGTCACCTCTCAGTCATTGTTCTCTCATGTCATTTAGCATGCCTTAACATGGGCCTCAAAACTGTTCTGTTATCGGGAACACCTAGAAATGTTCAGCCTACCTACACCGTACCCCGACTTCTGTCCTCCATTCCTCCTGAAAGCTAGCAGTGCACTTCCTGTGCCTAGCCACGCCTCCTGTTATGTAGCCTCACATATCTGCCTTAGGGCACTATTCCCCCCACTGACACCATAGATGGGGCACTATTCCCCCCACTGACACCATAGATGGGGCACTATTCCCCCCACTGACACCATAGATGGGGCACTATTCCCCCCACTGACACCATAGATGGGGCACTATTCCCCCCACTGACACCATAGATGGGGCACTATTTCCCCCACTGACACCATAGATGGGGCACTATTCCTCCCACTGACACCATAGATGGGGCACTATTCCTCCCACTGACACCATAGATGGGGCACTATTCCCCCCACTGACACCAATGATGGGGCACTATTCCCCTCACTGACACCAATGATGGGGCACTATTCCCCCCACTGACACCATAGATGGGGCACTATTCCCCCCCACTGACACCATAGATGGGGCACTATTCCCCCCCACTGACACCATAGATGGGGCACTATTCCCCCCCACTGACACCATAGATGGGGCACTATTCCCCCCCACTGACACCGTAGATGGGGCACTATTCCCCCCCACTGACACCGTAGATGGGGCACTATTCCCCCCCACTGACACCATAGATGGGGCACTATTCCCCCCCCACTGACACCATAGATGGGGCACTATTCCCCCCCACTGACACCAATGATGGGGCACTATTCCCCCCCACTGACACCATAGATGGGGCACTATTCCCCCCACTGACACCATAGATGGGGCACTATTCCCCCCACTGACACCATAGATGGGGCACTATTCCCCCCACTGACACCATAGATGGGGCACTATTCCTCCCACTGACACCATAGATGGGGCACTATTCCCCCCCACTGACACCATAGATGGGGCACTATTCCCCCCCACTGACACCATAGATGGGGCACTATTCCCCCCCACTGACACCATAGATGGGGCACTATTCCCCCCACTGACACCAATGATGGGGCACTATTCCCCCCACTGACACCATAGATGGGGCACTATTCCCCCCACTGACACCATAGATGGGGCACTATTCCCCCCACTGACCCCATCGACGGGGCACTATTCCTCCCACTGACCCCATCGACGGGGCACTATTCCTCCCACTGACCCCATCGACGGGGCACTATTCCTCCCACTGACCCCATCGACGGGGCACTATTCCTCCCACTGACCCCATCGACGGGGCACTATTCCTCCCACTGATACCAATGATGGGGCGCTATACCACTGACACCAATGTTGGGGCACTATTCCTCCCCCTGACACCAATGTTGGGGCACTCTTCCTCCCACTGATACCAATGTTGGGGCACTATTCCTCCCACTGATACCAATGTTGGGGCATGTTCTACTCCTAATGGCCACAGTCTGGCCCTCCTAAAGTACAGTAAACTGGCCCTTTATTTGTAAGGTTTGGAGACCCCTGATTGCAGGAGACTTGGAGTGAGATTTGGTGATGTCACTAGTGGGCTGGTCACTGTTCTCCTTGCTGGAGTGGCAGCTGTACCCGAGGACCAGTGGGAGGATCTCCCTGCTTCTACATCATCCATTCTGTGGATCCGCCTCTCTAATTACCCCACCATTCACCAGGGGAGGGGGCAGATCTGACATGAGGAAGCAAAGTCCTGCTTCTACCAAGATGGCCGTCTTCATGAAGATGCAGTCCAGAACACGACTTAGTCAGTAATGAGGTAAAGATCAGCTGCAGGAAGACCATAGGCTGTATTGGGGACTCGTCCTTCGCTCTCTACTTGCCGTTTTTCCTGGGTTTCAGAGTTCAGGTCCTCTGTTCATACTTTTAAGGTGGTAGGCTTAAAAAAATAAAAAAATAAATAAAAAAAATCTGAGGATAAATGTCACAAGCATTCACCCAGCCCCCCCCCCCCCCACAAATTCTGACCATATTTCGCTAAGTATGTTGATTTCCTATGATTGTTAGCTCCATCTAGTGGCCATATTACTTTCTTTCCTAAAATGCCTTAAATGGGGAAGTGCCCCGTTATGGCCACTATATGGCGCTGTGGATCATAAAAATTTGTTGTTTTTTTCATTTCTGTGATGATTGATACTCTGTTATTCTCTCGTTGGTGGATACAGACAATACTTCATGAATATTATCTGTGAAATGTGACATTGTTATCATTCATTTCAGGGCGGGAAAGGAGCGGAAGAAGGCGGACCGGCTGGTGCTGGATTGCCAGGAGAAGGCCTATTGGCTGGTACACCGGCCACCAGTGAGTGACCCGCCACCTGGCCGCAAATTTATTGTACGATTTGAATTATTATTTTTTTTTTTTTAATCCATGAATGAAATGAACCCCGCCCCTTTTCTTCCAGCCGGGGATGCTGGACGTGTTGGATTATGGGATGGACAGGGCCAATGACCCCAACGTTGTCAAGGTAAACAGGTGAGGCTCCGGTGCAGGCGCTGCGGATGTACAGAGCGCTGAGATACAGGATGGTGCCATGTGAGGCGGGTGATGTCACGGGGGAGGGGGGGGGTGGTTTTTCTAAACTGAGGATTTTACCCCCCCCCCCCCAGGGAAATTTGGGGTGTTTGGAATATGGTGAACAAATGAGCAGTTGGCAAGTTTTCTGCGCTGGAGGTGAAAGGGTTAAGGCCAGACCGCTCGGCGTCCTTCCTAATTGTATTGGCACGGCGGTCCTGCAGGGCAGAATTATGCGGTCGCGCTCGGCGGCCGGGGTGACGGGACGCACCATGAAGGATTGCTGATAAACTTCCCATCAAGGCCCTCGGAGGAGTCGGAGATGAGAGATTAGTGGGGTCTGGTGGGATCTGTTGCTATGGCAACGCCGTGCGTGTAATAAGGCCAAGGAGGGGGTCTCAGGAAGACAAGCGGAGACGAGTTCCTCTGACTCATCTCCTGTACAGCCAAACCGACGCAGACTGAAGGGGGGAACTATAAGAGCCTGCGCTATTTTCTGATTGCGTCACCGAGGAGAGGGCTCCTTTAATGATTTCAGCTCCACGGGGGAGGGGGGGGGGGCAATTCATCAAATCAGAATCCCTTCCCTTCACTAAAATAGATCTTTATCCTTCATTTACACAGTGGAGGCGGGATGTCAGTATTGCAGTGTCTGGTTTCTATGGGTTACCGCACTTTACAAATGATTGTTACTAATGGCTGTAACTCTTTTATCAATGGTTGTTACTCTATATCAGTGCTCTCCAAACTGCAGCCCGGGGGCCGGATGTGGCCCTTTGCTTGCCTTTATCAGGCCCTTGGGTTACTAATCCTCCCACTGATGCAAGGAACTATACCTTCTTCACCAACAATAGGACACAAATCCTACCACTGACCCCCAACAATGGGGCACTATTCCTCCCACTGACCCCCAACAATGGGGCACTATTCCTCCCACTGACCCCCAACAATGGGGCACTATTCTTCCCACTGACACCAATAATTGGGCACTATTCCTCCCCCTGGCACCAACGATGGGGCACTATTCCTCCCCCTGGCACCAACGATGGGGCACTATTCCTCCCACTGACACCAACGATGGGGCACTATTCCTCCCACTGACACCAACGATGGGGCACTATTCCTCCCACTGACACCAACGATGGGGCACTATTCCTCCCACTGACACCATCGATGGGGCACTATTCCTCCCACTGACACCATCGATGGGGCACTATTCCTCCCACTGACACCATCGATGGGGCACTATTCCTCCCACTGACACCAATGATGGGGCACTATTCCTCCCACTGACACCAATGATGAGGCACTATTCCTCCCACTGACACCAATGATGGGGCACTATTCCTCCCACTGACACCAATGATGAGGCATTCTTTACTCTCATTGATACCAAAGGATTTTCTACTCCCACCGGCCCCCTCAAGCTCTGAAGGACAGTAATCTGGCCCTTTGTTCAGAAAGTTTGGAGACCCCCTGATTTATATCCTTGGTTGTTACTCTATCAGTAGCTCCTCTATCTGCTGTCCCCATGAACTGTCAATTACCTCCCACTTATCTGTGTTCTATGGACCTTCGGTCTGTGTCCTCCCCCTACTGACATAAATGGAGTGGAGTAGATGCAGTGTGTCCTAGCGAGGTGTATCAGAACTGATAGTATAGCCAGTGTCCTATCATATAGTGTCCCCCATCGGATAGTGTCCGCTGTGTACTGCGCATGCGCAGTACACAGCACACACATATTCCGAAAATAGCCGAAGATGAACGGCGCCTGCGCACTGAGTCCAGATTCTAGCCCCACCATCCAAGTGGACATAGAGTTGGAATAAAAAGAGCCGAGCGCAGCGAGGCCGAGCCCGAAGCGTGACGAGCGAAGCGAGCCTGCAAGGGGCCCTCTAGTTTTCCCAGCCCTATGTCCGCTTGGATGGTGGGGCTACCACCTCCACTCACGGAGCAGGCGCCGAGATTTTCCGAAACTTCTTCTGCTCCGTACTGCGCAAGCGCAGTACAGGGCGGACACTATATGAAGGCAGGACACTATATGCCAGAACACCGGCCATACAAAGCCCTTTTTAGTCCAATCTTGAGTTTTCCATATGGAGACACGGTGCTGGGTTTGACCAGAGCCCTTAATCTGTTATTGTCTATGCTCAGAACCATATTTTTCCTCGATGAGTCCTAAGACTCCAGTACAGAGGACATTCAGATATAGACATGGCAGGTGACAATTGTTCCATAGTTCTCCTCTGTGGGTCCTAAGACTCCACATAGTTCTCCTCTATGAATCCTATGACTCCAGTACTGAGGTCATTCATACTATAGACATGGTGGGTGGTGGTTGTTCTCTAGTTCTCCTCTATGAGTCCTATAACTCCAGTACTGAGGTCATTCATACTATAGACATGGTGGGTGGTGGTTGTTCTCTAGTTCTCCTCTATGAGTCCTATGACTCCAGTACAGAGGATATTCATACTATAGACATTACGGGTGGTGATTGTTCCATAGATCTCCTCTGTGGGTCCTATGACTCCAGTACAGAGGATATTCATACTATAGACATTACGGGTGGTGATTGTTCCATAGATCTCCTCTGTGGGTCCTATGACTCCAGTAATAGATTTCTGTGCAGAGTTTCCTCGGATCTACATTGTAATCCGGGTTTATGGTGCAGATTTTACAATCAGAGATTATTATAACTGAGAACCCAAATCAAATAGATTGAGCTGGGGAGAAGAAAAAAACATTCTATGTTCACAAATGTATGACACAGCTCAGCCCCTCCTGCAGACTCTCACCTTGTGATTACAACGTTACAATGTACAGTCTGATCGCAGAGGGAAGGGAGACCGAGGAAATGGTTCCTCCTTCCTGCAGCAGACTGAGGACATCTCATTCTAGGCAAAGTCACTATCTGGAGATCAAGGATGACTTTTTAATGATAAAAGATTGAGCTTTTCTGAGGAATGATCCTGTTGCTGTAGAGTGTGACATTACCGACAGGTCCACGTGAAGTGTGGTAACCCATAACGACCAATAAGAATGCATCCTGCACTGGTGTGACATGCAGCTAGAGGCGACTTGTAGCTGCCCACAGGGGGAGAATATTTGTAGATGCCCACAGACTTGTAATGGCCTTCAGGGGGAGGAGACTTGTGGTGGCCCACGGGGGGTGGAGACTTGTAGTGGTCCACAGGGGGAGGAGACTTGTAGTGGTCCACAGGGGGAGGAGACTTGTAGTGGTCCACGGGGGGAGGAGACTTGTAGTGGCCCACAGGGGGTGGAGACTTGTAGTGGTCCACAGGGGGAGGAGACTTGTAGTGGTCCACAGGGGGAGGAGACGTGTAGTGGTCCACAGGGGGAGGAGACTTGTAGTGGTCCACGGGGGGAGGAGACTTGTAGTGGCCCACAGGGAGAGGAGACTTGTACTGGTCCACGGGGGGAGGAGACTTGTACTGGTCCACGGGGGGAGGAGACTTGTAGTGGCCCACAGGGGGAGGAGACTTGTAGTGGCCCACAGGGGGAGGAGACTTGTAGTGGCCCACAGGGGGTGGAGACTTGTAGTGGTCCACAGAGGGAGGAGACTTGTAGTGGCCCGCAGGGGGAGGAGACTTGTAGTGGCCCACAGGTAGGGGGTGCAGTATGAAGGGCTGTGTGCATAGTATGACGTATTGGCGGTCTCTGTAATGTGACGTTTCTTCTCTCTTCTCCTCTCTCCGCAGATCGCTCTTTGAACTCTTCTCTGGGGAATGGTGGTGAGAATGTGGCGGTGAGGTGGAGGCCGGGGTGTCGGATTATAAGGACTTTTCTTCAATAAAGGACCCTGGAGACACCACGGGGCCGTTTTATTCTCACTCCTCGCTCTGCCCGGCACGCCGCGCTCACATTTATCCCCCAATTTATCAGCACTCGGCGCACACGGCGCCTGACACAACAGATTTCATTATGTGTCCCCAGAGAGGCCGAGCGCACCCCTCACTTTGTAAGAGTGCAAAGGGTGTGTTTACATATGGGAAGTGTGAGTGGGCCCCTAAAGTTCATCTATGACTCTAGTGTCCGCAGGTGACAACACTGCCCCATGATTTCACTGCAGAATGAGCCGTGTTGTCACCCTGTTACAGGAAGTATAAAAATAAACCAACTTGCTGGGAGAATCAACAGGTAATAATACTATGCTAAAGGGGGACTCAGAAATTCATAGACTGGAGCTGAGGGGTGTTCATTCTACTGATGGACTCCGCCATATACATCCTCATTTCACATTGTACTTTATTACTGCAGAGTACAACTATACGGTGCTGGAGGCGAAGCGTTGTTTATATTCCAGAGTAAGTTCAGGAGTAGACAGGTGAAGAGGGGTTAGTACAGGCGAGGGGATTAGTACAGGCGAGGGGGTTAGTACAGGCGAGGAGGGGGTTGTACAGGCGAGGAGGGGGTTGTACAGGTGAGGGGGTTGTACAGACGAGGAGGGGGTTAGTACAGGCGAGGAGGGGGTTAGTACAGGCGAGGAGGGGGTTAGTACAAGCGAGGAGAGGGTTAGTACAAGCGAGGAGGGGGTCAGTACAAGCGAGGAGGGGGTCAGTACAAGCGAGGAGGGGGTTAGTACAGGGGAGGGGGTTGTACAGGTGAGGGGGTTGTACAGGTGAGGAGGGGGTTAGTACAGGCGAGGAGGGGGTTAGTACAGGCGAGGAGGGGGTTAGTACAGGCGAGGAGGGGGTTAGTACAAGCGAGGAGGGGGTCAGTACAAGCGAGGAGGGGGTCAGTACAAGCGAGGAGGGGGTCAGTACAAGCGAGGAGGGGGTTAGTACAGGGGAGGGGGTTGTACAGGTGAGGGGGTTGTACAGGCGAGGAGGGGGTTGTACAGGTTCGGGGGTTGTACAGGCGAAGGAGGGGGTTAGTACAGGCGAGGAGGGGGGGTTAGTACAGGCGAGGAGGGGGTTAGTACAGGCGAGGGGGTTGTACAAGCGAGGAGAGGTTAGTACAGGCGAGGAGGGGGGTTAGTACAGGCGAGGCGGGGGCTGTACAGGGGAGGAGGGGGTAATATAGGCGAGTAGGTAGTTAGTACAGGTGAGGGGGTTGTACAGGCGAGGCGAGTGACAGTGACCAGTATGAGAGAGTGAGAGCGATAACACCAAATTTAACACACCTGAGACCTAATGAGTCACATGACACCGAAGAGGGAAAATGGCTAATTGGGCCTAATTTGGACATTTTCCCTTAGGGGTGTACTGACTTTGTGACATATTGTATATCACTCTGCGTATAACGCATCTATATACAATATAGGAGTTTCACTTTTTGAATTGAATTACTGAAATATATGAACTTGTTGATGATATTCTAATTTTATGAGAGGCTCCTGTTTATACCGACTAATCATTTCACTGAGCGCTGCGGAGCTCCCGCCCTGATGGAGTTTAGTAAAAAGCGATATCGGTGTGACCGTCCCTCTCATGTAGTCTCTTCTCTCTTCTCTTCTCCTCTCCTCTCTTCTCTCTTCTCTCTTCTCTTCTCTTCTCTTCTCTTCTCTTTGTGTCTTGCAGAAGAAGACGGTGGATTTCTACAGGAGAGAAGTGAGTATGTGTTCCTGGAAAGACGGGGAACAGGCGTGATTACACCTTGTGGAATGAAAACACCATTCCTTCCACTCTATATATATCTGGGTGGGCGGCTGGCTCGCCAATAATATACACCATTAACTCTTCACTCCCCGCATCCGATTCCATCTTATACACCATTAACTCTTCACTCTCCGCATCCGATTCCATCTTATACACCATTAACTCTTCCCTCCCCGCATCCGATTCCATCTTATACACCATTAACTCTTCACTCCCCGCATCCGATTCCATCTTATACACCATTAACTCTTCCCTCCCCCCATCCGATTCCATCTTATACACCATTAACTCTTCCCTCCCCCCATCCGATTCCATCTTATACACCATTAACTCTTCACTCCCCCCATCCGATTCCATCTTATACACCATTAACTCTTCACTCCCCCCATCCGATTCCATCTTATACACCATTAACTCTTCACTCCCCACATCCGATTCCATCTTATACACCATTAACTCTTCACTCCCCCCATCCGATTCCATCTTATACACCATTAACTCTTCACTCCCCGCATCCAATTCCATCTTATACACCATTAACTCTTCACTCCCCGCATCCGATTCCATCTTATACACCATTAACTCTTCACTCCCCACATCCGATTCCATCTTATACACCATTAACTCTTCACTCCCCACATCCGATTCCATCTTATACACCATTAACTCTTCACTCCCCGCATCCGATTCCATCTTATACACCATTAACTCTTCACTCCCCGCATCCAATTCCATCTTATACACCATTAACTCTTCACTCCCCCCATCCGATTCCATCTTATACACCATTAACTCTTCACTCCCCACATCCGATTCCATCTTATACACCATTAACTCTTCACTCCCCGCATCCGATTCCATCTTATACACCATTAACTCTTCACTCCCCGCATCCAATTCCATCTTATACACCATTAACTCTTCACTCCCCCCATCCGATTCCATCTTATACACCATTAACTCTTCACTCCCCGCATCCAATTCCATCTTATACACCATTAACTCTTCACTCCCCGCATCCGATTCCATCTTATACACCATTAACTCTTCCCTCCCCACATCCGATTCCATCTTATACACCATTAACTCTTCACTCCCCACATCCAATTCCATCTTATACACCATTAACTCTTCACTCCCCGCATCCGATTCCATCTTATACACCATTAACTCTTCCCTCTCCACATCCGATTCCATCTTATACACCATTAACTCTTCCCTCTCCACATCCGATTCCATCTTATACACCATTAACTCTTCCCTCCCCCCATCCGATTCCATCTTATACACCATTAACTCTTCCCTCCCCCCATCCGATTCCATCTTATACACCATTAACTCTTCACTCCCCCCATCCGATTCCATCTTATACACCATTAACTCTTCACTCCCCCCATCCGATTCCATCTTATACACCATTAACTCTTCACTCCCCACATCCGATTCCATCTTATACACCATTAACTCTTCACTCCCCCCATCCGATTCCATCTTATACACCATTAACTCTTCACTCCCCGCATCCAATTCCATCTTATACACCATTAACTCTTCACTCCCCGCATCCGATTCCATCTTATACACCATTAACTCTTCACTCCCCACATCCGATTCCATCTTATACACCATTAACTCTTCACTCCCCACATCCGATTCCATCTTATACACCATTAACTCTTCACTCCCCGCATCCGATTCCATCTTATACACCATTAACTCTTCACTCCCCGCATCCAATTCCATCTTATACACCATTAACTCTTCACTCCCCCCATCCGATTCCATCTTATACACCATTAACTCTTCACTCCCCACATCCGATTCCATCTTATACACCATTAACTCTTCACTCCCCGCATCCGATTCCATCTTATACACCATTAACTCTTCACTCCCCGCATCCAATTCCATCTTATACACCATTAACTCTTCACTCCCCCCATCCGATTCCATCTTATACACCATTAACTCTTCACTCCCCGCATCCAATTCCATCTTATACACCATTAACTCTTCACTCCCCGCATCCGATTCCATCTTATACACCATTAACTCTTCCCTCCCCACATCCGATTCCATCTTATACACCATTAACTCTTCACTCCCCACATCCAATTCCATCTTATACACCATTAACTCTTCACTCCCCGCATCCGATTCCATCTTATACACCATTAACTCTTCCCTCCCCACATCCGATTCCATCTTATACACCATTAACTCTTCACTCTCCACATCCGATTCCATCTTATACACCATTAACTCTTCACTCCCCACATCCGATTCCATCTTATACACCATTAACTCTTCACTCCCCCCATCCGATTCCATCTTATACACCATTAACTCTTCCCTCCCCCCATCACCTTCCTGCTCCGAATTCTTATTATTTGTCATATTTGTATCTTTCATGTCTTTCTGCTTTTTTTCCCATGGAGTCACCATTATATTTTATATCATGCAGGAAAATAAAACCAGATTATGTCTGATAGATATCACTGGAGGTCTTCATATGGGGAATGATGGGTGATAGGGATCACTGGAGGTCTTCATATGGGGGATGATGGGTGGTAGGGATCACTGGAGGTCTTCATATGGGGGATGATGAGTGATGGGGATCAGTGGAGGTCTTTATATGAGGGATGATGGGTGATAGGAATCACTGGGGGTCTTCATATGGGGAATGATGGGTGATAGGGATCACTGGGGGTCTTCATATGAGGGATGATGGGTGATGGGGATCAGTGGAGGTCTTTATATGAGGGATGATGGGTGATAGGAATCACTGGGGGTCTTCATATGAGGGATGATGGGTGATAGGGATCAGTGGAGGTCTTTATATGGGGGATGATGGGTGATGGGGATCACTGGAGGTCTTTATATGGGGAATGATGGGTGATCGGGATCACTTGAGGTCTTCATATGGGGGGTGATGGATGATAGGGATCACTGGAGGTCTTCATATGGGGGAATGATGGGTGATCGGGATCACTTGAGGTCTTCATATGGGGGGTGATGGGTGATAGGGATCACGGGATGTCTTCATATGGGGGATGATGGGTGATAGGAATCACTGGAGGTCTTTATATGGGGGATGATGGGTGATGGGGATCACGGGAGGTCTTCATATGGGGGATGATGGGTGGTAGGGATCACTGGATGTCTTCATATGGGGGGTGATGGGTGATGGGGACCACTGGAGGTCTTTATATGGGGATGATGGGTGATGGGGATCACTGGAGGTCTTCATATGGGGGTGATGGGTGATGGGGACCTCGGTTATCTCTCCAGAGAACAGATGACAGAGGAATGTAGATTTTCGGGTGTGAAGGACAGAAGGAGGGAAATGTCTGATGTGGATCTTCTTCATATTGAGGCTCCCGGGTGGAAATCCTCCTTATTCTGTGTAGAGTTGTGTTGTGTAGGGATCGCCATAACTTGGGATAAACAGAATTTTATTTGGTGATTTCATCTCTTTCTGATCTCCTGTGATTGTTGAAAAGCGTCATTACTGATCTATATAGTAAGGGGCATAATATATAGGTATAGGGAGCAGCGTAATATATAGATATAGGGATCTATGTAATATATAGGGAGCGGTGTCATATATATGGGGAGCGGTGTATTATATAGGGAGCGGTGTAATCTTGGATGGGAACATTCTGTACAGATCAGAAGTGACGTCTCTGGTGTTGCTGGTTGGAGAGGAGTTGTAGAGGAGATGAGAACATTATCGGTGATATTGTCTGTACTCTTCTCCTGTGCAGATCATGTACTATCAGCAGTCTCTTATGAGATCCACAGTGAAATCCTCCGTGTCTGTGAATGGGTAAGAAATGTCTTCCTGGATAATAAATATGTCCCCCCTTCTTCCCTCCCACCTCTCCATTACTCCTCCCTCTCCATCCCCTCTCTATCTATATACAATGTAACAATTGTAGAGAACACTAGAGGGAATGGGTCATCACTGGTTACATGTATTAGCCGGCTCCCTCTAGTGTAAGCTGTGATGTAGAGAAATTAAAGCGGGAGTCCGCCGGGACTTCGCGTTTTTTTTTTTTAAAAGCCAGCAGCTACAAATACTGCAGCTGCTGACTTTTAAAACAATGACACTTGCCCGCCCAGCGCGCCCGCGATGTCGGCACCCGAAGCCGATCTCTCGATCGTCTCTCGGGTGCCGCCGCCATCTTGGGTATGGGAATCAGGAAGTGGAGCCTTTCGGCTTCATTTCCCGGTTCCCTACTGCGCATGCGCGAGTCGCGCTGCGCAATAAGGACGCTCCCCGCTGCCTCTGGGATCCGTGTGTTTCCCAGCAGGCAGCGGGGGACTTTCGGAAAGGGGCGTAGACTCTGCGGAAAGGGGCGTACCTTCTGCAGAATCTACGCCGGAAGTGGGTGCAGATACTTGTACTGTACAGGTACCTGCACCCCCCTCCCCCTTGAAAGGTGCCAATTGTGGCGCCGGAGGGGGGGAGGGTTCCAATGAGCGGAAGGTCCACTTTAGGGTGGATCTCCGCTTTAATGTCACCATACAAAGAAATGTACAATCACATCTCTGCTTCCTGAAGTGACCCCACCGTCACCCATAACACTAACCCAGAAGGGGGTGTCACCCTTCCAGCTGTATCTGGTGGAGGTGTGTGAATTAGAAATCCTTTGGATAGATGAAAAGAAAGGACGCCCGGCGTCTGGAGAAATGTGACTTCTAAGATATGGTTCATGGGTCTTTAATAAAAATGAGCAACATGTTCATCAAGCCAACGCATTTCGGGGGAATAGACTCCCCCTTCTTCAGGGCTGTTGCTGCACTATTTGGTGGGAAAGATTCCTATGAGTGCTTATGTTGGATCAAAGTTTCTGAATGGCAGCATGTCGGCTTTCCTTCCTGTTTATACCAAGAAAGCCGAAATCCCATGTGTACTTATGTACATGGGAGGAGCCTGTGATACTTATGTACATGGGAGGAGCCTGTGATACTTATGTACATGGGAGGAGCCTGTGATACTTATGTACATGGGAGGAGCCTGTGATACTTATGTACATGGGAGGAGCCTGTGATACTTATGTACATGGGAGGAGCCTGTGATACTTATGTACATGGGAGGAGTCTGTGATACTAATGTACATGGGAGGAGCCTGTGATACTTATGTACGTGGGAGGAGCCTGTGATACTTATGTACGTGGGAGGAGCCTGTGATACTTCTGTACATGGGAGGAGCCTGTGATACTTCTGTACATGGGAGGAGCCTGTGATACTTCTGTACATGGGAGGAGCCTGTGATACTTCTGTACATGGGAGGAGCCTGTGATACTTCTGTACATGGGAGGAGCCTGTGATACTTCTGTACATGGGAGGAGCCTGTGATACTTCTGTACATGGGAGGAGCCTGTGATACTTCTGTACATGGGAGGAGCCTGTGATACTTCTGTACATGGGAGGAGCCTGTGATACTTATGTACATGGGAGGAGTCTGTGATACTAATGTACATGGGAGGAGCCTGTGATACTTATGTACGTGGGAGGAGCCTGTGATACTTATGTACGTGGGAGGAGCCTGTGATACTTCTGTACATGGGAGGAGCCTGTGATACTTCTGTACATGGGAGGAGCCTGTGATACTTCTGTACATGGGAGGAGCCTGTGATACTTCTGTACATGGGAGGAGCCTGTGATACTTCTGTACATGGGAGGAGCCTGTGATACTTCTGTACATGGGAGGAGCCTGTGATACTTCTGTACATGGGAGGAGCCTGTGATACTTCTGTACATGGGAGGAGCCTGTGATACTTATGTACATGGGAGGAGCCTGTGATACTTATGTACATGGGAGGAGCCTGTGATACTTATGTACATGGGAGGAGCCTGTGATACTTATGTACATGGGAGGAGCCTGTGATACTTATGTACATGGGAGGAGCCTGTGATACTTATGTACATGGGAGGAGCCTGTGATACTTATGTACATGGGAGGAGCCTGTGATACTTATGTACATGGGAGGAGCCTGTGATACTTATGTACATGGGAGGAGCCTGTGATACTTATGTACATGGGAGGAGCCTGTGATACTTATGTACATGGGAGGAGTCTGTGATACTTATGTACATGGGAGGAGCCTGTGATACTTATGTACATGGGAGGAGCCTGTGATTCTTCTGTACATGGGAGGAGCCTGTGATACTTCTGTATAAAATAATGAATTCCATTTTGGAATAAGGCTGTAACATAACAAAATGTGGAAAAAGTGAAGCGCTGTGAATACTTCCGGAAGCTCTGTATATATGGTAGATAACATACACACAGACAGATATATTGTGTATGATGTGATGTACACTGGACCCCCCATAATCTTCCCTGTGCCCGGTCTCTTGTGCTCACTATACGATCTCCACCATATCTAATGCTGTGTTCTCCCATCAGGATCCTGAAATACTGCGAGCAATACTTCACCCATGACCCCATCATGTCCGGCTGCCTCCCCAGCAACCCCTGGATCACAGATGACGCCCTGTTCTGGGAGCTGAATGCCAAGCTGTGAGTGGTCTGTATGGGGGGGGGGGGGAGGGGAATAGCTGCCTGGACACTGAACATTGACCTGTTAACCTCCTTGTCCATGTGCTGCCCCCTGCTGGAGGCACAGACAATACTAATCGTAAGATGCTTTGGTATACTGCCCCCTGCTGGAGGCCCAGACATAACTAATGGTAAGATGACCTAGTGTGCTGCCCCCTGCTAGAGGTACTGACATTTACTAGCAGCAAGATGCCCTGGTGTAGTGCCCCCTGCTGGAGGCACAAACAATACCAATCATATGATGCTTTTGTATACTGCCCCTTGCTGGAGGTATAGACATTACTAATGTTAAGATGACCTAGTGTGCTGCCCCCTGCTGGAGCCACAGATATTACTGATAGTCGGATGTCCTGGTGTACTGCCCTCTGCTGGAAGCACAGACCATATAAGATGCCCCCATGTACTGCCCTCTGCTGGAGGTACAGACATTATAATAAGATGCTTTGGTTTACTGCCCCCTGCTGGAGGCATTTCTGTGAACTTTTAAAATGCCAGGTGGTGTATTCAGGGACACACGGGTATCCATGCCATCCCTCGCTGTAACCGATCCTTCTTCCCTGCGCTTACATGTGTCCTGCATGTTGGTGGGCTGGGGTCTCGTTGTCTCTCACACACCAGCAATACATTAGAATTGATCTTCTATGCTTGTAGAGGGAGATGAGGGCTGCCTACAACAGAATCCAGGGCAGAACACAACCAGAAGGGGGCGCCTTAGATTTTATGTTTTTTAGATATGCAATAATTAAATTTTCGATGAGGACAATGAACCTGAAAGTTGTGAAGAATAAACCCCAGTAGGACGGCCCCGGGTCCCCCCACCCCTTGGGATGACTGACCCGCTGCCCACCATTGGTGACGCAGCGTTGGCCCCCCGGTGTCTCTACATCCCGGTGATTGATGATTTTTAATCGGCCTTCAGACCGTTTATAGAGACACTGTACCCCTATTCTCAGGGTTTCCATGGAATCCAGACCCCCCCATATTACTGGTGGACCCCCCTGTACTGACAGCTGTATGGGGGGGTGATGTACTAAACTTGTGTTTCCTCCTATGTCTCCACCAATGACCAAGCCTTCCATGTCCATCAATGTGTCCTGTAGGGCGGAGGTCCCCACCAAGCTGCGTGTGGAGCGATGGGCGTTCAATTTCAGCGAGCTGATCAGAGACCCCAAGGGGCGGCAGAGCTTCCAGCAGTTCCTGAAGAAAGAGTTCAGCGGTGAGTGTAATGGGGGAGGGGGGGGGGCATTAGATGGGGGTCATTCACTTGGCCAGCAAGAGAGAAGGTCACCAAAGGGCAGATCTGGGACTTGTTACCACTCATAGTCAATGTGTATCTATAACCAAGTGTGATACTGAGCCTCCATGATTGAAAGAACTACATCCAATGAGTCAGGCTAGGGAGGAAAGAGCTTTATGATGCTGGATGTCTTTCAGCCAGGAAATGAGGGCTGGGCTCTATCTGACTGGCTGAAGCTTCTAATGCACATTGTGAGACACTCGCAGTGTGCAGTGAAATCAGAGGAAGCTTTTCAATTATTAGCTTTCTGCAAAAAGCAGGTAAGGTTGGGTTTGATTTGATGAGGGGATACGGTTGAAGGGGAATTTATGGGGGGGGGGTGATGGTTTGGGGGGGGTGGTTTAAGGGGGATAGTTTAGGGGGGTGTATTGAGGAGATTGTATTTAGGGGGATGGTTTGGGGAGTGTAGTTAGGGGGGTTGTTTGGGGGGAGTGTATTAGGGGGATTGTTTGGGGGGGTGTATTAGGGGGATGGTTTGGAGAGAATTGGGGGGGGGGGTGGTTTAGGGGGGATAGTTTAGGGGGGTGTATTGAGGAAAATGGTTTGGGGGGAGTGTATTTAGAGGGCATGTTTGGGGGGAGTGTATTTGGGGGATTGTTTGGGGGGAGTGTATTTGGGGGATTGTTTGGGGGGGTGTATTTAGGGGGCATGTTTGGGGGGTGTATTTAGGGGGCATGTTTGGGGGGTGTATTTAGGGGCGTGTTTGGGGGGAGTGTATTGGGGGGATGGTTTGGGGGGGTGTATTTAGGGGGCATGTTTAGGGGGAGTGTATTTGGGGGTTGGTTTGGGGGGTGTATTTGGGGGATGGTTTGGGGGGGTGTATTTGGGGGATGGTTTGGGGGGTGTATTTAGGGGGCATGTTTGGGGGGAGTGTATTTGGGGGATGGTTTGGAGGGAATTGGGGGGGGTGGTTTAGGGGGGGTGTATTGAGGAAAATTGTTTGGGGGGGTGTATTTAGGGGGCATGTTTGGGGGGATGGTTTGGGGGGGTGTATTTAGAGGGCATGTTTGGGGGGAGTGTATTTGGGGGTTGGTTTGGGGGGGTGTATTTGGGGGATGGTTTGGGGGGGGGTGTATTTAGGGGGCATGTTTGGGGGGAGTGTATTTGGGGGATGGTTTGGAGGGAATTGGGGGGTGGTTTAGGGGGGTGTATTGAGGAAAATTGTTTGGGGGGGTGTATTTAGGGGGCATGTTTGAGGGGAGTGTATTGGGGGGATGGTTTGGGGGGGTGTATTTGGGGGATGGTTTGGGGGGGTGTATTTAGGGGGCATGTTTGGAGGGAGTGTATTTGGGGGATGGTTTGGAGGGAATTGGGGGGGTGGTTTAGGGGGTGTATTGAGGAAAATGGTTTGGGGGGGTGTATTTAGGGGGCATGTTTGGGGGGGTGTATTTGGGGGATGGTTTGGGGGGGTGTATTTAGGGGGCATGTTTGGGGGGGTGTATTTGGGGGATGGTTTGGGGGGGTGTATTTAGGGGGCATGTTTGGGGGGGTGTATTTGGGGGATGGTTTGGGGGGGTGTATTTAGGGGGCATGTTTGGGGGAGTGTATTTGGGGGATGGTTTGGGGGGGTGTATTGAGGAAAATTGTTTGGGGGGTGTATTTAGGGGGCATGTTTGGGGGGGTGTATTTGGGGGATGGTTTGGGGGGGTGTATTTAGGGGGCATGTTTGGGGGAGTGTATTTGGGGGATGGTTTGGGGGGAATTGGGGGGGGGTGGTTTAGGGGGGTGTATTGAGGAAAATTGTTTGGGGGGGTGTATTTAGGGGGCATGTTTGGGGGGTGTATTTGGGGGATGGTTTGGGGGGGGTGTATTTAGGGGGCATGTTTGGGGGAGTGTATTTGGGGGATGGTTTGGGGGGAATTGGGGGGGGTGGTTTAGGGGGGTGTATTGAGGAAAATGGTTTGGGGGGTGTATTTAGGGGCGTGTTTGGGGGGTGTATTTAGGGGGCATGTTTGGGGGGGGTGTATCGGGGGTTCTGATATCTGAAGGTGACTTGTCTCTCCCCCTAGGTGAGAATATGAGCTTCTGGGAGGCTTGTGAGGACCTGAAATATGGTGACCAGTCCAAGGTGAAGGAGAAGGCGGAGGAGATCTACAAGTGAGTGGGGCGGTTGGATCTCTGAGGTCCTGAGATGACTTGTAGAATTTCCCTCATTCACCTGACTCTCATTAGTGATAATCTGGAGGGGGAGGGGACAATTGGTGATTACAGTAACAATAGTCAGTTCGGGTCCAAGAAGGTCCCCTTCACACCTCCGCCTCTAAGGTTCTAAGCACCTTTCCTGATGCTCTTCTGCCCCCAACATCAAGATTCCCATTCTATGGAATGGGGGTGGTTCACACCTGAGGGTTGTGGTGCTTGAAGCTCAAAAAAGTACCTGAGCGCCTCCAGGATAGTCGTTCCCTTTTTGGTCCTTATTGACTTCACTGGGAGAAGATGAAAAACTATCATCAGCGAAAATTAAAAACACTCAAGTCTGAAAAATGCCTAAAATTTGACTATTAATCCTCCTAAACCACTGGAAGACGCGGTGGAAGGCGGTGGAAGAAGTGGTGGAAGGCGTGGAATACGCGGTGGAAGAAGTGGTGGAAGAAGCGGTGGAAGGCGTGGATTGAAGACGCGGTGGAAGACGTGGTGGAAGACGCGGTGGAAGACGCGGTGAAAGAAGTGGTGGAAGACGCGGTGGAAGACGCGGTGGAAGACGCGGTGGAAGACGCGGTGGAAGACGCGGTGGAAGGCGTGGATTGAAGAGGCGGTGGAAGACGCGGTGGAAGGCGTGAATTGAAGACGCGGTGGAAGACGCGGTGGAAGACGTGGTGGAAGACGCGGTGGAAGACGCGGTGGAAGACGCGGTGGAAGGCGGTGGAAGAAGTGGTGGAAGAAGTGGTGGAAGAAGCGGTGGAAGGCGTGGATTGAAGACGTGGTGGAAGACGTGGTGGAAGACGCGGTGAAAGAAGTGGTGGAAGGCGTGGATTGAAGAGGCGGTGGAAGACGCGGTGGAAGGCGTGGATTGAAGAGGCGGTGGAAGAAGCGGTGGAAGAAGCGGTGGAAGACGCGGTGGAAGGCGTGAATTGAAGACGCGGTGGAAGACGCGGTGGAAGACGTGGTGGAAGACGCAGTGGAAGAAGCGGTGGAAGGCGTGGATTGAAGAGGCGGTGGAAGACGCGGTGGAAGGCGTGAATTGAAGACGCGGTGGAAGACGCGGTGGAAGACGCGGTGGAAGACGCGGTGGAAGACGCGGTGGAAGGTGTGGATTGAAGACGCGGTGGAAGAGGCGGTGGAAGACGCGGTGGAAGAAGCGGTGGAAGGCGTGAATTGAAGAGGCGGTGGAAGACGCGGTGGAAGGCGTGAATTGAAGACGCCGTGGAAGACGCGGTGGAAGACGCGGTGGAAGACGCGGTGGAAGGTGTGGATTGAAGACGCGGTGGAAGAGGCGGTGGAAGACGCGGTGGAAGGCGTGAATTGAAGAAGCGGTGGAAGGCGTGGATTGAAGAGGCGGTGGAAGGCGTGGATTGAAGAGGCGGTGGAAGGCGTGGATTGAAGAGGCGGTGGAAGAGGCGGTGGAAGAGGCGGTGGAAGGCGTGGATTGAAGAGGCGGTGGAAGAGGCGGTGGAAGAGGCGGTGGAAGGCGTGGATTGAAGAGGCGGTGGAAGGCGCGGTGGAAGAGGCGGTGGTGGGGAGTGGGGAGCTCGTTTTATAGGGAACTTGTGAAACGCTCAGTGAAGGACATCAGCAAATGCAGCATTGAATAGAATACAGATAAACGTTTCATTGTATTCCATTCTATGACTATAATATGTCACATTATCTTCTGTTATACACAGGGGGGTGGGCGGCACCATCCATAATTCTGATGCCCCTTCCCAGCTTGAGAATTGAAGGTAGGATAAGTAAAAAAGAGGTAGAGAGTGATCTATAGAGAGAGAGGAGACTGTTCTGCAGCTGTGGTCTTGCTCACTGAGCCACTCTCACTCTCATCCCCCCTTGGGCCTGGCCCAGGCTCTCTGCCCGCCCCCCTCCCCCACTGGCCCCGGTCCAGGCTCTCTGCCCCCCCCTGGCCCCGGGCCAGGCTCTCTGCCCCCCCCCGCCCCCGGGCCAGGCTCTCTGCCCCCCCCCGCCCCCGGGCCAGGCTCTCTGCCCCCCCCCGCCCCCGGGCCAGGCTCTCTGCCCCCCCCCCGCCCCCGGGCCAGGCTCTCTGCCCCCCCCGCCCCCGGGCCAGGCTCTCTGCCCCCCCCCCGCCCCCGGGCCAGGCTCTCTGCCCCCCCCCGATCCCGGGCCAGGCTCTCTGCCCCCCTCGACCCCGGGCCAGGCTCTCTGCCCCCCTCGACCCCGGGCCAGGCTCTCTGCCCCCCTCGACCCCGGGCCAGGCTCTCTGCCCCCCTCGGCCCCGGGCCAGGCTCTCTGCCCCCCTCGGCCCCGGGCCAGGCTCTCTGCCCCCCCTCGGCCCCGGGCCAGGCTCTCTGCCCCCCCCCCGGCCCCGGTCCAGGCTCTCTCTGCCCCCCCCCCTGTCCAGGCTCTCTGCCCCTCCCAGCCCTGGTCCAGGCTCTCTGCCCCCCCCTGTCCAGGCTCTCTGCCCCTCCCAGCCCTGGTCCAGGCTCTCTGCCCCCCCCTGTCCAGGCTCTCTGCCCCTCCCAGCCCCGGTCCAAGCTCTCTGCCCCCCGGCTCCAGTCCAGGCTCTCTGCAGTCCATGGCCCAGGCTCTCTGCCCCTCTGCCCCCCTCTGCCCCCCCCGTGCCCGGCCCAGGCTCTGTGCCCCTCTGCCCCCCTGTGCCTGGCCCAGGCTCTCTGCCCACCCCCCGGACCCGGCTCTCTGCCCACCCCCCGGACCCGGCTCTCTGCCCACCCCCCGGACCGTGCCCAGGTTCTCTGCCCACCCCCCGGACCCTGCCCAGGTTCTCTGCCCACCCCCCGGACCCGGCCCAGGCTCTCTGCCCACCCCCGGACCCGGCTCTCTGCCACCTTGGCCGGGCACAGGCTCTCTCTATACAATAATCCTCATTTTTGATTGTCCGCTTCAGCTGAGGAAGGGGCACAGTCCTGTACAGTCCTGCTGCTCAGTAATATCCACCACACGTAATCGTTATCTGTGCCAGGCACCCTCCCCACACACACTGCCCACACACCCTGCCCACACACCCTGCCCACACACCCTGCCCACACACACACCCGGCTCCTCTGGGCTCTCCTCTGGGCCCCATTGGCTGCAGTTCCCCATTGATTAGGTATGTATAATGTGGAGGACTGTGTAGCTGAATCTCTCTGCAAAGTTGCTGCCTCCCCTCCTGATCAAGTATTGATTACCTCCCCAGAGATCAGTGGGGGGAGGGGGATTCATAAAATCTGTGTGGGGCAGCAGAGCGCGGGGTGGGGGGTGGGGGGGGTTTAGATTGGGTGAAAACTAAAGACAAAGGTTTGGGCTTTATAACTGATTGAACAGAGAGGAGTGCGGTGATTGGATATCGGTGGTAGACGAATCTCATGCTTCTCTCTCTCCCATCGCAGACTCTTCCTGGCGCCGGGCGCACGGCGGTGGATTAACATTGACGGTAAAACGATGGACATCACGGTGAAGGGACTGAAGCACCCCCATCGCTATGTGCTGGACGCGGCCCAGACCCACATCTACATGCTGATGAAAAAGGTTTGTCGCTCTTCTGCGGCGGGGTGGGCGTGTCTGGCCCCGCCCCCTGCGCTCATTTTACCATCTTCTCTTGTCTCCTAGTAGGATTCCTACGCTCGCTATCTGAAATCGCCCATCTACAAGGAGATGCTGAACAAGGCCATAGAGCCCCTGGAGACGAAAAAGAGGTGGGTGGCGCTTTGTGCGCGGACTGGCTACGTTCTGACCGTCTGTAACGCGGGAACACGCCCAGTCCGAGGGATTGATCCTATAGGATCTTGTGTTGTCTTGGATGTAGCTCTATCGTAATAATTTCCCCTTTGGGTTTATTAAAGTATTTTGAATCTGAAATAAACAGAAGAGGGCGCCAGCGTCTAAATGTAGTGCATTCTCAGCGCCCTCTTCTGTTTACTTGCTATATGTGCAATAGGTTACTACATTCATCTATAGTGCCTTCCCCAGTTCTTCTTATGGATTTGTCTCACCCAACCCCATTCACAGTACTGATTGAGGGATTGATCCCGCTACCTTTGTAGGGTCAGCGCCGAACGTTTTTGCTCCCATAGGCTTAATTTTTCCCTGGGGATCGGATGGAGGAAGGTTTTTTTTTTTACCAAAACCAAAAATCGATAATATGGCCTCACAAAGGGCAGAAATTACACTTTTATTGGTCAGATGTGTCAGATTTTACTGGGATTTGATTGGTCAGATGATTCCATTCTCCTGGACTAAAGAACACACCCCTCTCATTATCTGCATAAAATACTGTGGAGATGTTCTGTAGTTCGGCAGGGGCCCCGTCCTGTGTGCCGTGTCTGGCAGGGGCCCCGTCCTGTGTGCCGTGTCTGGCAGGGGCCCCGTCCTGTGTGCCGTGTCTGGCAGGGGCCCCGTCCTGTGTGCCGTGTCTGGCAGGGGCCCCGTCCTGTGTGCCGTGTCTGGCAGGGGCCCCGTCCTGTGTGCCGTGTCTGGCAGGTGCCCCGTCCTGTGTGCCGTGTCTGGCAGGTGCCCCGTCCTGTGTGCCGTGTCTGGCAGGTGCCCCGTCCTGTGTGCAGTGTCTGGCAGGTGCCCCGTCCTGTGTGCAGTGTCTGGCAGGTGCCCCGTCCTGTGTGCCGTGTCTGGGAGGGGCCCCGTCCTGTGTGCCGTGTCTGGCAGGGGCCCCCGTCCTGTGTGCCGTGTCTGGTAGGGGCCCCGTCCTGTGTGCCGTGTCTGGTAGGGGCCCCGTCCTGTGTGCCGTGTCTGGTAGGGGCCCCGTCCTGTGTGCCGTGTCTGGTAGGGGCCCCGTCCTGTGTGCCGTGTCTGGTAGGGGCCCCGTCCTGTCTGAGGAATTGTAGTACATTATATTATTATGTTGGAGCTCTTTGGTCAGCTGAAGTTACGCAGAAATATTCTCAGTGCTCTGCTGCCCTCTGATGGCCATTTGTGGCATTGCAGGCAGGTGGTCAGACTGTCCCGAGTGTGTATACCTTTTCTTTCCTCTTCAGCTAATGTGGAAGGTCAAATACCCCCCGGGGCAAATTATACCCAATTTTACCCCATTGGAAGGAAGCGGCATTTCCTGCCGGACCCCAGAAAGACAGTTGGATCATCTCCACCTTCAAAATATCCTAAAACTGTCCTTTATAGATTAAAGTGGTTGTAAACCCTTACAACACACTTTGACCTACAGGTGAGCCTAGATTAAAGCGGGAGTCCGCCGGGACTCCGCGTTTTTTTTTTTTTAAAAGCCAGCAGCTACAAATACTGCAGCTGCTGACTTTTAAAATAGTGACACTTACCCGCCCAGCGCGCCCGCGATGTCGGCACCCGAAGCCGATCGCTAGGTCGTCTGTCGGGTCCTGCCGCCGCCATCTTGGGTATGGGAATCAGGAAGTGGAGCCTTTCGGCTTCATTTCCCGGTTCCCTACTGCACATGCGCGAGCCGCGCGGCGCAATCCGGACGGTCCCCGCTGCCTCTGGGATCTGTGTGTTTCCCAGCAGGCAGCGGGGCACTTGCGGAAAGGGGCGGGCAGTTGCGGAAAGGGGCGTAATCTACGCCCCTTTCCGCAGACAGCTATCCCGGAAGTGGGTGCAGTTACCTGGATTATCCAGGTAACTGCACCCCCCTCCCCCCTGAAAGGTGCCAATTGTGGCGCCGGAGGGGGGGGGGGATTCCGATGAGCGGAAGGTCCACTTTAGGGTGGACCTCCGCTTTAAGGCTTACCTGTAGGTCCAAGCAATATCTCCTAAACCTATATGGTTTAGGAGATATTTGCCCGAAAACGGGCACCGCTGTCTACGGCGCATGCAGGCAGGCGCACTGAGCGCGGCATTCTCAGCGACGGAGCTGCCGCGCGTGTCGGCTCCGGTGCGCATGCGCGGGAGTGACGTCATTGCGACTTCGATGGGGGAATGATGGTGAAGATTACGTTGGGAATGATATTGGAGATGATTTTGGGGATGATGGTGGAGTGGTTGTTGTGAATGATGTTGGGACTGATTTTTTGATTGAAAATGTATACTTTATTTTGCAAGAAAATATACAAAAAACAAAATACTTTGAACAGGGTACATTCCGCTCTGTACTGCGACGCAGCGCATAAAATACACTACATAACAATACATTCCAAACATACAAATAAATTACATTCATCCTGCGGTGTGATGCCTGATGTGTTGTGCAGAGTAATAATACCCCGAAACATCACATCATGCATGACGCCGCATTACCCTGAAAGCATTACCAAAAACCATTACCAAATACATGTCAAGTCATACAGTCTTAGTCAAAGTCAAAATGGCATTTCAATGAGCAACAGGTGTGATGGGGGGGTTGGAGAAGGTGGGGAGGGGAGGGAAAAGAGTTCACAGGCCCGAAGCTTTATTGAACTGCCAAAAAGGGTACATAGTGGTGGGGGGGGGGGGGGGGGAGGGGAAATCTTCAGACCTCCTCTTCCTCCATGTTGTCCATCAGGTGATAGTCTCTGAGCGGACTGTGAATCAGTCTGCGGCAGTCCTCGATGGACATCCTCTTTCTCTGGTGGATGAGGCGCTTTCTGGCGCACCAAACAGCGTCCTTAAAACAACACAGCACCCGCCAGGCACTATCAATGTCCTCTTGTGAGTGAGTCCCACAAAAGAGTCCGTTCAGCACCCCAAAGTGTGTTATAGCCGTCTGTGGCACAAAGTCTTTCAGATCAGGTTGCAGAGCCCTCAACAGGCCCTGTGCAAAGGGACACTCCCAGAAAACATGCAGAGCAGTTTCCTCCTGGATGATGCAAAAGGGGCAGTGTCTGTATCTGCACAGGTCTCACCCCCCTTGGATTGCCATCCATGCCAGATCTTTGTGCCTGTTGGTAAGTCTCTTTAAAGAAACATTCCTCCAGACCACTTTACAAGTGGCTGAAGAGAGGCCTGGAACAGTCTCAACAATGTCCGATGCTCTGATCAACTTGTGGATAGTTTTTGGCTTCCACAAGTCGGGCTTCACTCCATGTAGCCCCCGCTCCTTAATAAACTTGAAAGTATCCAAGTAATACCAAGGAGTGTCCCAGTTGTAGGGGATGGAGCTGTCCCATTTGTCCCATCCAAGGGACCTCCAGAGAGGCAGGAGGAAAAAACGGGACATGGAGTTACCGCCCGAGTCTACAGTTCTGTCCACCAAAGTTCTGCGGATGCAGTTACAGGCAAAGAAGACCCTCAGTAGAGTGGCGATGTCGGGCACGCCCTTACCGCCCTTGAGGGGTTCCTTGAACATAACCGCCCGCTTTACTCTGTCCATTTTGGAGCTCCAGATGAAGTGAAACACTGCCCTGGTGATGGCCTTGCAGGTGTTAACCCGGGGGGGGCCAGGCCTGGGCGAGGTACTGCAACACAGGAGAATCTCGCTGCGGAGTACCAGTGTTTTACCTTCGATGGTGAGTTCTCGGAGGCTCCAAAGTCCAAACTTCTGTCGCATCTTTGCCAGTCTTTCTTCCCAGGACTTCAGGGCTGCGCCCTCTGCTCCAAACCAGACCCCAAGGATTTTGATGAAGTCTGCTTTGACGCTGAAGGGCATGGGTGCAGAAGAAGGCAGGAACCACTTTCCGAAGAGCATGACTTCCGACTTCCCTCAGTTGACTTTTGCCCCTGAATCTTGGCCGAAGTCCTCACACGTCTGGGCGAGTGTGTCGATGGAGTGCCGGTCGGCACAGAACACCGTCACGTCATCCATGTAGAGCGAGCACTTGACCTCCCGTCTGTCCGGTCCTGGTGCGGTGATCCCTCTGATCTCTGGGTTCCGTCTGATGCTTCGGGCGAAGAGCTCTATACAACAGACAAAAAGCAGAGGTGAGAGAGGGCAGCCTTGTCTGACCCCAGACAACACTGGAAAGGGGTCAGTTTTCCAACCGTTCACCAACACCACACTACAAATTTCATTGTACATTACATTTACATATGAACAGAACATTTCCCCAAGACCAAACCTGCGCAGAGCGCTGCACATAAACTCATGGGAGACACGGTCAAAGGCCTTCTCCTGGTCAAGACTGACCAGGGCCGCGTGCACACGGCGGCCATGAATGTACTGGACCGTGTCCCGGACAAGCGCGAGGCTGTCCGCAATCCTGCGACCAGGAATGCCACAAGTCTGATCCGGGTGGATGATCTGTCCGATGACAGATTTCAGCCTGTTGGCCAAAACCTTGGCGAGGATTTTGTAGTCCACGTTCAGAAGAGAGATCGGACGCCAGTTTTTCAGGTCCGATCTCTCCCCCTTGCGCTTATACAAAATCGTGATCATCCCCTCCCTTAGGGTCGGAGGCATTCTGCCCTCCACCACCATCTCCTCGTACAGCTCGAGCAGGTCCGGGCCTACGAGATCCCACAGCGTTACATAAAGTTCAACTGGGAGACCATCGCAGCCCGGGGTCCTGCCTTGCCTAAAGGATTTAGCGGCAGAGTGCAGCTCCTCCAACACCAAGGGGGCGTTGACGTCCGACGAACCTGCAGGATCAATTTAGTTAGAGATACCTGACAGGAACCTGTCGGCTGCCTGTGTGTCTGTTGTTTTCGGGGAGTAGAGGTTGGTGTAGTAGTCGCTGACCACTTGCATCACAGCCTCCTTTCCCTTCTGGAGTGTTCCGGTCTCGTCACGCAGCTCAGACAAGGGTGTGTGTCCTGAGTGGAGTTTCCTGAAAAAGAAAGAATTACACTTCTCACCTTTCTCAAGGTTCTCCACCTTGGCACGGAAGACAATGTGCCTGGATTCTTCCTCAAAGTGCCCTTTCAGGCTCTTCTTGGTGTCCTCCAGGTCCTGCCTAACGTCCCAGCCACAGTGGTGAAGGTCCTGCAGGGACTGCAACTGACGTTGCAGTCTCCTGAGTTCCTTCTTCCTGGCACACACTTGCTGGGGTCCCCTTGCCTGAAAGAAGCTGCGTAGCTTGACCTTCACAAACTCCCACCAGTCACTTACCCTTCCGAAGAATCGCTTTTCCTCCGTCCAGGTGGCATAGGCCTCCCGGAGTTCCCCCATCAGTTCCTCATTTTCCAGCAGGGTGCTATTCAGCTTCCAGGAGCCTGGTCCGCGGGCAAAGCCCTCGCCCAGGTCGCCCCGAAAGTGAATAGCCCTGTGGTCAGAGAAAAAGCAGGGGATCATGGAGAAATCGCGATGCTTGACTGCTCTTGAAGTGAGCACGAAGTCAATCCTGGAACGCACTGATCCATCGGGACGGCACCATGAGTAGTTCACGGTACCTTTCCCTATGGATCCCACGGCGTCCTGCAGGGAAGCCTCCGAGATCATCTCCTTGAGCAGCCTGGATGTAGCATCAAGTTTTGCATACATGCTGGAGCTGCGCCCGTCCTCCTCTATCGGACAGTTAAAATCACCGCCGATTACTACTGCCCTGGTGGTGACGAGTTGGGTCCGCAGGGTCTGGAAAAGTTCCAGCCGCTCACTCTTATCTGGGGGGGCGTACACGTTGATGAGCCTAATTGGCTCTCCCACCCACGAGCCGTCTATGACCAGAAGACGGCCACAGACTAGCTCATGGATGGAGTCAACCGCGAAGCGCCCACCCCTGACAAGAATGGCTACAACTGCAGACTTACAATCGCCACCCCCGGACCAGTAGGAGGGACCGAGGGTCCACTGGGAGGTCAGATGGGTGTACCTCCTCAGAGGAGAAAGTGCGCACTCCTGGAGCATGTAGACATCAGAGATCTCTGCCATAATGAAAAAGGGTATGAGGTCTAGTCAGCAAGGGACCGAACTTACCTCCCCGGAGGGGGGTCTTCCATTGCCTCCTCTGCTTGTCCTGTTTTCTGCTCAGACAGGCCGAGCTCCTCCAGGACAGCATCCATCATTGTCTGGGTGATGGTGACATGGAGGTCGGAGGGGAGGTCAGGCTCAGGGACGGCCATGACCTCCACCTCCCCCCCCCACGTCCTTATCCTCCTCCCTCGCTGACTCGAGGTCCTCCACTATTGGCTCTGGTCCCTCGCTTTCACGCTGGTCGCCAGTGGGCCTTTTAGTGGAGGAAGCGGGTTCCTCTGCTGTTGGACTCCTAGGCTTCCGTTTCTGGCTTCCTGAGGGTCCACTGGTGGGGGTGGAAGGGAGGGTGGGGAAGTCCTCCAGGGAGGACAGGTCCGGGGTGGGTGGGGGAAGGGTGGGGGGGTCTCCTCCAGCACAGAGGTGGTGGGTGGGGGGGTGCTGGAGACAGGGGTTGGGGCAGGGGCTGTGGCCTGGGTGGGCTTACCAGTCTTCTTCTGTGGTTCTTTTTCCGGCTGCTTCTTCCCGGTGCTGGCGGATGGCTTGCCCTGGATCAGGACGCCAGCGTAGGACCGGGACCGCTGGGGGCAGTGTTTAAACACGTGCTCAGCCGCTCCGCAGAGGTTGCAGGCTTTGGACCTCGGACAATGCTTGGTCTCGTGGCCTGTGACCCTACAGAACCTGCAAGCAAGTTCTTTGCAGTCCTTCCCCATGTGTCCGGTGTTGCTACACCTGTTGCAGGTGAAGGGTATACCGGGGTAGAAAAGGATGCCTGCGGAGTTGCCCAGGGAGAAGCATGGCTGCAGGTGCAGGATGTCCCCCGAAGGGTCCTTCCTGAACTTGCAGAGTACTGACCACTTACCTATCCAGAAGTCGTTGGCATCGAGGATTCGGACGGGGTCCTTCACCACGGTGCAGAACCTCTGGAGGTAAGAGGCTATGTCCTTACCTGAGGTATGGGGGTTCCTCATGTCACCGTCACCCACTTCTCGTCCCGTGTTATGGGGCAGTTCGCAGCGAACTTACAAAAGGGGGATTCGGGACCACTCGCCTTTACCATATCCCAGTACCTTCTGCAGACCTGGAACGACACAAAAGTTATAAAGAATATACCTCTTGTGAAGGCCTGTACCGAAAGCGTTTCCGCTTTGCTGAACCCCTGCTCCAGGATCATCTTCTTTCCGAAGATCTCCGGGGTCATGTCGGGGACCCTTCCGTCCACCTCCTTCAGCTGTAGCACGACCGTCTGCTTCATCCAAGGCTCCAGGGTAGGGAGCCCGTCTGCAGGGGGGGAAGGCTTGGCTGGATTCGGCTGGCTAACACCGGCCGGGTTGGGGGTGGATGTTGAGGCCGCGACATCCTCGGGGGTCTCGGAGGAAGTGGCTGGAGCGGGGGTTCCTCTTGTTCTTTCCGGTCTTCCCGGTCTTTTTCTCGCTCTTCCCCATCGTCTTGGAGATGGAAGTCGCTTCAGGTGTTCTTTCGGCGGCTTCCTTCTGGTTTCCTCAACGTCTTCGCTCTGAAGGCTCTTGCATCTACTGCCCGGAGGTAGTAATGCGGAGGAGGGGGGGGAGGAGGGAAGACCGCAATCTCGTTCCTTGTGGGGGCCAAGCCTCTGGCCCAATAGCAGCAAGTAGGTGAAGCTGAATTTAATCAACAATCCTACAAGGCCGAGCAGAGGGTACCCCACAAGGACCTAATGGCTTGGATAGATACAAGTGGTTCTCAACGTCCTAACTGTGAAGCAGAGACACCCCTAAGGGCTATAGTCCATACTTCACTTGATCTTAGCCAAAAGGCAGAGAAGCGAGGGACCGATGGTGGAGATGATGGTGGAGATGACGTTGGGAATGATGGTGGAGATGACGTTGGGAATGATGGTGGAGATGACGTTGGGAATGATGGTGGAGATGACGTTGGGACTGATGGTGGAGATGACGTTGGGAATGATGGTGGAGATGACGTTGGGAATGATGGTGGAGATGACGTTGGGACTGATGGTGGAGATGACGTTGGGACTGATGGTGGAGATGACGTTGGGAATGATATTGGCGATGATTTTGGGGATGTTGGGACTGATGGTGGAGAGGTTGTTGCGAATGATGTTGGGACTGATGGTGGAGATGACGTTGGGAATGATGGGGGAGATGACGTTGGGAATGATGGTGGAGATGACGTTGGGAATGATGGGGGAGATGACGTTGGGAATGATGGGGGAGATGACGTTGGGAATGATGGGGGAGATGACGTTGGGAATGATGGTGGAGATGACGTTGGGAATGATGGTGGAGATGACGTTGGGAATGATGGTGGAGATGACGTTGGGAATGATGGGGGAGATGACGTTGGGAATGATGGTGGAGATGACGTTGGGAATGATGGTGGAGATGACGTTGGGAATGATATTGGAGATGATATTTTGGTTGTTATTCTCTCACTGTTATAATAAACCGACCAATAAAATGATAGACGATCGTTTCTTTGTAGGTGGGGCAAACGTACAAAATCAATCATTCTTGTCTTGTATATTGTGGGGTGTCGGGATTGGTTCATGGAGATTTGTAAAGTTACTGACGGGTCCGATTGAATAAAATGTCCCATTTGTTCCACAGCAGTAATTTCCCGTTCATGCGGAGACATCGGCGGTCCAGCCCCAGCCCGGTGATCCTGCGGCAGCTTGAGGAAGAGGCCAAAGCCAAAGAGGCAGCCAACACCGTGGACATCACGCAGGTCATGAGCAAACTAGACCGCAGGAATCAGCCAAACCAGGCGGCTCCAAAGGCCACCTAAACTCGGGGGCCCCATAAATATCACGGTGACATCCCATGTAGTTTCAGAGAGAGAGGGAAAAACGTAGAGAAGGTCTAGAAATGGAAAGACTTCTACAGTTCTAGAACTCGCCACTAGAGGGCGCCATGGCTTCACCTTTCTAGGACAGGCTGTTAGAGTGTAGAGATAGGAGAGGAAACTTCCAAGTTATCACATTTCTTATTCCACAAAAACTCCGCTCAGCAAATCACAGCGCAATATACCTGTCATGTCTCCCGACCACTGCACATCACAGCACAGTCCTCCAGCAGTGCAGAGTATTACAGGAGAGGAGAGTTATAGAGGAAGGAGCAGAGTCCTCCAGCAGAGTATTTCAGGAGAGGAGAGTTATAGAGGAAGGAGCAGAGTCCTCCAGGAGAGGAGAGTTATAGAAGAAGGAGAGCAGTCATCCAGCAGTGCAGAGTATTTCAGGAGAGGAGAGTTATAGAGGAAGGAGCAGAGTCCCCCAGCAGTGCAGAGTATTACAGGAGGGGAGAGTTATAGAGGAAGGAGAGCAGTCCTCCAGCAGTGCAGATTATTTCAGGAGAGGAGAGTTATAGAGGAAGGAGCAGAGTATTTCAGGAGAGGACAGTTATAGAGGAAGGAGCAGAGTCCTCCAGCAGTGCAGAGTATTACAGGAGAGGAGAGTTATAGAGGAAGGAGAGGAGTCCTCCAGCAGAGTATTTCAGGAGAAGAGAGTTATAGAGGAAGGAGCAGAGTCCTCCAGCAGTGCAGAGTATTTCAGGAGAGGAGGGTTATAGAGGAAGGAGCAGAGTCCTCCAGCAGTGCAGAGTATTACAGGAGAGGAGAGTTATAGAGGAAGGAGAGGAGTCCTCCAGCAGAGTATTTCAGGAGAAGAGAGTTATAGAGGAAGGAGCAGAGTATTTCAGGAGAGGAGGGTTATAGAGGAAGGAGCAGAGTCCTCCAGCAGTGCAGAGTATTTCAGGAGAGGAGGGTTATAGAGGAAGGAGCAGAGTCCTCCAGCAGTGCAGAGTATTTCAGGAGAGGAGATTTATAGAGGAAGGAGCAGAGTATTTCAGGAGAGGAGAGTTATAGAGGAAGGAGCAGAGTCCTCCAGCAGAGTATTTCAGGAGAGGAGAGTTATAGAAGAAGGAGCAGAGTCCTCCAGCAGTGCAGAGTATTTCAGAAGAGGAGAGTTATGGAGGAAGGAGCAGAGTATTTCAGGAGAGGAGAGTTATGGAGGAAGGAGCAGAGTCCTCCAGCAGAGTATTTCAGGAGAGGAGAGTTAAAGAGAAAGGAGCAGAGTCCTCCAGCAGAGTATTTCAGGAGAGGAGAGTTATAGAGGAAGGAGCAGAGTCCTCCAGCAGAGTATTTCAGGAGAGGAGGGTTATAGAGGAAGGAGCAGAGTCCTCCAGCAGTGCAGAGTATTTCAGGAGAGGAGAGTTATAGAGGAAGGAGCAGAGTCCTCCAGCAGTGCAGAGTATTTCAGGAGAGGAGGGTTATAGAGGAAGGAGCAGAGTCCTCCAGCAGTGCAGAGTATTTCAGGAGAGGAGGGTTATAGAGGAAGGAGAGGAGTCCTCCAGCAGAGCAATAATCCAGGTTTATGTGGACAGGCAGGAGAAATTTGTACAGACAATTTACAAGTAAAATACGTTAACAGAAATCCGACACTTTTCAGGCTTCTAGAAACCTCTTCATCGGGGTTATACAGAATGATAAAAAATACATTTATAGAAAAGAATAAACAAAATGTACAACATGAATGGATAAAAAATAATACATTGAAATTACAGAATAATGAAAAAAAACATTTATAGTAAAGAATAGAAAAGAATACAAAAAAAAAACACTTTTATACGGAAGAATAGAATAGAGATTTATTATATGAAGTAATAATCAACGTTCATAACAAAAACATTCATAGTGAAGAATAATGAAATGATAGAAAGTGATACATTTATAGAATTTGTATCCCTGATGAAGGGAAGTTTCTCTGTTTTGTCGTCTTATAAACCATAAAGTGTTTTTTTTTTTTTCCATTTGAAATGTCAGTTCAGATTTCTTCTGAAGCTCCACACAAAGCCGGACATCCCGGTATAAACTCGACCCCCCCCCCGCCCCCCCCCAACTTCCTCATCTGAAGAAGAGGCTGTGCCCGGAGTTGTTCTTTATTGATAAAATATGTCCGCTCTTTCATCTGTCACCTTATTTAATTCCTGTTACATTTATACAGTAAAACCTCGGATTGTGAGCAGAATTTGTTCCAGGAACACGCTTGTAATCCAAAGCACTCGTATATCAAAGCGAATTTCCCCATAAGAAATAATAGAAACTCTGATGATTCGTTCCACAACCGTTTATTTATAAGTCCTTCAGTTTATAGTCCCATATAAAACGATTATAGCGATGTGATTGGTTGTGTGACCATAAAATTTCCATCTATAAATGGAATCCTCCACAAGGGGATTACAAGCAAAATCCAACAGGAGCTCCAGAGTATAAAAGAGAAGAGAGGGCGCCTCTAAGTGTAGCACTATGGTTGGTTACATTTAATGAAGGTCCAACATTTGGCAACTCACATGGTTGATGATTAAGAGGCACATCTAAGGATGCAGACATCCGGGGTAAAGCTGTCCACATAGACCGTCCAACAAACGCCGGCTCTCACCGATGTCAGTCTGCAATTGTGACCGGGAAGACTCCCCCGCAGTAGAGGCTTGAAGCGCTCGTGGAGCGTAGGGTGGTCAGGATGACTTTGATAGCGGGGGACGGTCTATGTGGACAGCTTTACCCCAGACGTCTGCATACTTACATCTGCCTCTTTTAATCATCAACCATGTGAGTTGCTAAATGTTGTACCTTCATTGTAACCATATTGCTACACTTAGAGGCGCCCTCTCTTCTCTTTTAGGCCCCATTCACACCAGAGCGTTTTATGGCTTGAAGCCCGAGGCTACAAAACGCTGGAGGGGAAAAAAATCAATTATTCTCTATGGAGACGGTTCACATCTCCACTCCAAAACGCCTGAAGCGCAAACAAGTTCTGGAACCTTTTTTTTTTTTTTTTTTTATTTCTTTTATTTTTTTTTAGGCAGATTTTGGCGACAAAACACAGCAAAAAACGCTGCGAAATCGTGGTAAAATCGTGCAAATTTTTCTACGCTCAGGTGTGAATGGGGCCTTATACTCAGTTGTGACGTGACACTACTCTTATATCAAGACATCGCTTGTATATCAAGTCAAAATTTATTAAAACATTTTGCTTGTCTTGCAAAATGCTCTCAAACCAAGGTTTTACTGTAGTCTCTAATTTTCTGTATTTTATATTGGTGATGGCTCCGCCCTCTCCATGACATCACTGTCTTTTCTGTTGCACACAATGGAGAAGAATATAAATGTATCAGAAAAGAAAAGACCGTGACAATATGGAGAGGGCGGAGTCACCAACAATAAAAGACATACGCTTGGAGAGGAATATAAATGTATTTAAATTGGGGTGACTCCGCCCTCTCCACGGCATGGCTATTTTTTTTTTTGTTCTATTTATATTCTTCTCCAATTTTATGCATTTTATTAGCAGTGACTCCGCCCTCTCCATTACATCGCTGTCTTTTCTGTTAGCTATATTCTTCTCCGTTGTATGTATTTATATTGGTGATGACTCCGCCCTTTCCATGACATCACTGTCTTTTCTGTTACACTTCTAGTTTTCACAGTTATATGTATTTATATTGGTGGTGGTTTCTCGATCTCCATGACATCACTGTCTTTTCTGTTACACACAATGGAGAATATAAATGTATCAGAAAAGACCGTGACGTCATGGAGAGGGCGGAGTCACCAACAATAAAATACATAAAATTGGAGAAGAATATAAATGTATTTATATTGGGGTAACTCCACCCTCTCCATGACATCACTATCTTATTTTTTATTTTTTTTTCCAGTTATATTCTTCTCCAATTTTATGTATTTTATTAGTAGTGACTCCGCCCTCTCCATGACATCACTGTCTTTTCTGTTGCACACAATGGAGAAGAATATAAATGTATCAGAAAAGTCAGTGACGTCATGTAGAGGGCGGAGTCGCCACCAATATAAATACATTCAACTGAAAGAAATATAAATGTAACAGAAAGGAAAGTGATATCATGGAGAGGGCGGAGTCACTAACAATAAAAGACTTAAAATTGGAGAAGAATATAAATGTATTTAAATTGGGGTAACTCCGCCCTCTCCACGACATCACTATCTTTTTTTTTTTTTTTTCCATTTTCTATTATTCTCCAATTTTATATATTATATTAGCAGTGACTCCACCCTATTTTTAGTGGTGCTTTATCTTAACTTTTGTGGCGCTCTTCGGCCGCTAGCGGAGTGCTTTTACCCCCCGTTAGGAGCTGAGAAAGGGTTAAAACCACTGCAAAGCGCTGCTTCAGCAGCGCTATGCCGGCGGTATAGCCGCCCTGCCCCACTGATTTCAATGGGTAGGAGGGGTGTACACACCGCTCCTTCACCGCTCCAAAGATGCTGCTAGCGAGACCTTTTTTAGCGTCCTGCCAGCGCACCGCTCCCTCGGGACTTTCGCATTGGAGACACAGCAGCGGCTTTTTCAGGGAGCTTTGCAGGCGCTATTTTTACCAATGTAGCGCCTGCAAAGTGCCCCGGTGTGAAAGGGGTCTTAGCTATATTCTTCTCCGTTGTATCTATTTATATTGGTGATGACTCCGCCCTCTCCATGACATCACTGTCTTTTCTGTTATTCTTATATTCTTCACGGTTATCTGAATTTATATTAGTGATGACTCCCCTTTTCTATGACATCACTGTCTGTTCTGTTACAGTTATATTCTTCTCTGTTATATGTATTTATATTGGCGGTGACTCCGCCCCCTCCATGACATCACTGTCTTTTCTGTTATTCTTATATTCTTCTCTGTTATATGTATTTATATTGGCGGGGACTCCGCCCTCTCCATGACATCACTGTCTTTTCTGTTATTCTTATATTCTTCTCTGTTATATGTATTTATATTGGCGGTGACTCCGCCTTCTGCATGACATCACTGTCTTCTTTATTTCCTTTTACAATTATATTCTTCCCCAATTTTATGTATTGTATTAGCGGTGACTCCGCCCTCTCCATGACATCACTGTCTTTTCTGTTACATTTATATTCTTTTCTGTTGTATGTATTTCTATTGATGGTGGCTCCGCCCTTGCCATGACATCGCTGTCTTCTTTTTTTTTCCTGTTACATTTTGTATTCTTCTTCAGTTTTATGTATTTTATTAGCAGTGACTCCTCCCTCTCTATGACCTCACTGTCTTCACGTTCAATAAACACGTTCCGTTTTGCGTTCTTGTCTTCCGTCATTTCTGTTCGCACACTGTATGTGTGAAATGTGTTCTGTTGTCTGTGTGAGTGAATGCTCCTGTAGGGGGCGCTCCTAGTTCCCCTAGTGATATCCTCTGCTCTCTCCTTACAGCTCTGCCATTACACGGCTCCCATCCCCCACCTGACCGTCTACACGGGTACCTGCGCTCCTCCATCCCCCACCAGCCCCTTCCTGTCCTGCCGCCCTACAGTGGAGCTCTCCAGTCCCTCCCCCGCGCACATTGCCCTGCCCAACTCTGCTGTCTGCCCCTCCCCCATCAGCGTAGCTATAGAGAGCACGCCGGGCATGGAGAGGAAATGGGAGGCCAACGGGGCCGGCGACTCGGACTACCAGTTTTCGTCTTCCACCGACAACACGGAGGCGTCGTTCAGGTCGGAGTCTGAGACGGGCGGGAACCACCATCTCTCCGTCCCGGTGGAGATCAAGGCCGTGCCAAAATCCAAAGTCACCCTGTCCTTCAGCAAGCTCCTGAAGAGGGGGTGCTCCAGCTCGCCCGTCTTCGCCACCCTTTCCCCCAAGTGCCCGGCGGTGAACCACGGCAAAGTGCAGCCGCTCAACGAACTGGAGCAGCAGCTGCAGCAGACGTCCAGGAAGGTGACCAAGTAAGTAGACTGGGGTGGGGGAGAGTTCACCAAGGACAGCCTTTTATTCGTTACAGTGGGTGCCTTTTTATAAAAGAATTAAATAAAATAAAAATATTCAGAGCGATTCATCCCGCGAAAACTGAATGTACATATAGGGGCAAAATCGAATGTTACTGGGCTGTTTTCTTTCCAGGTTCAATGTTAATTGTCCAGAAAGAGTCAATAGGGAAGATGTCACAATTTCACCACTAGATGGAGCTGAGGATCAGTATTGATTTCCTGTGATCCTTTTCTCCATCTAGTGGCCATAATGTAGTATAGACATGTGCGTTTCGTTTCGGTCTCAATTCAAATTCGGACACATTTTTGGTTATTCCTTCTGTAAGAAAACACATTTCTTAGAGAACGAATATATGAAATAAAATGAAACTAATTCCATTTTTTTTTCTAAACAATTTGAATTTTGGGGGACCCCACGCCATTTTTTTTTTTTTTTGGAAGTTTATTATTTTATTTTGGTGCAGGTTCCCCTTAAAATCATACCAAGGGCCTGGTATGGATTTTGGGGGGGACGGGGGGACGCAGTTTTTTTTTTCTGAATTTATTTATTATTATTTTAAAATGTTATAATAACATTTTATAATAATACAATTCCTATTATTATTATTATACAGGATTTATATAGAATTATTATTATTTATTTATTCGTTACATTTCAGCTCGCGGTAGGGAAGCATGCCGACAACTGATGAGTCCTTGGTTGTGAAGGATGCAGCGACTGCCTTCCCGGCATGTTCCTTAACCAGCTATTCTTCACACAGAATTCAAATTGGTCGATTCATTTTTTTGACCGATCCAAATTCGAGTTGATCCGAAAATTTTGAATTTGTTAAAAAAAAACAAAAAAAAAAAAACAAACAAAAAATGAAACGTATTCCGAAATGAACCAATTAAAGGAAAATGAGTAACCTCGTGAATCTGTCGCGAATGAAACAAAACACATTTTTCCATTCTGCATTTATCCAATTGTCACTCTTTTTGTGTGAATAACTTTTGACCTGTAGAGGAAATATAAAGAAAACATTCGATTTTTGCCCAGTACTAGTGTACTAGCAGTTTCACTGGATTACACTCTCACCTACCTATTCAGGGTGGAGTGACCATGTCTTCTGATACTCCACCCCCCCCCAACAATTACTATTAATGCCCACTCCCTCCATAGTTCAGGATGTATACCTTGTAGGGGGCGCATTCCTTGTTGGGGGTGCACCCCCACTCTGCCCATTGAGCCTGTCTCTTTAACAAGTCATTGAATGCGTATAGAAATACTATAAATACCTAAATCGGTCTTCATATGAGCTTCCCCCCTCACTTCCTGTCCTGGTGACTCCTTGTATGTCACTGTGTTGTAGGGTGTCACCCAGACAGGAAGTAAATGAAATGTCTAGTTTTTACCAATCACCATGAATGTTGGTATTGTCACAGACTTCGTATGACGTGTTCAGGTAGAGGATATTCCCAGGTGGGATTTGATTCCCAATTAATAAAGAAGCTCTACCCAGAAGGAGAGGTGTGGGTGGGGTTTGATCCCTATTTACTGAAGCTCTACCCAGGAGGAGAGGAGTAGGTGGAGTTTAATCCCCATTTAATAAAGAAGCTCTATCCAGGAGGAAAGGCATAGGCAGGGTTTGATCCTCATTTAATGAAGAAGCTCCTCCCAGGATGAGGCGTAGCTGGGATTTGAGCCCCATTTAATGAAGACGCTCCACCCAGGAGGAGAGGGATAGGCGGTGTTTGATCCAGATATACATGAAGCTCCACCCAGGAGGAGGGGCGTAGGTGGGGTTTGATCCAGATATACATGAAGCTCCACCCAGGAGGAGGGGCGTAGGTGGGGTTTGATCCAGATGTACATGAAGCTCCACCCAGGAGGAGAGACATAGGTGGGGTTTGATCCCCACTTAATAAAGCAGCTCCACCCAGGAGGAGAGACATAGGTGGGGTTTGATCCCCACTTAATAAAGCAGCTCCACCCAGGAGGAGAGGGGTAGGCGGTGTTTTATCCAGATTTAAGTGAAGCTCCACCCAAGAGGAGAGGCGTAGGTGGGATTTGATATCCATTCAATGAAGAAGCTCCACGCAGAAGGAGAGGTGTAGGTGGGGTTTGAACCCCATTTAATAAAGAAGCTCCACCCAGAAGGAGAGAGGCAAGCGGTGTTTGACGCAGATTTAATGAAGCTCCACCCAGGAGGAGAGGCGTAGGTGGGAATTGATCTCAATTTAATTAAGAAGCTCCATGTAGGAGAGGTGTACATAGGGTTTGATCCCCATTTAATAAGCTCCACCCAGGAGGAGAGGGGTAGGCGGTGTTTGATCCAAATTTAAATGAAGCTCCACCCAGGAGGGGAGGCGTAGGTGGGGTTTGATCTCCATTAAATGAAGAAGCTCCACCCAGGAGGAGAGGCGTAGGTGGGGTTTGATCTCCATTAAATGAAGAAGCTCCACCCAGGAGGAGAGGCGTAGGTGGGGTTTGATCTCCATTTAATGAACAAGCTCCACCCAAGAGAGGTGCTTGACGTGGGGGGGGGGGGGGGTGTGGATGTAATGATGATGATGAGAATATTTTCCATAATTTCAGATTGGCTCGGGTTCATTTCAATAATAATTTCAATATTCATTATTTTATTGAATTTAATATTTCATTATTCGATTCATTTTTTTTTTTTTTGAATTTCAGTTTCAATTTTTTTTATTATCTGAACGTTATTTGCCATCTAAGTATAGTGGAGCTATATAAAAGGACCTATTATGCTGCATGTAGTCCTAGTGGGTGTGGCTTTGTCACCATTTTATTGGTTCGGCTATTTTCAGTCCTTAGTGACACCTTGTGTCCAATTTGTGAATTGCATTTCTCTGTCTGTTGGCTGATCATTGCTTGGCATTGTTATCTCAGCATGCTTGTTTGTCTTCACATGTCCTCAGAAAAGTCCCCCGTCTTCTGCATGCATGCGTCCAGTTTGTATTGTGTCCGCATTCATCCGCCATCGGTTAATCCTCACTGCATGATCCGCTCAGCTATGGACGGTAAGACGCCATCTTTGCATCTAACCAAGGGTTAAAGTAGACTTGTTGCCTTCCTGAGGCCGCCTGACTGTCATGGTTATCCTCACTTTGGTACTTGGAGTCATTGACCCGAGATAAGCATGCAGATCAGGAACATCAGAGGAAAGACGTTCTCTGTGTACTTGTCAATGACTCAAATTGCTGAATCTGCAGGATCCACATGATGGCTCATCAATGGTCATTAACAACAACTTTCATGTATCCTTTTTGTCCAGTCCCTTCACATTATAGGTGGGCTGCATCAAGGACCATAGCAAGTCGTGAGAGCTGAGGGAAGAGGGAGAGGGGCTGACCTGTCCCGACCCAGCCTGGCTTTTTCTGTTACAGGCCGGCCTGGCTCGTTTTTGTCTTTGTGCAGCCCACCCTCTCCTCTGTCCTGTCCCGGGCCGGCCTGGCCTGTTCTGTCCTGTCCCGGGCTGGCCTGTTTTGTCCTGTCCCGGGCTGGCCTGTTTTGTCCTGTCCCGGGCCGGCCTGGCCTGTTCTGTCCTGTCCTGTCCCAGGCTGGCCTGGCCTGTTCTGTCCTGTCCTGTCCCGGGCCGGCCTGTTCTGTCCTGTTCTGTCCTGTCCTGTCCCGGGCCGGCCTGTTCTGTCCTGTCCTGTCCCGGGCCGGCCTGTCCTGTCCCGGGCCGGCCTGTCCTGTCCTGTCCCGGGCCGGCCTGTCCTGTCCTGTCCCGGGCCGGCCTGTCCTGTCCTGTCCCGGGCCGGCCTGTCCTGTCCTGTCCCGGGCCGGCCTGTCCTGTCCTGTCCCGGGCCGGCCTGGCCTGTTCTGTCCTGTCCTGTCCCGGGCCGGCCTGCTCTGTCCTGTCCTGTCCCGGGCCGGCCTGTTCTGTCCTGTCCCGGGCCGGCCTGTTCTGTCCTGTCCCGGGCCGGCCTGTTCTGTCCTGTCACCGGGCCGGCCTGGCCTGTTCTGTCCTGTCACCGGGCCGGCCTGGCCTGTTCTGTCCTGTCCTGGGCCGGCCTGACTCGTTCTGTCCTGTCCTGGGCCGGCCTGACTCGTTCTATCCTTGCCCAGCCCATCTTGTCCTGTCCTGAGCTGGCCTGGCCAGTTCTGTCCTGGGCCGGCCTGGCCTGTCCTGTCCTGTCCTGGGCCGGCCTGGCCTGTCCTGTCCTGGGCCGGCCTGGCCTGTCCTGTCCTGGGCCGGCCTGGCCTGTGCTGTCCTGTCCTGGGCCGGCCTGGCCTGTCCTGTCCTGTCCTGGGCCGGCCTGGCCTGTTCTGTCCTGTCCTGGGCCGGCCTGGCCTGTTCTGTCCTGTCCTGGGCCGGCCTGGCCTGTTCTGTCCTGTCCTGGGCCGGCCTGGCCTGTTCTGTCCTGTCCTGGGCCGGCCTGGCCTGTTCTGTCCTGTCCTGGGCCGGCCTGACTCATTCTATCCTTGCCCAGCCCATTTTGTCCTGTCCTGGTCCGGCCTGGCGTGTCCTGTCCTGTCCTGTCCCGGGCTGGCCTGTCCTGTCCTGTCCCGGGCTGGCCTGTCCTGTCCTGTCCCGGGCTGGCCTGTCCTGTCCTGTCCCGGGCTGGCCTGTCCTGTCCTGTCCCGGGCTGGCCTGTCCTGTCCTGTCCCGGGCTGGCCTGTCCTGTCCTGCCCTGTCCCGGGCTGGCCTGTCCTGTCCCGGGCTGGCCTGGCCTGTTCTGTCCCGGGCTGGCCTGTTCTGTCCTGTCCTGTCCCGGGCTGGCCTGTTCTGTCCTGTCCTGTCCCGGGCTGGCCTGTTCTGTCCTGTCCCGGGCTGGCCTGTTCTGTCCTGTCCTGGGCCGGCCTGGCCTGTTCTGTCCTGTCCTGGGCCGGCCTGGCCTGTTCTGTTCTGTCCTGGGCCAGCCTGACTCATTCTATCCTTGCCCAGCCCATTTTGTCCTGTCCTGGTCCGGCCTGGCGTGTCCTGTCCTGTCCTGTCCCGGGCTGGCCTGGCTCATCCTGTCCTGTCCCAGCCTACTTTGTCCTGCCCAGCCTGTCTTGGCCCATCCTGTCCTGTCCTGGCCCAGCCTACCTTATCCTGTCCCGGGCCGGCCTAGCTCATCCTGTCTTGTCCCAGCCTACCTTGTCCTCACCAGGGCTTGCCTGGCTCCTCCTGTCCAGGCAGGGCTTATTCTATCCCGGGCCGGCCTGGCTCGTCTTGTCCAGGCCCAGCCCACCTTGTCCTGTCTCCATCTGGCCCGACTCCTGGCCTGGCTAAGCTTGGCCTGTCATTTCCTGGCTATCATTTTGATGCTGTAGCTTAATTTCCCTCTTGTCCCTGACCCAGAACCAGGTTGTAGCTAGGAACATCCAAGCTTCTGCTCTTCAGAAATCCGGCAGCATCAGACAGTATGAGATCCTTGGGCCCGGGGTATATACACTATATTACCAAAAGTATTGGGACGCCTGCCTTTACACACACATGAACTTTAACAACGTCTTAGTCCATAGGGGTTCAATATTGAGTTGGCCCTTTGCAGCTATAACAGGTTCAACTCTTCTGGGAAGGACGCCCACAAGGAGTTCTATTGGGTTGAGGTCAGGACTCTGTGCAGACCAGTAAAGTTCCTCCTCCCCAAACTCCCTCATCCATGTCTTTATGGACCTTGTTTTGTGCACTGGTCCAAACCATTTGGTGGAGGGGGGATTATGGTGTGCGGTGGGGGGGGATTATGGAGTGGGAGGAGGGGGGACTATGGTGTGCGGTTGCATTTCAGGGGTTGGGCTTGGCCCCTTAGTTCCAGTGAAGGGAACTCTTCCAAGACATTTTGGGCAATTTCATGCTCCCAACTTTGTGGGAACAGTTTGGGGACGGCCCCTTCCTGTCCCAACATGACTGCCCACCAGTGTACAAAGCAAGGTCCATAAAGACATGGATAAGCGAGTTTGGGGTGGAGGAACTTGACTGGCCTGCACAGAGTCCTGACCTCAACCCTGTAGAACACCTTTGGGATGAATTAGAGAGGAGACTGCGAGCCAGACCTTCTCATCCAACATCAGTGGCTGACCTCACAAATGCTCTTCTGGAAGAATGGTCAAACATTCCCATAGACACCCTCCTAAACCTTGTGGACGGCCTTCCCAGAAGAGGTGAAGCTGTTATATCTGCAAAGGGCCAACTCAATATTGAACCCTCCGGACTAAGACTGGGGGGGGGGCCATTAAAAGTCATGCGTGTGTAAAGGCAGGCGTCCCAATACTTCTGGGTATATAGTGTGTATTCCTCGATTCAGCCACCCCGGGCCTCGCAGGTGTTGTATGGAGGGGCCGCATTGCTCAGTAATTAGGAATAATTGGACTTTTCTGGGTTGCAGCTTCTTCCAGATAAAGGTGGACATCCCAGCGGAGAGTCGGATCTACCCCATTGACTCGGAGGAGGAGGAGGACAATCAGCTGGCCTGTAAGGACTCTGTGCAGGAAGTAATCTGCCCCTGGGAGCACATCATAGAAGAAGGTAAAGCTGGCTAGCGGCACGCTGCCTATGGACGCTCCCGGGAATGGGGCTCTTCTCATATACTGTGGCCAGGAGCCCCTCTAAGTGCATTAGGATCCGCTACCAACCGAGCGATCGCCTTCACCATTAACCAGATCACTGCCAGCGGGGGTGGGGGTGACCGGACCCCCCCTCAACCCTCCCCCGCCTTCTCACTCAAGCACAGCACTATTAGCCAAAAGCACCCAGAATCCTTTACAGCCAGGGGGCCCCTAGAGGCTCAGGGGCCCTCCCAGCGGTGAAGTGGTTCAGCATACCTGTAGCCGATACATTGTGTTCACAATATCACAGCGGTGGCCTCGAGTCCTCCGAGTGACTGCAGACTGGTTGGACGACGATGATGGAGGACAGTGCCATTCTCCCCCCCCCCCTCCCCCATACTCCACCTGGGGGTAAAGCTCTGCAGAAAGGGGCATCAGACTGAAGGGGGCGCCACACAGAAGAACCATGAACTCACATGGAGGGGGGAGGGGGGGATTTTGGGGCATTTCAGTAGCAATGTTATGTTATCCTCGCTTCTCTTCCCCGGGGGGTGGGGGGGGGGGGGGCATAAAACTCGCACCGTCATCAGCTGACATGGAGGTCTCACTCCCAACAGCAGGTTTTATTATTGTTACAGTTTGGAGATTGCAGCAGGAGGAGAGAGACTGCAGAGAGCTACAGAGGGGGAAATCTCACCAATGGAGTGCCAGAAAAACATTTGATGCCAGCGGGGGATTCACCCTTCCAGGATCTCTGTGGGGTTCTGCCTTATCTGCCAAAATATTGGAGATTCTGTTCAGCAAATCCTGTGATTCGCACACCCTGCCGCACAGTATAGACAGGTGGTAGTGTGACCATTCACAGCCTCTAGTACCTCAACTCCTCCCCCTCCAGCCTCTGGTACCTCAACTCCTCCCCCTCCAGCCTCTAGTACTTCAACTCCTCCCCCTCCAGCCTCTAGTACTTCAACTCCTCCCCCTCCAGCCTCTAGTACCTCAACTCCTCCCCCTCCAGCCTCTAGTACTTCAACTCCTCCCCCTCCAGCCTCTAGTACTTCAACTCCTCCCCCTCCAGCCTCTAGTACCTCAACTCCTCCCCCTCCAGCCTCTGGTACCTCAACTCCTCCCCCTCCAGCCTCTGGTACCTCCAACTCCTCCCCCTCCAGCCTCTAGTATTTCAACTCCTCCAGCCTCTAGTATTTCAGCCCCTCCCCCTCAAGCCTCTAGTATCTCAACTCCTCCCCCTCCAGCCTCTAGTACCTCAACTCCTCCCCCTCCAGCCTCTAGTACCTCAACTCCTCCCCCTCCAGCCTCTAGTACCTCAACTCCTCCCCCTCCAGCCTCTGGTACCTCAACTCCTCCCCCTCCAGCCTCTGGTACCTCAACTCCTCCCCCTCCAGCCTCTGGTACCTCAACACCTCCCCCTGCAGCCTCTGGTACCTCAACTCCTCTCCCTCCAGAATCTAGTATTTCAACTCCTACAGCCTCTAGTATTTCAGCTCCTCCCCCTCAAGCCTCTAGTACTTCAACTCCTCCCCCTCCAGCCTCTAGTATCTCAACTCCTCCCCCTCCAGCCTCTGGTACCTCAACTCCTCCCCCTCCAGCCTCTGGTACCTCAACTCCTCCCCCTCCAGCCTCTAGTACTTCAGCTCCTCCCCCTCCAGTCTCTAGTACTTCAACTCATCCCCCTCCAGCCTCTAGTACTTCAGCTCCTCCCCCTCCAGCCTCTAGTACCTCAACTCCTCCCCCTCCAGCCTCTAGTACTTCAGCTCCTCCCTCTCCAGTCTCTTGTACCTCAACTCCTCCCCCTCCAGCCTCTAGTATTTCAACTCCTCCAGCCTCTAGTATTTCAGCTCCTCCCCCTCCAGCCTCTAGTATCTCAACTCCTCCCCCTCTAGTACTTCAACTCATCCCCCTCCAGCCTCTAGTACTTCAGCTCCTCCCCCTCCAGTCTCTTGTACCTCAACTCCTCCCCCTCCTACCTCTAGTATTTCAACTCCTCCAGCCTCTAGTATTTCAGCTCCTCCCCCTCAAGCCTCTAGTATCTCAACTCCTCCCCCTCCAGCCTCTAGTATCTCAACTCCTCCCCTTCCAGCCCTTTGTACCTAAGCACCTCCCCCACAGACTTTATATCCATACTCCTCAAATACATAAACCCCTCCCCCTCTAGCCTCTAATACCTAGATGTCTCCCCCTATAACCACTAATACTTAAACCACTCCCCCTTCAGTACTTAAACTCCTCCTTCCAGTATCTAACCTGACCCCCCCCCCAGCCTCTCTCCCCCCCCCCTTCTTCAGCCCCCAGTGTGTGAAACATGTTTGGATGACAGCACTGTAGAATGCAGGAGATCCTGATTGGCTCTGTGGAGCATTTGGGGGGTGGTAATATAAATACAGATGTCAGGTAGGTGTAGTGCCAATCTTTGCGGGTACAATTGATGCTTTTTGGATATTTTATTTCTGATTTCACCAATTTTAGCCTTAATAAAATGTAGAGTCCTTCTAACCCCTCCCCTCGCAGGGAGGCCATTGTCCCGCAGGGGGGGGCCGCGTACCCTAATAGAGAAGACCAGTGTGAGCATTGCATGTCCCCCGTTAGGGATCCTCCACCTGAGACTCCTCCCCCTGGGTAAGCTCCACCCACCAGCGACTGGCACTTTGTTTCTTTTATGGGAGAAAGGGTGGTACTCCCCTCCGATGGCGATAAGACACCTTGCCCCTCCCCCACCTCCATGTAGCTGAGGCTGGCGGTCTGTAGCGGGAGGACTGCGTCTGATGTCTGTGCTGTGTGCCACGTTGTTGTAGCTCGGCCTCGTGTCCTGTCTGATGCCTTACTCTTCATGTCTCCGATTAAACAGCAATTTTGTGACTCATGGCTCTCCGTGTCCCTTTATTTCCTCCCATCGTTCTCCCGTGACTACGCGCTTTACCTGCTCTTCTTCACTCGCTTGCTGTTCCATATTTTCACGACGGGTTCAGGCTGCAGATAATGTACTCAGCACCCCCGCTGAACAGTTGCTGAGATAAAGTTCCAGGAGACCCAGGGAAGGGTGAGGTGCCCTCAAGATGGTTGAGTTGAGGGGATCCTTTGACAGGAGAAGGGGACCTGAGGAGTAGGGACCAAGGGAAGCAAGGAAGGGATCTGCAGAGCTGGAAACCTGTGTAGTGTGGGACCTTGGTAAGCCGGGCCCGGGGGAAGGGATCTGAGGGGTACAATACCCAGGGAAGGGAAGATGGGATGTAATGGAGGGGATCCCAGAATAGCAGAGGAGCCAATCGGAGGAAATCCTGAGGAGGTAAGAACATAGTGGGAGGGAGAATGGGATCCCAGAATAGCAGAGGGGCCAATTGGAGTGAATCTGGAGGAGGTAGGGACCTATTAGGGGGAAGAAGAGGATCCCAGAATAGCAGAGGGGCCAATCGTAGGGACTCCCGGGATGGTAGGAACCTAGTGGAGGTGAGAAGAGGACACCAGAATGGCAGAGGGGCTAATTAGAGGGAATCTCCAGGAGGTAGGAACCTAGTGGGAGGGAGAAGGAGATCCCTGAATGACAGAGGGGCCAATCAGAGGGAATCTCCAGGAGGTAGGAACCTATTGGGGGAAGTAGGGGATCCCAGAATGGCAGAGGGGCCAATCGGAGTTAAGAACCTAGTGGGAGGGAGAAGGAGATCCGTGAATGGCAGAGGGGCCAATCAGAGGTAATCCTGAGGAGGTAAGAACCTAGTGGGAGGGAGAAGGAGATCCCTGAATGGCAGAGGGGCCAATCAGAGGTAATCCTGAGGAGGTAAGAACCTAGTGGAGGGGAGAAGGGCGGAGGGTTGGAGCAGGGCAGCGTACATTCTATATAGCGGTATATGAGAGAATTTCACACCCCGGGTCTGTGTACTGCTCCATAGTAATCAACTGCCACCAGTTTGGGTCACCCAGATCAGTGTGAGGTGAGTGCTGATTGGTTGATATCGGTGATGTCCGGGACAGTGACCAGAAGAGAGAGAACCAAACTCTGCACTGTGAGAAGTCCCACAAATCAGGTGAGACCAATGAAACATTATCAGCTTTATTTATCATTACTAAAGATAACACATGGATTGTTTTATAATATAAACAGAGCTCTTTGATGTCACACTCTGTCCAAACTCATTTTTTTTCACTGCATTTGCATTCTGATCATCTCCTGTACCATGCCTGCAGTCTCTGATCATCTCCTGTACTATGTCTGCAGTCTCTGATCATCTCCTGTACTATGCCTGCAGTCTCTGACCATCTCCTGTATTATGTCTGCAGTCTCTGATCATCTCCTGTACTATGTCTGCAGTCTCTGACCATCTCCTGTACTATGTCTGCAGTCTCTGATCATCTCCTGTACCATGCCTGCAGTCTCTGATCATCTCCTGTACTATGTCTGCAGTCTCTGATCATCTCCTGTACTATGTCTGCAGTCTCTGATCATCTCCTGTACTATGTCTGCAGTCTCTGATCATCTCCTGTATTATGTCTGCAGTCTCTGATCATCTCCTGTACTGTGTCTGCAGTCTCTGACCATCTCCTGTACTATGTCTGCAGTCTCTGATCATCTCCTGTACTATGTCTGCAGTCTCTGATCATCTCCTGTACTATGTCTGCAGTCTCTGATCATCTCCTGTACTATGTCTGCAGTCTCTGATCATCTCCTGTACTATGTCTGCAGTCTCTGATCGTCTCCTGTAGTATGTCTGCAGTCTCTGATCGTCTCCTGTAGTATGTCTGCAGTCTCTGATCGTCTCCTGTAGTATGTCTGCAGTCTCTGATCGTCTCCTGTACTATGTCTGCAGACTCTGATCGTCTCCTGTACTATGTCTGCAGACTCTGATCGTCTCCTGTATTATGTCTGCAGTCTCTGATCATCTCCTGTATAATATCCGCAGTCTCTGACCGTCTCCTGTACTATGTCTGCAGTCTCTGATCATCTCCTGTACCATGCCTGCAGTCTCTGACAGTCTCCTGTAGTATGTCTGCAGTCTCTGATCGTCTCCTGTAGTATGTCTGCAGTCTCTGATCGTCTCCTGTAGTATGTCTGCAGTCTCTGATCGTCTCCTGTAGTATGTCTGCAGTCTCTGATCGTCTCCTGTAGTATGTCTGCAGTCTCTGATCGTCTCCTGTAGTATGTCTGCAGTCTCTGATCATCTCCTGTACTATGTCTGCAGACTCTGATCGTCTCCTGTACTATGTCTGCAGTCTCTGATCATCTCCTGTATAATATCCGCAGTCTCTGACCATCTGCTGTATTATGTCTGCAGTCTCTGATCATCTCCTGTATAATATCCGCAGTCTCTGACCGTCTCCTGTACTATGTCTGCAGTCTCTGATCATCTCCTGTACCATGCCTGCAGTCTCTGACAGTCTCCTGTAGTATGTCTGCAGTCTCTGATCGTCTCTTGTAGTATGTCTGCAGTCTCTGATCATCTCCTGTACCATGCCTGCAGTCTCTGACAGTCTCCTGTATTATGTCTGCAGACTCTGATCGTCTCCTGTACTATGTCTGCAGTCTCTGATCATCTCCTGTACTATGTCTGCAGTCTCTGATCATCTCCTGTACTATGTCTGCAGTCTCTGATCGTCTCCTGTACTATGTCTGCAGTCTCTGATCGTCTCCTGTACTATGTCTGCAGTCTCTGATCATCTCCTGTACTATGTCTGCAGTCTCTGACCGTCTGCTGTATTATGTCTGCAGTCTCTGATCATCTCCTGTACTATGTATGTCTGCAGTCTCTGACCATCTGCTGTATTATGTCTGCAGACTCTAACTGTCTCCTGTAGTAGGTATTCTGCAGATTATTCCCTCACTGACCTCTCACTGCAGAGCATTGCTCCATCCCACCCCCCTTCCTATTGTTATCTTCTGCAGAGTATCGCTCCCTGACCTCTGCGGAGGTATTATTTCCATCTATCTTCTATTTCTGTTCATTTAGCCTGTTTGGAAAGTTTTTTTTTTTTCCTCTTTTTACCCAGAACCCCCCAGTCCAGCGTCTCTCTGTATGGCTTCCACGCCGCGCTCCTCTTTGAAGGCGAATGAACAAAGGCAGAGCGGCAGACAGATCTGTCTTCAATCCCTCTTTGTCTGCGATCAATGGGGTGCATTTGTTATTTTGTTTACCGGATCCACCCTCCGGCAGCATCAAGGCTCGGCTATCTACCTAGCGAGCGGCGGGGGAGCGTCAGACAGTCCGCCCTCCTCGCACCGCGCTCCAGCCTTGACATTTGACGATCTCCTCTATTCAGGAGACGAGATAAAAAGCGAAAAAAAAAGAAAAAGGTTTTGAGTTCTTCTGGCTTCAGTTGATCGTGCTGCGCCGGAGCCCATTTAATCCGCCTGTATCCACCTGTACGCAACAGCCCGCCGCGGCAGCGTCAGGAACACAATGCCTTGATATAATGCACGGGGACGGGCGAGGTTAACGATGGAAAAAGTGAACTCTCCTGCCGGGCAGTTAAGGAACCGGAGGAAATGTTCCCCGCTGTTCTGGAAGACGAACAAAGAGTTATGTGTAATCGTGGCGGCGAGGACCTCTAACCTCAAAACGCGCGGGACGCCGCCGCACCTGCCTTTGAGAGCCGGGTGGCGGGAGAGAAAGCGTTTTTCATCTACTAAGAGAACGCCGAAAGTTCCTTCAAGATCCGCTCACCTCTGATAAGTGGCGGCGTACGCACTTTCGCACAGTAAAACGCGCCACGCCTGCGGCGGTGGAGAGACCTCGCTGCCGGAAAAAAAGCGCCAGGCGCCTTCCTCCTCGCTCCTACTTATGTAAGTGCCCATTGATCCCCCAGGCAGCCTTTGATGGGTTTTGGCCAGCTGAGTTGGCCATTGGTAGGAGGATTGTGATTGGGCCGCTGGCACCCGGCCTGCATGGCTGGAGTTAAAACTGAAAGAACCGACCAATAAGAATATTCCTGCACTGCCTATCGACCAGTGTTCATTTTGGCATCAAGTTTAGTTTTAGTTTTCGTCTTTTGACTAAAATTCTATTTTAGTCGCAATTTTAGTAATCAGCAATTGTTTTATTTTTAGTCATATTTAGTTGACTAAAATTGAATGGGTGTGGTTACATTGTGATGCATTATTAAAGGATTTCTCTAGAATTTCCAAACTCCTATATTCCTGGAGAAAATGTAATCTGTTATTATTTATGGTATTCGGGTTTGAGCAAACTACAACTCTAGACGGTGGTCTAAGGAGACCTGTATTGCACAGTGCTCTGATCCTCTGGACAGTTGGGACTCTGGAGGCCTGTAATGCACAGTGCTCTAGACGGTCATCTGAGGAGGCCTGAAATGCTGCACAGTGCTCTGGACAGCCGTAAGTCGGGACTTTCAGGAGGCCTGTAATACAAAATGCTGTGGTCCTCTGGACTGTCAGGACTCGGGAAGCCTGCAATGCAAAGTGCTCTGGACGGTCATCTGAGGAGGACAGAAATGCTACACAGTGCTCTGGAAGGTCGTAATTCAGGACTCTCAAGAGGCCTGTAATGCACGCAGTGCTTTGGATTGTGGTCTGAGGAGACCTGCAATGCACAGTGCTCTGGATGGTGGTCTTAGGAGGCCTGCAATACACAGTGCTCTGGACGGTGGTCTGAGCAGACTTGTAATGCACAGTGCTCTTGATGGTGGTCTGAGCAGACCTGCAATGCACAGTGCTCTAGATGGTGGTCTGAGGAGGCCTGCAATTCACAGTGCTCTGGACAGTGGTCTGAGGAGGCCTGCAATACACAGTGCTCTGGACGGTGGTCTGAGGAGGCCTGAAATGCACAGTGCTCTGGATGGTGGTCTGAGGAGGCCTGAAATGCACAGTGCTCTGGATGGTGGTTTGAGGAGGCCTGGAATACACAGTGCTCTGGATGGTGGTCTGAGGAGGCCTGCAATACACAGTGCTCTGGATGGAGGTCTGAGGAGGCCTGCAATGCACAGTGCTCTGGACAGGGATCTGAGGAGGCCTGCAATGTACAGTGCTCTGGATGGTGGTCTGAGGAGGCCTGCAATACACAGTGCTCTGGATGGAGGTCTGAGGAGGCCTGCAATGCACAGTGCTCTGGACAGTGATCTGAGGAGGCCTGCAATGCACAGTGCTCTGGACAGTGGTTTGAGGAGGCCTGAAATGCACAGTGCTCTGGACAGTGATCTGAGGAGGCCTGCAATGCACAGTGCTCTGGACAGTGGTCTGAGGAGACCTGTACTGCTGCATAGTGCTAAGCATGCCACACCATTAAGCACGATACGGTTGCTACCTTGCTTGGTGGGAGGGGAAGCACTCACGGGCTTTATAGGCAGAGCTCAGAGGAAACCGGAAGTTCACGTGGGTAAACGTCCCTCCCTCATATTTTCATTGGTTGGCAAAAAAGAGAATTGATTTTCGTCAGTTTTCGTAGATTGATGAATGTGGGGTCATTTTTGTTGGTTTTCGTCACTGAAGATATGCCGCTGACAAAAATTATGACGAAAAGAGATTGGACCAGTCGGCACAGCGAACATTTATTTTATGAAGAATAATCATACAATGACCAACAACCTGGGGGGTGGAGGAGCATCCTCTGCAATGAGGGGGGGGGGGGGGGGGGCTGCCAATAAACACTGGACGAGGAAAATTGAGGCTGGATGCAGTAAGGGGGTCTGGGTAAGGTGAGGCTATGCTGGGTTCAGTGAGGCGAGCCAGTAAAGATGAGCTCTTACGTGGACCAATCACTGACAGAGTTCAGACAGGTGTCAGGATGTGGAAATATCTGCAGCCTCATAGAATGGAGTCTGACTGGTCAGAGTAAAGCGACGTCTCTGAGTGGTGACCGACGCAGTTCTGCTTTTCTTTAAGAGGCGCTTGGTGCTGCGTTCTCGCCCCCCGGAGGCCCGCTGTCACTTGTCACCGCCGCAATCCTTCCTTGTTAGGACTGTGAAACATCTGAGCGTGGCGTAGACACGCTCTGCCTTTTATCAGGCGGTTCAGCGTTTTATCGCATTAGCGCTACGTGTAATGGAATAAATGAGTTCTGGCTGCGAGGAAGAATCTCATTTCAATGTGTTTAACAATCTCACATACACGCCGCCATCTCCATCCCGGTGTCACATACACGCCGCCATCTCCCTCCCGGTGTCACATACACGCCGCCATCTCCCTCCCGGTGTCACATACACGCCGCCATCTCCCTCCCGGTGTCGCATACACGCCGCCATCTCCCTCCTGGTGTCGCATACACGCCGCCATCTCCCTCCCGGTGTCGCATACACGCCGCCATCTCCCTCCCGGTGTCGCATACACGCCGCCATCTCCCTCCCGGTGTCGCATACACGCCGCCATCTCCCTCCCGGTGTCGCATACACGCCGCCATCTCCCTCCCGGTGTCGCATACACGCCGCCATCTCCCTCCCGGTGTCGCATACACGCCGCCATCTCCCTCCCGGTGTCGCATACACGCCGCCATCTCCCTCCCGGTGTCGCATACACGCCGCCATCTCCCTCCCGGTGTCGCATACACGCCGCCATCTCCCTCCCGGTGTCGCATACACGCCGCCATCTCCCTCCCGGTGTCGCATACACGCCGCCATCTCCCTCCCGGTGTCGCATACACGCCGCCATCTCCCTCCCGGTGTCGCATACACGCCGCCATCTCCCTCCCGGTGTCGCATACACGCCGCCATCTCCCTCCCGGTGTCGCATACACGCCGCCATCTCCCTCCCGGTGTCGCATACACGCCGCCATCTCCCTCCCGGTGTCGCATACACGCCGCCATCTCCCTCCCGGTGTCGCATACACGCCGCCATCTCCCTCCCGGTGTCGCATACACGCCGCCATCTCCCTCCCGGTGTCGCATACACGCCGCCATCTCCCTCCCGGTGTCGCATACACGCCGCCATCTCCCTCCCGGTGTCGCATACACGCCGCCATCTCCCTCCCGGTGTCGCATACACGCCGCCATCTCCCTCCCGGTGTCGCATACACGCCGCCATCTCCCTCCCGGTGTCGCATACACGCCGCCATCTCCCCGGTGTCGCATACACGCCGCCATCTCCCCGGTGTCGCATACACGCCGCCATCTCCCCGGTGTCGCATACACGCCGCCATCTCCCCGGTGTCGCATACACGCCGCCATCTCCCCGGTGTCGCATACACGCCGCCATCTCCCCGGTGTCGCATACACGCTGCCATCTCCCCGGTGTCGCATACACGCTGCCATCTCCCCGGTGTCGCATACACGCTGCCATCTCCCCGGGGTCGCATACACGCTGCCATCTCCCCGGTGTCGCATACACGCTGCCATCTCTCTGGTGTCACATACACGCTGCCATCTCCCTGGTGTCGCATACACGCTGCCATCTTCCCGGTGTCGCATACCCGCTGCCATCTTCCCGGTGTCGCATACACGCTGCCATCTCCCTCCCGGTGTCACATACACGCTGCCATCTCTCTGGTGTCACATACACGCTGCCATCTCCCTGGTGTCACATACACGCTGCCATCTCCCTGGTGTCACATACACGCTGCCATCTTCCCGGTGTCGCATACCCGCTGCCATCTTCCCGGTGTCGCATACACGCTGCCATCTCCCTCCCGGTGTCACATACACGCTGCCATCTCCCTCCCGGTGTCGCATACCCGCTGCCATCTTCCCGGTGTCGCATACACGCCGCCATCTTCCCGGTGTCGCATACACGCCGCCATCTCCCTCCCGGTGTCACATACACGCCGCCATCTCCCTCCCGGTGTCACATACACGCCGCCATCTCCCTCCCGGTGTCACATACACGCTGCCATCTCCCTGGTATCACATACACGCTGCCATCTTCCCGGTGTCACATACACGCTGCCATCTTCCCGGTGTCACATACATGCCCAGCTAATAGGAGGACCGCCATCTCATCTGGTGTCACAGCTTCACCGAAATTATGACTTCGGGGACCTGTCATCTCACCGTGTAAGTTGCTACAAGGTTGCAATGTACATCTGATCACTGGGGGAGGGGAGACTGAGAAAATGCTTCCTCCTCCTGGTCTACGGGCGGGGGGTTAATCGGAATCCGGAAGCCCACTTTATTAAGGGGGCCCCCAGATACCGGCCCCCCACCCTATGTGAATGAGTATGGGGTACAATGTACCCCTACCAATTCACCAGTGAAAAAAATGTAAATAAAACGCAACACAAGGTTTTCAAATAATTTATTGCACAGCTCTGGGGGTCTTCTTCCGTCTTGGAGGGTCTTCTCGCTGGACTCCTCCGCTAACTTCTGCTAGCTCTTTTACTAGCGGAGGAGCTTTCTTCTTCGTTGCCACTCGGGGGTCTTCTTCTGACTTCGGGGGTCTTGTCCCCCTCTTTGGTTCTTCTTGCCGGGCCTGCGCTTCTTCTTCCAGCTCTTTTACTAGCGGTGGCCCGGTCTTCTGTCATCGTCGTCGCTGCCGCCGCCGCCGTCTTCTCTTCTTCTTCCTTGAGATGTTGACTCAACGCTCTCTCTGGCCGTAATGACAGAGACGCGTTGTGTGGTGACTGATATAGGGACAATGGGCGGGGTTACCTGGTGATGTCCCCGCCCCTTTGATGTCACAGTCCCGGAGGATGCTGGGACTGTGACATCATAAGTGGCGGGACATCACCCAGTGACCCCGCCCATTGTCCCTATATCAGTCACCACACAACGCGTCTCTGTCATTACGGCCAGAGAGAGCGTTGAGTCAACATCTCAAGGAAGAAGAAGAGAAGACGGTGACAGAAGACCGGGCCACCGCTAGTAAAAGAGCTAGGAGAGGAAAGTGGATCCCCGGCAAGAAGAACCGAAGAGGGGGACAAGACCCCCTAAGTCGGAAGAAGACCCCCGGAGCTGTGCAATAAATTATTTGAAAACCTTGTGTTGTGTTTTGTTTAAATTTTTTTTCACCAGGTGACTGGGTATGGGTACATGGTACCCCAATACTCATTCACATAGATGGGGGGGCCAGTATCTGGGGGCCCCCTTATTAAAGGGAGCTCCCGGATTCCGATAAGACCCCCGCCCGCAGACCCTGACAACCAACGGCAAGGGTTGTTGATGAAGATGCCTTTGTCCTCATCAACATGGGGACAAGGTGCTTTGGGGTGGGGGGGACGCAGGGCCCCCCTTCCCCAAAGCACCCCCCCATGTTGAGGGCACGTGGCCTGGTATGGCTCAGGAGGGGGGGCGCTCGCTCGTTCCCACCCCCTTTCCTGACCAAACAGATAAGGGACTGATATGGGCTTTGGGGGGGACCCCCACGCCGTTTTTTTAGCGTTGGGCTTCCCCTTTAAGTCCATACCAGGTGACGGGGCTAGCGAGGTGTCAATCTTGCGCCGAAGGCGGTGACATTGACTTCCTTCGCCAGTCCTGTCTACCTGGAGCAGCGTTCAAAATGAACGGACTTTCCTCCGTGTGTGGGCAAGTCCGTTCATTTCAAAAGTCCAGCGGACTCCCGCCAAAGTCCGCCGGACTTAGCCCGCCGGAAAATCCGGTCGTGTGTGGGCAGGTCCACCAGTTCGGAAAGTCTGGCGGACCTCCGCTTCAAAGTCCGGTGGTTTGTCCGCCCGGCTAAGTCCGCCGGATATTCTGATCATGCGGCATAAGTGGCAAAACTGCTTAGGTAAAGACGGAGCTATATTTTGAAGGACGCACCTCTGTTTCCAGGTGTAGTTTGGCCTCTCTCTTTATCCAGCATTCTATGATATAATTGACTCTGCCCATTAAAGGGCCTTTTCGTAAATGAGAAGGTCAGGGTGGTGCAGCATATGCATTACATTGTTCATACTTCACCCAAATGTGTAGCATTTGCACGTAAGTGACTGTGGCCCCAAGCCAGACAACCTTCTCACCTACCCTCATGCACTGCAGTGGATCACATGTGGTGTGAGAGGGGTTTTCTGATAAGTGTTCCATGTTTAGCAGAATCCGGGTCCAGGCTATATCCTCCATGTTTGGTGTGATCCAGGTCCAGGCTATATCCTCCATGTTTGGTGTGATCCGGGTCCAGGCTGTATCCTCCATGTTTGGTGTGATCCAGGTCCAGGCTATATCCTCCATGTTTGGTGTGATCCGGGTCCAGGCTGTATCCTCCATGTTTGGTGTGATCCGGGTCCAGGCTGTATCCTCCATGTTTGGTGTGATCTGGGTCCAGGCTGTATCCTCCATGTTTGGTGTGATCTGGGTCCAGGCTGTATCCTCCATGTTTGGTGTGATCCGGGTCCAGGCTGTATCCTCCATGTTTGGTGTGATCTGGGTCCAGGCTGTATCCTCCATGTTTGGTGTGATCCGGGTCCAGGCTGTATCCTCCATGTTTGGTGTGATCCAGGTCCAGGCTATATCCTCCATGTTTGGTGTGATCCGGGTCCAGGCTGTATCCTCCATGTTTGGTGTGATCTGGGTCCAGGCTATATCCTCCATGTTTGGTGTGATCCGGGTCCAGGCTGTATCCTCCATGTTTGGTGTGATCCGGGTCCAGGCTGTATCCTCCATGTTTGGTGTGATCCGGGTCCAGGCTATATCCTCCATGTTTGGTGTGATCCGGGTCCAGGCTGTATCCTCCATGTTTGGTGTGATCTGGGTCCAGGCTGTATCCTCCATGTTTGGTGTGATCCGGGTCCAGGCTATATCCTCCATGTTTGGTGTGATCCGGGTCCAGGCTGTATCCTCCATGTTTGGTGTGATCTGGGTCCAGGCTTGTATCCTCCATGTTTGGTGTGATCCGGGTCCAGGCTATATCCTCCATGTTTGGTGTGATCTGGGTCCAGGCTGTATCCTCCATGTTTGGTGTGATCTGGGTCCAGGCTGTATCCTCCATGTTTGGTGGGATCCTGGTTTTGGCAGCATATTCAGTGTTTGGTGCGATCCTGGCTCCTGGCTGTGTATTCCATGTTTGGTGTGATCTGGATCCAGGCTGCATCCTCCATATTCAGCTGAATCCAGGTCCAAGCCTTGTTCTCCATCTTTAGCAGTATCCTGGTTTCAGGTCATGTCCTCCATCGCTAGTGGGATCTAGGCCCAGGCCGCAACCTCCGTGTTTGGGGGGAATCTATGTCCAGTCCATATTCTCCATATTAGCAGGATCTGGGTCCAGGCCACATCCTTCGTCTTTAGAAGGATCTAGATTCAAACTGCATCCTCTGGCAGGATCTAGGTCCAGATGTGTCTTCAATGTTTGGCACGATCCATGCTTAGGTTGTGTCCTCTTCCTTTAATAGGATCCAGATCCAGTCTGCGCCCTCTATCTTTAGCTGGATCCAAGTCCAGGACATGTCCTCCCTCTTTAGTGGGATCTTTGTCCATACTTTGTCCTCCCATTTATGCACAATCCGGGTCCAAGCCACCTTCTCCATCTTTGGCGAGCCATGTCCTCCATGTTTGGCAGGATTTCAGTTTCCATGTTTGGTGGGATCTAGGTCCATACCTCCTCTTTCATGTTTGGTAGGACCTTAATCCAGGCCATGTCCTCTATGGTTGGTGGGATGCAGGTCCTGGCCATTTCCTTCATGTATGCCGGGATCTTGGTCCAGGCTGTGTCTTCTGTTGGGATCCAAATCCAGGCCCTGTCCTCCATGGTTGATATGAGATCAGAGTCCTGGTCATCTCCTTCAGGTTTAGTGGGATCTTGGTCCAGGCTGTGTCCTCCATGGTTGACGGATCCAGATCCAGACCACCTTCTTAATGTTTGGCAGGATCTGGGTCCAGGCTCTGTTCTCCATCTTTAGCAGGATCCAGGTCCTGGCCACCTCCTTTATGTATGCCAGAATATTGCTCTAGGCTGTGTCCTCCATGTTTTGTAGGATCTGATTCCAAGCTGTGTCCTCCATGCTTGGTGGGATCTTGGTCCAGGCTGTGCCTTCCATGGTTAGTGGGATCAGGGTCCTGGACATCTCCTTCATATATAGCGGGATCTTGGTACAGGCTGCGTTCTCCTTGGTTGACAGGATCTGGGTCCAAGCCACCTCCTTCATGTGTGATGGGATCTTGGTCTAGGCTGTGTCTTCCATGGTTTGTGGGATACAGGTTCAGCCACCTCCATCATGTTTGGTGTGATCTGGGTCCAGGCTGTATCCTCCATGTTTGGTGGGATCCTGGTTTTGGCAGCATATTCAGTGTTTGGTGCGATCCTGGCTCCTGGCTGTGTATTCCATGTTTGGTGTGATCTGGATCCAGGCTGCATCCTCCATATTCAGCTGAATCCAGGTCCAAGCCTTGTTCTCCATCTTTAGCAGTATCCTGGTTTCAGGTCATGTCCTCCATCGCTAGTGGGATCTAGGCCCAGGCCGCAACCTCCGTGTTTGGGGGGAATCTATGTCCAGTCCATATTCTCCATATTAGCAGGATCTGGGTCCAGGCCACATCCTTCGTCTTTAGAAGGATCTAGATTCAAACTGCATCCTCTGGCAGGATCTAGGTCCAGATGTGTCCTCAATGTTTGGCACGATCCATGCTTAGGTTGTGTCCTCTTCCTTTAATAGGATCCAGATACAGTCTGCGCCCTCTATCTTTAGCTGGATCCAAGTCCAGGACATGTCCTCCCTCTTTAGTGGGATCTTTGTCCATACTTTGTCCTCCCATTTATGCACAATCCGGGTCCAAGCCACCTTCTCCATCTTTGGCGAGCCATGTCCTCCATGTTTGGCAGGATTTCAGTTTCCATGTTTGGTGGGATCTAGGTCCATACCTCCTCTTTCATGTTTGGCAGGACCTTAATCCAGGCCATGTCCTCTATGGTTGGTGGGATGCAGGTCCTGGCCATTTCCTTCATGTATGCCGGGATCTTGGTCCAGGCTGTGTCTTCTGTTGGGATCCAAATCCAGGCCCTGTCCTCCATGGTTGATATGAGATCAGAGTCCTGGTCATCTCCTTCAGGTTTAGTGGGATCTTGGTCCAGGCTGTGTCCTCCATGGTTGACGGATCCAGATCCAGACCACCTTCTTAATGTTTGGCAGGATCTGGGTCCAGGCTCTGTTCTCCATCTTTAGCAGGATCCAGGTCCTGGCCACCTCCTTTATGTATGCCAGAATATTGCTCTAGGCTGTGTCCTCCATGTTTTGTAGGATCTGATTCCAAGCTGTGTCCTCCATGCTTGGTGGGATCTTGGTCCAGGCTGTGCCTTCCATGGTTAGTGGGATCAGGGTCCTGGACATCTCCTTCATATATAGCGGGATCTTGGTACAGGCTGCGTTCTCCTTGGTTGACAGGATCTGGGTCCAAGCCACCTCCTTCATGTGTGATGGGATCTTGGTCTAGGCTGTGTCTTCCATGGTTTGTGGGATACAGGTTCAGCCACCTCCATCATGTTTGGTGTGATCTGGGTCCAGGCTGGGTCCTCCATGATTGGCAGGATCAAAGTCGAGGCTACCTCCATGTTTGGTGTGAACTGGGTCCAGGCCCTGTTCTCTAGCTTTAGCAGGACCTGGGCCCGGGCAGTGTCCTCTCCCCCCCCCATTAATCCCGGAAAGGTCACTTGTGAATGGAGACGATTAGCAGGCTTTGCGGTGGCGGATGAGACAAGCGCCGGAGAAGACTCTAATTTCTAAGAGATCCGCCCTGAATAATTGATGGAGCCGCCGCTGCGCCGGGAGGTAATTTCAGCCGTTCCGGCTCGGCACAAAGACATTTAGCATTGATTGAGATCAAAGTGCCGGGAAACCCCCCGCCGAGCCGCTGAATGAGGCCTCCGAATCCGCCGGCCCGGCTCTAATAATGCCGTCTCTTTATGTCGATAATAAACTGTGCTCCGCACTCATCGCAGATCATTAGGAGTGGGGTGGGGGGAGGAAAGTCGCTCATTGGCGCAAGAGTTACTTCGCTCTGCGGGGCCAGTGCAGGTTCTTTGGGGGGGGGGGGGGTGCACCGAGGGCCCCAACTCCACTTTGGGACCCTTGTTCTAATCTGCCTCCTGGACTTGGAGGGGTTTTTCCTGAACTGACCGAAAATGGGATTTTAGATCTCATCTGCAGGTGGGCCGGGAGGTAATTCCCCAGCACCCACCGAGCACTGGAATATCAGTTCTGGGTGGAGAGATCCTTAAGAATGATCCTTCACATAATGATTGGGTGTGTAGTGAACAGCGGTGTGATTGGAGGACCAACTCTGCATCAAGAGAGTCCCTGGTCATGGCCTCACATGCACTCCTGGCATCCCTTATGAACTTTCAGTGCAGTAAACCTCAGGACAGTGCAGGGGATGCTGGATTTCATTGCTGCCTATAATCTGACATGTTCAGTTCTAGGTGGAGAGATCCTTTTCAGAATGATTCTCCACTGCACACCCAATTGTAATGGAAAGGATCATTCTTAAAGGATCTCTCCACCCAGAGCTGAACAGGTTCGATTATAGGCAGCAATGAAATCTGGCATCCCTTGCACTACACTGAGATTTTTATAAGGGGTGCGTGGAGACCAGGGACACGCTTGATGCTGAGGTGGTCTAGGGGGTCCTCCCATTACACCACCATTTACTGCACACCCAATCATAATGGTAATGGGAGGACCACCTAGACCACCTGTCCCAAGTCATGGCCTCCACGCAGATCCCGGCATTCCCTTATAAAATTCTCAGTGCAGTAAAGCCCAGGACAGTGCAGGGGATGCCATTTCATTGCGGCCTATTGTCTGACCTTTTCGGGTTTTGGGTGGAGAGATGCTTTAACAATGATCCTTCCCATTATGATTGGGTGTACAGTGAGCGGTGGTGTAATGGGAGGACCACCAAGACCACCTCAGCATCAAGCGTGTCCCTGGTCATGGTCTCCAGGCATTCCCTATAAAACTTTTAGTGCAGTAAACCTCAGGACAGTGCAAGGGATGCCAGATTTCATTGCCGCCTATAAACTGACCTGTTCATTTCTGGTTGGAGAGATTCTTTAAGAATGATACTTCCCATTCGGATGTGCAGTGAAGGATCATTCTTAGAGGATCTCTCCACCAAGAACTGAACAGGTCAGATTATAGGCGGCAATGAAATCCGGCATCCCCTGCACTGTCCTGAGATGGTCTAGGTGGTCCTCCTATTACACCACCATTCATTGCACACCCAATCATAATTGGAATGGGAGGACCATCTAGACCACCTTGGCTTCAGCGTGTCCCTGGTCATGGCCTCCACGCACCCCCAGCATTCTAAAACCTTCAGTGCGGTAAATATCAGGACAGTGCAGGGGATGCCAGATTTCCTTCCGCCTATAATCTGACCTGTTCAGTTCTGGGTGGAGATTTGGTGCGGTTAAGTTGGGGTAAGAGGCCAGCCACCATTCTCGGGATGGTGCCACTGACCACACCGTTATATGGAACACTCTGTGCTGCACCTGTGACTGGTCCCGGGGCCTCGGGGGATGAATAGAAGCCTCTGGTTGATACCATCCTACCACATTGGCCCCCAGGGGCCACTAATACCCCTCACTACAATCAATGTCTCAGATCGCCTCCATCGCGTGTCTGCCCCGGGCCAGGCGGGCAGGAGGAACGGTTGCCCTGGGCACAATGGTTTATTGCAGGGATTTGGGTACTCTAACCCTAAGGGAAGGTGGGGGGGGGGTACAGTTTGGCAATGCCCTGGCACTCTCTCTACCAGATGTAGACATTCAATCTGAATTTTGGTAAAATTTCTGCTGACAATTTGCTCCGCCCTAAACCAGAGTTTTATATCACTTTGCCCGCTGCAGCCCATTCAATTGTAATTGCAGGAAAATGTTTTCAGTGGCTGTAAATTGGAATTCTGTCCGGCTTTGTCCAGGTATCGGAGCTGCTGATCGCCTTCATAGAGGCGATCGACCATCGTATCCATATACAGGTTGTCATTTACAGTGGAGTTCCCCTTGAAGTTTATTAAAGGGCCCTTTTGAAGCCCGAACCCCCCTCCCTCCTCCCCAGCCCCTGGTTGTCAAACAGAAGCCAGTGTGAGATCGTTAGCGAATAAACGGAAGGGAGACGCACTTCTGTCAGCCGCATATTTCATGTAAATGAGCGGCAGGCGAGGCGCGGGGCCTTTCATGCCCCATTAAAGGAGATTCTTTTCTGCCCCGGAACCCTTCGCCGTCCCCAATTTGTCCTCCGTGACAATCCGCGTCTCCGTGGCATATGAAAGCGGCGCTCGCTAATGGCCTCTTCAAAGCGCTAATATGCAGACTCTGATTTAAAGGGCTCCTTTATTCCGGCAAATGTCGGCGGAGCACCATTCATGTCATCGCCTTCTCCGGTGAGATAACTAGACGGAGCCACCGGGGTGAGAACCGGGGAACAGCGAGGATGGGGCGAGGGGAACCGGGAAGCGGCGAGGATGGGGCGAGTGAGAACCGGGGAACAGCGAGGACGGGGCGAGCGAGAACCAGGGAGCGGTGAGAACAAGGCGAGCGAGAACCGGGGAGCGGTAAGGACGGGGCGAGTGAGAACTGGAGAGCGGCGAGGACGGGGCAAGTGGGAACTGGGGAGCGGCGAGGACGGGGCGAGTGAGAACCGGAGAGCGGCGAGGACGGGGCGAGTGAGAACCGGAGAGCGGCGAGGACGGGGCGAGTGAGAACCGGAGAGCGGCGAGGACGGGGCGAGTGAGAACCGGAGAGCGGCGAGGACGGGGCGAGTGGGAACCAGAGAGCGGTGAGGACGGGGCGAGTGAGAACCGGAGAGCGGCGAGGACGGGGCGAGTGAGAACCGGAGAGCGGCGTGGACGGGGCGAGTGAGAACCGGAGAGCGGCGTGGACGGGGCGAGTGAGAACCGGAGTGCGGCGTGGACGGGGCGAGTGAGAACCGGAGAGCGGCGTGGACGGGGCGAGTGAGAACCGGAGAGCGGCGAGGACGGGGCGAGTGAGAGCCGGAGAGCGGCGAGGACGGGGCGAGTGGGAACCGGGGAGTGGCGAGGACAGGGGGAGCGAGCACCGGGGAGTGGCAAGGAAGGTGCGAGTGAGAATCGGTGAGCAGGGAGGACGGGGCGAGCGAGAACTGGGGAGCGGCGAGTGAGAAACGTTGAATTCGGGCCGAGCAGCGAGGACAGGGTGAGCATGCGACCCACCACTCAACTTTTGACTGGGGATGAAGATTCCTAAAGGAGTGACACTGAATGGACTACAAGTTCCAGCCTCGCGGTAGAATGCCAAGTGTTGGGGAGCTGCAATCGTCAACAAAATTGCATCTCATCAATTGTTTGCGGCAATACAAGTCTCAACAATAGCACGCGGGGCTTTTCATGCCCCATTAAAGGAGATTCTTTCTGCCCCGGAACCCTTCGCCATTCCCAATTTGTCCTCCGTGACGATCCATGTCTCCATGGCATTTGAAAGCGGCGCTCGCTAATGGCCTCTTCAAAGCGCTAATATGCAGACTCTGATTTAAAGGGCTCCTTTATTCCGGCAAATGTCGGCGGAGCACCATTCATGTCATCGCCTTCTCCGGTGAGATAGCTAGACGTAGCCACCGGGGTGAGAACCGGGGAACAACGAGGACAGGGCGAGCAAGAACCCAACCGGGGAGCGATGAGGATGGGGCGAGTGAGAACCGGGGGAACAGCGAGGATGGGGCGAGCGAGAACCGGCTAGGACGGGGCGAGCGAGAACCGGGGAGCGGCGAGGACGGGGCGAGTGAGAACCGACAATTGAGAAACGGGGAGGACAGGGCAAGTGAGAACCGGGGAGCAAGAAGCTGGGAGTACGGGGGCCAGCGAGGTGGATGGGGTGAGCAAGAACTGGGGAGTGGCAAGCGAGAAACGGGGAGCGGCGAGAAACGGGGAGCGGCGAGGGCGGGGCGAGTGAAAACCTGGGACGGGCGAGGACTGGGCGAGTGAGAACCGGGGAGCAAGAAGCTGGGAGTACGGGGCCAGTGAGGTGGATGGGGTGAGCAACAACTGGGGAGTGGCAAGCGAGAAACGGGGAGCGGCGAGAAACGGGGAGCGGCGAGGGCGGGGCGAGTGAAAACCTGGGACAGGCGAGGACTGGGTGAGTGAAAACCGGGGAGCGGCGAGGACGGGGTGAGCAAGGACTGGCAAGTGAGAAACGGGGAGCAGGGAGGATGGGGCGAGTGAGAACCGGGGTGAGCAAGGACTGGCAAGTGAGAAACGGGGAGCAGGGAGGTCGGGGCGAGTGAGAACCCAGGAGCAAGAAGCGGGGAGGATGGGGCGAGCGGGGAGGATGGGGTGAGCAAGAACTGGGGAGTGGTGAGCGAGAAACGGGGAGCGGCGAGGGTGGGACGAGCGAGTTCGGGGCGAGCGGCGAGTTCGGGGCGAGCAGCCTACCACTCAACTCTGTCTGGGGATGAAGATTCCTAAAGGAGTGACACTGAATGGATTACAAGTTCCAGCCTTGCTGCAGCTCATCAACTTCTGGGGAACTACAAGTCCCAGCCTTGCTTTAGCTTTTCAGGTGTTGGAGAACTTCAGGTCCCAGCTTGTCAACTATTGGGGAACTACAAGTCCCAGCAATGCTGCAGCTCATCAAGTGTCAATGAACTGAAAGTCCCAGCACCCCTGCGTGTTGTCGGGTGTTGGGGAACCACAAATCCCAGCAAATGTACAGGATTAGGCCACCGTCTCTCTCCCATATGTTCTGAGTTCTGTATTGGAACGTGAGAGACTTGATGGTGGGGAAACTCAAACTAGCCAATCACGTTGAGCCTTTCATCAATATAGAGCAGCCAAAGCAAGGAAGAACTACTGATTGGTTGATAAGGGTGCAGGAAGGCGGGCCCATAGTGATCAGCCAGTGCGATCAGCGCAATGTGAATCTTTCCCGAAGGGGAGGAGCAATGCGTCCTCAGTCCTTCATACCCAGGAATCATCTCCACCCACATTTAGGAAAGCTCCCATGGTGCAATGGGGCCTGTCCCTGCTTGGCTCCTGCATGAGGGAAGCAGGCGCACAGCGTGAGGGCGTCCAGTGCTGGATTTTGATACTAATTGATGGTATTTGGTGTAAAAGTCGCACCTAATGAGCGAACGTCCATTCTCTGCAGCCGGCCTGATATTGATGAAGGAAGAAAGGCGAGCGCGGGCGAGCCGGTGTTCATTTCCTGACTTCCTGGCATTTTTTTATTTTATTTTCTTTCCAATTTACCTGACAGATTTTCTGCCCCTTAAAGACGAAAAAATAAAAAGCTAAAAAGGGAAGAATTGCTCCTTTCATTCGGCAGATCTGGGCCTCTCGGCTCGTCAAAAATTTAAAGCGCTGAAAGAAAGCGTTTTGTCTGCCTCGCCGCGCAACGCCGCAATTTGCATGGAGAAATCCGACATCGGAACTTTGTGCCGCCGTTCAAAGCCGCGTTCTGCCTGACCTGTTCATTGTCAGAGAACAAAACCACTCAACATCCCGTCTCTAATCATCGGCTCCGGGGGGAGAACTGCACCGGCTCGGAACGCCGTCTTCTAGAACTTTCTGAGAGCGCCAAAGAAATGTGTGTGTGTGTGACATGACCTCAGACTGGCGGGAGAAAGTTCAACACGAAAATTATTTTCACCAAAAGACTAGCGGATGCTTGGAACTGGAAGAAGGGGTGAGCAGGAGGGGCGGCTGCCCCCTTGGAGCAAGGGCCGGGACAAGAGGTGAGCAGGAGGGGCGGCTGCCCCCTTGGCGCAAAGGCTGGGACAAGGGGTGAGCAGGAGGGGTGGGTGGCTGCCCCCTTGGAGCAAGGGCCAGGACAAGGGGTGAGCAGGAGGGGCGGCTGCCCCCTTGGAGCCAGGGCCAGACAAGGAGAACAGGAGAGCCGGCTGAATTCCTGGGCACTGGTGAGGCTGCATAGATGGGGCACTGGTGAGGCTGCATAGATGGGGCACTGGTGAGGCTGCATAGATGGGGCACTGGTGACGCTCTGTTTTTTTTCTCTATCGTAACTTCATGATATTGGGTAATCATATCTTAAAAAAATCTAAGAAGTATATGTACATAAAATCATACAATCATTCCATAAACACATACTACATATATAATTTGAGGAAAATATGCTTATGAAATAGTTTACCATTTGCCAATAAAAAAAAAATGTCCCCGGATTTCATTTTAAAAATCTGGTCATCTTCGTGTAATGCTGCACAGTGCTGGATGGCGGTCTCAGGTCTGAGGTATGGCCTGTATTACACAGTGCTCTGGATGCCGGTGGTCAGAGGAGGTCTGTAATGCTGCACAGTGCTCTGGATGCCGGTGGTCAGAGGAGGTCTGTAATGCTGCACAGTGCTCCGGATTCCGGTGGTCAGAGGAGGTCTGTAATGCTGCACAGTGCTCCGGATTCCGGTGGTCAGAGGAGGTCTGTAATGCTGCACAGTGCTCCGGATTCCGATGGTCAGAGGAGGTCTGCAATGCTGCACAGTGCTCCGGATGCCGGTGGTCAGAGGAGGTCTGTAATGCTGCACAGTGCTCCGGATGCCGGTGGTCAGAGGAGGTCTGTAATGCTGCACAGTGCTCCGGATGCCGGTGGTCAGAGGAGGTCTGTAATGCTGCACAGTGCTCTGGATGCCGGTGGTCAGAGGAGGTCTGTAATGCTGCACAGTGCTCCGGATGCTGGTGGTCAGAGGAGGTCTGCAATGCTGCACAGTGCTCCGGATGCCGGTGGTCAGAGGAGGTCTGCAATGCACACACACAGTGCTCCGGATGCCGGTGGTCAGAGGAGGTCTGTAATGCTGCACAGTGCTCCGGATGCCGGTGGTCAGAGGAGGTCTGCAATGCTGCACAGTGCTCCGGATGCCGGTGGTCAGAGGAGGTCTGCAATGCACACACACAGTGCTCCGGATGCCGGTGGTCAGAGGAGGTCTGTAATGCTGCACAGTGCTCCGGATGCCGGTGGTGGTCAGAGGAGGTCTGCAATGCACACACACAGTGCTCCGGATGCCGGTGGTCAGAGGAGGTCTGTAATGCTGCACAGTGCTCCGGATGCCGGTGGTCAGAGGAGGTCTGTAATGCTGCACAGTGCTCCGGATGCCGGTGGTCAGAGGAGGTCTGTAATGCTGCACAGTGCTCTGGATGCCGGTGGTCAGAGGAGGTCTGTAATGCTGCACAGTGCTCCGGATTCCGGTGGTCAGAGGAGGTCTGTAATGCTGCACAGTGCTCCGGATTCCGGTGGTCAGAGGAGGTCTGTAATGCTGCACAGTGCTCCGGATTCCGATGGTCAGAGGAGGTCTGCAATGCTGCACAGTGCTCCGGATGCCGGTGGTCAGAGGAGGTCTGTAATGCTGCACAGTGCTCCGGATGCCGGTGGTCAGAGGAGGTCTGTAATGCTGCACAGTGCTCCGGATGCCGGTGGTCAGAGGAGGTCTGTAATGCTGCACAGTGCTCTGGATGCCGGTGGTCAGAGGAGGTCTGTAATGCTGCACAGTGCTCCGGATGCTGGTGGTCAGAGGAGGTCTGCAATGCTGCACAGTGCTCCGGATGCCGGTGGTCAGAGGAGGTCTGCAATGCACACACACAGTGCTCCGGATGCCGGTGGTCAGAGGAGGTCTGTAATGCTGCACAGTGCTCCGGATGCCGGTGGTCAGAGGAGGTCTGCAATGCTGCACAGTGCTCCGGATGCCGGTGGTCAGAGGAGGTCTGCAATGCACACACACAGTGCTCCGGATGCCGGTGGTCAGAGGAGGTCTGTAATGCTGCACAGTGCTCCGGATGCCGGTGGTCAGAGGAGGTCTGCAATGCACACACACAGTGCTCCGGATGCCGGTGGTCAGAGGAGGTCTGTAATGCTGCACAGTGCTCCGGATGCCGGTGGTCAGAGGAGGTCTGTAATGCTGCACAGTGCTCCGGATGCCGGTGGTCAGAGGAGGTCTGTAATGCTGCACAGTACTCCGGATGCCGGTGGTCAGAGGAGGTCTGTAATGCTGCACAGTGCTCCGGATGCCGGTGGTCAGAGGAGGTCTGTAATGCTGCACAGTGCTCCGGATGCCGGTGGCCAGAGGGGGCCTGTAATGCTGCACAGTGCTCTGGATGCCGGTGGCCAGAGGGGGCCTGTAATGCTGCACAGTGCTCTGGATGCCGGTGGCCAGAGGGGGCCTGTAATGCTGCACAGTGCTCTGGATGCCGGTGGCCAGAGGGGGCCTGTAATGCTGCACAGTGCTCTGGATGCCGGTGGTCGGAGGGGGCCTGCAATGCTGCACAGTGCTCTGGATGCCGGTGGTCAGAGGAGGTCTGTAATGCCGCACAGTGCTCTGGATGCCGGTGGTCAGAGGACATCTGCAATGCTGCACAGTGCTCTGGATGCCGGTGGCCAGAGGGGGCCTGTAATGCTGCACAGTGCTCTGGATGCCGGTGGTCAGAGGGGGCCTGTAATGCTGCACAGTGCTCTGGATGCCGGTGGTCAGAGGGGGCCTGTAATGCTGCACAGTGCTCTGGATGCCGGTGGTCAGAGTGGGCCTGTAATGCTGCACAGTGCTCTGGATGCCGGTGGTCAGAGTGGGCCTGTAATGCTGCACAGTGCTCTGGATGGTGGTCAGAGAGCCTGTAATGCTGCACGGTGGTCAGAGAGGGCCTGTAATGCTGCACAGTGCTCTGGATGATGGTCTCAGGTCTGAGGGTTGGCCTGTAATGCACACACAGTGCTCTGGATGCTGGTGGTCAGAGGGGGCCTGTAATGCACACACAGTGCTCTGGACGGTGGTCTCAGGTCTGAGGGGGCCTGTAATGCACACACAGTGCTCTGGATGGTGGTCTCAGGTCAGAGGGGGCCTGTAATGCACACACAGTGCTCTGGACGGTGGTCTCAGGTCTGAGGGGGCCTGTAATGCACACACAGGGCTCTGGATGATGGTCTCAGGTCTGAGGGTTGGCCTGTAATGCACACACAGTGCTCTGGATGATGGTCTCAGGTCTGAGGGTTGGCCTGTAATGCACACACAGTGCTTTGGATGCCGGTGGTCAGAGGGGGCCTGTAATGCTGCACAGTGCTCTGGATGGTGGTCAGAGAGCCTGTAATGCTGCACGGTGGTCAGAGAGGGGCTGTAATGCTGCACAGTGCTCTGGATGATGGTCTCAGGTCTGAGGGTTGGCCTGTAATGCACACACAGTGCTCTGGATGCTGGTGGTCAGAGGGGGCCTGTAATGCACACACAGTGCTCTGGACGGTGGTCTCAGGTCTGAGGGGGCCTGTAATGCACACACAGTGCTCTGGATGGTGGTCTCAGGTCAGAGGGGGCCTGTAATGCACACACAGTGCTCTGGACGGTGGTCTCGGGTCTGAGGGGGCCTGTAATGCACACACAGTGCTCTGGATGATGGTCTCAGGTCTGAGGGTTGGCCTGTAATGCACACACAGTGCTTTGGATGCCGGTGGTCAGAGGGGGCCTGTAATGCACACACAGTGCTCTGGATAGTGGTCTCAGATCTGAGGGTTGGCCTGTAATACACACACAGTGCTCTGGATGCCAGTGGTCAGAGGGGGCCTGTAATGCACACACAGTGCTCTGGATGCCAGTGGTCAGAGGGGGCCTGTAATGCACACACAGTGCTCTGGATAGTGGTCTCAGATCTGAGGGTTGGCCTGTAATACACACACAGTGCTCTGAACGGACGGGGGTCTAAGGGGAGGCCTCAGGCCTGTAATTGTAATGTACGCACTCGCAGTGGGTGCTCTCTGCTCTGGACGGTCGTCATCGTGAGTCGGGAGTAGGACTCTCGTCAGGAGGACTCAGGAGGCCTGCAATGTACAGTGCTTCTCTGGACGGTTGTGTCATGTACCTGACGGTAGAGCCTGATATGCAGAGGACGGCCTCTCTACACCTCTGACTCGAGGCCTCCTGGTAGAAAAGACAGCAGGCGCAGGAGTGCAGAGTCACACTAGTTGCCAGGTGGATCACAGATAGTGGAGCCGAGGCAGCTGCAGGTGGGATGGCAGTTCAGCAGGACTCTCCAGGCAGAAGAGAAGGCAGGTACAGGCAGGCGGGTCATGCACTGGTGGGCACGTCAGGAGCAGATGCGAAGGCTGAAGCGTGGTCAGGACACAGGCCGGATCAGTGATGCGCTGGCAGCGAGGTAGCAGAGGGAGCAGGCAGATGTGGAGTCCAACAAGCTGGGTCAGGTACGGGCAGAAAGCAGGAACGTCAGAAGCAAGCCGGGTCAGGTAACATGAACCGGTATCGGATACAAGGAAACGGGAACACACGGGAACGCTGTAGAGCAGACAGCACAGAGTCTGGGTATTGGCTGAGTATAAATAGCCTGTTTGGCGCCAAAGGCTGTCACAGTGTGCGCACGCGCCGTTGTGCTCACACGTTGATGCACACACGCGCACCAATAGTATTCTGACGGGAGCTGAGGTAACAGACAGTCTTCTTTCGGCTGCCATTTTGGGTACTGGCATGCCCTTCCTCACAGGTTGTCTGAGGACTCGGGAGGCCTGTAATACATAGTAGGTGAGGTTGAAAAAAGACTCAAGTCCAACCTCTGTGTGTGATTATATGTCAGTATTACATTGTATATCATGTATGTTGTGTGATTATATGTCAGTATTACATTGTATATCATGTATGTTGTGTGATTATATGTCAGTGTTACATTGTATATCATGTATGTTGTGTGATTATATGTCAGTGTTACATTGTATATCATGTATGTTGTGTGATTATATGTCAGTGTTACATTGTATATCATGTATGTTGTGTGATTATATGTCAGTGTTACATTGTATATCATGTATGTTGTGTGATTATATGTCAGTGTTACATTGTATATCATGTATGTTGTGTGATTATATGTCAGTGTTACATTGTATATCATGTATGTTGTGTGATTATATGTCAGTATTACATTGTATATCATGTATGTTGCAGACATTCAGGTGATTATCTAATAGTTTCTTGAAACCATCGATGCCCCCCGCTGAGACCACCGCCTGTGGAAGGGAATTCCACATCCTTGCCGCTCTTACAGTAAAGAACCCTCTATGTAGTTTAAAGTGGTTGTATACTCAATTTTTTAACTTTTACCTACAGGAAAGCCTATAATAAGGCTTACCTGTAGGTAAAAAAAATATCTCCTAAACCTGTACGGTTTAGATACATCACGTCTACGGGCCTTCCTTTATCTAGATACACCACGTCTACAGGCCTTCCTTTATCCAGTGTGACAGAGCGAGGCTCTGCCCTTATGAAATTGGAGGAAAACGAGACAAAGACACAGAGTTTGCATATCTGAGGACTGCAAGACTACAGAGTGTAGCTTTTAAGTGGAGAAAACTGCTCTGTCAGTTTTCTCCAGGTTTTGCTAGTTTTGGATGGGATTCTGTAGTCTGGAGATCCCTGAGAGTCATGGGTGGGACGGGATCTCCAACCCTGTGTCCGGGTCTTGAGGATAGCGAGCAGGGTGTGTGCCCAGCTGCACACAGGCCATATAACAAAGGGCTGTTGGGAATAGAGGGTAGGAGTATGGTGAAGTATGAGCAGCTTGCTGCTGCTTGAAGCTGTGCATGTCCAAGGAGCCCAAAGCTGTGTGCGTCCAGGGAGCCTAAGACTGTGTGCATCCAAGCAGCTCGTTTGAGAGGCAAGTACCTATAGCAGCACTACTGCTGAAGAGTAGCCAGGTGGGCTAGCATTTTCATTTGGATTTTGTGTATTTAATTTAAGCTTGGACCCCTGCGTGGGATTCCTGGATGGACTATTGTTTCGTGTTCCTTTTAATAAACGTGGGCTACCAGGCCCTTAACTAGAAATGCCTATCTGTCACACCAGATACACCACATCTACGGGCCTTCCTTTATCTAGATACACCACGTCTACAGGCCTTCCTTTATCTAGATACACCACGTCTACGGGCCTTCCTTTATCTAGATACACCACGTCTACGGGCCTTCCTTTATCTAGATACACCACGTATACGAACCTTCCTTTATCTAGATACACCACGTCTACGGGCCTTCCTTTATCTAGATACACCACGTCTATGGGCCTTCCTTTATCCAGATACACCACGTCTACGGGCCTTCCTTTATCTAGATACACCACGTATACGAACCTTCCTTTATCTAGATACACCACGTCTATGGGCCTTCCTTTATCCAGATACACCACGTCTACGGGCCTTCCTTTATCTAGATACACCACATCTACGGGCCTTCCTTTATCTAGATACACCACGTCTACAGGCCTTCCTTTATCTAGATACACCACGTCTACGGGCCTTCCTTTATCTAGATACACCACGTCTACGGGCCTTCCTTTATCTAGATACACCACGTATACGAACCTTCCTTTATCTAGATACACCACGTCTACGGGCCTTCCTTTATCTAGATACACCACGTCTATGGGCCTTCCTTTATCCAGATACACCACGTCTACGGGCCTTCCTTTATCTAGATACACCACGTATACGAACCTTCCTTTATCTAGATACACCACGTCTATGGGCCTTCCTTTATCCAGATACACCACGTCTACGGACCTTCCTTTATCTAGATACACCACGTCTACGGGCCTTCCTTTATCTAGATACATCACGTCTACGGACCTTCCTTTATCCAGATACACCACGTCTACGAGCCTTCCTTTATCTAGATACACCACGTCTACGGGCCTTCCTTTATCTAGATACACCACGTCTACGGGCCTTCCTTTATCCAGATACACCACATCTACGGGCCTTCCTTTATCTAGATACACCACGTCTACGGGCCTTCCTTTATCTAGATACACCACGTCTACGGGCCTTCCTTTATCTAGATACATCACGTCTACGGACCTTCCTTTATCCAGATACACCACGTCTACGAGCCTTCCTTTATCTAGATACACCACGTCTACGGGCCTTCCTTTATCTAGATACACCACGTCTACGGGCCTTCCTTTATCCAGATACACCACGTCTACGGGCCTTCCTTTATCTAGATACACCACGTCTGCGGGCCTTCCTTTATCTAGATACACCACGTCTACGGGCCTTCCTTTATCTAGATACACCACGTCTACGGACCTTCCTTTATCTAGATACACCACGTCTACGGGCCTTCCTTTATCCAGATACACCACGTCTACGGGCCTTCCTTTATCTAGATACACCACGTCTACGGGCCTTCCTTTATCTAGATACACCACGTCTACGGGCCTTCCTTTATCTAGATACACCACGTCTACGGACCTTCCTTTATCTAGATACACCACGTCTACGGGCCTTCCTTTATCCAGATACACCACGTCTACGGGCCTTCCTTTATCTAGATACACCACGTCTACGGGCCTTCCTTTATCCAGATACACCACGTCTACGGGCCTTCCTTTATCTAGATACACCACGTCTACGGGCCTTCCTTTATCTAGATACACCACGTCTACGGGCCTTCCTTTATCTAGATACACCACGTCTACGGACCTTCCTTTATCTAGATACACCACGTCTACGGGCCTTCCTTTATCCAGATACACCACGTCTACGGGCCTTCCTTTATCCAGATACACCACGTCTACGGGCCTTCCTTTATCTAGATACACCACGTCTACGGACCTTCCTTTATCTAGATACACCACGTCTACGGGCCTTCCTTTATCCAGATACACCACGTCTACGGGCCTTCCTTTATCCAGATACACCACGTCTACGGGCCTTCCTTTATCTAGATACACCACATCTACGGGCCTTCCTTTATCTAGATACACCACGTCTACGGGCCTTCCTTTATCTAGCTGGCAATTCACCTCCTCATAGAAGGTTAGTAGATTGGTTTGGCAAGAAAGATTCTTCATGAATCCATGCTGATTACTGCTAATGATACCGTTCTCATTACTGAAATCTTGTCCCTTATCATCCCCTCCAAGAGTTTACATACTATTGATGTTGGGCTGACCGGTCTTTAATTCTCAGGGATGTATTTTGGGCCCTTTTTAAATATTGGTGCTACATTGGCTTTTCTCCAATCAGTTGGTACCATTCCAGTCAGTAGACTGTCAGTAAAAATTAGGAACAATGGTCTGGCAATTACTTGACTGAGTTCCCTAAGTACCCTTGGGTGCAAGCCATCTGGTCCCGGTGATTTATTAATGTTAAGTTTCCCAAGTCTAATTTTAATTCTGTCCTCTGATAACCATGGAGGAGGGGCTTCCTGTGATGTGTAATGGAGGATAAACACTGCAGTTTTGGTTACTGAAGCCCCCCGATTCCCTCGTGACGACTGAGGAGAAGAATAAATTCAATACCTTCCCCATCCCCCCATCCTTTGTAACCAGATGTCCTTCCTCATTCTTTATGGTGCCAATATGGTCTGTCCTCCCTCTTTTACCGTTTACATACTTAAAGTGGCGTTCCACAGAAAAAAAAAAAAAATCATTTAATTCCTAAAAAACAAAAAAACTCATTTGGAAATGTATTTATTTTTAACTCGCCTCTAAATAGCTGTTGCTAGGGGGTCCCTCGTAGTCTGCCTCCTTCAGTGCCTGGGCTGGTGACATCACTTCCCCCAGTCTATGGAAGGGCTCAGCTCTGCCCCCTCCCTCCTGTCAGTCATCTGGGACACGTGACAGGTCCCAGATGACTGCGTGGCCAATCGCGGCGTGCGGCGCCTCTCGCGCATGCGCAGCGGGTGCCCAGCTGTGAAGCCACAGCCGGGTGCCCACAGGTAGAATGCCGGCGCCGCCGAGACCCGAGGGGGGAATGAGCGGGGCTTCGTCCCCCCCATATCGCTGGACCCCGGGACAGGTAAGTGTCCGATTATTAAAAGTCAGCAGCTGCAGTATTTGTAGCTGCTGACTTTAAATTTTTTTTTTTTAAGAGGAACTCCTCTTAAGAATCCTCCTCTTTAAAGAATTTCTTGGGATTTTTTTTTCGCTCTCCTCCGCTATGTGTCTTTCATGTTCTATCTTAGCCGTCCTTATTGCACCCTTACATTTCTTGTTGCATTCTTTTTTTTTTCTGATCCCTCAACCTCAATTTTTACATTGGAGTTAAGCCATCCATGACTTTTGTTCGCTCTTTTAAATTTATTACCCAATGGGATCTATTGGCTAATTCCCTTATTTAACCACTTGCCGCCCGCCCTATAGCAAATAGACGGTGGCAAAGTGGTTGCATAATCCTGACCGGCCGTCATATGACGTCCTCAGGATTATGAGCCGCTGCACACCCCCCCGGGGGCGCGCATCGCGGCGATCGTTGTTGCGGGGGGTCAGTCTGACACCCGGCAACTACGATCTCAGTAAAGAGTCTCCGTCGGAAGACTCTTTACCACGTGATCAGCCGTGTCCAATCACGGCTGATCGCAGTGTAAATGGGAAGAGCCGGTGATCGGCTTTTCCTCACTCGCGTCTGTCAGACATGAGTAGAGGAGAGCCGATCGGCTGCTCCTCTGACAGGGGGGGGCTGTGCTGATCGATTATCAGCACACCCCCCCCCCCCCCGAGGATGCCCACACTGGACCACCAGGGATGCCACCAGACCACCAGGGAAAAGGTAATCCTCCCTAGACCACCAAGGATGCCAATGGTCAGCACAATGGATGCCAATCAGTGCCCATAATGGATGCCAATCAGTGCCCACAATGGGCATCACTGATTGGCATGCATTATTGTTTGGCACTGATTGGCATCCATTAGTACAGTATAACACCAATGCCGCCTATGAGTGCCCACCTGTGCCGCCTATGAGTGCCCACCTGTGCCGCCTATGAGTGCCCACCTGTGCCGCCTATGAGTGCCCACCTGTTATGAGTGCCCACCTGTGCCGCCTATGAGTGCCCACCTGTGCCGCCTATCAGTGCCCACCCATGCCCATCTGTGCCGCCTATCCATGCCCATCTGTGCCGCCTATCCATGCTCATCTGTGCCGCCTATCCATGCCCATCTGTGCCGCCCATCCATGCCAATTTGTGCCAGCTATCAGTGCCAATTTGTGCCACCTATCAGTGTCCATCCGTGTCGCCCATCCGTGCCGCCTATCAGTGCCGCCTATCAGTGTCTATCAATGCCACCTCATCAGTGCCACTTCATTGGTGCCCATCAGTGCCGCCTTATCAGTGCCCATCAGTGAAGGAGAAAACGTACTTATTTACAAAGTTTTGAAACTGAAACAAAAAAAAAACATTATTTTTTTCAAAATTTTCGGTATTTTTTTATTTGTAGCGCAAAAAATAAAAACCGCAGAGGTGATCAAATACCACCAAAAGAAATCTCTATTTGTGGGAAAAAAATGATAAAAATTTCATTTGGGTACAATGTAGCATGACCGCGCAATTGTCATTCAAAGTGCGACAGCGCTGAAAGCTCAAAATTGGTCTGGGCAGGAAGGTGTTTAAGTGCCCCCCCCCGGTATTGAAGTGGTTAATATGCTCTTAAATCAAACCCATCTCTCCTCCGCGTTCTTTGTTCCTAAGATTTTATCCCAATTTATGTCTTCTAGTAAGGTTCATAGTTTAGGGAAGTTGGCTCTTTTGAAATTCAGTGTCTTTGTATTCCACTTATGTTTCCTATTTGTGTGATTTATACTGAAGCTAATTGACCTGTGATCGCTGTTCCCTAAATCGCCCCGTATTTCCACATCGGTGATCAGGTCTGTATTGTTGGTAATCAGTAGATCCGGTAACACTTTATTTCTAGTTGGTGCGTCTGCCATCTGACCCATAAAATTGTCCTGCAAGACATTTAGGAACTGGCGAGCCTTAGATGATCGCGCGGTTCCCTCCGCCCAGTCTATGTCTGGATAATGAAAATCCCCCATTATGATAACACTTCCCATCCTTGCTGCTAATCCAGATTGTGATAGGAGATCAGTGGCTGTAATGCTGGCCGCGCAGTCGCTTGCTGGGAGCGGAAGCAGGCAGAGCGCCGTGGAAACCAGAAGTTCATGATAGTAAACGTCCCTGACGCCCAGTTCCCTTTCCGAAAACGGAAATTGATTTTCATCATTGTACTTTTTGTTTCGTTTTCCTCACTACAAAAATGGCGGTGACAAAAATATTGACGAAAAAGATTTAGTTGTTGAAATTAACATCTAGAAGCTGATTGGCTACCGTGCACAGCTGCACCAGATTTTGCACTCTCCAGTTTTAGTAAATATTCCCCCATTGTATTTTTTTTTTATGGGGGGGGGGGTTGGGGGTACAGAACATTGGGGTTTTTTTTGGACGATGTTTTTTTTTTTTTTTTCTTTGAGGGAGGTATAAGATGTATTGTATTTTTGTGTTTTTTTTTTTTTTCAATAATATGTATTTAAACTTTTTTTTTTTTTTTTTTTATTATGATTTATTGCAGGGTTGTCCAAACTTTCTAAAGAAAAGGCCAGTTTACTGTCCTTCTGACTTTGGGGGGGGGGGGGGGGCGGATTATGCCCAGTGGTAAACAAGCCTGATCTGATCTGGTATTAGGGAGGAGAAATAGTTGGTGTCTGTGGGAGGAATAGTGCCCCATTTTTGTTGTCAGTGGGAGGAATAGTGCCCCATTTTTGTTGTCAGTGGGTGGAATAGTGCCCCATTTTTGTTGTCAGTGGGTGGAATAGTGCCCCATTTTTGTTGTCAGTGGGAGGAATAGTGCCCCATTTTTGTTGTCAGTGGGTGGAATAGTGCCCCATTTTTGTTGTCAGTGGGAGGAATAGTGCCCCATTTTTTGTTGTCTGTGGGAGGAATAGTGCCCCATTTTTTGTTGTCAGTGGGAGGAATAGTGCCCCATTTTTTGTTGTCTGTGGGAGGAATAGTGCCCCATTTTTTGTTGTCTGTGGGAGGAATAGTGTCCCATTTTTTGTTGTCTGTGGGAGGAATAGTGTCCCATTTTTTGTTGTCTGTGGGAGGAATAGTGTCCCATTTTTTGTTGTCTGTGGGTGGAATAGTGCCCCATTTTTTGTTGTCAGTGGGAGGAATAGTGCCCCATTTTTTGTTGTCTGTGGGAGGAATAGTGCCCCATTTTTTGTTGTCAGTGGGTGGAATAGTGCCCCATTTTTTGTTGTCAGTGGGAGGAATAGTGCCCCATTTTTGTTGTCTGTGGGAGAAATAGTGCCCCATTTTTTGTTGTCAGTGGGTGGAATAGTGCCCCATTTTTTGTTGTCAGTGGGTGGAATAGTGCCCCATTTTTTGTTGTCAGTGGGAGGAATAGTGCCCCATTTTTTGTTGTCAGTGGGTGGAATAGTGCCCCATTTTTGTTGTCAGTGGGAGGAATAGTGCCCCATTTTTTGTTGTCAGTGGGAGGAATAGTGCCCCATTTTTTGTTGTCTGTGGGAGGAATAGTGCCCCATTTTTTGTTGTCTGTGGGAGGAATAGTGCCCCATTTTTTGTTGTCTGTGGGAGGAATAGTACCCCATTTTTTGTTGTCAGTGGGAGGAATAGTGCCCCATTTTTTGTTGTCAGTGGGAGGAATAGTGCCCCATTTTTTGTTGTCAGTGGGAGGAATAGTGTCCCATTTTTTGTTGTCTGTGGGTGGAATAGTGCCCCATTTTTTGTTGTCAGTGGGAGGAATAGTGCCCCATTTTTTGTTGTCAGTGGGTGGAATAGTGCCCCATTTTTTGTTGTCTGTGGGAGGAATAGTGCCCCATTTTTTGCTGTCTGTGGGAGGAATAGTGCCCCATTTTTTGTTGTCAGTGGGAGGAATAGTGCCCCATTTTTTGTTGTCTGTGGGAGGAATAGTGCCCCATTTTTTGTTGTCAGTGGGAGGAATAGTGCCCCATTTTTTGTTGTCTGTGGGAGGAATAGTACCCCATTTTTTGTTGTCAGTGGGAGGAATAGTGCCCCATTTTTTGTTGTCAGTGGGAGGAATAGTGCCCCATTTTTTGTTGTCAGTGGGAGGAATAGTGTCCCATTTTTTGTTGTCTGTGGGTGGAATAGTGCCCCATTTTTTGTTGTCAGTGGGAGGAATAGTGCCCCATTTTTTGTTGTCAGTGGGTGGAATAGTGCCCCATTTTTTGTTGTCTGTGGGAGGAATAGTGCCCCATTTTTTGCTGTCTGTGGGAGGAATAGTGCCCCATTTTTTGTTGTCAGTGGGAGGAATAGTGCCCCATTTTTGTTGTCTGTGGGAGGAATAGTGCCCCATTTTTTGTTGTCAGTGGGAGGAATAGTGCCCCATTTTTTGTTGTCAGCGGGAGGAATAGTGCCCCATTTTTGTTGTCAGTGGGAGGAATAGTGCCCCATTTATTGTTGTCAGTGGGAGGAATAGTGCCCCATTTTTTGTTGTCAGCGGGAGGAATAGTGCCCCATTTTTGTTGTCAGTGGGAGGAATAGTGCCCCATTTTTTGTTGTCAGTGGGAGGAATAGTGCCTTAAGGGCCAAAGAAAGGCAAGCAAAGGGCTGCATCCGGCCCCAGGGCCTCAGTCTGCAGGCTGCTAATATATTGTATTTTGTTTTAGGAAGACGCGTTGGGGTTGATTTACTAAAACTGGAGCCCACAGAATCTGGTGCACCTGTGCATGGCGACCAATCAGCTTCTACCTTCAGCCTGTTCAGTTAAGCTTTGACAATAAAACCTGGAAGCTGATTGGCTACCGTGCACAGCTGCACCGGCTCTGAGCCCTCGTACACGCGGGTCGGACATTCCGACAACAAAATCCGTCGGATTTTGTCCGAAACTTGTGTTGCATACACACGGTCAGACAAAGTTGTCGGAAAATCCGACGTGATGACGTTATTTCGTTACAACGGGACTACATTCAGGCTAGTAGCCAATAGCTTTGGTGTAGGAATTTGATCTGAGCATGTGTGGCACTTGGTCTGATCGGAATTCTCTACACATGATCGGATCATGTTGTCGGAAACTTTTATAGCCAAGCTGGAAAACTTGGTCCGTCGGATATTCTGACGGAAACAGTCCGATGGAGCCCACACACGGTCGGATTATCCGACAACACGGTCCTATCGGACATTTTCCATCGGATTTTCTTTTTTGTGTACAAGGGGCTGACACTCTCCAGTTTTAGTAAATCTCCCCCCCCCCATTGTATTTTCTTTTCATTTTGGGGGGGTTGTAAGATATATTGTATTTTATTGGGGTTTTTTTGGATGATATATTGTGTTTTTTGTTAGATTTGAATGATGTTGTTTTTTTTTTTTTTTCTGTAGTTGTCGTATAAAAAAATCTTGTATCCACTTTATACGACAACTACAGAAAAAAAAAAAAAATATATATATATATTACATCGTCCAAAGGTAACAAGAAAATAAAAACCTTCTATCCACTTTAATGTGTATTTTTTTTGTTACCTTTTTGGAGGATGTCGTATATATTTTATATTTTATTCCAATTTTTCTGTCGCATGAAGTGGATACAACGGTTTATTTTTTTTCCTGTGATAAAATGTCGCTTCTCCCTTTCTAAACGTTCGGCGTTTTGTACAGATGGTATTTGTGGTTCCCCCGGCAGGCTGCGCCCCGAGGGTCACGTGAGCGGCGGATGATGAGGGCGATCTTCTCGGCCTCTCCTTGATGAAGACGTGATGAAAGTCGCCCCGAGACTCCATTACATTCCTCTTTATCGCCCGCTTTGAACTCCAGGAAGGGTCACCTGGCACAGGGCAGGTAGGGAGCGCGGCACACCTGCACGCCATCCGTGTTCCGCAGCCTCCGTCTGCGCTCTTTGTGTATTGTCTGCAGGTGAATGACCCCCTCCCCCTCCCCCCCCCGCCCTGGGAGGGGCTCATGCTGCCGGGTGGCCCCCGGGGGGGGGGGGGCGTTCAGGAAACAGAATGCGGTTATATTGTGAGGGCGGATCAGCCAGAAAAGATGGCGGATGCAGGAAAAACTATTTGGAGTAAATCCTAGACGAGCTTTTTATATCAGTGATTGTGTGGATTACCGCCAGCATTGTGGGAGCGCGGGGACCCCCCCCCCGAAATTCCCCCTGAAATAGGACCCCATAAAGAGGACCTGTCACCTTCAGACATCCGCGTTCCCATTAATGAACGTTCTTCCAGCCTCTGAGGGACTAGCCTTCCCAGCATGGCCTCCATGATCCTCTAGGCAGAGAATGCTGGGAGTGGTAGTTCTACATCCACTGTAGCTTTATTAGAAGAATGGCGTCTCCTCCCCCTCTCCCTTTCTCTCCCTCCCCCTCTCCCCCTCTCTCTCCCCCTCTCTCCCTCCCCCTCTCTCTCCCTCCCCCTCTCTCTCCCCCTCTCTCTCTCCCCTCTCTCTCTCTCCCCTCTCTCTCCCTCCCCCTCTCTCTCCCTCCCCCTCTCTCTCCCTCCCCCTCTCTGTCCCCCGTCTCTGCCCCCCTCTCTCTCTCTCTCTCCCCCTCTCTCTCCCCCTCTCTCTCCCTCCCCCTCTCTCTCTCCCTCCCCCTCTCTCTCCCTCCCCCTCTCTCTCCCCCTCTCTCTCCCCCTCCCCCTCTCTCCACCCCCCTCTCCCTCCCCCTCTCTCCCTCCCCCTCTCTCCACCCCCCCCCTCTCCCTCCCCCTCTCTCCATCCCCCCCCTCTCCCCTCCCCCTCTCTCCATCCTGCCTCTCTCCACCCCCTCTCTCTCTCCTCCTCTCTCTCTCC